>NC_060123.1:247496098-248121098 GCF_021461395.2 Schistocerca americana | reverse complement strand
ACATGACCACATGCTATCTGGATGCAGAGGATGCAGAACAGATCACAGATTGGCTGAATGTTACTGGTGGTGGACATGGAAACTGGATGCGGTCCAGTATATGAGAAATTTGGTGCCATGTGCACAGCATGTGTACTTTTGAGTCATCAGCTTCAGAAGTTACCAGAGCCAACCAACCCACCTGAGATGGCTGAAGTACACATCATAGGTCCATTCGGCCAGACAACAGAGGGGAATAGCCACTTATTATATATCATTTTTCATGATATGTCACAATGATCACCATTCCAAATCAAAAGGCAAGTACAGTAACACAGGCAATACTAAACAACTGGTCGATGAAATTCGGTGTCCCTGATATGATAATCACAGATTGTGGCACCAACTTCATGTCAGTGCTCAAGAAACAACTGTGTCGTCTGTTATGTATCCGAAAACTAAGAACTACACCATACCATGTGCATGCTAACACCGAATGACTGGGAAGATGCTGAGCAATTACTTCAGTATTCACCATAATGACTGGGGGTATTTACCTACCACATGTTGTGGCTGTGTATAGTTCAAAGATGCATCACAGCATTTGGTCTTGCACTTCATTACGTAGTGTTGGAAGAAAGATGCCATCACTGTGAAGGTTACTACAGACTAAGGTAGGGAAAAATGTGGAACCTATACAGAATTCTACTAGAGCATTAAATGATGTGTGCAGAAGGTGAACACTAAGGCACTTGAGCAGTAGGAGAAAATGGGATGGCATGGTGGCAAATTGCCAGATTATAAATTTGGCCAATGTGTAATGTTAACTAACCCATATACATCGAAGGGCGAGATGAAGAAATTTATTATGTGATACTTGGAGCCGTACCAAGTTGCAGAACTGACATCACTAGTAAATGTTAAATTACAATTTCCAACATGGGCAATCGTTGTCCACATAGGATGCATTCACCCTTTTAAAGTACTCCGCAGAAACCAGTGTCACTACCTGGGAAGAAGGTTGGTGGCAAAAAGGAGAGTAGGGATACAGAAACTCATGGTCTGGCCTTGCGCAAGATCTCAAACAGTCAGGCTTTGCTAACATATAGGAAAGTTACCATGTTAATTTTAGACATTTATTTTTTATGATTAATTATATAGGAAATTAGGAGACCAGGGAAAACATTGAGCAAGGTTCTGTTTTGTCCATTTTTTTTTGTTTTGGTTGGATATTGTTTGTTAACATAGGCAGATTTATTTCTAATATTATGAAAAGTATAGATTGCTACTCATCACAAAGTGGAGATGCCAAGTCACAGACAGACACAACAAAAAGACTGCTAACAACTTAAGCTTGCAGCCAAAAGGCCTTTCGGCCGAAAGCTTAACTTGTTAGCAGTCCTTTTTGTTGTGCCTGTCAGCGACTTGGCATCTGCACTTTATGGCGAGTAGCAATTTATCCTTTTGATAATACTGTCACTATTTCATTATGGATTTTCCACTGGCTGATTTATTTTTGTATATTTTGTAGCTATAGGCATGGTAGGGAGCTAATTGTGTAAAGAATTGGGTAAGATGATGGTGTGTTGGTGTAACAGAAGGATTTATATCATTCATGCTGTGCAGAGATGAGTCGTGAGCATTTGGTACTTTCAAGAGGGGGAGGGAGAGCAACTGTGGCTCTTTCACCATGTGATGTTACCGCCAAGCATGAGCATTGTGAGGGTACAGAATTGTTATACAGTTAAATGTGGAATTTCTCCTTTTAAAGCCAGAGATCGCAAGATTTCTGCATCGTCATTGTCTCATATAAATGAACAATAGTGTAGCATATTAATGGTAGCATGTAGGGGAACATTTCAAGGGAAACACAGGTCCACATTTTTGAATATGACATTGTATGTTGGAACAAAAAATTGTTTGTGTTTTCCTGTTACCTGTCTGAGATACTTTTCAGGTAGCATGTGGCATTTGAAGTTTGTCAGCAGATCCCTTTACATCACAGCAAGGATGGCACAGAAATACCAACTCCATATGGACATTGTAAGAAGTGTCTCGGAATAAGAGATGTCAAGGATCACAAATGAAACTATATACAAGAATGCTCGTGAAAAAACTTATACAGAAAAGCTTCAAATTTGTTTTAAGTATTGAAAGTTGTACTCAGATATCAACACAGACAGCATGTTATTAAGTTCATGCAACAAATGTACACTATTTAATCCTTGGGATAACTATTTTCAGTACAAGGAAGAGTATAGTAATAATAAGTAATATATTTAAAAGGAAGGTACTTCAAGAACAATAATTTTATGATTTTGCTGCCCAGTGAACCCTTGTCTCATGGTGACCCAAGAGGTAAATACAAATCTGGAATGCAAGAAGTTCAAATTGAAGAATACAACAGAGGATGAAAACAACTACAAAGAATTTTGCATCAAGAATTTATTATGCTTTTGCACCTGGACTTTGATCCTGTTACAAGTTTACGCGGACTTATTTTATTAAGTGTGGAAGATAATGAGTGCAGACATCATTATGCATGTGTAGTGGATATGTGAATATTTAGAGGCAGAGTCAGTTTGTCAAACACTGTTCAGTCAAAAAGAAAACTAATTGAGGAAATATAGTTCATAACAAAAGATACAAACAAGATTGAACTAAATAATTCATCATTATTTAGTTTAAAACAATGATTCTACTACATTATTACTCGTTAGGAAATTCACATATGGCTGTCATAGGGGAAAATATTTCTTTAGAATCGATTATGTAAATGATTGCACAGCAAACAAAAAATTTAATGCAAGCAATTTCACAGCAATCACCACAAGTGGACGAAACATTTTCTCAGATGAAATGAAAAATGCAGGATTAATCAACAGATACAAATGAAAAATATGGTCAAATAGATAACACATTTTCTAAAACAGATAAAAAACTGATCAAGACGAGTTCTCAATTAGCTGGAAGAATGAACAGACTAGATAATTAGAAAAAAAAACAAGGTAAAAATTTTTTTATGAAGGTTTAGATTTAGTTGAATGTAACACTGACAACGCTGCTGAACATTCTGATATTTTTAGTTTGGTATGGGATGTTCCAGTTATTATAGTGATTACAAATGAAAGTGAACCACAACTGGAAAAACTGCGAGTGTTGCAGTACCCTTTGGTAGGGTTGATGAAACAGGTCATAATGAATAGATAAGCCATAACGGTTTTACATACCAATATCGCTCTTTCTACCGCTGTACTGGCAACACATCATACTAAAAAAAGACACACCATTGAGAGGTCTTTAATGTGGTGTTACATTTTAACTGCATATGTTTGTAATATGCAGGCATAAATACAAAATCTACCAAATTCGGTATAAGACTCTTTCTGTTGCTGGCACTGGCAGAAGGTGAGGAAGGGTAGTTACATGGTCAATATGTTCAGTGCATACTGAAACTGAGTGCCCTGATCAGTATCTGATTCACTAATTCACGAATGGTGATCAGAAAAATCTCTGATATCTGTGCTACGGGGTTTTCCACTTGTCATTGAAAGATGGAGAAACTCACCAAAAATTTTGGCTTCTCAAAGTGTATGGTGAATGACTAGTCTTCCTTTTGCCATGAAGTGCATATCAAGGGGGCGATTCATGATTCACAACAGTTAAGGGGATCAGGAGTCATCACTGAAAAAGACGAGGAGAAAATTGGGGGAAAAAAAACATGGCAGGGGTCATAAAATTGTCAGAAATTGTGTGTTTGGTGGAATTCAGTGAGGGTCGAAAAAATACTTCCTTGAAGCCATTGAATTTTGAACCCAGGAAATCTCGATCATAATAATAAAGAGAAGATCCTCACTGGTGTGAGAACTGTTAGTGACTGCTTCAGTTCATACGATACTCTAGACCTTACGAATGAATCATAGTGTGAACTTTGTAGATCCAAATGATCGTTCCGTTCACACACAGTATGTCGAAAGAACGTGACGAGATGCTAGAGGTGCCATCTCATGACATGGCAGAGAGATTGAACATTTTGTGCATTAGCTACCTGAGTACCTGTTCTATAGAGCATATCACTCGAAAGAAATATTAAATCACTTTTTCACTGAGGCTGGTAAACTTTAACCATCCAATGGAACAGCGGTGCAATAACTCTTTCAGAAGAATGCTGTATGCACGACTAGCAACTACAATTCTGTGCCTTTTGGGGAAACTGGTGCCTTCACTTTTCCTCACCATTAAAGGAATTTGATAACATTGCTTTGCTGATTCCTGTGCATTTTGCATATTACTGTGAGACATTAACCATACCTATTTTAGTCCTTTGTGTGTTCGTGTAGCAAACATTCATGCAGTGACTGGCCAATGAGGTCATGTGTCCTGTGCCCTGATTGGCTGACAAAAGCAAATTGCACAGTGCTATCATGATTTCATAGTTTTCGAACCTATGACAGTGTATTTTGTGGATTTCATATTTATACTTCCGCATTATGAAAATATGCAGTTTAAATGAAATAATGGATTGAAGATCTCTCCAAAATGTGTTGCTTTTGGCACTTTCTTTTTTTTTCCAGCGCTGCAGGTAACACGATACTAGTATAGTATAGTATAGTGTTGTCATATAGTGCCTGTTTGAATGAATACTGGCTAAGAAAGGTTTGAATAAAATTATTGACGAAAACTGAGCATTTTAGGTTGCCAACAGCTGTAGTAGAAGTAGTAAATCTCATCCAACCTCAAGCATTTGCATGTCTCAATAAATTATAAAGTAAACAATGATTTCAGTGTTTTAAATTGATGATTTGCTTTGATAGTTATCTGCAGAATTAGGAGATTGAAGTCAGTCTCTGAAATTTCTGGATATATAACTAAATTCTCTAAGCTAGACTTTAGTCTTTTTTTGCAAATTAAAAAAAAATAGATATTTTTGCAGTAGATTTCAATTTGTACGTGTTAGATGAAAGCACAGAGTCTACCCAGTTTCATGACTTAATTCAGAAATCTTATTTTATCTTGAACCTTTTACAAATGCCCTTAGGAACACAAATATAATAATCAACAACTTGTTTAGGTCTAAGGAGATGTATAATTTAGCTCTTTTTTTAACTTCCAGAAACAGAAAAACTATGGTCTAAAATGTGTATAAAAAGAAATTTTACTAAATTTAAATTTACTGTGGTTAACTGAAGACGATTAGCCAGCCTTTGACAACTTCAAAGACCAAAAAATTTTGATAGGTTCTATACAAGGTTGTATGTACAACCGTATTTAATCACTCCTTTTCTCCCTGTAATTTTGCAGAAGAAAGCACAGAATAATTTGCTCTCTCTTTCTCTCTCTCTCCCCCCCCCCCCTCTCTCTCTCTAAAAAACAGGTAGAAACATAGTGATATAAAAGTTAACAGGAATTTTGGATTTGTAACACGAGTTAAATGTGATAAAGCTACATTCGGAAAAGTTGTATTGACAGCAAAATGCCTGGTAAAACATACAAATAAAACAATGTTAGTATTGGGTATTCTCAAATTGTAATTCGGAGCTAATGTTAAAAGTCAAGAAACGTAGCAAATTAATTTAAAACATTATTGTACTGTTAACCTTTTTCACATGTCAAATATTTCAATGAAATAATTATATATGGAGTAAAATTTGATGTAGATATGACAGCCCATCAAAATAAGGTTAACCTGAAGTTGAGTAAGACAGAATACCAACCATTCTGACCAAAGTTGCATGTACCACAATACCATTTTATATCCATCAATTACCTTATCAACCAGTCCTTGAAACAAAGGTGCTCCCCAAATGTGTTAAAATGCAGTGTGTTTCCTGTTTAAACATATAATAATATATATATATATATATATGGTAACCTGAGACATAACTGAAGGTTTATTGGTGGTCTGCTTCTACACATATGATAACTCAAAATGTTTCTGTGATTGCTTGCTGCAGCTGGTACTGCAGGTGCATGCACTTAACTGCTTTGCTCACGTAAACATGCATCAGTAACAACATGGACTCCTTAGCAGACTGTGTTCTGTGTGCTTTCTCTTGCAGGGATAAAGTCTGTTATGCTAGTATGATGATGTTTCTGGCATGAGTATGGACTGGAATCAACTGACGATGTTATCACTTACATAAAAATCAAGAATTGGGACAAGCGGCTTTGGGTAACTGGGAGTTTGCTTTCAACGTAAGGCCCCCACAGCAATCACACCATTCTAGAGGCTACTGTTGAATTAATCCATACATCCTTCCAACTGAAACCTCATAAGTCAATCCAACAAGCAAGTAGGTAGTTACAGTTAACTCATTTGACACTAGACAATGTTTCCCATAAAAGCTTGTGCCTACAGGTGTACAAACTGTGGCTTCATCAGAAAATTAAGCCTGAGGGTAGGCCATGATGGAAGGCAATCGCAGGGAGAATTCTGGCAAAAATGATAATGCGTCATTCCTCGATTTTGTCTGTTTCTCGGACAAGGCCACATTCCACACTACTGGGCATGGTAAACATGCTCAGCTGCCACATACAGTTAAACCCCATCACATAGTGATAAAAGTGCAAATGTGACTCTCCAAAAATGAATGTGTAGTGTGGATTGCTGAAGGAGACAGTTATAGGCCCATTCTTCTTTGCAGAGCCTACAGTAACAACATACATGGACATGTTGGACCTGTATGCTGTGCCACAACTTCCTCACGACATGAACTTCCAACAAGATGGTGCACCATGTCCTTTTGCAAATAATGTTTGGAATTTCTTGGACCATGAGTTTTCCCAGATAGCTGGTCTGGGATAGGTATAGTAGTTCAATTGCTTGTGCCTCCTAGGTGCCCAGACATATTACAACTGGTTTTCTTTCTGTGGGAGTTTATCACGAATCAAGTGCACCAGACAGTGTTTGTGATCCACCAGACCTGTGCTGTCACATTTGTGCAGCTTTCGCTAAGGTCATGCCTGCAATGTTGCAAAACACTTGGAGAGAAGCAGAATACCAATTAAGGTCATGCCTGCAATGTTGCAAAACACCTGGAGAGAAGCAGAATACCAATTAGATGTCTGTCATGCCACGTATTGTGTGTATATTGAGGTGTGTAAACAAACATTCTGAGTTACCATACTTGTAGAAACATACTGTCAATCAATACTTCAATTACTTATCCAGTTATTACATTTTGTATTATTATATGTTTAATCCAGACACTCTGTATACTGAAATAAAACCAGTATTCAAAAGAGGATCAGCATATGGTATGGAAGATTACTGACCATCTCACTTCGTAGTTTTATTTAAATAAATTGATAAAATTGTGGGAAAAATAAAAAAAGCCTTACAGAACACATTATTTTTCAAAATCTGTTTGACTTCCAGAAAAGGAAAAGCATTATAAAAGTTTTGCCACTGAAATGTGTATGTGATGAGGTACCTCTTATATCCATACCAGAACAACAGCACGTCATTGTTACTTCAAGTTGAGTTATTCAGTATGGCACAATTTTCTGGGGAACTTCATCCGATAAAAAATGTTGCACAGCAAAAATATTCATGATGTCCATAATTTAAAAATATTTATCTTTGATTTTCTTGTATAATAAATTCATCACATCCTATTTTAATCATCATGCCTAGGTACCACATAACATGGAACTAAAAATTTGTAATAAATAAAATGCACTTAATCTATTTGCCTCAAAATATTTTTACACAAGTAATTGCCTTAACTACTTTGGCTATCTGAGCATGCTTCATATCCAACCCAAATTCTTAACTTGTTGCACGCTATTTCAACAGCGCCTGCTGTCCATTTCTCTCATTGCTCACAGCATCTTGCGTGAATCCCAGAAGAGGTTGGCCCTAGGGTGCATTCACGTTGAATATAATGAAATGCTGTCAAGGCTTACAAATTATTATCATACGTGTGATATCTGTTCTTTCTGACAACTTTCACTTACCTACACTGAATTATTTCAATGAGATCGGTATTTCTCATGTCTGAAAGAAAATACATCACACATATAACAGTGATGTCTTCATGGCATTTCACAATACCATACCTTCAGTGTGGATGTGCTCTAGGTCTGACCTCTTGCGAGAGTCATGTGTAATTTTGCAGTCAATGAGGAAAATGGACAGGATGTGCTACAGAAGTAGTTTATGACAAGTTGAGAATTTGGGTTGGACATGAAGTGTGCTCTGACAGCTCAAGCAGTTAAGGTGCCCTCTTGCATAAAGTGAGAAACTGTGCAGCTCAGTCTGAGTTCAGCAAATGTGCAACAATAAACACAAATCAACAGTTCTTTTGTCAGGGGGTAACTGAGACAGCTCTCTCTCTCTCTCTCTCTCTCTCTCTCTCTCTCTCCCTCTCTCTCTCTTTTGCGCTTACCTGACATTCAACAAATGCCACAAGTGAGTCACGAGAAACATTAGAAACTCTGTCAGGGTCAATAGGACCATCTAGGACCATTATACTTGACCCTGTATGTTTATATCCCATTGCCTCAAGCATCAATTCAGCTCCGATAAGATTGGCTTCTACTTCATGTTTGTAGAATCCGCAGTACATCTACAAGAAACAAGAACTTGTAATTAACTTTTGTTAAAGTACATATTTTTTTAAAAGTGGCAAGATAAAATTACATTTGATAAAATAAGATAGTTTCTGTCAGCAAGTCATTTATAAATAATAGTCTCTCTTACTAAATATGGATCAGTATCACATAAGTGTCTGTATTAAATATAGAAGTACATTACATTTCACTGGTTAGATGCAATTTACACTATGGTCAACACAATCAAGCTCATGTATATTTGTGATTATGCTTTCATGTTTTCATTCCATGGTATTGTGAATGTATATCTGTCAACTGTTTTTCAGAGGAAGGGGAAATCTTTGATATTAAGTTTTGTACAGGTAGAACATTATGTAACTATTCAAATCTGTACATATTATCAAGTCACGCCCAATAACATTTGGAAAAACAAATGCACAAATTGCCAAAAGAATGCAGTGAGAGCAGCCTTTTAAACCTGAACACCATTCTTGTGGAGTTCACAAACTTACACATGCCTCAAAAGGTAACTTAAAGCATGAAGTTTGGCAGTAAAGAAAGTTCGTTAAAGTTAACACCAAAATGACCAATCAGACTACACTTACCTAATATGGAATCCTAGAATCATGTATTAAATTTAGACTAGTGTATACACACAAAGGGGGAAGGGGATGAGGTGAAAGGAAACAAACACTTGCATGAATGACAGATTGTGCAGTGGTACACACACAGTTACAGTAAGTCCCTTGCGCTCGACCTTTTCTGATCTCATTTTAACCCTTTTTTTGGTCTCCTGTCCCAGCATTGTACCCCCCCCCCCCCCCCACACACACACAGAGGGGGAGGGGGAGTGTGAGGGAGAGTTATGGGGCTGGGGGTGGGGTGCCAACACGGACAGGAAACAACGAAACAATCAAAATGACATTAGGAAAGGTTGACGGGATTTGCTGTAACGTGAACACATCCTTTCAGAAGCATAACATTAACATTACCTGTGAAGCGACCCAACTAATATAAAGATCTCATGCTACCAACTGAGTGAAGATGTCAAATACGTATGACGTTTTAAAGAGATTTACTTCTGTCATGTCCTGGTGATGTATTGACATGGTGCCTGTTTCCTCAATACATATGTGTCATAATGTAAACTGTCATCCTTTCTTCTGCCACCAGGCTTAACTTGTATAACGGTGGGCTGGGTGATGGTGGAAAAGAGTTCGGGTGAGAACAGACAGGGCATCGCAGAACACGGCCTACACAAAGCACTATCGTTCAACTTCAAAGTGAGTGAGCATGCTACGCAAAGCAAATGGGTTTCAGGGGAGTATGCTGAAAGTGTCAATAGGAAAAAGAATTTGGCATTATGTCAAGAGTGGATCCTTCTGAGACACATACAACTGCGCCAGAGACCAAAACCAGAATGATGACATCAGGACTGAAATGTGGCCTCTTCCCTCACCAACACTGCTAGTGAGAGCATGGTGACAGGAGAAGGGTTGCCTAAATACACATCTATAGTTATATAAGGAGGAATCATATGTGACATTAACACTGTCAGAATAGAATGGGAGAGAATGTAATCGACAGATATTGCCTACTTGAAGAAATTACTTAGTTGTATATCCAAGAGCTTTATATTAGTTCAGGTTTCATGGGGGTATCGAACATGATTAGACATTATCCAATACACAGGAAAATTAACCTTCTGTAAGAGAAACTCCAAGCTGGAATATAAATGGCATAAGGAAAATACAGATTGCTCCTTACCATAAAGATGGCTTATTAAGTTGCAGGCAAACTCAACTAAAAGCACTTACACATTAGCTTTAGGCCACAGTCTTTGTTGGAAAAGGAAACACATACATTCATTCACACACGCAGTGGCTCAGACTGGAATGCAACTGTCACACAGAATGTAAGCAGCAATCTGGAGGTGTCAGAGGAAGGGAAGGGATAGCAGTGTATGGATGGCAGAAGAGAAGAGCACTGTCTCGTAGAGCGTACAAGGACTAGACTGCCAACAGGCACAGCATCGGGTGGCTGTTGGGCAGCAAGTTGGGGAGGGGATAACAGAGAATGAATAAAGGGAAGAGCAGGGAAGGGGAAAGATGGGCAGGTGCGTTGGCAGAGGGCAGCATACAAAGAGGATGGGAAACAAGAACAGAGAGGAGGTAACAGGGCAGAGGGGGTTGAAATGTTAAATGGAGGGTGTGGGGACAGAATGTTACCTTAGGTTGAGACCAGAATAATTTCGGAAGGTGGGGAATGGGTTTTAAGGATAAGTCTCATTTGCACAGTTCAGAAAAACTGATGGTGCAGAGGATCCGGTTAGCTTGGTTAGTGAAGCAGTCATTGAACTCAAGCATGTTATGTTCAGCTGAATGTCATGCCACAGGGTGGTTTACATTGGTCTTAGCCACAGTTTGGCTGTAGCTGTTCATCCTGGTGGACAACTGGTTGGCAGTCATACCAATATAAAAAGCTGTGCGATGATTGTAGCAGAGCTGGTATATGACATGGCGGCTTCCACAGGTAGCCCGACCTCTGTTGGGTAGGACAAGCCTGTGAAGGACTGGAATTGTATGAACTGGGTGGAATGGACAGGTCTTGCACCTGGGTCTTCCACAGGGATATGATCCCTGTGGCAAGGGGTGGGATTTGGAGGGTGTAGAGATGGACTAGGATATTGTGGAGGTTGGGTGGGTGATAAAACACCACTTTAGGAGGGGTGGGAAGGCTCTTGCGTTGGATGTCCCTCATTTTAGGGCATGATGATAGGTAATCAAAGCCGAGGGTGAAGGATGTGGTACTGGGTGACGAAAGGGACAGTTCTTTGGGGCAGTGAGAGAGGATTGGGCATGTGTGTGTGTGTGGGGGGGGGGGGGGAATGGCCCAGGAGATCTGTTTGCAGGCTAGGTCTTGGAGTAGTCCCTGTCTGTGAAGACCTTTGTGAGATCGTCAGCATACTGGGCAAGGGAGTTCTTGTCACTGCGGATACTCCATCCCTGGGTGACCAGGCTGTATGGGTGGGATTTATTGGTGTGGAAGGGAGGACAGAGGTTGAAATGTAGGTACTGTTCATGGTTTGTGGGTTTAATGTCGACAGAGGTGTGGGTGGAGCCATCAGAGAAAAGGTGGTCAACATCCAGGAAGGTGGCACACTGGGTTGAGGAGTACCAGGTGAAGTAGATGGGAGTTGTGGTGTTGAGGTTGTGAAGGAATGATGATAGGGTGTCTTGGTCCTAAGTCCAGATCATGCAGATATCATCAATGAAACAAAACCAGACTAGGGGTTCAGCATTTTGTGAGGCTAGCAACGTCTCCTCTGGAAGCTCCATTAACAGGTTGGCATAGAATGGCGCCATGCAGGTGCCCACAGCTGTGCGGCAGATTGTTTGTATAGCTTCTCTTCAAAGAAAAATTAGTTGTGAGTTAGGATAATGTTTGCAAGTTGTGAGTTAGGCTAACATTAGTAAGGTGTAAGAGAAATATGGCAGTGAGTCTGGAATCTGAATGGTGTTGAGATAGGTAGTGTTCAATAGCGGTAATATCATGGGCATGCTGTTGGTGTATAGGGAGGTGGCGTCAACTGTGACAAGTAGGGATCCAGGAGATAAAAGACTGGAGGTGGCAGGGTGTCGGTGAAGGAAGTAGTCGGTACCTTTGAATTTTAAGGGCAATTGATTGGATGTGTTGGTCAATGTGGGGCACAATACCAGCCACAATGGGGCATTCTGGATTGTCGAGTTAGTGGATTTTGGGGAGCATGTAGAATGTGTGGGTTCGGGGTGTCATAGGGGTGAGGAGGGAAATGGGTTTAGGGGAGAGGTTCTGGGAAGGTCCTTAAGCTTTAAGCAGGGATTTCCGGGATGGGGTCACTCTGGCGGAGTTTATAGATGGAGAAGTCAGACACTTGGTAGAGGCCTTCTGCCAGGTAGTCACTGCAATTCATAACAATAGTGGTGGAACTATTGTCTGCAGATAGCATGATTAGGTCAGGAACTGTTTTGAGGTAGTGTATGGCTGTCCTTTCTTCTGCTGATAAATTGTTGTTCTGAGGAAGAGATCTGGGGAAGGTTGGTGAGACCAAGTTGGAGGTTAGGGAACTCCTGGAAGGGTACAAGCAGGTGGTTAGGAGGGAGGGGGAAAGATTCATAGTTGGATGATGGTATGAACTGGGAGAGGCAGGATTCAATGTTTGAGGCAGGGTTCAATGTTTGTAGTAGGTTGGCTTTCCCCCCATGAACCATGGGCCTTGCCGTTGGTGGGGAGGCTTGCGTGCCTCAGCGATACAGATAGCCGTACCGTAGGTGCAACCACAACGGAGGGGTACCTGTTGAGAGGCCAGACAAACGTGTGGTTCCTGAAGAGGGGCAGCAGCCTTTTCAGTAGTTGCAAGGGCAACAGTCTGGATGATTGACTGATCTGGCCTTGTAACAATAACCAAATCGGCCTTGCTGAGCTGGTACTGCGAACGGCTGAAAGCAAGGGGAAACTACAGCCGTAATTTTTCCCGAGGACATGCAGCTTTACTGTATGATTAAATGGTGATGGCGTCCTCTTGGGTAAAATATTCCGGAGGTAAAATAGTCCCCCATTCGGATCTCCGGGCGGGGACTACTCAAGAGGATGTCGTTATCAGGAGAAAGAAAACTGGCGTTCTACGGATCGGAGTGTGGAATGTCAGATCCCTTAATCGGGAAGGTAGGTTAGAAAATTTAAAAAGGGAAATGGATAGGTTGAAGTTAGATATAGTGGGAATTAGTGAAGTTCAGTGGCAGGAGGAACAAGACTTCTGGTCAGGTGACTACAGGGTTATAAACACAAAATCAAATAGGGGTAATGCAGGAGTAGGTTTAATAATGAATAGGAAAATAGGAATGCGGGTAAGCTACTACAAACAGCATAGTGAACGCATTATTGTGGCCAAGATAGACACGAAGCCCACACCTACTACAGTAGTACAAGTTTATATGCCAACTGGCTCTGCAGATGACGAAGAAATTGAAGAAATGTATGATGAAATAAAAGAAATTATTCAGATTGTGAAGGGAGACGAAAATTTAATAGTCATGGGTGACTGGAATTCGAGTGTAGGAAAAGGGAGAGAAGGAAACATAGTAGGTGAATATGGATTGGGGCTAAGAAATGAAAGAGGAAACCGCCTGGTAGAATTTTGCACAGAGCACAACATAATCATAACTAACACTTGGTTTAAGAATCATAAAAGAAGGTTGTATACATGGAAGAACCGTGGAGATACTAAAAGGTATCAGATAGATTATATAATCGTAAGACAGAGATTTAGGAACCAGGTTTTAAATTGTAAGACATTTCCAGGGGCAGATGTGGACTCTGACCACAATCTATTGGTTATGACCTGTAGATTAAAACTGAAGAAACTGCAAAAAGGTGGGAATTTAAGGAGATGGGACCTGGATAAACTGAAACAACCAGAGGTTGTACAGAGTTTCAGGGACAGTATAAGGGAACAATTGACAGGAATGGGGGAAAGAAATACAGTAGAAGAAGAATGGGTAGCTTTGAGGGATGAAGTAGCGAAGGCAGCAGAGGATCAAGTAGGTAAAAAGACGAGGGCTAGTAGAAATCCTTGGGTAACAGAAGAAATATTGAATTTAATTGATGAAAGGAGAAAATATAAAAATGCAGTAAATGAAGCAGGCAAAAAGGAATACAAACGTCTCAAAAATGAGATCGACAGGAAGTGCAAAATGGCTAAGCAGGGATGGCTAGAGGACAAATGTAAGGATGTAGAGGCCTATCTCACTAGGGGTAAGATAGATACTGCCTACAGGAAAATTAAAGAGACCTTTGGAGATAAGAGAACGACTTGTATGAATATCAAGAGCTCAGATGGAAACCCAGTTCTAAGCAAAGAAGGGAAAGCGGAAAGGTGGAAGGAGTATATAGAGGGTCTATACAAGGGCGATGTACTTGAGGACAATATTATTGAAATGGAAGAGCATGTAGATGAAGATGAAATGGGAGATAAGATACTGCGTGAAGAGTTTGACAGAGCACTGAAAGAGCTGAGTCGAAACAAGGCCCCCGGAGTAGACAACATTCCATTGGAACTACTGACGGCCTTGGGAGAGTCAGTCCTGACAAAACTCTACCATCTGGTGAGGAAGATGTATGAAACAGGCGAAATACCCTCAGACTTCAAGAAGAATATAATAATTCCAATCCCAAAGAAAGCAGGTGTTGACAGATGTGAAAATTACCGAACTATCAGTTTAATAAGTCACAGCTGCAAAATACTAACACGAATTCTTTACAGACGAATGGAAAAACTAGTAGAAGCCAACCTCGGGGAAGATCAGTTTGGATTCCGTAGAAACACTGGAACACGTGAGGCAATACTGACCTTACGACTTATCTTAGAAGAAAGATTAAGGAAAGGCAAACCTACGTTTCTAGTATTTGTAGAGAAAGCTTTTGACAATGTTGACTGGAATACTCTCTTTCAAATTCTAAAGGTGGCAGGGGTAAAATACAGGGAGCGAAGGGCTATTTACAATTTGTACAGAAACCAGATGGCAGTTATAAGAGTCGAGGGACATGAAAGGGAAGCAGTGGTTGGGAAGGGAGTAAGACAGGGTTGTAGCCTCTCCCCGATGTTGTTCAATCTGTATATTGAGCAAGCAGTAAAGGAAACAAAAGAAAAATTCGGAGTAGGTATTACAATCCATGGAGCAGAAACAAAAACTTTGAGGTTCGCCGATGACATTGTAATTCTGTCAGAGACAGCAAAGGACTTGGAAGAGCAGTTGAATGGAATGGACAGTGTCTTGAAAGGAGGATATAAGATGAACATCAACAAAAGCAAAACAAGGATAATGGAATGTAGTCTAATTAAGTCGGGTGATGCTGAGGGAATTAGATTAGGAAATGAGGCACTTAAAGTAGTAAAGGAGTTTTGCTATTTGGGGAGCAAAATAACTGATGATGGTCGAAGTAGAGAGGATATAAAATGTAGGCTGGCAATGGCAAGGAAAGCGTTTCTGAAGAAGAGAAACATCCAGTATTGATTTAAGTGTCAGGAAGTCATTTCTGAAAGTATTCGTATGGAGTGTAGCCATGTATGGAAGTGAAACATGGACGATAAATAGTTTGGACAAGAAGAGAATAGAAGCTTTCGAAATGTGGTGCTACAGAAGAATGCTGAAGATTAGATGGGTAGATCACATAACTAATGAGGAAGTATTGAATAGGATTGGGGAGAAGAGAAGTTTGTGGCACAACTTGACCAGAAGAAGGGATCGGTTGGTAGGACATGTTCTGAGGCATCAAGGGATCACCAATTTAGTATTGGAGGGCAGCGTGGAGGGTTAAAATCGTAGAGGGAGACCAAGAGATGAATACTCTAAGCAGATTCAGAAGGATGTAGGTTGCAGTAGGTACTGGGAGATGAAAAAGCTTGCACAGGATAGAGTAGCATGGAGAGCTGCATCAAACCAGTCTCAGGACTGAAGACCACAACAACAACAACAACAACAACAACAACAACAGGTTGGCTTTGGTTGGAGGGATTGGTGACAAAGATGTGTTTCCACTGCAGGGATAAGGAGAGCAAGAGTAGGTCTTTGAGGAATCCAGAATTATTAAAGTTGGGTGTACAGTTACATGTGAGACCTTTGGTCAGAACTGAAACTTCTGCGGGGCAGAAGGTTTTTGTGGAAAGGATAACAACTGTGTTATGGAATGCTTCGGCGCTGGATCTGGTGGAGTGTTGGTAGGCAGTGCATGTTTATGGGGGTCTTCATGTACTTTTATGTGTCTTTTTTCTTACCCAGCTCCTCTCATGACCATGTAACACCTCCTTTTGCCCATTTCCCCACCCATCCCTGCCACAATGGGTCCCTGCTCTACCTTTCTGCACTAGTTCAGAAAAGCATCCCTTTCCCTGACTAAAATCCAGTCCCACATCCTGTTTCTTAAAAATGCTGCCTAAATCAAGGAATTACCCCGCCTCCCCCCCCCCCCCCCCCCCCCCTCCAACAGCCTAGCCATAAAAATTCCTTTATCAGGAGCCCACCTCCTCCTTCTATGATGACAGAATCTTTTCATATTCCTTCAATCCCTGGCTCTAACAAAGCTGGTACTGCTAAATCACATCTCCTTGGCACATGCATCCCAGATCCACCTCTGCTCCCTCCACAAGACACTGCTACTTTGCAGTACCTGCTACATACATCACATCTCTGAAATTGAATCCCTGGCTCTCCAGCATCTGGAGGAGTACTCCACACACAACCTCCATTAAGTTATCCAACCTGCTGACATCCTGTTGCTGCTTCGGGGCACCACTATACAACACCTATCCTACCCACAGTGTTCCTCGTCATCAACCCTTCATAGCATCCAAACGCTGCTTAGCAGACCTTTTCAACTTTCTACATCCCCCAAAACTTGCTACCAACACTGCACCAAATCCATAGGCAAAACTTTCCCATAGTACTGTTGTTAACTTTTCCACCAAACACCTCAGCCCACAGAAGTTTCTGTTCATCCAAAGCCCCCTACCACTTAGCCCTACACGGAAATTTAACCATGCTGGAATTAACAAAGACCAACTATTCTTCTCCTTACTCTTGCAATGGAAACACTTCTTTGGCACCAATGCTTACAACCAAAGCCAACCTAATCCCAACATTGAACCCTGCCTCTCCCATTTCATGCCACCACCCAACCATGAACCTGCCCCCTCCCCCTGACTCCTCTGGTCACCTTCTAGGAATCCATTTCACCCAACTTGGCTTAAGCAACCTTCCCCAGATCTCTTCCTCAGAATAACAACCTTTCAGCAGAGGTAAGGACAGCCATACACTAGCTCAAAACAAATCATGACCTAATGATCCTACCTGCAGACAAAGATTTCACACTGTTGTTATGAATTACCTGGTGGAAGTTTTCTGCAAATTATCTGACTCCTCCACTCTGCCAGAGTGGTCCCATCGCAGAGTCCAATATAACTTCCAGTTCCCGCTTAAAGCATTAGGCCCTTTCCAGAACCTCTCCCCTGTATCCATTTCCCTCTTCACAACTACAACATCCTGCACAGCACCTCAAACCAAATCACCTTGATCTAGCCTTCCATGTTATAGGTACCAACTACTTCCTTCACCAAAACTCTACCATCACCAGCCCTTTACCTCCTGGATCCCTACTTAAAGTGTTGCCATCACCTCCCTATACACCAGCAGCCCTCATGCCCATGTTATTACTGCTACTGAACACTAACTTTTCCAAAACACTTCCAACTCAAGACCCACTATCTCATTCCACATACACCTTACTAGCTTTATCCTAACACACAACTAATTCTCCTTTGAAGCAAAGGTACACAAACAACTCTGTGGCGCAGCCATGGACACATGTATGGCACCCTCCTATGCAACCTTCTTAATGGTCCATCTAGAGGAGACCTTCCTAGCCTTCCAAAATACCAAACCACTAGTCTGGTTCTGGTTCATTGATGATATTTTCATAATCTGTACTCAGGGCCAAGACGCCCTATTTTCAACCCTCCACAACCTCAACACCGCATCTCCCAACGGATCCACCTGCTCCACCTCAACTCAGCTTGCCACCTTCCTGGACACTGACCATCTCCTGTCTGATGGCTCCATAGACACCTCTGTCTACATTAAATCCACCAACCATGAACAGAACCTGCATTTCAACAGCTGTCATCCTTTCCACCAAAAAATCCAACCCACACATCCTGGCCCTCCGGGGGATGATGTATCTGCAGTGCTCCCTGTCCCATACGCTGAAGATCTCACCAATGCCTTCTTGGACAAGCACTACTCACAGACCTAGCCTGCACACAGATCTCCCTTGCCATTCCCCCTTCAAACCCCAAATCCTCCCACCACCCCCAAGAAACAGCAACAAAGGACTGACCCCTTTGTCACCCAGTACCACCCAACTGGAACAACTAAACCACATCTTTCACCGGGGCTTTGATTACCTATCATCAAGCCCTGAAGCGAGGGACATCCTACCCAAGATCCTTACCAGCCCTCCTAAAGTGGTGCTCCATAGCCCAACCAACCTCCACAACATTCTATGCCATTCCACAACATTCTAGTCCATCCCGATGATACAACAAATCACAAACCCTTGCCACAGGATCATATCCCTGTGGAAGACCCAGGTGCAAGGCCTGCCCAATCCATTCACCCAGCTTTTCAAATTCCAGTCCTGTCACAGGCTTATCCCCTATATCATCAGGGACCGGGCCACCAGCGAAAGCAGCCATGTCGTGTAACAGCTCTGCAGCAATCATAGCACAGCTTTTTATATTGGTATGACTATCAACCAGCTGTCCACCAGGATGAATGGCCACAGCCAAACTAAGGCTAAGAGCAAAGTAGACCACCCTGTGGCACGACATGCAACTCAACATAACATGCGTGACTTCAATGGCTGCTTCACTACCTGAGCCAGCTGGATCCTCTCCTCCACTGCTAGCTTTTCTGAACTGCGCAGATGGGAATTATCCTTACAACATATTCTCCATTTCCCTATTATCCTGGCCTCAACCTACGGAAACATACTGTCACCACATCCTCCACTCAACAGTTTCAACCCCCTCTGCCCATTACCAGCTACCTATTCTTGTCTCCTACCATTTTTGTGTGCTGGCCTCTGCTAATGTAGCTGCCCATCTTTAGGTTTCACTGCTCCTCTCCATTTTCACTCCCTGTCCCCCCTCCCCATCCCCACCTGCCTGCCCAACAGTCTCCTGATGCAGTTCATGTTGGCAGTCTAGTCCTGCACGTTCTGCCACACAGCACTCTTCTCTCTCCCCACCCGTACTCTGCTATTCCTTCCCCTCCCCTACCACCTACAGACTGCTGCTTATGTTCTACACAACAGTTGCATTTTAGTCCGAGATGCCACAGATGGCAGCCATGTGTGCATTAGGTGTGCTTGCTTATGTGAGTGAGTGAATGTATGTGTGTTTCCTTTCCTGACAAAGGCTGTAGCCGAAATCTACTGTGTAAATGTCTTTTAGTTGTGCCTGTCTGCAAATTAATGTGTCGTATTTACAATAAGTAGCAATCTAGCTCTCCAATAATCTCTCTTATCTTCAATAAGAGTGTCACTTAAAGAACAAAAATATCTGTGTGGTAACAAGAACTGCCTATCCACGAAAAAACAATGACTTCTATAATGTTAAATGAAGTGACACTTAGGAACATATTTATGCTGAAAAATGGGGTTGCTGGTGTATGAACAGGGGAGGGAGGGGCAACAAAGAAGTACAACTCAAACTTTCACCAATAACATAACAGTTTCAAAGCTGACTGTCACGATAATTTATTTTAAGATATTAACTTTAGTGATCCATATTTTATGTTAGGAACAAATTTTAATAAAATTAGGGTTTTTAAAATACAATTTATTAAATTCAAGTGCCACAGTGTAACATGTGCTGTAGCTGCGGCAGTGAAAGGTCATATCTTTATAGAAATATTGTACAAGAAAAGAGAGAAAAAGGTTTCCACAGCCAGAAAGGATTAAATATACATTAATTGCAATGACAGATGTGCAAACACTGGCACACAGGAGGGAGATACAATGTATTTTTAATCTGCTGACATCAACCTAATCTATATACGCTGAAGTGCCAAAGAAACTATATAGGCATGTGTATTCAAATACAGAGATATGTAAACAGGCAGAATACGGTGCTCTGGTCGGCAACGCCTATATAAGACAACAAGTGTCTGGCGGTGTTATTAAATTGGTTACTGCTGCTACAATGCCAGGTTATCAAGATTTAAGCAAGTTTGAATGTGGTGTTATAGTATGCACACGAGCAATGGGACACAGCATCTCCAAGGTAGCGAAGGAGTGGGGATTTTCCCATACAATCATTTCACGAGTGTACTGTGAATATGAGGAATCCAGTACAACATCAAATCTCTGACATTGCTGCAGCCAGAAAAAGATCCTGCAAGAACAGGACCAATGACAACTGAAGAGAATCGTTCAATGTGACAGAAGTGCAACCCTTCCGCAAATTGCTGTAGATTTCAATGCTGGACATCAACAAGTGTCAGTGTGTGAACGAGTCAACAGAACATCATCGATATGAGCTTTCAGAGCCCAAGGGCAACTCATGTACCCTTGATGACAGTGTGACACAAAGCTTTACAAATCACCTGGGCCCGTCAACACCGACACTGGACTGATGATGATTGGAAACATGTTGCCTGATCAGATGAGTATCGTTTCAAATTGTATTGTATCAGGCAGCAGTAGCCGACCAAGACAGAAGCAGCAACAGGAAAGTAGCCGCTTTTCTGACATTTACGAGTTCCTAACCAGGAGCAAATTTTATTGTATCATCTGTGTGCCTTAATATTTTAGTTTCTTGAATTTCTGCATGTAAATTTAATATCTAATAGCCACAGTTGTCGCGTTATTGTTTGCGTCGGAAAGTAAACCGATTTTGCGACATATTACAAGTTCCTAATCAGGGGCAAATTATTTAGTTTCACCTGAGTGCTTCGGTAGTTAGGTTTTTGAATACCTACATATTACTAGACGCAGTTCGTGCGTTTCTGTCAGGGTGTACAGTAGAGTTGCACAGCACATGCCGTTGGTCTGTTTATCTGCATAGTTTAGTTTTCCATGGTCTTTAGTATGGACAGGGACTGCGATTGTTGAGTGCGGATGTGAGCCGAGTTGGTAACACTTCGCTCTCAGCTTCAGGCTGTGATGGCTTCGGTTACACAGCTTGAGGCTGAAGTGGATGGACATCACTGTTGTGACCCGGATGTGAGGATCCAACAGATGTCCAGCATGTCAGAGTCCTCCGATCAGTCCTCACCAGTGGCCAACCCAGATACTGCTCGCACTGAGGCTGACGCCTCACCTGTGGTCGAGTTGGAGGTTGCCCCGGGGTGAAGCAGGCGGCGAAAGACTTCCCAGATGGCCGCATGTAAGGCCTCCCCGGTTTGTCTGACAAGCAGGTTCCAGGTGCTGTCTGTGGCTGACACTGTCGCTGACCCAGATGCTGTTGACTGTCCTGTTTCAGAGGAAACCACTCAGCCTGCAAGATCCGGGCAATCGCAGAGGGTGGGATTATTGGTAGTGGGGAGCTCCAGCGTTAGGTGCGTTATGGGGACCCTTAGGGACTTGGCTGACAAGAGGGGTAAAAACCAATGTGCACTCCATGTACATACCGGGTGGAGTTATTCCAGATGTGGAAAGGGTCCTCCCAGATTTCATGAAGAACACAGGGTGCAGCCAACTGCTGGTGGTTGCTCACGTCGGTACCAATGATGTCTATCACTTTGGATCAGAAGAGGTTCTCTCTAGTTTTGAGCAGCTAAGAGAAGTGGTAAAGGCTGCCAGTCATGGTTACAAGATCAAAGCAGAGCTGACCATTTGCAGCATAGTCAACAGGACCGATTGCGGACCTCTGATACAGAGCCGAGTGGAGGGTCTGAATCAGAGGCTCAGACGGTTCTGCGACCATGTAGGCTGCAGATTCCTCGACTTGCACCAAAGTGTGGTTGGGTTTCGGGTTCCGCTGAATAGGTCAGGTGTCAACTATGTGCAGGAGGCGGCTACACATTTAGCAGGGGCTGTGTGACATGGACTGGGCGGTTTTTTAGGTTAGAGGGTCTCGGGAAAACACAAGAATGGCTTCAATCACAAAGGATGCAGGCTGAACACAGGAATAACATAGATACAAGAACCATTGGTATAACAGTTGTAAATTGATGTAGCTGTGTTGGAAAAGTACCACAGCTCCAAGTGCTAACAGAAAGCACTGATGCTCAAATCGTTATAGGCACTGAAACCTGGCTAAAGCTGGATATAAGCTCAGAGCCGAATTTTTTGCAAAAAAATCTAACGGCGTTCCGAAAGGATAGGCTAAACACGGTTGGTGGTGGCATGTTTGTTGTTGCCAGAAGTAGTTTAACTTGTCGCGAAATTGAAGTAGATACTTCCTGTGAGTTAGTATGGGCAGAGGTCATTGTTGGCAACCGGAATAAAATAATAATTCGATCCTTTTACCAACCTCCTAATTCAGATGATACAGTTGCTGAAAGGTTCAATGAAAACTTGAGTTTGATTTCAAACACATACCCAAGTCATATGGTAATAGTTGGTGGTGACTTTAATTTACCCCCGATATGTTGGCGAAAATACATGTTTAATTCCGGTGGTACGCATAAAATATCATCCGAAATTGTGCTAAACACATTCTCCGAAAATTATTTTGATCAGTCGATCAGTTAGTTCATGAGCCCACGCGAATAGTAAATGGTTGTGAAAACACACTTGACCTCTTAACAACAAATAATCCCGAGTTAATAATGAGCATCAAAACCGATTCAGGGATTAGTGTACAAAGGGTTGTCGTAGCGAGACTGAATATTGTAATTCCCAAATCCTCGAAAAATAAGCGAAAAATTCACCTACTCAAAAAAGCAGATAAAAATTCACTTGATGTCTTCCTGAGAGACAATCTCCACTCATTCCAAATTAATAATATAAGTGTAGACCAGATATGGCTTAAATTCAGAGAAATAGTATCAGCAGCAACTGAGAGATTTATACCAAATAAATTGACAAACGATGGAGCTCATCCTCCTTGGTACACAAAACGGGTTAGAACACTGTTGCAGAAACAATGAAACAAACATGCCAAATTTAAACAGATGCAAAATCCCCAAGATTGGCGATCTTTTACCGAAGCTTGAAATGTAGCCCGAACTTAATGGGAGATGCTTGTCACAGTTTCCACAGCAAAACTTTGTCTCGAAACCTGGCAGAAAATCCAAAGAGATTCTGGTCCTATGTGAAGTATGTTAGCGACAAGAAACAATCAATGCCTTCTCTGTGTGATAGCAATGGAGATACTATCGAAAACAGTACTACCAAAGCAGAGTTACTAAACACAATCTTCCGAAATGCCTTCACAAAAGAAGACAAAGTAAATATTCCAGAATTCGAATTGAGAACAGCTGCCAACATGAGTAACGTAGAAGTAAATATCCTTGGACTAGTGAAGCAACTTAGATCACTTAATAAAAGCAAGTTTTCTGGGCCAGACTTATACCAATTAGGTTTCTTTCGGAGTGTGCTGATGGATTAGCTCCATGCTTAACAATCATAAACAACTGTTCGCTCGACAAAAGATCCACACCAAAAGATTGGAAAGTTGCACAGATCACACCAATATTGAAGAAAGGTAGTAGGAGTAATCCACTAAATTACAGGCCCATATCGTTAACGTCGATATGCAGCACGATTTTAGAACATATATTGTCTTCGAACATTATGAATTACCTTGAAGAAAACAGTCTAGTGACACACAGTCAACATAGTTTAGAAAACATCATTCCTGTGAAACACAACTAGCTCTTTATTCACATTAAGTGTTGAGTGCTACTGACAAGGGATTTCAAATCAATTTCATATTTCTGGTATTTCCGGAAGGCTTTTGACACTGTACCACACAAGCGGCTTGTAGTGAAATTGTGTGCTTATGGAATATCGTCTCAGTTATGTGACTAGATTTGTGATTTCCTGTCAGAGAAGTCACAGTTCGTAATAACTGACGGTAAGTCTTCGAGTAAAATAGAAGTGATTTCTGGCATTCCCCAAAGTAGTGTTACAGGCCCTTTGCTGTTCCTTATCTATATAAACGATTTGGGAGACAATATGAGCATCCGTCTTTGGTTGTTTGCAGATAACGCTGTCGTTTATTGACTAATAAAGTCATCAGAAGATCAAAACAAACTGCAAAACGATTTAGAAGAAATATCTGAATGGTGCGAAAACTGGCAGTTGAACCTAAATAACGAAAAGTGTGAGGTCAGCCACATGAGTGTTAAAAGGAACTCGTTAAACTTCGGTTACATGATAAATCAGTATAATCTAAAAGCTGTAAATTCAACTAAATACCTAGGTATTACAATTACAAACAACTTAAATTGGAAGGAACACATAGAAAATGTTGTGGGGAGGGCTAACCAAAGACTGCATTTTACTGGCAGGGCACTTAGAAAATGTGACAGACCTACTAAGGAGACTGCCTACACTATGCTTGTCCATCCTCTTACAGAATACTGCTGCGCGGTGTGGGATCCTTACCATATAGGACTGACAGAGTACATTGAAAAAGTTCAAAGAAAGGCAGCACGTTTTGTATTATCGCGAAATATGGGGGAGTGTGTTACAGAAACGATACAGGATTTAGACTGGAAATCATTAAAAGAAAGGCATTTTTCGTAGCGATGGAATCTTCTCACGAAATTCCAATCACTAATGTTCTCCTCCGAATGTGAAAATATTTTGTTGATACCGACATACATAGGGAGGAATGATCATCACAATAAAATAAGGGAAATAAAAGCTCGTACGGACGGATATAGGTGTTCATTCTTTCTGCGTACTATATGGCCTTGGGAGAGCCAGTCCTGACAAAAGTCTACCATCTGGTGAGCAAGATGTATGAGACAGGCGAAATACCCACAGACTTCAAGAAGAATATAATAATTCCAATCCCAAAGAAAGCAGGTGTTGACAGATGTGAAAATTACCGAACTATCAGTTTAATAAGTCACAGCTGCAAAATACTAACGCGAATTCTTTACAGACAAATGGAAAAACTGGTAGAAGCGGACCTCGGGGAAGATCAGTTTGGATTCCGTAGAAATGTTGGGACATGTGAGGCAATACTAACCTTACGACTTATCTTAGAAGAAAGATTAAGAAAAGGCAAACCTACATTTCTAGCATTTGTAGACTTAGAGAAAGCTTTTGACAACGTTAACTGGAATACTCTCTTTCAAATTCTGAAGGTGGCAGGGGTAAAATACAGGGAGCGAAAGGCTATTTACAATTTGTACAGAAACCAGATGGCAGTTATAAGAGTCGAGGGGCATGAAAGGGAAGCAGTGGTTGGGAAAGGAGTGAGACAGGGTTGTAGCCTCTCCCCGATGTTATTCAATCTGTATATTGAGCAAGCAGTAAAGGAAACAAAAGAAAAATTCGGAGTAGGTATTAAAATCCATGGAGAAGAAATAAAAACTTTGAGGTTCGCCGACGACATTGTAATTCTGTCAGAGACAGCAAAGGACTTGGAAGAGCAGTTGAACGGAATAGACAGTGTCTTGAAAGGAGGATATAAGATGAACATCAACAAAAGCAAAACGAGGATAATGGAATGTAGTCAAATTAAATCGGGTGATGCTGAGGGGATTAGATTAGGAAATGAGACACTTAAAGTAGTAAAGGAGTTTTGCTATTTAGGGAGTAAAATAACTGATGATGGTCGAAGTAGAGAGGATATAAAATGTAGACTGGCAATGGCAAGGAAATCGTTTCTGAAGAAGAGAAATTTGTTAACATCGAGTATAGATTTAAGTGTCAGGAAGTCGTTTCTGAAAGTATTTGTATGGAGTGTAGCCATGTATGGAAGTGAAACATGGACGATAACCAGTTTGGACAAGAAGAGAATAGAAGCTTTCGAAATGTGGTGCTACAGAAGAATGCTGAAGATAAGGTGGGTAGATCACGTAACTAATGAGGAGGTATTGAATAGGATTGGGGAGAAGAGAAGTTTGTGGCACAACTTGACTAGAAGAAGCGAGCGGTTGGTAGGACATGTTTTGAGGCATCAAGGGATCACAAATTTAGCATTGGAGGGCAGCGTGGAGGGTAAAAATCGTAGAGGGAGACCAAGAGATCAATACACTAAGCAGATTGAGAAGGATGTAGGTTGCAGTAGGTACTGGGAGATGAAGAAGCTTGCACAGGATAGAGTAGCATGGAGAGCTGCATCAAACCAGTCTCAGGACTGAAGACCACAACAACAACAACAACAACAACAACTATACAAGATTGGAATAATAGAGGATTGTGAAGATGGTTCGATTAACCCTCTGCCAGGTACTTAAATGTGATTTTCAGAGCATCCATGTAGATGTAGAGTGCATGGACATATACGGCTATGGAGACAATCTCGTGAATCCATGGACCCTGCATGTCAGCAGGGGACTGTTCAAGCTGGTGGAGGCTCTGTAATGGTGTTGGACACGTGCAGTTGGAGTTATATGGGACCCCTGATACATCCAGATACAACTCTGACAGGTGACACATACGTCACCTGCATCCATTCATGTCCATTGTGCATTCTGACTGACTTGAGCAAGTCCAGCAGGACAATGCAACATCCCACATGTCCAGAATTGCCACAGAATGGCACCAGGAACATTCTTCTGAGTTTAAACACTTCCACTGGCTGCCAAACTCACCAGACATGAACATTATGGAGCATATTTTGGATGCCTTGCAACGTGCTGTTCAGAAGAGATCTGCGACCTGTCATACTCTTACCAATTTATGGACAGCCCTCAGGGTTCATGGTGTCAATTCCTCGAGCACTACTGCAGAAATTAGTCGAATCTATGCCACATTGTGTTGCGGCACTTCTGCGTGCTTGCAGGGGCCCTACACGTGATTAGGCAGCTGTACCAGTTTCTTTGGCTCTTTAGTGTATTATTACAAAAAAAAGTCATGTGGGTTGTATAGTTTTTAGCAAATGTAAATGTAACTAGAGCACTTACAAATCAGTAAGTTTAAAGAATTTCCTCAAACATCATTTAGACACAATACGCATTATGTATAAAGCATACTCATTCAGACTGACATGTGTCATGCTTTTTTCTTTGCTTTAGTACATATACAATTAGCCAATTTTAGCAGCTTAACTTCAGATAGCTGCAAATTTCCAGCAACACAAGCAACATG
This sequence comes from Schistocerca americana, assembly GCF_021461395.2. Classification (NCBI taxonomy): domain Eukaryota; kingdom Metazoa; phylum Arthropoda; class Insecta; order Orthoptera; family Acrididae; genus Schistocerca; species Schistocerca americana. The sequence goes on along the minus strand of NC_060123.1, from coordinate 248,093,750 downwards.
TTCCACTCATGTTATGTGCTCAGTTCTCAGTAATTTTTCAGGTGAGCGGATCAAATGTAAACATAATGAAAGTTACAGTAGGAACAGTATAAACTATCTATTGTATTCATTTCCACATAGTGTCACATAAGAAATTTGCCTCAAACCACAGCTCAAAGTGACAGGCCACACTAAACGAAGATATTGTTGCCTGCAGAAGTTGAAGCAATAATAAGGCCATGTTAGCTTTTTTCCTCTGGCTCTAGAAGCACTAATGACTGTTGACTAAATAATACTGCCATGAGGTGACATACTGCTTATTGCTAGGTTCTGCTAATATTAAAAACAAAAAATGACATCACTAGGCCCATTTCAGTCAGTTAAGTCCCCTATATATTTTACTGTGTTGTTTTCTTTTTTTTTCAGTAATTCACTGAATGAGAAAATATATGGATTGCAGCCATTTGATCTGAAAACTATTGTAATAGGAAAGTTCTGGTAGACTGTACAGACTTCCACCCACCAAAAACACACATGCCTGTGCTACTACAAGGTGCCGGCGCATCCAGGCGGCCCAATAGGAGGGCACCAGCATGCAGATGGAGCATCAGACAAAATATGTGACTACACTGAGAGGTTTCTTGGTAAGGAGGACGCAGGATATTATATTGGATGTACTCCAGGGAAGTGTGTTGGTTCCCTTGTTGTTCATGAAGTATATTAATGATCTTGCAGACAATATTAATAGTAAACTCAGGCTTTTTGCAGATGATGTGGTTATCTATAACGAAGTACAGCCTGACAAATCTGTATAAATATTCAGTCAGACCTTGTTAAGATTTCAAACTGGTGTAGATGGCTGTAAATGTTCAAAAATAAAAACACAACTTGGTATCCTATGAATACAAAAAATTTGAGGGTCACAGTGTAATGTCGCAAGTCAATATGCAATAGCATTTATTGCACTACTTTGCAGTATGGCTCGTAGCTTTGGAGCTGTTGGTGGTGATAGCAACAGCCGCTTGTATCTTAGCATGACTCATTCACACCTGTAGCTATCCTAGCCGTGGGAAGCGGTACCTGTGTCAATTCGAGCGACAGAATATTCATGCCCCTAAGAATCTAAATAAACTATATTTGATATTATTCAATTTAGTTAAAAGTCAATACACTGCCCTTTGTTATTAAAAAGAAGATTGTGTAAAAATCTCAGCTTTCTAGCTGGCATACTTCCAGAGTTAGGGAAAATTACCTAAACCACCTCAAGCTGACACTTGTAAGATTAAAGTCAGTTAGGATTCATAACAGTTTGTCTTTTAGTATCATTTGGAATCATTACTGAAGTTCAAAAAATGGCAGAACAATTTATTTAGATTTTCATTACTAAAAAACATTAACTACTTTTCATTTTTTGTAATATAAAATTCAGAAAAGATAATTATTTAGTTAATATGCTGTTGTGTGAGTAAATGAGAATGAGTGAGTGTGTATGTGGGACATACATAAAGATTCAATATTATATGATGTACAGCATTATGTAACTGTGTCATGGTAAAGCTGTGTTTTCCCCATCTTGCTGATGACATATATCCAAGGGTACTTGCTTTTGTAAGAAGGCAGCCAGAATAGTCGTTCGTAGAGTAATAGTTTTCTAAAGTTATTTCAAGATTAGTTTTCTTTTCATTTGGTTTTGTTAAACATTTTATTAATATTTGCATAATGAAGTGACGTAAATGCATCTGCGAATAATGATTGGCACAGGACAGTTTTAGCGCGAAAATGATCTCGAAGGATTGTTTTGATTGGCTGGTCATTTTGAACAACCAATCAGAGTTAAGCTTTTCCCATGCATTGGAAATAGGTATAGGCTCTGGAAGGAACAGCACTGGTTAGTCGCTAGTCAGCTATCGGGCGTGCAGATCATGTTTAATGCTTCCGTCTTTATTATGCGTAAAATTCTTGTGTCCAGATTGTGTGGCCAAAATAGCAGTTGCATTTATGAACAGTTTTGTGAAGTTTGGACGTTTTTGGATTGTTTTGTTGGAAGGAGAACCGCGTGTGAACTTTCCGCCTTTGTAAAATTCCGCGTGGAATGTTTCATATTCGTCTATGGAATATTTGGTGCTCAATTTCTTTATTAGATATCCACTGAAAAAGGACCGAATGTGAAACTTGTATATTGCAGCAGAGAGAGTAATGACTGTAAATCACGTGATAATTTGGGTTGGACTCAAGTACATTCCTGGCTGCCTTGTGTGTATACTGGGTTGTCTGAACTGTGAGCTGAGGATAGTGATATTATTCGTTAATTAAATATGGGCTGATGGCAAGTTTTATTTTGAACCTAAAGAAATAAAAGAACTTGTTGCAGAGTTTTGACATTTTTCTAAAGAGATGAAGCAATCGCCCTCCACCTGAAAATTGTTGTAAGATATTACAGGATAGTTTGCTACCAGAGTTTACGCAGACTTTGCAAACGTAAGTATTGACAGTGTTTTCCTTCAACGCTGCTTTTAACGCCGTCTGAACAGTATCTAAGTATGCAGAGAAACGGGCTGGTAATCAGATGCCGTACTGAGGTAGGTGGAACTTGTGTAGTGCACAGTACGATGAGAGACAGTGGTCAAACAATTACGCAACAATCCAAACTCGCCCTGTCGCAACAGTTGGAATCTGTAAACTGATACAAATACTTGAGTGTAACACTTAGTAGGCACATGAAGTGGAATGATCACATAGCCTCAGTCATGGGTAAAGCAGGTAGCAGACTTCAGTTTACTGGTAGAATAACAGGGAAATGCAAACATTTTACGAAGGAGATGCTTACCAATCACCCATGCGACCCATCCTAGAATATTGCTCAAGCATGTGGTACATGTATCAAACAGCAAGAGCAGGTGATATTGAATGTATGCAGAGAAGGGCAGCATGAATGGTCACAACTTTGTTTGACCGTGGTAGAGTGTCAGTGAGATGTTGAAAAAACTGAATTGCCAGAGTCTTGAAGATAGACAGAGAAAGTCTACTAACAAAGTTCCATCAAGAACTGGCTTTAAATGATGATTTAAGAATAAACAACAAACCCCTGTACATCACTTCCATAGGAGTCATTAGAGTAAGATTGGATTAATTACAGAGGCATTTAAACAATCCTTTTCCCCACACTATATATGTTAATGGCACAGGAAGAAGCCTTAATAACTGATATCGTGGGACGTACTCTCTGAAATGCACTTCACAGTGGTTAGCGCGCACGCCCACCCACCCACCCACACACAGATATACCTCTGCCATAACATGGTGCTGCATGTCAAGCCAAAAGCTTGCAAGTTTCCTTTCTTTTTTGTGTGCACCTGCTAACAATTCACTACTACTGCTTTACAGTGAGTGGCCTCCTTTACTCCTAAAGTATTTATATTCATCTGAAAACAACATTCACAAGCTTATTGTCAAATATTTCCTCTTAAACATTAACCTGCCTCTGCTTTTAAAGTGTAATTTTATATTGTTTTAGTTTTTTCCTTAAAAATATTTTAACGTTTTTTCTAAATTTATTAGATATTACTTCTATCTTCTTTCCAAAATTATATCAGCTACTAGGCAAAATCAAACAATGGAAAATCCATGATGGAATATGACAATACTATGGAAAGGGTAGTTGCTACTCACCATATAGCGAAGATGCTGAGTCGCAGATAGGCACAACAAAAAGACTTGCAGAAGAAAGTAAGCTTCTGGTCAACAAAGCCTTCACTTTAAATAGACCACACCAATACACCCGATTCCCCTCACCCCCCGCACACAAACACAACTCACACACACATGACCAGTCTCTGGCTGCTGAGGCCACCCTGTGATAAGGAGCACATGATGGGAGAAGCAACAGGTGGTGGGAGTCGGAGGATGCTGGGGCATGGAGGGGAAGGGATAGCAGGTAGGGGTGGGGGATGGTAAAGTGCTACTTGTGGGAGCACACAGTGACGAGGTGGAGAGAGACTAGGGGTGTTAAGCACCATGGTTATATGGAGGGCAGGGGGATGGGTGGAGGGGTATCGGGAAAGAGAGATGTTAAAAGGCTGTGGGTGCCTTGATGGAACAGAGGGCTCTTTAGTGCTGGAATGGGAACATGAAAGGGTCTAGATGATTAAAGACAATGACTAATGATGGTTGGGGCCAGGAAGGTTATGGGAATGTAGGTTATATTGCACGGACAGTTCCCACCTGTGATTCAGAAAAGCTGATGTTGGTGGGAAGCAGCCAACCACTGTGCTGCATTCTATATGGGTAGACAACCAACAACCAAAAAGATGACTGTTGACACGAATAGCCACCGACAAACTGTGGCCAAGAAACAGTCGGGCCACCCAGCTGCTGAACACACCACCCAACATGATGTTTTTCATTTCAATGACTGCTTCACAGACAACATTTTATAACAGGGAAACTAATTACCGTGCAAGGACCAAACTTGGTTGCAATAATGTCAAGCCCATAGGGAAGAGAAATAATGCACAAGGAATTCAATTCGAACACTTTTAACGTGTTGCTACGGTACATCATACCATACATAATACATACGGTACATCATATACAAAGGGGCTCAATATGGCACCATCAGTATCCAGAGGAGTCTGAAAGCGCAGGGTTGCATTCTGCACAGCAAAACTAAGCATGTCCATAGGTATGCTGGTACCTCTCTTGACATGCTGCACTTCAGATCAGCACATGAGTGAGTGTTCCCCTGGTAAACCTGTCCTTCATAAGATAGCCCCACAACCACAAACCACTGGGAGTGATATCAGGTGGTCATGCTGGCAAAGCATTTTAAAACAAACAGATTATAATTCCATCATTTCCAAATATGTTTTGGAGAAGCAGATGAACTTCACGAGCAATGTGCGGTGGGATCCCATCTTGCATGAAAACTGTTGAGTTCAATGCGTCTCTCTTCTGTAGGGTGGGTGAAGCGTATCGCAGTAATGCTGGCCTCTCACACTGCATGTCTTTGGTCCTTGAGCGCCAACCTGTTCGAAACAGAATGGCCCAATGATGAACGTAGCTGTGAAGCCACACCATACGGTGACACGTTCGCCATACACGGGAACACCACACACAGTGACTGGAGGTGAAGATCCCCACACTCAGCAATTCTGTATGTTCACCTCACCTGTCAGTGAAAAATGAGCTTCGTCTGTCCACAAGACGGTCCAGAGCCAGCCCTCGTCAACTTCAATCCTTGCGAGAAAGTGGACAGCGAAGTCAACACATAGTTGTGTCTCCTGTGGCGCAAGTTGTTGTATGATATGGATCTTGCACGGATACACCGCCGGAGAATGGTTCGAAGCACAGCACCCCCCCCCCCCCCCCGTACAGCTGACCATGGGATGTTTAACTGTCGTGACACAGCACGTGTACTGCCTGACGACCAGGAAAGTGGCAATTGACCCTGAATAAGGAAAAGTGTGAAGTTATTCACATGAGCACTAAAAGAAATCAGCTAAATTTCGATTACGCAATAAGTCACACAAATATGAAGGCTGTAAAATCAACTAAAAACTTAGGGATTACAATTACAAATAGGCCTAACCTAAATTGGAACGATCAAATAGATAATATTGTGGACAGAGCAAACCAAAGACTGTGATTCATTGGCAGAACACTTAGAAGGTGCAACAGGTCTACTAAAGAGACAGCTTACACCACGCTTGTTCGCCCTATTCTGGAGTATTGCTGTGCACTGTGGGATCCGCATCAGGTGCAACTGATGGATGACATCGAAAAAGTACAAAGAAGAGCAGCTCTTCTTGTATTATCACGAAATAGGTGAGATAGTGTCACAGACATGAGACGTAAATTGGAGTGGCAATTATTAAAACAAAGGCGTTTATTCGTTGTGACGGGATCTTCTCATGAAATTTCAATCACCAGTTTTATCCTCTGATTGCGAAAACATTCTGTTGGCATCCACCTACATAGGGAGAAATGATCATCATGATAAAATAAGAGAAATCAGGCTTGCACAGAAAAAATTAAGTGCTCGTTTTTCCCACCTGCCATTCGAGAGTGGAACGGTAGAGAGACAGCTTGAAGGTGGTTCACTGAACTCTCTGCCAGGTGCTTTACTGTGAATAGTAGAGTAATCATGTAGATGTAGAATTGCACACAGTGTTGTCTGCCATAGCAACAGCAATTTCATCAACCACTTGTGGTGCAACTGGTAGTCAGCCTCTTCCCGGAGCAACACCCAGTTCTCCAGTTGATTCAAACTTCTTCATCAAGCTCCGAACAGCAGGAGGAGAAAGAGGATCTTTCCATAACCATTTCAGCCAGTGATATTCTCAAAGTGCAGCTGCGGCATTACTCCTGTTTTGATAATAAAGCTCCACAAATAATGCCCTGTTCCTTTTGTCAAAGCTCATGTTGACGCAACATGTGCACTGCAACTAGTCAGATGTGAGACTATGGATCACAATAACTGATCACAGCACCTGGTCACCACAGTTACAAATGGGCTGTGGCGCTGTAACACACAGAAAACATGCACCCCATACTCTGGACATTAATGCTACCAAGTCTGGTACTCATACGGTAATCAGTTTCCATGTTATAAAATGTTAAATAAGGAAAGTTTAATTGTAATCACCCAGTATATGGTAACAACTATCCTTTTCACAATATTGTTATATCAGCTACTTATTAACAATGACTAAGAAAGAAAATTGTGTACTATATCTGCATTCCAACATATCACTTCTAATGTCAAACTATTACTGTTTTTCAATTATTGCTCTTAACAGTTTAGTGGACAGTTGCTTTACAAGAAGTATTATTGTATTTCAAAACTTCATTTCAGAAAAAATAAAACTTGTTCTATGAAAGAGAAAAAAAATTGTACAAAAACCTTCATCTCACGATACTCTTTCCTCCATGGTTGTGAAAGTAGATTAGCGGCATATAAACCAATTGCATTCCATGCTGATGCTGCTCTATAGCCACTAAAGTCTTCTTTTGTGATGGCACTTCTATGCAGCACATCTGCTGTTTCTCGGAAGCAGAATTTTTGGTCATGTGGAACGAGACACAAGTACTCTCGTATGTAGCCTGAAATGGGAAATTGGTACATACCATTTATTTACTAAATATCCTTTTACATCTTAATATTAGTCTGTCATGTCATGAGTAAAATAATCATGATTTATTTATAGGCAGATATAAAATATTTTACAGATTCTTGAAATGTAAAGCTAAATAAAAAAGTGTTTTTTGTGAAACCTACATAAAAAAAGTGTTGTTTGTGACACATTAGGAGTCCCAAGACAAACATTGAAGGTAAATGGGATACCCTTACTGATGGATCAAAACACTGCAACAGTGATGAGCTGTGTATACATAAAACAAACATAGGCAGTTCATATTCAAATGAAACTGAACAGTTTTCAATAGTGTACAAAAATATACATCACCCAACATCACATTTGGAACAATTACCAAAGGGGTCTACATCAACTGGACCACATACAAAGGCTACCACACAATTCTGTCAGATAATAAGTAACAACAAGAATATAATCCTCATTAGAGCACAGCTTCTGTTAGATAAAATTTCTATTATTGTTAATTGTAAGAAGTTACAATGAATACAATCGTAGAAGTGTGGCTAAATGGGAACAATCCAAAATTAAATTTATGCAGTTTCCACTGGGGTAACTATTTACATTGTCAATTTAATTTTGTTCACAAACACAATGTTGGCAGTTATGTAAATGAACAGAATTGGAAATCTCCGTGAGAGGAAAAATGGCCAGCAAGGTGCATGCATGTTGTTCATGTTTAGTGTTGTTACCAGGGCTGGGAGTGTACAGAAAAGGTGTAATATGCTTCAGACATTGAGTGATCACTGTGAATGGCCTGGAGATGCCACTTATATATGTGAGACAGCATTCCTGGCACAAGGAGCCTCATTGTGGGTCTCCCATTGGCTGGCCGGTTGAATTGTGCAATACCCAGATTTGTATGGCATTGAGCTGTGCCAGTGGCCCGATGTTGGGCTGAATGGGAATGTGAGGGCAGGAAAACTCACCGTCAAGGTTCCGCTCAACATTTGATCACCACAAGGGAATATCGCAGGTATGGTGCACCAAGCAAATTGTTACCCGCTCACATCCCTCTCTGCCATCTGAAAACAGGTAATGGACTCTCTGCATCATTCTGCAACTCTGAATGGAAACTAGTAGCAACCGGACTGTGAAATTAATGTCCCATGTATATGCTGCCATTAGCACTACAACACAAATGGCTGCATTTGGAGTGGTACCATGACCGGAAAGAATGGACTGCTCATGAATACCACCACATTGTGTTCAATGATGAATCACAGTTTTGCACCACCCTGGAAGACCGGTGAGTATAGTGGCGATCTCGGGAGAAGTGCTTTTCTTCCAATGTTTTGATGATGCATAACAGTGTTACTCCTGGAATTATGGTGTGAGGATCAATTAGGTGTTACTTCAGCTCACAGCTGGTAGTGGTTGAGAGAATTCTGACAGCACAATGGTATGTCATGGACGTCCTGTGTCCGCATGTATTATCTCAAATATGACAGTATCATTTTGCCAATTTTCAACAAGACAATGCTCATGCATACATGGCATTTGCCTCATGAACTGTGTGCATTATGTTGAGGAAATCCAGTGGCCAGTATGATCCCCAGACCCGTCCCCAATAAGAACATGTGTGGGACCAGCATGTACGTCAAATACGTCTGACTGAGAGTTGTGGGTCCAGCATGTACGTCAATTCCGTCTGACTGACAGTATGTGGGATATCATGACCAATAACAACAGTTGTGGGCTTACCTCAGAAGAGGATACAATGGCTTTATGATGCCCTTCCCAATCAAATCAGTTTATGCATTGAGGCCAGAAGGAATGCAGTGTCATACTAATAAGAGGGCTCATACTGCCAAGTTCTTTGTAAGTTGACTTGATTTTGTAACCACTGCAATAACATCACATACCCTCTCAACCCCCGAGGTTTCATTTTATTGCCTCTCCATTTCTGGGTGCTTCACTTTAATTGTCAGGCAGTGTATTTTTATCTTTAATTACCAACCTGCCCAAAAATTTTTGTAGTTAAGTTCTTGACATATTCCAATCAACTGGTTTTGTGATACATGTGAGTAATTTTTAATATTTGTAGCTGCAAATTTTTGTAACAGTACTTTTAGTATTCGACAGTGATTCAGATTTGCCACCCAGCCAGAGTACTGATGGAGGAAAGCTCAGAAATACTCAGGCTTTGCATCGAGAGTTGCCACGGAGGTTGCTGCCACAGCTAGGGGCATCTCACATTGAACTGTCCACTGATGTAAGAATACCTGTAAATACCACAGTCCACAGCAGTCAGGTAGTTCTGACTATTTTCTGAAGCTTTCAATACACACCAATGTAATGGAGTGATTGACCTCGCCTGTGTTTTTCATTCGGATTGCTCCCCTGGCTGTTTGTGTATGCTTCTAATGACTGTTGTTACACTCTGGACTTTGGCTTTGGGCTAGTCATCACTTCATAAACTCAGCTGTCATTGACCACAGGAAGCACCTGTTTGTTGCGTCGATCTCTGCATCACCAGTAGTGTGAGTGACGTACATTATGTTCTACCTACTCAAGAGTAGGCCGGAGAAGTGGAGACAAGGACTGTCCCATTGTGCAACTATTCAGTGTGAGCCATGAACCCTGAGTTTCTAAAGTTGTGGCAGCAGTCATTGCAGTAGCAACATCAATGGGAATACCACCAGCAAAATCAGAAATTGGTGTTACAGCTACTGAAAAATCAACAATAGTCTACAACTGCAGCATAATCACCTACTCATCCATCATTCTCTTGTCTCCATGTGGTAAATAAGAGGTGGTCTATTTACACTGTTTTGTTCCTCATTGCAAGGCAAGTCGAATAATTGATCCTAAACATTGCAGTGCACTATTACTGCTGTCTAGTAGTAAACTGCACAAAATGGTGCAAAAACTACACCCACTATCGGACCTCTAAAATTTGAGTTTTGTTGATGTTTGTGGTTTGCTGACTGCCTATTATGGCCACCAAACCCGAGAAGCTGCAACTAGGCTCAAATTTAAACAATGTGTGAAGCAATGTAAGCAAACATACACACCATGTGATGTTGATTTGCAAGGCTTAGTAATCAAGCATGATTTTTTCCTGTAAATAGTGTGGCACATTATAAGTAGAGTCAATAATCCACAATATTATTATATGTTTAGCTCCTGATAAAGGAGGTAGCATGAAGGCTTTAGAGTTGTCTGATCCAATTCTGACTGAGGTGCTAAGAATTGCCAAAGTTCACTAAGTAACAGCATCAGTGTGAGCTACAGTTCACAGTACTTCTGGTGTTGACTTTCTTGGTAGTAGAAGTCACTGTTGCCCACTAAACTGATGACAACGAATCATTGCAAATCATCCAATTTACCGAACAACCAATTTTCTGGTGAAGCTTTGTTCACTAGTAACAGATGCAGATAACGGTTCACAGTCCTTATTGTTGGTAGAGGCACAGCACTTCATTTGTTGTCGACATGTCCCAAAGCAAGCCCCAGAGTAATCAAAGACTCACAGGAAAGTTAGTGCAATCAAATCATGCCCAGACTGCAGGCTAAGGCATTCACAATGCCACTGTCCACTATGTGATGTCACCTGTTTTGCATGAAACAAATGGGGGCATTTAGCACATGTCTACCTCAGCTAGAGAGCAACAACAACCACAAAACCATCTGCCAGTGCACTGCATGCTATCTTGCTAGTGCCAGTAGCAGCAGCAGCAGCAGCAGAAGCATGTGCTGCAGCTGGAAATTAATGGAGCAGTGGCAGAATTCTAGTTGGACACGAAACAGCTGTGTCTCTTATTAACACGGGCACATACCGGTGCTTTGAGTTCCCACAGCTGCAGTATCCTCAGCAAAGAGTGAACAGTCAATCCCATCGCAGGGGCAGATCGTAGTCGATGCTAAGTATAAATATGTAGCTTGGCCAATAACCCTATTGGTAGCAAATTCTTGAACAACTACAAAAATTTTTGGTTTAGGCTCTTTTGTGCTTTTTGGATTATATTTTTTTTAAGAAAAAAAGAAGTGAATCTAGTTTCAACTACAATTGTTGACAGTAAAGTCCTGGGAATATGGAAAGAAAACTGCGGCTGCATTTTAGGAGATTGGCAAAGCCTATGATAATGTTTCTCGAAACAAGATCTGGGAATGCCTGGAAGATCTCATGGCGCCAAAATACTTAATAGTACATAAGTTACACCAGAATTGCCACAGCTGTGTCCAGATAGGCAATGGATGACTGAAATGGTTTGAGACAAAGAAAGGTGTCCAACAAGGAATTGCCCTATCACTGCTCTTGTTGACAATACAATAGTGTGCAAAACTTTTAAGTACGAAAGTAACTTTCACATGATGTGTCACTGCCAAGCAACATAGCTTGATGAAACCACTGAAGTCACTGTGATTCATGATTGTCCCCTGGACTCTACAAATGGCAGACTATGGTGCTCAATAGGACGTGTGATCACCATGGACGGCAGTGCATGTTCTGCAACATTCTCCCATGCTGGCCACAATATTTGTAAGGATCTTGGGGAAGGGTGTTCCATTCCTGGACCAGTGAGGTTGCTGGCAGTCATTGGTGAATGTGGACATGCTGCTATACATCTCTCCAACACATCTCACAGCTCAATGGGATTTAACTGGGGGGAACAGACTGGTCAGTCCATTTGTCACATATACTCTTGTTCCAAGAGCTCCGCCATCTGTGCTGTTCGATGTGGTTGCACACTGTCATCCATAAAATTGAATTTACCCCCAACAAGACACTCATGAGGAAGGAGTAAAGTGTCAAAATAATGTCGACTGGAGTGTACTGTGTTCAAAGATTTGGAAGTCAGTACACAGATGCAACATTATGTCTCTCCACACCATAACACCTGGACCACCAAAACAATCATATTCAATGATGCTAGACATATCCTCATATGGAGAGAGCTGGGAGCACAAAATACATCTGGAAACATCGTCGAACATCATCGTTTGGGGGTCCAGCAATTGTCAACTACGCTGGTGGAGGAATGGAATGCCCTACCACTAGGATTCCTTACCAACCTTGTGGTGATCCCTGGAGCACACTGTACAGCATGCATTGCCATATGTCATCATCGCACACTCTATTAAGAACTATTTGACACCATTTATAATGTCCAGGGGACCATCATGAAGTGCCTTAACTTCAGTGTAATTATTGTCTTTGAATAAAACCACATTTTCTGTTTGTCTCATTACAGATATCTTTCAGTTACCTTCTGTACTATACTGAAGCAGTTCTGCCTGTGTGTGTGGTCCAAGGTTCATTGAGCTAACTTACTTGGCAGTGACATATCATGCAAAAGTTACTTTTGTTCTTCAGTTTTGCACACTAGTGTAGTAATGGACAAGATTACAAAATCCATCAAGGAAATGGATAATGAATCCAACATCCACCTTTGATGTTCCACTGAGGGGAGGAACAGCAGCTGACATGCAGAAAAAGCTAACAGAATGGAACAGCATGTTTAAAAATTTTGGACTGAAGTTAAGCAACACCAAGACTGTAGAAATGGTCATAAACAGGAAAGGAACAACTACAAAGGGATAAAATTAGAATCAGTTCCCCATTCCAAATACCTCCAAAGCACATCTTCCAAAGACACCACTCTTAACCAGGAAATACTCAGCAGGACACAGAGAGCATCAAGTTTTTACAATCAAGACAGAAACCTTGTGTTGGACAACAGAAAGCAAAAACCAACCATGCACCACACATATTTTGTGCCAATTCTCACTTATGGTATAGACACACATACCCTATTGAAAAAGACTACAGCAGAATTCAATGAAAGAATGAGATTCATAAAAACTATGAATCAAACACTAGAAAGGACAGGAATGTAGCCCGCACCAAAGTCCCTGTTATTGGTGTAATCAAACAATGGAAAATCCAGGATGGGATGTAACAATATTATGAAGAGGAAAGTTGCTACTCTCCGTGTAGTGGAGATGATGAGTCACAGATAGGCACAATAAAAAGACTGTCACAAATAAATAAAGCTTTCGGCCATTAAGGCCTTTGCCAACAATAGCTGTAGACAAATGTAACAAAGAAATGCAAACTGCAGTAGTATGGGCACATTACGAAAGGGTGACAGCACACAGTGGGGATGATGATGATGATGATAACATGGAGGAGAGAGGATTCCAGAGATATGATGTCCAGGAACAGTAATCTATGGAAGACAGAAGGAGATGGTGAGCACTTTTACAACATTTCTGGAAAACTGGTACCGGAAAATGATAACTGATTTGCCCTTTTGTTTACTTGTCCTGCCGATTTAGTTATATTTATGCACTTTTCAACTTATTCCTGATTTAGCTCATGCAGAAAACTGTAAGAAAACAAAATTGAGAATGCAGTGGCTGCTTCATCAACTTTATCTTTTATTTATTAATTTTTTTAACCTGACAGTATTCTGTATGAATGCCACATCAACACAGGGACTCTGAAGTGCTATATAGATGCTGATCATAGTGGTAATCTTGGTACTGGACGATCAACATCTAGGATGCTCTGTGTTTTTTTTCTGATGTACCTAATAGCTGGTTAGTTGATAAACAGACTAAAGCCGCAATACCCACAACAGAAGTTGAGACTGTTTCACTTCATGAAGCTGCTGTTGAAATTATCTGGATTAAAAAGTATCCTCACTGACCTCAATCAGCTGCTCCTTCCTCTCTTTCTGGTGACCTTTATCCATCCTATGCCACATCAGGAATGGTGTGCAATTCTGCAGACAACCAACCACACCCGTAAATACGCTACTCTTACTGGCACCCAAGGTGTATCAAGTGCTTGCCTACCTGAAAACACGTTGCACTGCTTTGAAGGTTTTCTCTGTAGAGGCACATTTTTAAAATTCTCAATAAATGGAGATGGGTACCACCAAGGTTATTGCCAAACTGAGTGGGGGAGTGTCTTAGAGGCACTCTTTGCCATTTAACTCACACATATGACAACGTTACGCCCCTCTGTCGTGATCATGAGACATGAGGATGTGAAACAGGAGCAATTCAGAAGCATAAGAACCGTCTGCTGTTTCAGATCACGTTCAAATTTTGTTGAATGGTTTTGAACAGTCCCTAGTGGTCCACTGTGTATACCAGAGCAAAAATTGTGATCGCACTCCACTCCAAACGGGTGAGATCATGTTCTATGTGGTTGGTAGCCCATGATGTCCTTGGAGAAAGGTTGGTGCACCAGGGAGATGCCAGCAGTATCAAAGATTGTAAAAACATCTTCCTGTTGCTCACTGCACTGAGAACTGTCGTTTTCAGTTATGAAATATGTGGGAATCAATGTCCCAAACAAAGGAGTGGTTTCATTGACATTCTTTATGCCATCTCCTGAGGCCTTTTTGTATCAATTCTGAGTGGCAGTCTGCCTGAAATGTTTACCTTGGCCACTCGTAAGAAAACTGCACGACTTCAAAGATGGGTTTTGGGGTTATGACCTACATCAGAGCTGTCAAATGAAGGGGTAGAATGTGGTTACGAAGGGATGTGACAACCTTCCCTTCTTGTGACACATCCATGCTGGTGTTGGGAAGAATTGTGGTGAAATTTGGTACTAATGAGACATCTTTAACGCACTTTACATGCCATATGAAGTTCTGAGCTCTGGCCTTTTTTTCACATGTGTTGACACCTTGCAGTCTGAAGCAACTTCGATCTTGATGGTGACGACACAGGGCACCTGCTTTTGCATCATTACAGAGGAAGAGTGTAGACTTTTTTGGGCCAAATTTCAAACTTATGCACCACAATGGGAGACAATTATGAGGTTTCAAAAAAGTGATCCTTTAATTCTGTTGCATAGTGTATATGCCTGCACTGAAATGAACACTGCATGTGATGCATTGTCACTATGAGAATACATCTACATGTCACTATGTTGGGGCAAACCCTGCGAATCTTTATTTACATGCTGTCCATTTTTTTTTTTTTTTTTGGTAGGGTTTAAGGGCGCTCAACTGCTGAGGTCATTAGCGCCCAGTCACTGGTGTTAGAGCACAAGGAACCTGCTAAAACTCAAGGGGATTGGGGGACATCAAAAGGACCTGACAAAGATGCAGATGAAATAAGTAAAAGGTTAAATGTCTTTGGTCAAGCCAGTTAAAGTTATAAAACGCAGAAGACGAGCAGTTGCTCGAGCGTCATCAGCTAAAACATCCGGTAAGGTAGATGGCAGGGACAGGACAACACGAAATTGACTAAAACGGGGACACGACAATAATACATGGCGCACCGTTAATGCCTGACCACAAGGGCACTGCGGGGCTGGGTCACCAGAGAGCAGGTAGCGGTGGCTAAACCGGCAATGCCCAATCCGCAACCTGGTCAGAAGGACCTCCTCGCGCCGAGATGGTCGGGAGGAAGTTGTCCAAGCAGTTGGGAGCGGTTTTACTGCCCGGAGCTTGTTTCCTTGGAGGGATGACCAAGCATCCCACCACAAGGACACAAGCCTCTTACATACATCCCCACAAACGTCAGATGACGGGACACAATGGGAGGCTGGCCGAGGCTGGAGGACTGCAGCCTTGGCTGCAGCATCCGCAGCCTCATTCCCAGGCACTCCTACATGTCCGGGGACCCACAGAAAGCTGACAGAACCGCCATTATCAGCGAAACAATGGAGGGACTGCTGTATTCGTTGAATCAAGGGATGGACCGGATAGGGAGCCCCAAGGCTCTGAAGAGCACTGAGTGAGTCAGTGCAGAGGACATACGATGAATGGCGGTGGCGGCGGGCATACTGAATGGCCTGATGGAGAGCAAAAAGCTCGGCCGTAAAGCTGGAACATTGGTCAAGGAGCCGGTATTTAAAGGTGGCGGTCCCGACGACAAAGGCACAGCCGACACCATCGTCAGTTTTGGAGCCATCGGTGTAAATAAAGGTGTGACCAGCAAGTCGAGCACGAAGTTCGACGAACCGTGAGCAATACACTGCAGCCGGAGTACCCTCCTTCGGGAGTGCGCTGAGGTCGAGATAAATACGAACCGGAGCCTGGAGCCAAGGTGGTGTCGGGCTCTCACCCTCTCTGAAGGTGGTAGGGAGGGCAAAATCCAATTGTCGAAGCAGGCGACGGAAGCGGACTCCGGGGGGCAGCAGGGCAGACACATATAACCCGTACTGACGGTCGAGAGAATCAGCGAAGAAGGACTTGTAAGAGGGGTGTTCGGGCATAGACAACAGCCGGCAGGCATACCGACACAGCAGTATGTCGCGCCGGTAGGTCAACGGTAACTCGGCAGCTTCAGCGTAAAGACTCTCGACAGGACTAGTGTAGAAGGCTCCGGTCGCAAGACGTATCCCCCGATGGTGGATGGAGTTGAGCCGGCGTAAGAGGGATGGCCGAGCGGACGAGTAGACGAAGCTCCCATAATCCAGCTTCGATCGGACTATGGACCGATACAAGCGAAGCAGGACAGTGCGATCCGCTCCCCAAGATGAACCGCTAAGAACTCTGAGGACATTAAGGGAACGTGTACAACGGGCCGCTAAATAAGAGACATGTGGAGACCAACACAGTTTCCGGTCCAACGTGAGCCCTAGAAACTTAGTTGTGTCCACGAATGGGAGAACAACGGGACCGAGATGTAAGGATGGCGGAAGGAACGCTTTATATCTCCAAAAGTTGATACAAACCGTCTTCTCTTCAGAGAACCGGAAGCCATTTGCCACGCTCCATGAGTAGAGGCTGTCTAGACAACGCTGGAGGCAGCGCTCCAGGAGGCATGTTCTCTGGGCACTGCAGTAGATCGCGAAGTCATCGACAAAGAGAGAGCCTGAGACATTAGGTGGAATGCAATCCATAATTGGATTGATCGCGATGGCAAAAAGGGCTACGCTCAAGACGGAGCCCTGAGGCACTCCGTTCTCCTGGAGGAAGACGTCGGACAATACGGAACCCACACGTACCCTAAACTTTCGATCCGTTAAAAAGGAATCAATAAAAAGGGGCAGACGACCGCGTAGGCCCCACTTGTGCATAGTGCGGAGGATACCTCCTCTCCAACAGGTATCATAAGCCTTCTCCAAGTCGAAGAACACGGCTACCGTTTGGCGCCTTCGCAAAAAGTTGTTCATGATGAATGTCGACAAGGTCACAAGGTGGTCAACAGCGGAGCGGCGGCGACGAAAGCCGCATTGGACATTAGTAAGTAGTCGTCGAGATTCAAGAATCCAAACTAACCGAGCATTAACCATGCGCTCCATCACCTTACAGACACAGCTTGTAAGGGAAATGGGGCGGTAACTAGAAGGAAGGTGTCTATCCTTCCCGGGTTTGGGTATAGGAACAACAACAGCGTCACGCCAACACATGGGGACCTGACCTTCGGTCCATGCTGTCCAACAAGAGAGAAATATATTAAAGGAACAAATAGGTGACACTTGAGTCTGTCTGGTTTTGTAGTTACAAAGTGAAGTTGCATGATGTGTTGACTTGCATCAAATACTACACTTTAAGTGTAATTTTGTCATTCATAAACAGAAATCATAAAAAATTGGTCTTTTCCGGCAGTGGACTGGGGAAGATTCCAATTTCACAACCGACAGCAGAGTAATTTTTTGCCAAGCATTTCAAAAACAAGTACACAAGAACAGGTTATTTTTATCATTCATTTTATCTACAAGTCTTCTTACTAGTCTTTTCCCTCAGATTTTGGAATCGGAATTTAAAATTACTTCATTGACATGCATTTATGATTCAATTGATGTTGATATTTTACATGATCATGTTCTTATTTTTTTTTAGTTACTGCCATTTTCTTTTGTTTCAATTTTAGCTAAGCCATGATAAAAAGTCACATTTCTTTCAACATAAAGATTTCACGGCTCATGGTATGAGCATCACTAGGAAGAAGAACAAACAACAGATTCAATCTTTAATTTCCTTTATGACTAGTTCAGTGGCAGCTAATGTGCAACAGAATATACTAAATAATCCTACTTTTATGGGGTTCCTGCAGAGTGTCAGAGGTTGCATTTACCACATCAGTCGACACTGCATAAAAATTATTCGAAACAGCTGTATGGAAGGGGTACTGCTGATATTCAAAAAGGCATTGATACCACTATATTTGGCTTTCAGTCAACAAGACAACTGGAAGTCGTGGCAGATTTATAGCTAATGCTGTGGTGGGGAAATTATATTTCTCAGCACCAAGTCACAGTACTGTGGTTGGCATAGTGAGTGATATCCTACACATTCTATGGCCAGAAGATAGGGATGACAAATTTTTGCTGTTGGTGACAGCAGAAGCAACACTGAAAGAATTCTATCCCAGTGTGGTCCACTGCACCTGCCTTACCCATGTCCTGCACTGTCTGGCACAGGAAATCAAAAGTACTCATAATTTTCCTGAGTTAACAGTATGATTTCTTTTGTTAATAAAGTATACTGACTGGCACGAAAAATGCAACACCCAATAAATGATGCATGTCATTGCATAATTATTTACTTAATCAAAGAGAAGAATTTCAACCAATTTTTTGAGATGGGGTATGTTACTGGCATTGCTTTGCGAGCAAACAATGAAGTGTTGATTGTTTATTGCACTAACCTCAATTGCTGCTTCCTGTGCAGCTTGGAAAACACATCACTGAATGTGAGCGAATAATGTTTTTCCACTCTTGTAGCACTTACTGTTGTACCCTGAATTCTTCTCCTTTCAGGATCTTTCGTGACTGTCATAATCAGCTTTCTGGAGTAAACATGCTGTTAAGCCCTGAACAAGATGCAAAAGAAGTTGCTTTGGTGGAAAATGGCCATGGCAGGCATTACATTGCAGAAGTGTTGAGGACTATACCTTCCACGATTTCCACAACTGTACAAAGGTACAGGGAAACTGTAGACACTGCAAGGAGATGAGGCCCGAGAAGAGCAACATCAGAGAGAGATGACCGCTTCTCACTTCAAGTTTTCTGTAACTATCAAACCACCACTACTGAAGCATGAAATCGACTCCATCAAGTTTGAGGGGTCAATGTTAGTGAGAGAACCATTTGAAGAAGACAGGAGGAAGTGAATCTTCAGTCCATTGGACCTGCCACAGGTCTGGAACACACCAGAGAGCATTGCACAGCTCAACTACATTTTGCAAGGGAACATCTTGGCTGGACGGTACAACAATGGGATCAAGTGTTGTTCACCGATGAGTCACGACTTGGCCTCTGATCATTTTAGAGAGGAGAAAGGGTCTGGAGAAGGCCACGGGAAGGTATTCCCCTTGCACTTTCTCATCCAGGATGCCTTTACAGGGTGGTTCTGTGATGGTGTGGGCAGGAATCAATACAGCAGCGAGGACAGATCTGGTCTTCGTGGAGCATGAGAGCTTTACTGCACATCACTATGTGGAAGAAATCCTTCTGGAGCATGTTGTGCCTTTTGCTCCATTCATTGGTAATGATTTACACTAATGCATGACAATGCACTCCCACCTTGTGAGAATTGTGCATGAGTTCTTGGATGAAAGAAGGATTCATACTACGGGTTGGCCTGGTCAAGGCCCTGATTTGAATCCTATTGAGCATGTTTGGGACCGGCTGGGGAGAAGAGCCCGTCAGCACTATCCAGATCTATGGAATGCCCTCCTGGAAGAATGGGATGTGAATCATCAACAGGACATTACTGCATTAATCAGGAGCATGCCTGAAAGGTTGAATGCCATCACTTGTACAAGAGGTGCCAATAAAAGCTTATGAAGATGTAAATAGAGGTCTCAGAGGTCATCTCCGAGGTCTGTGAAGTAAAGTGCAAAGTGTATAACATCAAAACAGGCACGCAATACCTTCCTAGGCTTACTCAAAATTTCCTTGAAGTGTGCATCTCTGGCTTAATTTGTTACATTTGTTTATGATCGTCGTCCTTTTCTCATTGTTGGACACTTAAGTGGGACTGTACCAAAATATTCCATCATAAGTTAGTGGATTAGTGTCATAAATTTAAAATAAATTTCAGTTTTTGTAAGAAATTGAAGTCTTGCATTTTTCATGCCGGTCAGCGTATTTCTCAAAGCTCCCACCCACATTCATTCCTTAAAGAAAATAGCTCCAAACATTCCCCTCCTACCTGAACCTATACCTTTACGTTGGTGCACTTGGCTCTTGATAGCCTTATATTATGCCAAACACTACCAAGAAGTCAAAGAGGTAGTAGACACACTTGACTCTACTGAAACAGCTCTTATTGAAAAAGTCAAAGCATACCTTGAGAATAATAAGCATGTTGCATCGTTGTCATTTTTTAGAGCTCACTTTCAACATCTACCTGTCACAATTTCGGCTCCTAGAGTCCATATCTCTACCACTGAAAGAGCTGTACGCATTAGCTCAGACATGCAAATCTATCTGGAGGAAATACATGGTTCAGTGGGCACAGCATGTGTCATTAAATTAAGGAATATTCTTCTGAGTAATTCCGGATATGAATAAAGTGGGGAGAAGTTCGAAGGTGAAGTGTGTTGGGAGCCACGAGAAATTGCATCGATGAACTATGCGCCATTGACCTATTGTACTGCGAAGAGATCTGTCTCAGTCTACAAAAATGTACTGAGAGACAAGAGAAAAAGTTTCACTTTACAAAACATAAAATGTGGTTAACTGTGTACTGCAATACCAAAATGAAATTTCTTGTTGGTTGTAGAATTAGGCCAGGGATTGTGATCATACACAGGTATACATCTGATGTGCGTGTTTTTATGTGAGTGACACATGAAAAGAATTTTTCAGTAAAACAGTTTTTATTACCATATTATAAAAAAAGAAAAGAAAATAGTTTCAGTATGGGTAAATATCTCGATTGTCGCTGATTTTTTTCTGAGTGCCAATATAAGGAATAGTTAATTACTTATTTGCCACATAGAACTAAAATAACTTTGTCAAAATTGTAATAAAATTTTCTATGTTAATATTTGTTTTCACTCCAAATTGTCCAGTCACATTAATGTGACCAACATATCTGCATTTGACATCAACATGCAATAACCACTCACGGACGGCACATGGCAGCACTTGCAGTGGATGGTATGTAAAGCATGTCAGGGGGATGTGGAAAACAATGTAACCATTGACCCAATGTGCAAACCAAGTGATTTATCTGATGTCTACAAGGGCATGACCATTGTCTTTCAGGCCAAGGGGGAAAGCATTTGTGAAACGGCCAAGTTTGTAAACTGTTCGCATGGCACTGCGGTTAAAGTATACCACGCATGGCAACATGATGCAGCCTAAACTGGCGCTGAGGCACCTGTGATGTACCATTGGCCATAGATGACAGAGGTGAATGATGGCTGTGGAGACGTGTATGGGTGAATAGACATGCAACAGTTGAGCGACTGACCACTCAGATGAACAAAGGGAAAATCAACAGTGTCTTCTCATTAATCATTAAGAGAATCTTGCTACCCGTAGGACTCCACAGCTAGAGCCTGGTTCAAGCACTCACGCCAACTTTGCATGCCAATACTACAACCAGATGTATACTGAGTGGCAACAGGTGGTCTTTCCTGATGAATCACATTTTATGCTCCACTGGGCAGATGGCCATTTGCGTGTACAGCGTGAAATGTCTGAAAGCAAACACCCCTCTAACAATGGTTGGAAGGGCCCAGGCCAAAGGAGGAAGCATTACTGTCTGTGGACTGTTCCCACGGCATTCGCTGGGTGATCTCATCATTTCTGGACTAACACAAATATGCATCTATTCTTGGGGACCATGTCAACCTCTACATTCAGTTTGTTTTTCTTTGGCACACTGCATCCACTGCCAGGACAATTTACCATACTCCCCTGGCCACCAAACTTCCCGGATTTAAACCCAATCAAGAATCTGTGGGACCACCTCGAACAAGCTGTTCGTGCCACGGATCCTCGACTGAGGAACCTAGTGCAGCTGACCGTGGCACTGGAGTTGGCATGGCTCCACATCTCTGTCAGTATGTCACAGAACACCACTGACCTCATCAATAAAGCCACAGCTTGTAAGGGGAAGGCACACTGAACTGAGGCTCACGCCATATCTCCTTGCCTTCTACATCTGCCAGTTTGTTGCCCTGGCACCCAGCATAAAGTCACCTCCTACCCCAGCCTCTCTAAGTGGAGAAGGGAATCCCGGTTATCTTGGACTACCTTATCTGCTAGGTACCAGTGTGAAGGGTGCTCAGGTAGTCTGAACATGTGAGGAATTTAGCAGCTGCACAAAATCTCACCTCCTCCAGGGCCTGTAATATTGCATATTATTTCACATCAACAACAGTGATGTCTTGGGGCAACAGGATCTTCAGGACACAATCAGGGAAAACAACAAAGCAATCAATGGAGACCCCTCTTTAACTCATCTTTGAATACAGCTATACAGTTTTGGTGATCATTTAAAATGTCATAAAATATGGCATTAAAAACAGACGCACGAGTGCAGCCTCCCCTATACTGCATTAAATCTAAAATTATTCTGGGCCTCTGCAGTAACCACGGAGGAAATTTGCTAAAATGCTGGATTTGGGTTTGTATTAGCTCCACACCAAGTGACTGCAGAACATACTTCATGCATATCTCGTACGGCCTTGTTGCTAATTGACAATAGGAGAAAAGGTGTTCCATAGCTGGACGAACAACAGTATGGTATCCTGGTGAATTGGAAGCAGAAAAAAAAACTTTTATGCTTGATGCATCACAAGGAATGCCACTGGATGATGAATGACAGTTCCCCAGCCTCATCACAAAGTCTGGCTGTTGAGTTGGTCCTGTTAGCACTCATAGCTAGTAGCCTGATCCCCTCATGGTGTATAGCTTCAATGACCTTCAGTAAGGTCTTGCTGATTTGTGCACTATGCACCCAAAGTCAAGTCGCAATCACACAAAAGCTCTTTAAATTTCGGCAGAAGTGCCCTGTATACTCCCCAAGACATGGGGCTAAGGCACTTTTAAGTGTTTTCTGGACCCTTGCCTTCAAGTCTTTTAGATGTGGTACCCATGACAGTTCGAAATGAAAAGTGAGGTCCAGAAACCAGAGGTAGAACAATAAATGGCAAAACTGTCCACAAATAACGAGCACTGCACAGAACATGTTACTATGTATGGTATGCTGTTTATAGGTATGGCAAAGAGGTTACCAATTCCCTCGGGAACATCAATCTCCTGCTCAAAACTACTTGACAGCACATCGCCAACTCAGTACCTAAAAAAGTGCTTAGATAAGAAGGAATGAATTAATATGGGGAGGGGCCACAAAAGCCCCACTGGAGGACCTGTCCCAGAGATTTCTTTTGATGTTGTTGGCAAGTTTAGCATCATGCTGTACCAGATGAGCCTCAGACAGAGCCAAAACCAGCTCCCACATGGAGAAAGGGCAGTCGCATGACTCAAAATTGGCGTACCTGAAGTCCAACTCACCCCTCTCCTTGGTAGTGTCAGAACGCTGGATCCTGGTTGGCAATGCCAGTAGTCATCCCAAAATGTTCTGCTGATGCATGGGTGATGTCTTCAGGTGTAGTTAGGAGACGACTCTGCTTCAACACTGGTGCTATAGGTAAGAAACCGCTTTTACCATAACTGGTGGCTTCCTATTCTTTCATAGTACATGTGAACCAAACACATGCCATGCCTTTTTCTTTCCCTCCTTGATTATGCAAAGAGCTTTGACTTTAAAAAGCTGGGAGGTTTTATGCTATTTGGAGGCACTTAAAAACTGTCACAGAGCAGCACACCAGACCCAAATTGCTCAGCAGTACTTGTCAGTTCACCAAGGCATAGGCTGCCTTCGAAGATGACCTGAGGACTACAGGGTGGATAAGCCAGAGGTGTGGTGAAACCGATGTGTGATGCAGTTCCCTGCTTCCTGAATACTGTCTCTTTGTTCAAACAGACCTAGATGGCTGAACAACTTCCCATTAGCTGGAGGTATAGCCTTGTAACACAGGGGCGTCAGTAACTTTAAAACATATTTTCTGTAAACACAAGCACTGAGGATGTCCCTGCATTAGGAGTTTCAGTTCTTCCGCAAGTGTCCTGAACTCATTGATGTTCTACTGTAGTACGGAGGCCATTTCATTGGTGATGTTTTTCTTTCACCCTGTACCTCTACTGAGGTGGAAATCCTACAATGGATGGAAGCTTAGTCTGGAAGCTAAATGGTTGCTCTTGGAAGGCTTTGTATTCCACCCTGTCGGCAAAGCTTGATCATCGGAAATGTCAGATTCACATGGTCTGGTTGATGCTTCCCTTTAGGTTAGGAGAAGACATTGGAAAAACATTAATGGCAGTGCTAGTGGTAGTGCTGAACTATTTGCTGCAGTCTGCCTTTTCATGCAGCTTAAGCTCTATAATGTCGGAAAGTATGGCTTTTTCTGATTTTGTGTCTAAGGCTAAGCACCTTCACAACTGCATTGACAAATACAGTGTGCTGACACTAGTTACATTCCTTTGTGTAAAGGAATAGGCTTCGTAAGAGCTGAAGCAAATGAAGTACTAAAAGTGGGAAGTTGCATAGACTTAAAGTTCTTTCTGGCCTCACAGTAAGGGATATGCTTTGTTTTCTTGAGCTCCTGTATCTCCCTTTCTTCAAGATTAAACACTGCAGCCTCTATTACAGACAGTGTGATCCCCAGCACAATTTACACACTTCGTAGGAGATGTAAGGATTAAGGACACTGATACGACCAGTTTGTTATCCACCTGGTTCATTATATTTTGCACATACACCACACCTTCTTGAGCCCACTCATCTTTCAGTTCCTCTTTAGAAATATCCACAATATCTCCGCAGAACACAACACCTTTGCTGTAGCTCAACATGTTGTATAACTTTGTTTCAGTTGCATATTCCTATGCATTTAGCTCTCTTGAGGGTGGAGTGTTGTTGTTTGTTGGGAGCTAGAAGTTTTATCCAACAGTGTACAATTTCGCAATCACTTCGAATATTTTAAAGTTCCAGCAATACTCTGTAAAATTCTTTTGAATGCAGAAAAGGCAAACTTTTTCAAATCTGCTCTCTTTCCTTTTAACTATTAAAAGCACATGCTGTCTAGTAGCATACATTCTATTATTAGAAACATAAGAATTTGAATTAATTCCTGTATCTAGAGAACTGGCAACACCAGCCCTCTTGTTAGTTTGGCTGTTGATACGCATTCCACTGGAAGCTGAGAGGGGCAAGTCTGACAGTTTCATCTCAGACCCACGAGCACCTAGGGAAACAGAGATCCACCCAAACAGAGCCCCATTTGCCAGGATATGCCTTATATTCCCCAGTCCGCAGCTCGTGGTCTCGTTCTCGCTTCTCAAGCACGGGGTCCTGGGTTCGATTCCCGCCAGGGTCAGGGATTTTCACCTGCCTTGAGACGACTGAGTGTTTGTGTCGTCCGCGTCAATTCATCATCATTCATGAAAGTGGCGAGACTGGACTGAGCAAAGGTTGGGAATTTGTACGGGCGCTGATAACCGTGCAGTTGAGTGCCCCACAAACCAAATATCATCATCATTATTTTATATTCCCCAGAGGTTGCCCACTAATGACTGTTCCACTTCAACCATTATGCACCTCATCTGTGCACAGCACACCTTCAGATATGTAGTTTTTACCATTCAGGTGGTAAAGCCAAACGTCCATTCCAATGTTCCACGGCTGCACTGTATGGTGGCCACTGAAGCGTGCCCAGAGCTTACAGCTGACTGACAGAGTCTGGCTCCAGCTGCCAAAAGCTAACTTTGCGACAGTCTTTTTGTTGTGCCTTTCTGCAACTCAGGATCTCCGCGATATGGTGAGCAGCAAATATCCTTTTCATAATATTGTTACATCCCATCCTGGATTTGCCCATTGTTTGATTTTACAGGAAGACTGAGAGAGAGATGGACACTGGGACAGAGTAGAGATGGAAGAATGGCGGGAGAACCATAAAATATGGAGATGCTTATGTTCCCTAGCACACTCGATCGGGGGTTGGAAACTGTAAAAGAAGATGATGAAGATAATGATGATGAAAATTTTAATAGGATTATTAAAATCTAAGAGTGTTGCATGCCATTCACTAATATTACAAATGAAGGAACACACAACCAAAGCTAAACACAACACTTTCAAATATTACACGGAAGGATAGCAACATATTATGTTATGACAGTTCAAATAACACATAACCAGCTTTCAGGTACCAGTTTCTTGTTCCTGCATCACACAAATGTCAACTGATTATAAACAACTAACATCTGTATAGTTGCATGTAGAAATTATGGAAGAGTAATATGCCATATCCTAATTTTTGCCAGGTGAAATGGGATAAGCTGCTGTGTCTAGCGGGTTGGCTAGAGGGAGAAAGAAGCGGGAAGAGGAGAGGAACGGGGAGGGGTAGCTGGCAGTTCAGAGGACGGCAGCAGGAGTACAGGATACAAATGCAACACACAGGTACTGGAGCTGGTGAGTTTATGCAATGCACGATGACCTGAAGGCATGGCTGAGACGTGGGTCACATGGCAGAGGAAGCGGAAGCTGCTGGATAAGTGTGGGTGCAGTTGGTTGACAGAGATTGAGTGCCGGAGGATTACAGGAGTGAAGGATGTGTTGTAAGGATAACTCCCATCTGCAATGTTGAGAAAAGCTGGTGCTGGAGGGATGAGCTTAGATTGCACTGGTTGTAAAGCAGCCATTAAGCTCTACTGTATTGTGCTCAGCTGGTCTACTCTGCCTTGGCCAGTGTTTGGAAGTGGGCATTCATCCTGGTGGGCAGGTGAATGGCCACCATGCCCATAGAAATTTCATCAGAGCTATATATGATGTGGGAGCTTTCACAGGTGGCTCTGCTTCACATGGGATAGGACACACCTGTGGCAGGATAGGAGTAGGATATGCTGGGTGAGTGAATTGGGCTGCACCTGCGTCTTCCACAGGGACATGACCCCTTTGGAAGGGGATTGGAGTGGGAGGGGCATAAAGTTGGACCAAGAAGTTGTGCAGGTTGAACTGGAAGCAGAATAAAACTTTAGGCAGGTGGGATCCGGAGTATGATGTCCTTTATTTCTGGGCATGATGTTTGAGAGTCGAGGTCCTGGTGAAGGTTGCTATGGTTTGGGCTGATATTGGATGATGGGGGGCACTTCTTTGCAGTTGGTTTTTGGTAGTGCTGGGAGGATTATGGATGTGTGAAGACGTGGTGCAGGACATCTGTTTGCAGACTGGTTTGGTGGGCAGTGCCTGACTGTAAAGTCCTTGGTGAGGCCTTCAGTATACTGGGCAAGGAAATTCGTGACACTGAAGGTATGCAGTTCACAGCTGGCCAAGGGAAATGGCTGCAATATTTTTGTGTGGAAGGGGTGACAGCTGTGAAAATTTAGGCACTGTTAGTGATTAGTCGACTTGACACTGACAGATGTAACGATGGAGCCATCAGAGAGTTGGAGACTAACATCCAGCAAAGTGTCATGTTGATATGAGGACCAGGTGAAGCAGACGGGACTATTTAGAGCATGCTTCTACAATTCGGTCTCCTTTACTTCTATATAAATTTTAGTGTCATTGGGAATTCACATTCCTGTGTTTAAGTATTCTGATAAACTGCAAGAGAAGCCAATGAGGTACCCTTTAACTTTGTTTCTAAATATTGTAAATTTCAATACCTGAGTAGTTCAAGATAGCTGTGCACTGATAGATAATGTATTTATACAACAAACAGAAATTAAACAAATAGACCCCTATCCTGTGGTAAATGGAATATCAGATCATTATGGACAATTAAGTAATATTCCATAACTTAACTACATGTACAATGCACAAACACTCAATGAAAATGATGAGAGTGATTAACAGCAAAACAACTACAAAGTTTTACAGGAAAACTCAAAAGAATGTTGACTAGGTTAATGTCTACAATGAGGCTAGTGCCAGTTCTAAATGAAAAATTTCTTAATAAGGTTTTGGCTATTTCTAAAAATAAATTAAGTACAATACTAGGAGGTCTTTCAGGAAACATTAGACCACTATATGTATCGAAGTACCTCCATAACAAAAAACGAATTCTACAAAATACAGGCCAAATGAACCTACTGACACTGCATATTGACTTCATCCTGTAACATCATGATGGTGTGGCATGTAACACCACATCTACTCAAAAAGAATGAGAATGGAATACTGACAATATTTATTTTGCATCTATATTATTTTTTTATAATGTACATGTGGTAACATATTAGGTATAGTGTCAATGTCATGTTAAAAGCTGCCATTATGTTTGTGAGTTGTTGAAGAGGTATTAAATGTTTTTGTGAATCATCAGAGAAAGGTACGATCTCAAAGCACTTTCATACTACAAACAGTATTACATTTTATGAACTCTCAGAAGTAAAAGTTTGTATGAAGTTGCAAAATATTCATTGAGAGACTGAAAAATAAAGGTCCTATAATTTATATTCTCAGTCACATTATTAATATGGTATTTTCCCCAGACATATTGAAATACACAACATTCCGATAACTCCCTAAGAAAGATGTTTCCACAGATGTCATCAGCTACAGCTCTTCTAACATAATGTTCCAAATTTTTTGAGAAGGCAATGTACATAAGCGTTGTCACCCACCTGAGTATTAATGGGATACTTAAGTCAATCACAATTTGGATTAAAACTGCTTTTCTACTAAAAACACCATTTATACCTGTTCAGCCAGATATTTACTATCCAATATATCCCACCTATTAGGATTTAGTTTACATAAAGAGGTAAAATGTTTCAAGTTCTTTCGTATGTATATCAATGAATACTTATAGGAAAAACCATGGAGTTGACACACAAATCTCTGAGTTAATACATTCCGCATATTTTCATTCACTGACACCCTAGGGGATGATATTGTGGGATAATTCCTCACAAAGGCAACATGTATTCATTGAACAAAATAAAATATTAGAATGGTATGCGGAGTTCACGAACATAACTCTTGCAGGTGTCTTTTTAAACAGCTGTAAAATAAACCACAGCTTTGCAGTACATTTATTAACTCATGAAATCCTCTTCAATTTGAGAGTAACTGAGATATTCACCAACACACTGCTAGAAGGAAAAATTATCTACACTTCCCTCTTGTGGGGTGGGGTGAGAGGAAACAGGTTATTGCATACATACATTTATTAGTAATATGTTCCACTTTTCTGTGCTCTGTTAAAAGATGTTAACACACCAGTGATATTTTCTGCCTGTTCTGTGTTTCCTCCCTTTCAATGGGCTGAATTGTAAAGTGTTAGTGCGCGTTACAGTGGGATCTGGCATATGACTACACATGTTTTTTACTATCCAGCCTAGCACAAAACGTGCAGCGAGTGAGATATTGTGCGGAATGCGTGTAACGGGTAATTTTCTTTGGGTTTCTAAATCATTAAAGAAGCCAGACTATCATCTCCTCATTTCAGTTGGATTAATACAAAAACTTATTAAGGCGGGTGGCTTATTAAATATTACCTTCGAGTTTCTCTCGTTGCTCTAACTTATACAAGCTTTCATCCGTTTGAAGATAACTGAGGTGTAACTGATCAATCTGCATCCACAGCTCCCTCACACGATCATGAAGTAAAAAATCTGCCATTATCAGGAAATAAAACCGGCTCCACAGAGAAAGTGGGAGGATCTTCTAACATTTTCCAAAAGCATCTACTGCGACCATACGCAGCCAGAAGGAATTTGCAACCACGCATAAAATAAATTCCATTTCTTAATAGACACACCACCAAAATAGTCTCTCCTTTTGAGGCATTTACTGCAATAAAACAATAATCAAGGTTCAATTCACTACCACTGACATACAGAAACATCGCCTCTCCAAATAAAAACAAAAACATTATTACCAAATTCATTGTTATACACCCTTACACCTGTAAATGTATATTTACCTTAGCAGTGCTGCCAACACAAAGTCCACCATCTAAAAAACTTTGTCATAATTTTTATGTCATGTCAAGAATCAGTAAAATCAGGACAGAGCCCTTCAATTCAGATTATATAACCTGAACGAAGTGGTAAATAAAAATTTAGAACCGTTTACAATTTGCTTTCGCAATATCACTGTACTTAACAAAAACAAAAGGCTATGCGAGTGGAAATCCAAACTAATTTAGGAAGAACATCTTTGCATTTATACTAGCACATTTTCAGTTTCTTCGACCTGACCTGTAGAATTCATTCGGTTTACTCGCGAGTCCTAACTTATCTTAAACCTAGAACTATGAACACATGATTACAGGTAGCAGACGTTTGTGTTTCCGGCGAACTGATTTGTAACGTAAATAATAACTACCTTCAACAGTCGTGTTGGTGAGTAAACAATCAAATTTCTGAGTTGTACTAGAATGCTAACATAATTTATAAAACGCCTCTTTGCTTATCGAAGTAAAAATATCGGTGAAGAGACAAAATAGAACTCTATCTCTTTGAGCATCGTTGATTATGGACATCTTTGTAATTATTTTGTGTAAGGACTGCGAGGAATATCTTTATGGATAGATTTGCAAAGGTGCTATTAGAGTGACATCTACCGGTTAATTCTGTAAGTAAGAGAACTTGGGCGAGACGTAAGGATATGTGTGCACCGAACCTCGTTTCCCAGTTTTCCGTGGCGGGATGTGAGGAGCCATCTTGGATTTTACTCTTTGAGAAGCCGGTTCGTCTTTAAATACGGGACTGTGCCCTGGACACACGATAATTTTCTTGGGTTATTTTGTAACTGTTGAGCTGTGTAGTGTCTCCACATTAATAAGTGCACCAAGATTTTGATCCGGAATGTTTTAGGTAGGAAGTTAAGGTGTACTGGATATTGTATGGTACCACCGAATACGAGATACGGCGCAAGTAATGGCGTTTGATGGTATGGGAGGGCAGTGGCTGCTTCAGTTAACAAATGGGTTTGTCTCTTAATTGTGGGCTATCGACCAAAGTAGTTCTACTGCAAAATGTTAATGAGTGACTTCGATAACTGCTGTAAATGAGAAATAGGAATTACTGTTGTATCACGGAGTGATTGCGTCTGGAATCTGTCAGATAAGAGTAATTTTTGGTTAGGTAAGAGCGAAGACGATCAGATGCGCATTTCAGTTAAGATGAGGCGGAAAGCTCTGTTGTTAACGCTTCGTTTACACACTGCAAGAGATTAACTTAACCTTAGATAAATTTCTGTTTAGAGGAATCATGTAGCGCAGAATATACACTGTATACATTAAATGAAATGAATTGGCTTACCCCAAATCTTCGACGCTATTTCACTTTGGTATTCACATGCATATGTTGCAGGAACATTATTGCATTCATATGTTGCGGATAGCGTTGTAAAAGGTGTAAGCTGTTCGAGAGCCCAAATCCATTGGGTCCCAACAATGTCTCTCCCTAGTCGGGCACGTGTGTATGCTGATGTAAATTCTCATAAACCACGAGAGTATTGGGACTATGAATCATATGTAGTGGATTGGGGGTAAGTTTTTTGTTTACTGCGCGCGATACCGGTCTGTTTCGCTCATTATTACCTGATATTTTTAATGTTTTAGGCAGCAGGATGACTATCAGTTAGTACGGAAGCTTGGCCGTGGAAAATACAGTGAAGTGTTTGAAGCCATCAATGTAACAAACAGTGAAAAGTGTGTCGTGAAAATCCTGAAAGTAAGTGGATTATATGTAATAATTTTGAATTAGGTTAAATGTTATTGCTCCAATTGGAGGAACATCATTAACTTGTAACAGTGTCGTAAATCCCAAGTTTGTAAATCACGTAGTATGTTCATCGTCTTTTCTCATGAGTACACTATTCCTGTATCTCCCATTCATTTCTTAGTGTTTATAGATTTTGTGTACGCTAGCTATTGTCCATTTCCTAAACTTTATTACTTTACTGCTAGCTGTACGCAAGAAGTATAATAGTAATTTAGAAAATATTCTTGCCAGTTGCGTGTTCATTTTGTGGATGTTTGTTTACTTTTTCAGCCAGTGAAAAAGAAGAAAATAAAACGAGAGATAAAGATTTTAGAGAATCTGAGAGGTGGAACGAATATCATCACCTTACAAGCTGTTGTGAAAGATCCAGTTTCAAGAACGCCTGCCCTCATATTTGAACATGTTAATAACACGGACTTCAAACAGTTATATCAGACATTAACAGACTATGACATCAGATACTACTTATACGAGTTACTGAAGGTAAGAAATTAGGATGTGTACACTTCTCATTGGAAACATCAAGTCTTAGTGGTGAGGAAATTGAGCACTGCAGGAAATGTGTTGTGCAGCAGACATTCATAATACTTGAGGCTCAGTGAACGAAACATTTTAGATTGTGATTATTTTGCATTTGATTCCATGGAACTTCAGCAGTGGTTTGATTCTCTGAAGGTGTGTATGTAGTTGGTAGTTGCATCTATGAGCATTTTCATATGTAGCTTCTGCAGTGAAGTGGAAATGATTGGGGAGTTTGAAGGTTACACCTGTATTGTGGCTTTTGTTTATTGTGGGATGTGAAAATGCTGAACAGTTTGGCTGTATTTGGTGATTTCACTGGCTTGTGTAATTGTGGAGGGATTGCAATAGTTATGGGAGATGTAGCTTGCGCTAGACTAATATTTTTGTGTGTGTTTGGCTTTCATGTCAAGTTTAGCCAGTGTGACCGAAGAGTACAACATAATGTAACTCGTAATGCAAGAAAGTTCGTTGTTGATTGATGTGGTTTTCTAAAGAGCAATGCACACTGAAATTGTTAATATTAAAATTTATAGTCATTCTAAATTGCATAATAGGCCACAACGAAACTTGTAATCATAAATTTTATGCATGTGATTACTGTTCAATGATCCTGTAGATTGTTCTTGTTTTACTGCCTAAGGCCTTTTTCATTGACAGATAGCATCCCACTAGACTGTGGAAATATTGAGGATGAGACCTAGATACCGTGTTAAACTGGGTGTATCACACTATTTGAGTATTATTAATGGGATACTGAGAATTTAGGATGTAATTTTGTAACCATTTGCGGCTGTGGACGTTTTCATCTAAGAGGATTTTTTGTCAGGGATCATTGGTGCTGTAGACTTTATCAGAATGATTAATTTTTCATCAGTGAGTTTGATTGTAAGGGAAGAGCTATGAATATTAACAGTTGATACTTTGAATTATATTTCTTATATTAATGTAAAAAGGTTACTCAGATATTTTTCATCCTTAATTTGTAATTTAATCCTATAATCTGTCACCCTTGTGATGAATGTTCCTGTGTTCCATTCAACTGTTGTTGTATAGAGATTTGGCCACTTTTGTGAATGCATTTGTAGAAAAAACATTGTTGCATTGGTTGTGTGAGATATTCCATCTCTCTGCATACCATTGTTTCAATTATTGCGAGCATGTAAATTGCTGGATTATAAACATAGCTTTTTACATACAGGTTGTCACAGTATCCAGTTTGAAAGATACTGGTATTCAGATTTTGATGAAGGGCTGAAGTTCTAAAAATAATTCGTATGTAAATTTGTTTTCCAATGTGGGTAATTAATTGGGGCACTACTTGATCTGAGAAAAAGATTTACTGACAAAATGATTTGTCTGGTAGTTGTATTATTTTAGATATAGTGTCCTGTATAATCAGTATTTCTTTATCATCTCTGCATTGACAATTGTCATTTAGCAATTGTCTT
This sequence comes from Schistocerca americana, assembly GCF_021461395.2. Taxonomy (NCBI): domain Eukaryota; kingdom Metazoa; phylum Arthropoda; class Insecta; order Orthoptera; family Acrididae; genus Schistocerca; species Schistocerca americana. The sequence goes on along the minus strand of NC_060123.1, from coordinate 248,059,965 downwards.
AGTGCTTGTAAATAATGAGATGAGGCATTTACTTACTGAACACAGTTTTACATGCCTCGTTTTCTTACTTTTAACAGTTTCATTTCATCTGTTCCCAGTTAGTGTAATCCCAGTTTTTTGCTTCCTTATTATTTCACTATGGGACTTAAAATTGGGATGACAGTTGAAACAAAGTTATTGTGTCAGCAATAAATTTATAAATTTGGCAATTGCATAGAATGTTGGGTTAAAGTGTGATACTGGAACATCCCTCCCCTACTGCTCCCTGAATATTGATTGTGGTGACAGATTAATCTGTATCGCAGTCTGAGTTAGGTCTCAGCTACATTGAAAAGTGGTAATTTGGTAGAGTATGTGAAACAATGTTAACTGTGAATACCAAATGAATTTTGTGGTAGCAAATTGATTAGTAATATAGCCAGATATTTTCGTCCATGCAATATTGGAAAGCGCAATTGGCTTTCTAAAATATAACTTTAATCGAACATTATGGCACAGTAGAAACTACATCTTGGGTCTGTAGAAGTACAAAACTGTTCTAAATGACTTGTCTGAGAAAGTTAAACAAATATTTTTTTTCATGTGTTTCACGAATGCCTTTATTATTGGGGATAGTAACTTAGCCTAATCAGTGGTGTGATTACTGTTAATACTTAGTTTCTAATATTGAGAAGAAACGTTTGTCAGTGCTGGTTTTTCATAATCATTTACTTGCATTTTAAAGATTTTTGACCACAGTGTCATGTTTTTCATATTCTTCTTCACTTCATATTGTATTGCAGAGCAAATACTGGCATGTGTGTGTGTGTGTGTGTGTGTGTGTGTGTGAGTGCGAGAGAGAGAGAGAGAGAGAGAGAGAGAGATCATTGGAATATGCCATGTTTGTATCTAGAAGTAGGAAGGCAAATTTTTGTGAGAAGCCACCTATAATCAAGGAAGTTGGTTAATTTGTTCACTAAATTGGTTGCTGTTGAAGTGTTATGAAATAAATTGTCAAAGTCTACAAGCACTTGTCCACCATTTAGGTATTTAAATGGAACAATTAGAGTAGTTCTCATTTTCCCTGGTTAACAGGAGGATTGAATAGTAAAACATGGACTAGTTACAGGAACAGTTACTTTTGACATTATTGCATGAGCTCCTCCCCTAATTTTCTAATTGTTAGTGAAATTCCACTCTTGTTAGGAATTAAGAAAGAAATGTCTTGAAAATGGCACCTAGAGTAAATTTTCAAGGAAGTGTGGGTGTGTAAAGCCTACAAATATATTTTGGTAATGCATTACTGTTTGAATACTGAGATGCAATAATTTTTAATTGTGCTCTTTGTAAAAGTGGAATAGCAGCTCTTTGTCCATGCGCTGCATTGATACAAAATTGTAAACATAAACATTGAGAGAAATATTCAACTAGTATCTGTTCTTTCCTCCCACACCCCTTCCCTCCCTTGGCTTACATATACACAACTTGCGTGCATTAATTCACATTCAATATTTTGAGCTCTCTGCAGCGACATAATTATACGTTTCAGTGGCTTTTTGGGCACTCATGACCTTAGTTGGTTTTGTGCCCCAAAGCAAAACAAAAAGGAAAAATCAATGGCTGTTATGTTTTGTGCATTTGACATGTATTCTTTTTAGTGAAATATAATAAAATGCAGGTTCATGTTTTACATTACACTATAGGTATATGCAACTGTGTAGCACTGTAGTCATCCCGCACACCACGAGCCAATTATTTTACATTAAAAAGACATAATTGGAGCATATAAAGAAAATTTAAATATGTTAAGTGTGAGAAAAGAGCTGTTCACCTACGAAGTGACAAGACAGGCAAAATATTGAGAAAAGGCAACACAAATGTTACTTTGGAAAGTTTCTCCCATTCCTTTCACAAGTTGAAGCAACATTTGGTAAACACAATTTTTTAAATATGTTGCTTCTGTTTGCTCGCTTCAATTAGCAATTTTTTTCTTCTATACTTATTTTGTTCTGAAAGTTTGCTACGTAGTTTTGATTTTAGTTGTTGTTTCAATGTGACAAACGATTGTCAGCCAATTTTTGTTGGGGGTACATTTGCAAGTCAGACTTGAAGAGTACATACCTGCAAAGTGGCAAGTTACATATTTAGATCTTACTATGTGTTCTTAGTATACTTCTCAATTTTTTTTGCATATTTTTCTGTTTGAGGTGTAATCATGAATTTTTGAAGTTGTAGTAAAGTGTAGAGTCGGGCAGTCTGTAGCGCAGTTGATATTTCTTCTGAACGGCTGGCTACACAGAGGCGTCAGCCACCATTGGTGATAATGGCAGGAGGGTAGCAAGTTGCACTTCCGGGTTTTATCTGCTTTTATAGTCAATTCTCAAGCTACTTTTACTAGGATGGGTAAGGTGTGTGCCTGTTGTGTGAAGACACAAGAGGTGGTGGCCACAATTCGTGAACAGCTGAATGTGATTTTGGTTTTGCCTTTATCTGTTGTCTTCAGGCGACTGCCTAAGGATGTGTTGCTTGTTTTGCCCGTGGTTCTACTTCCGAAGTGCCTCCTAGTGTCCCTGATACGCTAGATCTGCCCTCGCAGCAGAATGAATGGCGGGCGGTAATGCATTTGTGTTGCTAGAGACGGAGGGCGAATGTGAAGGCTGGTCATCTGGCCTCACCTGTTTGGTCTGTGAGTGAAGATGGCCATTCCTTTAGCAGGATTCAAGCGGGCACATGGGGGCTGAGGTTTGCTGATACTGGGAGCTCCAATGCCAGGTGTGTTATGGTGCCTCCTTAGGGAAATATCATTCAGGGCCAGAACGAAAATCAATGTGCACTCATGTCTGGCAGGGGAGGGGGCGGGGGCACTCTTATCAGAGATGTGGAGACCTTTGTCTGCGGCTATCAAGCATGCAGGGTGCAGTTGTCTGAAGCTGTGGCTCATGTCGACACCGACAGTGCATGTCACTTCGGTTCTGGTGCCAACCTCAGGTTGTACAGGCTGCTGGTGCAAGTGGCAAAGGCTGCTGGGCTCTTGCGCTGGGTGCAAGCAGAGTTTGCAGTTTGCGGAACTGTTCTCAGAGTTCATTGGGGGCCTTCGGTTTGGAGCAGTTTGTGGGTCTCAGCCAAAAGCTCTGTGAACTCAGTTATGATCCTGACTGCAGATATCTGGTTCTGCATTGTTATATGAGGAATCTAGGACATCCCTCAATAGATGAGTGCACTACTCAAAGGAAGCAGCTCCTTGGGTGGCAGAGCACATGTGGAGTGCATGTTGAAACCAAACCATGTTCAGAGTGATGATACTTACTGTCAAAATTTGCTTAGTAAATTGTTGAAGTGTTCATAACAAAATTTTTTAATTTACTGCCCTCCATGAAATTTCTTGCAACTAAATAATTCTCAGGACCAAGAGCTGGGTGAAACCTGAAGTAGAAAGCTCAATGATATTAGTGATTCATAGGACATATATTGAAGAGACAGATTAGAAGCCAAGGAGGGGTAGTGTTCATTGCATTTGACAATATTTTTGTCTATTGAGGTTGAATTTGAATGTGGCAGGGAAGTTACCTGCTAATGTATAACAGATCTAGCTGAAATAAAATTGTTGTATGTTTTTACCAACCATCCAATTCTGCTGTGACAGTTTAATCATTCTTTGAAAGTCTGCGGTCAGTAGCTCAGGAATACCCAGCCAGTGCCTTATTGTTTGGAGGTGACATTAACCTACAGTGTATTGACTGGATCAGGAATACCCAGAAATTGCACTGTTGGTTGGAAGTGACTTGAACCTACCGAGTACGATGGGGACGTCAGTTGATTCATAGCCCACATGCAACTGGAATACTTTAGACCTGATAGCTACAAACAGGCATAGCCTTATTGACAGCGTCAATGCAGATAGGGATTAGTGACGATGATTCATCCCAGTGACTAAGGTTACTAAAGCTAATGAATCAGTCAAGAAAGCTAGAAGAGTATTTCTGCTAGAAAGAACAGATAAGCAGTTGTTAGACCCCACTTAGACAACATTTGGTTCCACTATGGTGGACATAGAGCAATTACGGACAACATTTAAACAGATTGTAAATTGTATTTGCCGAGTAAGTGGATTAGACTGAAAAAGTCCACCATGGTTTAACAACAATGTTGGTAAAATGCTGAGGAAGCAAAGGTTGTTGCACCCTTTATTCAAAAGAGTGTGCAAACGACAGTAGCAAAAAGTGAGCAGAAGTTAATGCAGCTGTAAAAAGATCAATGCCTGAAATACCTCCATGCGTTAGTGGCAGATCCTGTCTATAACCCAAGAAAATTCTGGTCCAATCTAATATTGTTTAGTGGTTCTAAGGTCTCTATCCAGTCACTTGTTCGCCAGTCTGGTGTTGTAGCAGATGGTAGCAAAACAAAAACTGAAGTTTTAAATTTTACATTTAAGAAATTGTTCATGCAGGAGAATCAGACAGACATGCCAAACGTCTGGCTGGAATGGCATGTCAGTATTACTAAGAGTACTTTGTAGAATTGGCCCCTTACTTAGCTTGCATTTATTGTGAATCTCACCCACCCTGCGCAGTCTCAAGCGACTGGAAAAAAAGCGCAGATGATTCTTGCATATGAGAAGGGTAAAAGAACAGACCTGCAAAATTACTGACAAATATCCTTAATATTGATTTTCTGTGAAAATCTTGAACATATTCAGACTGGCCATTCATCAGCATGGATTTGGAAAACAGTAATGTGAAATTGAGGTCTCTTTTTCTCACATTATATCCTGCAAACCATGGATGAAGGGCAGTAGGCAGATTCCATATTTCTAGATTTTCGAAAGGCATTGGACACACAGCCCCATTGCAGATTTGTAACGAAAGTATGAGCATATGGAACAGGTACCCAGATGTCATTGGCTCATGAGCATTCTTAACTAACGAAACCTGGTTTGGTGCGTAGACAGTGAGTGTTTATCAGAGATACAAGAGTGCACCACTTAAGTGTGATAGGACTGCTGTCATTTTCTGTATGTCTGAATGACGGATATGGTGAGTAGCAATTTGTGGCTGTTTGCTGTTGGTGCTGCGTTAACGGGAAGGTGTCATTGTTGAGCAACTTTAGGGTGATACAGGATGACAATACAAGCAGTGGGATATTTTTTTTAAGTCACCCATCAGTATTGTAGGTTAAGACATTAGATGTGTCACCCTGCAGCCATTCACTTTAGTGGACTCTCATTTGTGAGCAATTGATGAGACAAAAATTCAGAATTTTGCATCTTGTTAGATAGCATTTTAAAAAAGTGGCATCATATTAACTGGTTGTGTAGTGCAACACATAGGGTAAGCCTTTCTGGTGCAAAAGGCTGTAGGTTTGAATGTAGTCAGATATTACAGTGTTTATTTTTAAATTATTATTGAAATGACTTGATCATTATTTTTATTCAATTAGTTGGTTTCAGTTCATTTTTTTATTTCTATTCTTTTGTCACATAATTTTGATCATTATAATAGCTTCTTTTTGTTATTATTTTTCATGTGTAAATATCCATGGTGATATTAGTTAGTTTTGTGTGTTTCAGTTTTATTTCTTTTGTTTTGTCATCATATTTTTCCATGATGTCCATTTCTCATTTTGCTTGAATTTCGTGTTGCGTATAGTCCCTTCTTTCGTTTAAATCTTTATCTGTGTTATTTTGTCCAAAGTGCAGTAGGAATTTAGGCTATGTTTTAATTGTCTGTATCATAATTAACATAAAAAATGCAAATCTTGTAATGGAAGAATAGTTCTTGACATGATTGCACAATCAATGTAGATTATTTTGTCTTTTGTTTTTTAACCAGTAGATCAGCATTTCAAATACTTAATATTACAGGAGATAAATATAATTAGTCATTCACAAAGATTCTGAGTGGAAAGAGGATGATATAAAGATAAAAAAGAAACTAGTAATAAAAATCATACGATTAAAATTATGTGATAGGGATAGAAATTAAATGAAATTTTTTATCTAAATAATTGATTTAAAAAATTATCAAAGACATTTCGATAATGATTTGGAAATCAAAAATGTAAAGTGCTCAACAAGTTTTGAACCCACGACCTGCACATGAAGGCCTCACCGTACCCATTACACCACGCTACGACTCTCTAACCTAATGCTTTTTTTACTGCTATTGAGTATCATGTCAAATTCTGTTTTTCTCCTCTCTTCTCAGTTGTAAATTAGGGTCCACCAGGGTAAATGGCTGAATGGTGTGATACTTGGTCTCTCAGTCTACATCACCATCAAAATGGTTTTGCTCCCCACCACTAGGACCTCTCCTTGTTAGACAAAATTTCTAGTTGGTGTGAATAATGGCAGCTAGCTCTAAATGTAGAAAACTGTAATTTAGTGCACAGCAGTAGGAAAAGCAAGCCCTGAATGATTGAATACAGCATTAGTAGTGTGCTCCTTAGCACAGTTAAATTTATCAAATACCTAGGTGTAATGTTCCAGGGTGATATGAAGTGGACTGAGCATATAGGATTGTAGTAGGAAAGGTGAAGGTCAACTTCTGTTTATTGGGAAAATTTTGGGAAAGTGTGGTTCACCTTTAAGGGAGATAGCATATAGGACACCAGTGCAACCCATTCTTTAGTACTGCTAGAGTGTTTGTGGTCCACACCATGTCAGATTGAAGGAAGACATCAAAGCAATTCAGAAGTGTGCTGCTAGGTTTGTTACCTGTAGATTTGAACAAGTATTATGGAGGTGCTTCAGGAACCCAAATGGGAATCCATGGAAGGAAGGTGATGTAATTTTTGAGTAACACAATTGATGAAATGTGGGTAACCTGTTTTTTGGGGCTGGCTGCGGAATGAGTCTACTGTAACCAATGTACATTTCACGTGAGATCCAGGAAGATAAGAGAAATTAAGGCTCGTACCGAGGCATATAGACGGTTGTTTTTCCCTCATTCTGTGAGAGTGGAATGGGAAAGGACATGGCTAGTAGTGGTAAAGTGTACCCTCTGCCACTCACAATACTGGCTTGTGGAGTATGTATGTAGATGTAATTCAGCAGTTAGGTTGTCTGTATTAAAGTGCATTCTCCAAAATCTAGGCAAAACTAAATGTTGCGGTACCAACTGTCAGCTTTGACCAATGATTAATCAGGATGGCAGACACCCCGTTTCATGCTTATACAATACATGACCATGGCGTCACTTATTAGACCTGAACAGACACAAATAATATGAAGAATATTATATTGCAGAAACACTGTGAAGCTAAAGAGACAATTGTGAGAATTAGGGTGGTACAGACTAAATAGTGTCCTAATAATGAACACACATCAAAGCAAGTACCAACCCGTAAATCAAGCAATCAACAAAATGCAATGAAAAAGTTGAAATAACTGGTATTGGAAGTTTCACTAGACCTATATAGATCAGTCCACAAAACCACTCAAAAAAATACAGTATTAACACTTCACCTGACCTGTATAGCTAAAACTTAAGTCCACAGTACTGCAATACTAGAATTTGCCGATACAACTAATATCGAAAACCTAACCTTACCAATGTAGGTAAAACAAACTCCATGATTTAACGCGACCCAAAATTTCAATAAAAATTTAGATTTATCAAACACAATTATGCAAATAAACATGCCTACCATACATACTGCAATAAAAAAACCATAAAAATATACTAACTAATCACTCAGCCAACACACAAATTTACCGATAGCAAAATTATGTCGACACACACAATCTTCAGAGGCCTAGACTTAGCAATCCAGGAACAGTTCTATATAGAATGCCATGTGTTGCCCTGCCGATGCCACCACACAATGGACAATGATCCAAGATGCAGTAGCTTTGATCACTCTCATACCTTCTCCACAAATGTAACACTTCACATATTTGGCAGTTAAACCAAATAACAGTAGAAAGTTAATTGTGGTCAACATGTCATCACTCTCTGTGGCATAAAGAGCACTACTTACGAACTTAGTTGTCATATCCATAACTAACAAAATGAGACATAAAACTATATCTCCAGACTTTACAACATACTGCACTAATGATACCCAATCCGAAAATGAGTGTATTGCATGTAACTGCCAACATCAAAATAACACTCTAACAAATCGGCACTAACTCTTCCAATATTCTCACAAACATCACTAAAGAAGTTCAGTGAAACACTAACAGCACTCACACACAATTTACAAACATAAACCTCTCACATTTGAGCATGCCACCATGTGCTCCAACATATCCTCTGCAAACACAATGCGTTTCCAATATGCCGTGCCAACACACAACAATTACGTTAAGAGTCAAAGCGGGCAAGTGGTACTGCAAATTTTGATGTTCAGATTAATACTCGTTATGGGGAGAGGGGATTGAGAGCATATTATGTTGCATTGAACTGTCATTGTGAAAAGAGCCTCTGTATTTTTGCAGTTTCCATAAATCATTGCAAATTAATTTTATGATAATTTCAACTAGGTCCCAGTTGATTTCCTTGTGGCAGTCGTACCCAGGTGTAGTGTACTTAGAGGGTTACTTATGTACAGCTGAACAATTATTGTGTCTGAACAATGTATTATTGCCACTTGTTTGTGTCATTTAGGCTCTTTCTTTGTGGGTTTATGAATCTGTTCTAACAACCATGAAAACTACTACTTAAGAGCTGGCCATCAATACAGAAATTGAAATGGCAAGCTGTGCGTAGTATCACTGTGATTGAGATAGATTAAACTGTTCTGAGAACTTGTCTTTTGACTATTTTTTGAGAATATGAGAAATCAACATAATTTATTGGTTGTCGATGACTGTGCAGTTGCGTGCCCAGCAAAACAAAACATCAACAGCAACATAATTTGTTTTCATATGTTCTTGAATCTGTCTCCATTGCGTAGTATGCTGCTATTGCACTCCATGAAGTACATACGAGGTCTGTTTAAAAAATGCTGAAACTTTGCCCACAAAATTTTTCTGTGCTTACCTTTCACTTATTGTGCATGGTCGCCTTCGAATGACTCTCCTCCACAATGGATACACTGCTCCCAATGCCGTTTCCACTTCTGGAAACAGTCTTCATATACTTTGTGTTGGATCGCATGAAGTACGAAGTGCTGTCTGAGAATTCTTTTATCTTGTGTATTATTGCAAATCTTCATCCTTTAAACAGGGTTTCTAACCTTAGAAATAAAAAAGATGTCCGCAGGGGCCAGGTCTAGAGGCACAAGGCAGCACAGTGATTTTGTTTTTAGTGCAGTGGTCATGCACCAATGAGATTAATGTGTGCGTGCATTATCGTGATGCAAGAGCCAGGAATTTTATCACCCCTTTTCAGGCCGTTTCCTTCTCACATTTTCTCGCAGACGTCGCAACAGGTCCCAGTAGTACCATCGATTAACAGTTTGTACTTGTAGCACGATTTCGTGATGAACTAATTCTTCTAAGTCAAAGAAAGCTTATCAGCATGGCTTTGACTTTTGACCTGTCCTGACGTGACGAGCTTTTTTTTGGTCTTTGAGAACCTTTCCTGATCCATTGTCTGTCTTGCATGACGACGGTATCTTCTGTAAGGCATCTTGGCAGCATTCAATGCAGTTGCCTGTGCAGCAGCAGCAGCGCGAATGATCCGCTCCGCGGGCTGCGCTCGCTTTTATAGCCGCGCACTGGCGCGGCGCCAAATAAGTGACTTAGAATATTTCACAGTGCCAGCCGCGAGTTATCCCGGACGGGCGCACTAGACGTACTAGGTGCGCCCGTCCGCTGTGCGTTAAGTCCGCGGCTGGCGCGCTGCCAAGATGACGTAGCGCCGCCTTATCGGCGGGGTCAAAGGTCAAGCGCTCGGAGAGCTGACGTAACATGCTGTTGCATACTCTGTCGACAGATTCTAGATGTACCCTTGTCCAATTTTAAGCTGCGCTACAGTTCAGTTTATTTGTGAAAATACATTGTACAATCTCCAACAAATTTAACATATTCACAAGTACCTTTACCTTTAATCCAAATAAATACAGTTTCATTAACAGATATCTTACGTCTATTACGTGTATATAAGGAGAAGGGTGAGGGAGACATATATGATGATTTACCAAAATCTTTATTTGCATTTTCAACAACATGATGTGTGCGGTAGGCTCAACATCTTAACTGTACACCCACATCTCATTACCAGTTATGATTCTCTTTAGCATCATCTCATTCTCATTTGTGCAATACAAAAGCTCTTCACAGATTACGAGGCAAAGATCTTTCTGGCCTTGACTTTTGATGTGAGTCTAACTTGCCAGCAACATGATGCATTCCAAGATGCTGTCAGAATTTCATGACATGATCCAGCGTAAATGTTATATTCTTCTTCAATCATCGGACAGTCAGTCTTCAAATGGCTTGCACAATTTCATTGACATTCCTGGACACGAGTGTTGTTTGTAGATGTCAGAGGGCGTCCTGAATGAGGGTCGTCATTGACTTCCGTCCAGTTATTTTTAAACTGTGTGAACCATTCATAACAGAGTCTATAGGCTTCCCGCATTATTTGGCGTGTCTCTGTAAAGGTTTTCTTGAGGTCCACGCAAAATTTAATGCAAACACATTGCTCCTCTCACTCCACCATCTCGAAGTTCACAAACAGTGCGACACAACTTTCTACTCAATGCACCACTGAACAATAACTGACATACAGCAATGAAACTTTCAGCAGTTACATATTAAACACAGGCATGTTCAGGTACGCCAACCTCATCTCGCTCCATGCACCATTGGCTCGAAATTGAGTGGTCCGGAATTTTTTGAACGGACATTGTATTTAATCAGATTACATTTGATGGCCTCTTAACTTTCCTCTTGCTGTTTATTGTATGATATGGAATTTTAAGCACATTGTTTGAAAATTTGTACCTCAACTGGCTCCATTAGCACTGAGCTTTCATGACAACTGGTTCTCTTATATGTATTATGTGAGACAGCATGTATACATAGCTAGACACCTGTGCCGAGAATAAACTGTGGTAACTCCTTGAAATAGATGCCCATTTTTTTTTTACTAACAGATAATGCTATATAGTTTCATGCTAACTATTTTGATACATGGAATACCTAATGGATGTTAGTGTGAATAGATTTTTCACTGAATCACTTTTTGTGGTCTTCTTGCTTTGCTAACAGTGGTAGCCACCATACATTGCTGGCTGTCTTGCTTTTATGAGTTGTATATTTTTAGTAAAAAAATGTTGCTCAAGGTTCTTTATAAACTATTTATTTTCTTATTTACGTTTTTGTAAAGTGTGACACATTTCAAAACAGTCATTAGATCTAAATTTTTTATGCCTGTCTGGTGTTTTCTGTTGGGTGCATGTAAAATATTTTGTTTTGTCAAGGAAGACAACTACTGTTACATCCTTTTGTTAGCCTTTCTTCGCTGTCTGTAGATAATACATTCGTACGTCTTCTGTGTACATTACTGTGAACTTTACCAACAACTTATTTCATTAGTATTACCTGCGGATATGAATACCCCTCTCTCTCTCTCTCTCTCTCTCTCTCTCTCTCTCTCTCTCTCTCTCTCTCTGTCTCTCATATATACAGATGATGTGACTTACCATACGAAAACGCTGGCAGGTCGATAGAAACACAAACACAAACATACATACACACAAAATTCAAGCTTTCGCAACAAACTGTTGCCTCATCAGGAAGGAGGGAAGGGGAGGGAAAGACGAAAGGATGTGGGTTTTAAGGGAGAGGGTAAGGAGTCATTCCAATCCCGGGAGCGGAAAGACTTACCTTAGGGGGAAAAAAAGGACAGGTATACACTTGCGCGGGACAGGTATACACACACACATCCATCCACACATATACAGACACAAGCAGACATTTGTAAAGGCAAAGAGTTTCAGCAGAGATGTCAGTCGGGCGGAAGTAAAGAGGCAAAGATGTTGTTGAAAGACAGGTGAGGTATGAGCGGCGGCAAATTGAAATTAGCGGAGATTGAGGCCTGGCGGATAACGAGAAGAGAGGATATACTGAAGGGCAAGTTCCCATCTCCGGAGTTCTGACGGGTTGGTGTTAGTGGGAAGTATCCAGATAACCCGGACGGCGTAGCACTGTGCCAAGATGTGCTGGCCGTGCTCCAAGGCATGTTTAGCCACAGGGTGATCCTCATTACCAACCCGTCAGAACTCCGGAGATGGGAACTTGCCCTTCAGTATATCCTCTCTTCTCGTTATCTGCCAGGCCTCAATCTCCGCTAATTTCAATTTGCCGCCGCTCATACCTCACCTGTTATTCAACAACGTCTTTATATGGTTTTTTTTTCTACAGACACTTCAAGCATCCACAACGTACTTTTTCCAACACTTCAGTGTTTCTTGTTACAAAACCATAACTGTCAATGTGATGATACCTACCTGCTTTTTACTTTTGTGCATGTTGGGAGAGCAGTTGATTGTGGACTTGTTTCATAGCCACAGCATATTCTCTAACACTCATCGACATTGTGGCAAGGACTCAGCATCAGCACTTCTCTTTTATCTTGCAACACTCCCATTAGTACTATGTAGTCTTTCAGAGAAATGCATACATTTCATTTTTCTTGTGAAGTACCCCTCCTCTGTGTATTAATTTACCAGAGCAATACTTGTGCAGATTTGAGTTCTGTAAGAGATCATTTTTCAGTGGCGGTAGGATTCATGTTGTGAAGAAGTCTGATCTCAATCTCGTCCTTGCCTTGGTGGTAGAATTGTCATAATGTGATAAAAAATGGCCAATGTAACTTGTTCCCCAACAGCAAGTTTGTAAACATGTGAGCTCCATTTCACTTTTTTTTCTTTTTGTCATACATTTAGAAGTTGATGTATGTTAACATGTATGTGGATTTGGTGATAGGAACTTCAGATCAGTATCAAACTTTCTTCTCGTATACAATACAATGGGTTATATCTTGAAAGAATTTGTGGTCTTTGATGTAAAATCAAAAAGATTTGAATGAATCTATGTACTTATTTAACAGAAATAATTAATTATTAATAATGTGAATTGGACAGATAAAAAAACTACTCAACAAGCGGTGGCAGGGTGCAGGCACTGGATGAGTGGTGGTATGTATGGGCAGTGGGCTTAAAGTTAAAATTGATTTTTAAAATTCTGTGAAGTTTGGTTAAATATATCATTAATTCTGCCTCTTCTCTGTTCCTCTCTGACCGTCACCCACTTTCTTTCATTACATATGGCTTTCTGAAAGACGAGTGGTAGTTTAGTTCAATAAGAGATATTGTAAACTTGCTATAAAATTTTAGTTTGTGGAAAGTAATGTAAACATATTTGTTTCTTAATCATATTTATAATCATGTAATTAAGTCTTAGATTGCGGAGTTATAACTACTGCCCTGGGGATTTTAAAATTTGTGTGACTGCAGTTTTGTATTATATACTCTACTGTGCTTATCTTTACAACTGCGCAATTTCATTTTAGGCTCTGGATTACTGCCACAGTATGGGCATCATGCACCGCGACGTAAAGCCTCATAATGTTATGATTGATCACGAAAATCGTAAACTACGCTTGATTGACTGGGGACTGGCAGAATTTTATCATCCAGGACAAGAGTACAATGTCAGGGTGGCTTCACGATACTTCAAAGGCCCGGAGTTACTAGTAGATTATCAGGTATATTCTGCATAGATTACATAAATGTCAGTTTTTGTATAATGTGTATGTGTGGGCGTGTATTCACAAGTGATTTTTCATTGTAGATGTATGACTATTCATTGGATATGTGGTCTTTGGGCTGCATGCTAGCAAGTATGATATTCAGAAAGGAACCTTTTTTTCATGGTCATGATAATTATGATCAGCTTGTACGAATTGCTAAAGTTCTTGGAACTGAAGAACTGTCTGAGTATTTAGAAAAATATCACATAGAACTGGATCCTAGGTTTCACGATATCTTAGGCAGGTATGTGAATGGTTTATTCTTCATAGAATGTGAAAGTGTAGATTTTATTTGATAGTAACTCTTAACTGACTTTCCTGACAGGCATTCTCGGAAGAGATGGGAAAGATTTGTGCACAGTGAAAACCAGCATTTGGTGTCTCCAGAAGCTTTGGACTTCTTAGACAAACTGCTACGATATGATCATTATGAACGGCTAACAGCACGAGAAGCTATGGAGCATCCTTATTTCTGTAAGTTATAATCTTGAATCATCTTCTCCTCCTCCTCCTCCTCCTCCTCCCTCGCTCCCTCCCTCCTCCCCCCCCCCCCCCCCCAATCCCCTCCCCTCTTATCTATATAGATCACTTCATTTTTTTAAATCAGTGTTAAAGAGTAAGGTGGCTTTCAGTTATTTGTGTCATTCACTACGTAATACAAAATTTTCCTTGTAATTGGAGACTGTAGTGTGTGTGAAATTGGCTACAATTTTTGACCTTTGGCTCTCTGGAGGGGCTTTGATGCTGTTGTCCAGGTAACACCAACAGTGGGTTGGTTTTTCGTACTGTGCCGCCAGTTATTTGGTTGGTAAAGTGCCCTTGTTGCCGTGCTGTGGATAAATAATACCTTGTGGTTTTGTGCAGTAGACGTATCTGTGTCGGTTGGATTTTGTTGTAAAATGGTACTTTTTGATGTTGAAGTGTTCTGCAGTCATCAGGTATCGTGAACAAGTGTTTTGTGTTGGGATTACTAGTAATAGAGTAGCATGTCTGAACAAAAGAGGTACAGGGAAAGTGGTTGTCCAAGGACATGTTCCCTAGCTGTGAAGAAAATGTTCTACTGCAAAATACTCTTCCAGATGACAGTGCACCATACCACTCTGTTGTGATGGGGGCTACTGCAAAATACTCTTCCAGATGACAGTGCACCATACCACTCTGTTGTGATGGGGGGGGGGGGGGTAAAGCTCCAACAGTGCAATAGAGAAAAGCAGATATTTTGCTCTGGGTGCAAAGAAATGTTCCATTGGACAAAGTTGAGCCTAGTGTGTATGAGGCAGAGTTAAAGAAACTTGTAGTGCTATACTAGCCCAAAACTCCATACTACTTGGTGAACTGGCTGATGCTCCGGTTGGGAATATATGGGCCCAGGTGAAAAGTAGTGTGGCAAAAAGACTAGTAGTAGTTTACGCTCAGTGATTTTGAAATGGCTTCTTCCAAATGTGGTGTAACATTTGGAAGAAGCCATTTCAAATGTTACACCACAGGACTGGCTATGAGCTGTTAGCCATACCAAGATGGAAGCTGAGAAGACAGGAATTCATAAAGGACTGTGAAGAGTGTTGAGTAATACATAACTTCTTTTATTTCCATGTTAAAAATCTGCTTAGTTTGCCAAAACACAGCAGAGTTTACAAATGTTAATATCACTGACATTCTAATAATTGAAATTGTGACGGAATCATGAAGTATTGTTGTTAAACTAGCAAATGAGGACAAGAATTGTTGAAAAAGTTCATTCTTAGAGTAAAAATAGATGTTAAGCTTCTTTACTTACATTGTTGCAAACTCCACAGCAATTCTTGTTTCGATGACCCTTAAAAATTACATAATTTAATTGAAAAGTTCTGTAGTTCTTGAATATTGCAGTGGATATGAAAGTTTTGCCTTTTGCCAAGTCTGTCTGTAATCTCTCAAACAATTTGAGGTACAAAATATTTATGAATAATCGTTATGGAGCACTTTAGATGCATTGTTTCCTCGAGATTGGAAACTGATAGTTA
Organism: Schistocerca americana; assembly: GCF_021461395.2. Taxonomy (NCBI): domain Eukaryota; kingdom Metazoa; phylum Arthropoda; class Insecta; order Orthoptera; family Acrididae; genus Schistocerca; species Schistocerca americana. Next base: position 248,044,277 of record NC_060123.1, on the reverse strand, counting down.
TGTTCTTCAAAGTTTAAAGAACATTGCATTATGTCATCTACATTTCGTATACAGCAAATTGATGTAACACAGGCAAATTCATAACGATCCATATTTTTCGCTGCAAACTTTAAGACGTCCTTGCATAGCTTACATAATCTCGAAATATCATGATAACTATGACCATTAATGAAATAATAATCTCATAATGAAGCTGGCGAATTAAACTATAAGCTGTGTGAGAATCAGTTTTTTTAAAAAAGACTGCAGATCAGTCGGATTGTGTGCCTTGCAGTTCACATAGATAAGCAAGCCTGAGAGCTTCTGCGCCAAGTAGACATGTCGTTGTCGTTGCCAACTCGCACACTCAGCACACCCTGGCAACTACACTTCCCTCCATTCACTCAGTACCCAACTATCAAAAGTCTCAAATAATTTTCAGTGCACTATAACTGTTAACTTTGCAATTTGCGTGTTGCACGAATATTTTGTAATTGCCTTATTTTAAAATTTATCTTGGTTTATTTCTGACAGTATTTGCTCTAGTCTTTTGCTCATTACAAATTTACACTGAAAGTAATGTTTTGGTTTGTCCTCTACACTTTCTTTCTATAATTAAATTTGTATTATTTGGCATGACATCTTCCACTGCCAGAATGAGTTTCTCGCTCTGCAGCAGCATGTGCACAGATACGAAACTTCCTGGCAGATTAAAACTGTGAACTGAAATTCGAACTTGGGACCTTTGTCTTTTGCGGCCAAGTACTCTACTGACTGAGCTGCCCAAGCACGACACACGACCTGTCCTCTCAGCTTTACTTCTGTCAGTACCTCATCTGGAATCTTCACAGGGGGACTTTGGAAGATAGGAGATGAGGTACTGGCGGAAGTAAAGTCATGTGGCTGGGTCGTGCATGAATAGCTCGGTTGGTAGAACACTTTATCTGTGAAAGGTAAAGATTCTGAGTTAGAATCTCGGTCTGTTGCACTGTTTTAATCTTCCAGGTAGTTTCATCTTAAATTGCCTTTATGCAGATGAACTTCACATATTCTATTATGTCATAAACCACCTTATTGTAGGTTAATTTTTATTTGGGTGCCCATATTCTTCTTTTGAGTTGCAACAGAAGCTTATTTTCATTAATTATAGAACACTAAAGGGGAGTGGATGTTCCATTGCTATTAAACAATTGCAAAGTTTACTACACCATATTTTATTCGGTGGAACACACAATTTATAGGTCATGCATTTAGTTAATTACCATTATTATATTTGCAGTGATATGTTAGATACCAAATTAAGTACAAAATGTGCTGTTCTATACTGTACAGCACTCATAAATATTATGAGGGTATTGTAATCTAGAGTCAATTCTCTTATCTTTCTTGCGTTTTATTTTGTATGTATGTGTGTGTGTGTGTGTGTGTGTGTGTGTGTGTGTGTGTGTGTGTGTGTGTGTGTGTGTGTGTGTGTGTGAGAGAGAGAGAGAGAGAGAGAGAGAGAGAGAGAGAGAGAGAGAGAGAGATTTGACAGCTCAGTCAGCACATTCGATCCACCTTGGTTAGATTTTGATTGATGGCACTCTGTATTTGTTTGCTGGCAAGCAATTCTATAGGTTGTTATGATGAACACATTGTGATAAGTGTTCTTGTTTTGTGTGCATTACTTTGTGTTGTGTGTCACATGCTTTATTTGGTTTTGCATATTATAGGATTATTCACGAAGTGAAGGTATTTCAACAGAAACAAGGGTGATTGCAGCGACAAACCAGATATATAATAACTGTGTTACTGTAACTCTGTGACGAGCCTCTGAAAGTTTGTCAGAGTTCTTGTTTGCCCTGTACACCTACCCCGTTAAGTACCAGTGGTGTGGTCACAGGGCACATGTATGTAAGGGATTGACAGTTCATGAAGTAGTTGTCTTGTGGACAGCTTATTATAAGGGATTGGAAGCTCATGAAGTAGGTCTCTTGTGGACAGGTGTACCAGTCTGTCACATGCAACATGGTGCTGTAACTTCTTGTATTCCTGGGAGTAAAGAAGGTACAGGCAATTTAATTAAAGACTGTGCTTTTAATGAAGTGAAGGCAGTACTTTGTTCATTATAGCAGCTTACCTCCATTCCTCATGTCCACAGTATAAAAGTACTTCAGTAATGAATGGCAAACACATTGAGATCATTGCTTCTGCCCCAGTGACCACTGTGTCAGCTGTGAAAAGCTCAGGCAACACCATAAAGCAGTGTGCAATGAAACTTAAAAAAGGTCAGTAGTGTATTAAGTAGTCCAACCTCTTTACCACTGCCACTGGATTAAAACAAATCAACAAACACCTAGAAACGAGAAGGATGTCTGAAGTTGCCTGATCTTGTTTTCGGAATGTTGCCATAGAATTCCAAGAAACAAAGGTGCAGGAACAGTTAACTACACAGATTCGCTTCTTTAAGCCCCTAACTCCTGACTGCTTGCATTCTTAGCAGCAAAATGCTCTGAATCCTTTTTGATAAATTGCTTGCATACAGCAGTGGAACATAAACAGATTCAGGATTCATGTAGAGGAACTGAGTTGTAGCCCAGATAAAGCCAGTTGGTATCTGCGACTTGTATCAGGCACCAAGACCCCTTCAATAAGTGGCTGTGGTCTTCATAAAAGGAAAGACTCGGTGGAGAGAGGACAAAACATTGTATGGCCAAGTGGTCCACTGTTTGGATACAAATAGCAGATTAAGGATTCAACTAATAGAAAGCAAGCCACCAAAATTGTTATTTCGAAAGGCTGATTGGATGCTGTATAGCCAACTGGTTATTTCTTAACCTTCTGACAGGCAGGAATGAATGTATCTACATCTATACTGTGCATGGAAAGAGGGTATGTCCCATTGTACCAGTTATTAGGGTATCTCCCTGTATGGATGATCAAACTGCAAACGTCAGGCTACTGATGTGTACACACCGAAATCTAATGGCTGTAATGAGGATCTATTTTTCATTGGTCGGGTAAAGGGTTCCACTTTACAGGGGATCAACAAAAATATGGAAACACCAAAATCACAATTCACTTGTGTGCCATAATGTGGTGTAGGTAAACCGTCTCTATCCAAAATAGCTTGCAGCCGTCTCAGAAAAGATAAAAAAGTACTGTATGATTCTTGGAGGGAATTTCATAGCTTTCTTCCTGCAAAATGGTGGCATGTTCAGGTAATGATGATAGAGGTGGATAGCAATAACATGCCAACTCTGCAAAGTAGACCACAAAGACTCGGTAATATTGAGATCTAGTGACTGGTGGCCAGGGGAGATGTGACAATTCGTCCTCGTGCACACAACACCCATCCTGGATAATGTGAACTGTGTGAATAGGTCCCTATCCTCGGAACACTGCATCACCATTGGGGAACAAACATTTTACCATGGGATAGGCCTGATCAGCCAAAATTGTCACATAATTGTTAAGAGCAATGCAGTCTTGCAAAGTAACCATGAGGACCATGAAATACTACAAAACGCCTGCTGAAATCATCACTGAATCCCTGCCATGTTCCAATCTTGAGAAGTAAGATTGTCCATAAGTTGGAAACAGCGTGCATCAAGACTTATATGACCAAATGGCTCTCTTCCACTGGTCCATAGTCCATGTTATGGTTTCAGTACCACATTTTCCTGTTCCTACCATTTGCATCACTTGCACTTGGTTTTGGAATGCCAGCTCGCCCTGGCAGTTTCCAATGTATGAAGCTACCTTTGTGTTTTGATGCTGACAGTGTTGGCGAGTGCAAATTCAGTTAGGCAGTGACTTTTGTTGCTGTCGTCCTTGTATTTTTCATCACAATCCTTTTCAGTGACCATTTGCCATGATCACTCACTCTCTTCCATCCACATTGTGTCTTAATAGATATTTTTCTGCTTTCCCTTTATGCAATGTAATCTTGAAACACCACACACTTCGGCTTTTTGATATTAGATCTCTTATTTGAATTCACTTGGCTCTGACATCATGCACTCACAACTACACAGGACATTGTTCAGGTGCCGTTTGTGGTCTAACACCACAACCTGCTGGCTTGTCTAGCTTCTGCATTTTATGTTCAAGCTTGCATTTCTTGCAGTATTTCCATGTTTTTGTCCAATCCCTGTATATTATATGTTGCTGTGCAGGCCTGTGCTGACTCAACTTCTAAGAACCTTGTAACATCTTTTCATAATGAGTGCCAAATGCTATGAAATTAGAGACCAAGCTGAAATTATGATATGAAATTGTGAACACCATGTACCCTTTCATGAAGTCCACAATGTAATGTACTGTGAGATGTCTTTCTCCTGACCAATGAACCATGCAAAGACTGAATAACAGAGGAACATTTCAACAAAGTGATAAGTCATTGTTGGGCAAAACCCTTCCTTTCACCATCTCACCCGAGAACCTGCCTTTCATCTCAACCATTGCCAAGAGGGGCAATTGTGACTTCTGATCCAATGACAAATAACTTTAAAAGGTGGATCCAACACACTCTGTGGCTTATGACATGGCACAGTCAGGATGAAGCGTAATAAGCCATTTTGTAGCACCTCAGAGAGACAACTTTAAAGAATCCTTCTTCGCCTTGTACAGTGTGTGTAAATGGAGCTTGTAGGGAAGTGTTGTTTATTTTATATAATCCTTCCTGTATACTAGTGTTTTAGACAATTTTGAGCCATCCTGTCAAGACACATTTGAACTAGAGAATGACGTTCCTCATTAAAATTATCTAAGTATTCCCATCTTCGTTGCACTATTGTGTAGTGTAACCTCTACAAGAAGGAAGCCAGTGTGGTGCTCCTTATTTGTGGAGGAGTTTATTGTAGTTTGCTTCTCTTCAAATACTGCCACTGCAAGTTCAGTTCCAATTAACGTGTAAGAGAGTGGAGGCACAGAGAGCATATTCAGACTTGCAAGTTCCTTGCAGAGGTGACTATGCATAAAATTCCACCATTCTGGATGCTTATGTAATCTGCCTGCATGTATAGTGAGGTACACTATTCTGCACATCAAAGAGCTTTTAGCAACATAAATCCAAGGTCCTGCAAGTCACTCAACTTCTTGATTTGCTGGATTTGCAAATGCTGGGAAGTAGACAGCACATGTGCTCGAGTTTAGCTTGGCTCTCTTGCTGATTTACCTGGATTATAATGTCCAGGTGTATAGTTCAACAAGACCAAAATGGATGAAGGTTATGGTTGCTATCCACCATGCCTTTGCACTGGTTAGCCCGCAACTGTTCATTCAGTAGCCACTCATGATGCATTAGGCTAAGGCTCTTGTCTGACTCTTGGATAATTTGTGTGCCACCTGGTTGGTTGCCCAATGGGGGAAATTTCTCACAAGTGACAAAGCAAATGCACACCAGTTTACACTGATAAGTCTAAGGAGGAGGATTAGCTTAATTCGTCTGTAAAGCGTGATCAAATGAAGCGAATGAGACGTAGTATGTAATTTCTCTCTGCGTAGTTTCTCTTGGTGCACTGCAAGTCAGCCAGAGCATGTACTTGTAGAAAATTCAGTCTGATCCTTCGTGGACAGTCTCCTATGCTTCAGAGGTCTAGGGAAGGATGTGATACTGTACTAGGTCCAATGTGTGTGTGTGAAATCAGAGGAATGAGCTGGCAGTTACAGCAGTCATTGTTGCACACTACCCAATGTTGCAGTGTGAAGTCTTCCTATGTGAAATGACACTGTTGACACAGGTCTGTTTTTTGACAGGATATGTGGTTGAAAGTGTGAATTGATAAGCTGTGTTTGGTAATATCTACTATTGGCATGACCTACATCCTTGCTGACGGAAAAACAACAGTCCTCACATTACTCCAGACTGGACATAGCCTCCTGACTAATTATTCCCACCTACGATGAGAGAAACCACCAGTGTGTGGTGCTATTGGATTGCAAGCATTGTTAACAAGTAATGTTGAGAGATGTGTAATCTGAAGACAGTCTGTATTGCCTGTCTATTTATCTTTAAATATATAAATTTAAGTCACATGCTGCAATTACTATTTGTGTGTTTGGACTAATATCAGGAACTACTGTAAAGATTTTGATCTGGTGTTGACTGATTCATGAGGACCATTTGTATTGTGTATGTAATTTATAAATATTTCTATGTAATTTATAAATATTTCATGAAAATTGACTGAGTTATGCTGAATGAGCCCCCCCCCCCCCTTGTGCTGTGAAAATGGGAAAATGATGCCATTGCCCCATAGCGGCACAGCTGCTGCAGAAATTGCATTCCTGGAAACCGAAAGGTTGTGGATTGAGTCCTGAGTTGTTCATTGATATTTTAACTCTGCTTTTTAACCATGCATTCATCTCACAGTGCTCTGGAGATTCACCAGAAACAAGATGTGATTTCCGTTGCACTTTGAGCATAGGTCCCATTTCCCCAGTTGGATAGTTGGTTAGTGACATAATAGTCATTGAAGTTGTGTCAAAATGAAAGACTGGCACAAGGCCATTGAGCCACACGCTATTGTTACTACCAGAATCTATACATCTGTGCAAATATTCCTCTTTTAAACACATTATAAATTAGTCTCCCATGTTTTTGTGGGGGAAGTTTTTGTGGGGGAAGTTTTTGTGGGGCATGAATGTAATCTGTTCCATATTTGACATTTGGAGTGACATCTCGTGGCAATGATGGTAGCTATGAGCTAACACATCACCTGTGGCAATGCAACACCTTTGATGCCTGACTCGCGTTGTTAGGTGCTCTGCGGTAACCTATATTACAGTTGCAATATTCACTTACCTAATGTTGTTCTCAGAAATTTAATCATAACTCCAAGCACTGGCATGTAAACAAAATTACCGCTATGCTAGACAAGTCATCTGGCTGGGGAGCGGGCTTGGTTACTAGTTGTAGCGTATTTACTGTATTTGGCTTGGTGTTAAACTGCCACACTGTGGGCCCAAAGGTCTAGAGTTCAGTACCTGGTAAGTCATAGTATCTTTGTCATTCCCACTTGTTTCGCCTCTGGCAGTGTTTGTTAATGTGAAAATAGCAAATTGCATTGTCTCAGAATCAGTGTTAATGGTAGGTGCTTCCTATAACTGGTCACTTCAAAGGTTAAAAGAAGGCAGTTGCAGATCACCTGTGACAGCACCATTCCTTAGTAAAGCACTGTAGTGTTCAAACCAACTTTCAGGTTGATGAGAGATTTGCTTTTATATTCATAAGAGCATAGTTTGTTTTTAAGTGAAATTCTGTTTGCTATTTACAATATGTTGACTGTTCATCTGAAAGAAGTTGACAGGTTCTGCTTCTTGTTCTGTTTCTCAGGTTTCTTTGTGGTCATAGGTGCCATGAATACAAATTCCATATACCTAATTTTATAACCAATTTTTGTGCTGTTGCACAGAAGCAAGTAATTCAGTGACTGTGCCAATGAGAACATTATTATGTTTATGTGATTTTGTTTCAGGTCAAAAATATTAAGTCTCTTAAGTCTCTGAAGGCTCCAATAATTTTCATTTCCACTTCATTTTAGTATTATTCAATAACAAAACCAAAGATCTGTCATTATTCTGAAATCAAAATAACTTTAAAATATTGTTAATTATGCAGTAATGTGAACATCAGCAAGTCAAGAAGACTAGTGGAATATGTTGTGTTACTGCAAATGACACTGTGGTGGTGGTGGTGGTGGTCCTTTAAGTTAAAAGGTTTTTTAACTTTTGTGACTGTTGTGTCACTGTGCCAACAGGGAAGATCCACAGGCGAGTTGGCTAACATGAGCTATGGTGAGGTTATGCGTGTGTAAGTTTTCAGTATCTTTAGAAATGTTGTTTAAGGCTATCTTGTATGCCACATTTTGAAAGAGTGCATTTCTTAACTTTCCCGTAATGTGTACTCTATTTCTGTTGACAGTCAATTGCCTAGTAAGTTTCTGATATTTTCCAGTTTTTTAACGAATTATTGAAAATAAATACTACTTGTTTGTTAATTTAACCACATATCCCTTGTACATTGTGTCCTATAGTGTGTTTAAAATAAGTTGCGACTTTTGACAGTTCCGCACAGGACAAGTAGAGGGAAGCATGTGCTGAGCACATCAACGGGCAGCACTAAAGTCACTCCTACCTTAGGTAGCGAATATTAGCGGACTCCAGACAAACATTCTTTTACGGTAAAGAAATGACTGTAGTGAAAAGACCATTTAAATCGTGATACTTTATACATGCTCACAGTTATGGTGTAAGTGGAGCGATCCCAAGGGAAGAACAATCACTGTCCTCTTAACTGGTACAAATGCCAACTGAAATTACTCTCTCTTCAATCTGCTTTTCCAGCACTCCTCCACAAATCCAGGTCCCCTAAACTACCTCTTTCGTATGACTGACAACTCGAGACCAGTCTTCTGGGGTAACACTTGCAATGGCTTATTTTGTCAGTGTTTCAACCTCACTGAGTGTAAACTACTTGTTATTTTCTGCCACACTACCTTTCACGTGGGTCCATATGTTCTCAATCGGTTTTAAATGAGTGTGGTAGGTAGGAAGCCTGATTACATTATGCCCTTTATTGGTAGCCAATTCATCGACCTGATAATGTGGAGTTTTTTACTTGTAAAGCGCTATATGTTCCATTAACTTGGCCTTATTCATGCCAGGTTCAAGTTACTCGAGGGAACATCTATTTGCACCCAGATCAAAATATCTGCTTTCCTCCACTGCATTTTCTGAGCTTTGTCTATCACAACAGAGTGGTATGGTGGATGGTCCATTACTAATGTTGTATTTGGAGGAATATTCAGCAGCAGAACATCAGCAAACCACTCCTTGGAAACTTTGACATTCATTTCCTCGCGGTAGTCACCTTGCTTCCTGGAAGAGAACAACAAACAGTTGAAATGAAGCGACGAGCAGATCCAGTGTGGACGACAATTGTCCTGCCACCCTTGCCCAGTGGTGCTTTCATTGTTCCTCGTGCTGAGAGATCTGTCCATGCCTTTGTCAATGTGTGACGCGATGTCTCTTCTGTCAATGATAAATGTCCAAGACGGAAACTTTTCATGCTGGAAGCCAAGCTCGTGTAAACAATTTTGAAGTGATGACCTACTCCCGTTGAACCAGCTCTGCTTCTTTGAGGCTGAAAAGAAGTTTGTTTAAAGTAGGATATTCCTTGCACTGACAACTAGTGTACACAAGTCTGCTAATTGCATCCAGCTGGAATGCATCCATCTTCGTTACTCGTCTATCATAATGTCTTTCCTTGCCTAGAGTTTCTAATGACTCGGTGTTGCTTCTTCATTCGTGTCTTCCTTTCTTTCCTTCTCCTTGCCAGTTCTCAGCACTGTAGATTAGTGAATGTTAAGTGCAGCAGCTATTCTGTCCACCGCTCTTGTAACCTCAAAAATTGGACTGCCATTGCACTAGAGTTCAAAATAACTGTGCACAGAGCGGAGCACAGCACACACATTGATGACCTTGGCCATGGATTGGAATTCCCCTTCCACAGCTCATTATCTTTGCAGCCTCTAATAGTGAATCTCATGTTCAGACATGCTGCGCTGTTGTTATCAACGCAACGCCAATACAGAAACACTTGTTCACAACACCTGACCATTGCGGAATACTTGTACGACAAAAAACAAGACTTCACAAAGAGCTGACGAAAACAGAAGCATCTAAAACATGACACCACGTGGTGCTGTTTATCCGCGGGGTGGCAACAGGGGCACTTTACCAACCAAACTGCTGGCAGCATGGTGGGGAAAACCGGCTCGCCATTGTTGTTACCTGGGTGACGGCATTATATCCTCTCCGGTCAACCAAACATAAAAAGCTGCAACTAGTTTCAAACACACTATAGAGGTTCTCATTCTAGATCAAAACAATATATTTTATATTGGAGTATGTACGTATAATACCTATGTATCTAGTGGATCTGTGTGGGCACCATTGTGCCTAATGCAGAGATCTGCATATCTTTTTGACATATTGCAGATCATCTTAAGTTGGTTATGCGTCAAAAGACTTAAAACACTGTAACAATTTTGTGCAGCTCTTTGTAAGTCTTGTATCTATGTTCAGATATGAACTTTGATTATTCCTCATAATGAATTGTCTGCCAGTTGAGAGATCTGGGCTTCACAGTGGTCATTTAAATGGAACTGGAGTTGTTGAACTGTGCACAATCCATTGGCCTTAAAATTGTTCATCAAGGAACTCCTGCATCTGAGTAGCAAAGTATGCTGGAGCCATGATTTCCTTGTCTGTATAAACATCACGTTCAAAAGACCTCCAAATAAGAATTTCCATTCATATGCTCTTAAAAAGTTATAAAACTGATCTGAAACAGGCATTATGACAACAGTGCCCCTCATACCATAACATAAAATACGTTTTTTCTAACATAATGGTGATTGTCCTTAGAGCCGAAAACCGTGTTCCTCCTGTGTTAACTATGGTACATCACACATCCATCAGAAAATAACTCTCTTGAACAAACATTGGTTTCAAAACTTTCATTTGCAAGTGTTTCTTGATGCATTGTTGATTGCGGCTCTTGCGGTTCAGCTGCTGTTTTGCAAGTGGATTTGGTTGATTAATGCTGAATTGCTTTAGTGGTGGTGGAGGTCACCGTTTTCTCTCATGTTTCCTTCTCTCTTCTGTGGCTTCTCTTTGATACTGCCTGAAACTAAAGCAAGTTTCTCCCAATCAAGCAAGACACTTGTGTACCCACACATATGCTTTTAATAATGCCACAGCAATGTAACTGTGTCCACACACATTAGCCATGGCTACACAACTGAAACCTTGCTTTTCCTCGGCTTTGAAGTAGGGATATCAAATTAAACAACTGTTTTCTCCAATTGCACAAAGTTGAGTTGTGTGTGAACTGTATATGTAATTTGAGTTGATATGTTTTACCTTTTAATGGGCTGCTTTTTCTCAACATTTGTATGAGTTATTTTCTACTCCTCTTTTGCTCTGATGTAGTGGGTGTACACACACCCCTGATCCAAAGAAAAACAAGAATCCACCTAATTTATTCCTCTGGATTACCGTCTGTATAGCCTTCCCCATAATTCCACCCACCACCTACTGCAGTCCAATTAGACATTCCCTAACCAATCTACAGTTTTAGCCACATGTAGAGGCAGGCAAGCTGCTGTGCTGCAATTAATGTGCAGCATTCTGTGTGGCAGCAAGCTCCTACACCCAGCCACTAATGTGCTGCATCCCATAACATTGTCTTCAATACACAGGTCCAGCTCTTGTGTGTAGTAGTTCAGTCTTTACAATTTCCTTAAACCTCTGCTGGTCTCTATCTTCTGTCAATGACACTTACTGTCACCATTTCTTGTCATTTCTCTCTGATTTTTCCTCCCGAATTGTAACACTCCACCTCCATATCACTCCTCTTTCTTACTGCTCACCGCCACCACCACTATCATTCCTTATAACTGGCTTAGTTAGTTAGTCCAGAAGTTGGAGGAAGGCAAGTCCATACCACCTCCAACAATAGTTGCTTGCTAAAGCAAGCCAACCTTCAAGTTAATAACAGATTTACCTTTATATGAAACAGTAATGTGTTATATACTAATGACCAAAATCAGTTGTTTGGTAATATATTGTGTGTTGACTTTTTCTTCCAGACCCTATTGTCAAGGAACAAGGTCGTCTGAATATGGTTTCATCTTCACCTACTCCCATAGCAGGCTCAGGGCCTGTAGGTGAGTAGCATGGCAGGTAATGAACCCTTTTAACATTCTTTGTAGTATTAACTAATTTAGTGTTCACTTTTAACTTTTCCAAGACATCCTTGCTTTGCAATAATGCTTGTAAATATTGCTGCAATACCTTAAGTGATTAATAATGTTAATGATTATTAACACTTTGAGTGCCATGTCTGTAATGTTACATGCACATCTTAGTGAGGGTTTGGCAGTCCACACTAAGATGGTCAATAATAGTGTGGGCATGGCATTCTTTCGAACGTTGAAGAAGATATTAAGGCTATGGACTCAGTGTTAACTAAATGTACTACTATTTATTGTAAATAAATTTGTCTCTGTTGTCTATATTTGACATCTCAGGTTTCATTGGCAGGGTGTGAGATTGACAATCCAGGTTTCTTCTGCCGACACTGTGTAATCATAAGCTCCGTGCATGTAAAGCTACTGCTCTGTGATGTGACATAGGAATATTGTGTGGCCAAGGGACTGGGGTCTTGTCTTAAATGCCTGGGTCAGGAGGGTGGTACGAGCTTCTATGTTAAAAAAGAAGTCCTTCAACCTCAAGTTGTGCTACTTGCTGGTGGGACGGACACCTGATGACGTGAAATAATTGTTAGTGGGAACCCGCTGCACCTCATTGTCTAACACCCAGGCAAATGGGTTGCTCTCTGAGTGGACTTTCCTATCCCTTGCTATTTTTGGAAACACCATGGAAAAGTCAGTACACAAACACCCATTTCCAGTGAGTTGGGTATGCTGTCAGCAAGCAAGAACACCCACTCAACAAAGGGCTATAGGTAGTGTACAGAGAGCTTCTGCTCAAACACTAAGCCATTATGAACAGGACACACATTGTGCGTCAAAGTGTGTCAGATCATTAAGAGAAATGAGGGAAGTTTTTTAAAATGTATGTAATAGTTTGAATGTACAACAAGTGCACTAAAATCAGACAGTTGCTTGAGGGATGGCGCACTATTGGTATAAACTGTGACAACACTTAAACCTAAACTATTACAGAAAGTGAAAATCTTAGGGAATACTAAATTGTGACTGAATTACACAACACTCTTAATTCCACAAAGTGTGCAGAGGCTTAATATATACACTCACTATGTGATCAGTATTATGTGGATGGACACGTATTAGCTGATGTTGATACAGGAGGTGTACACCATTTGTATTCATGACAGCTTGAACTCTGCTGGGGACACATCCAGTGAAGTGTCTGAACATCTGTGGAGGAATGGCTGCACATTTTTCCTCAAGAGCCAAAATCCAAGAAGGTAATGGTCTTGGCTGCTATGGTCTGGAACTGTCAACTGTTTCATTGAGTTCCAAATGGGACACTGACAAGGCCAGTCAATTTCAGGAATGTTATTGTCCACAAACCATTGCCTCACAGATGCTGCTTCATGGCAGGGTGTATTGTCCTGCTAATACAATCATCGTCACTGAACTGCTCTGATGTAGACAGTACACAATGCTGTAAAACATGATCATATCATTCAGCATTTACTGTTTCGTAAGCACAGTAAGGGGACCACACCCTAATCATAAAAAATCACCCATACCATAACATGACCATCTTCTCACTCCTGTTGTCTCTAAACACGATCAAAAGTTAAGTTCTACAACCATTTGCCAAATTCAAACCCTTCCATTGGACTGCCACAGTGTATAACATGATTAATCACACCAATGTATCCAGTCAACCACTGTCCAATGGTATTGCTTTTCACCCCATCTCAGGCTTTGCTTAATGTTGACTACAGAAATATGTTGCTTACAAGGAGCAACTGCTAGACAGTTATACCCCATTATTTTTTTAATCCCAATGTATGGTCATCATGTTCAGGTACTGGATTGCTGGTAGCATTTTGCAACTCAGGGGTGATTACTGAAGCTGATTTCATGTGCCTTCTTACAACCACCCTCCTCAACACTTCGTTTTCTGTCCATCTATGCATGAGGTCTACCTGGTCTCAGATTAGGCAAGGTTGTTCCTTCACATTTCCACTTCACAATCACACCAACAGTAGGCATGGTCAGTTTTAGAAGGGTTAAAATGTCTCCTGGAGGAAGTCATTGAAAGCTCGAGCACTTTATTCGAAGTGGAGCAACTTGCAGACCGATAGGATTTTATTGAACAGTCATATTGTTATTATTCCAACCTGGATTTTTCTTTGTTTGATTTTGCGTAGTGGCTTCTCTTCCACCCTACAACCCAGAGCTTTTTCCTTTATTAATATTCTCCCTCACATTACATTGTGCCTGTCCTTTCTTTCTCTGCATTCCTACATTTCTTTTTGCCTTCCAAACTGCACATGCTTTCTGCCAGTAAACACCCAATGCTTTGAAGAATCAAACTTCTGTGTATAAAACAGCTTTGAACTTCTGACTTACAAATGTGTTAATGTGTTCGAATATTTGGTGTTAAGCATGTAAGTGACAAAGAGTTTAGAAAATGTTGAAATAATGTTTAAGTTTCAATATAATAGAGGGAAACATTCCACGCGGGAAAAATATATTTAAAAACAAAGATGATGTGACTTACCATAAGAAAGCGCTGGCAGGTCGATAGAAACACAAACAGACACATACATGCACACAAAATTCAAGCTTTCGCAACAAACTGTTGCCTCATTAGGAAAGAGGGAAGGAGAGGGAAAGACGAAAGGAAGTGGGTGTTAAGGGAGAGGGTAAGGAGTCATTCCAATCCCGGGAGCGAAAGACTTAACTCAGGGGGAAAAAAGGACGGGTATACACTAGCGCGCGCACACACACACACACACATATCCATCCACACATATACAGACACAAGTAGACATATTTAAAGACAAAGAGTTTGGGCTGAGATGTCAGTCTAGGCGGAAGTGCAGAGGCAAAGATGATGTTGAATGACAGGTGAGGTATGAGTGACGGCAACTTGAAATTAGCGGAGATTGAGGCCTGGTGGCTAACGGGAAGAATCCTTCACCTACACATCAACTCAGCCAATGAACACACCCGCCAACTCCTATCCTTAATAAAAGTCCTTAATCTTTCCTCTCCCACATCCACACCGGCTGTTCAGAGCATCCTCCTACAGGCCACCCGTAAATTAGAACAGCGTGCCACCCTCCACCTCAAAAAACTATCCAATCTCCTGGTTTCCCACCTCCGGAAAGGCAACTCACTCACCCTTCACAACCTTTCCAGCAAACGTCAACCTCCTCTCATTGCACACAAACCCACTCTCTCCCATCTACTCAATCTCCCACTTCCAGCTCCACTCCCTCCAAAACCTCAAAATTCCAATCAACACAATCTGGAACCACAACACCCCAATTCAGTAGTTAACCTTTCCTCCAAACCTCTCTCCCAATCCGAAACCTCTGTCCTATCCAAAGGCCTCACCTTCAGCCCCACTCCCAGATTCAACCAAACAGCCCTCGTCAAAGATTTACTGTCCTACACTTGTACTCTCTGCTGGAAATATCACTTTGCCACGAAGAAAAATGATCCTAATCCTACTCCTAATGATCAAACTCCCCAAGACACCATCCAAATTGAACCATGGCTGGAACAGTTCCGTCCTCCGTCGCAGCGGGACCCACCTCCTCTTCCTCAAAATCACCCTCTCCAAACTTCCAGGAATTTCTGACTTCCAGCCTTGCATCTCAACCTTCTTAAAAAACCTTAATCCTACTCCCAACATCACCACTGCTGAAGCCCAGGCTATCCGTGATCTGAAGGCTGACCGATCCATCGTCATTCTTCCGGCAGACAAGGGTTCCACGACTGTGGTACTTGATTGTCGGGAGTATGTGGCTGAGGGACTGCGTCAGCTTTCAGACAACACCATATACAAAGTTTGCCAAGGTAACCCCATTCCCGATGTCCAGGCGAAGCTTCAAGGAATCCTCAGAACCTTAGGCCCCTGCAAAACCTTTCACCTGACTCCATCAACCTCCTGACCCCACCGACACCCCGCACCCCTACCTTCTACCTTCTTCCTAAAATCCACAAACCCAATCATCCCGGCCGCCCCATTGTAGCTGGTTACCAAGCCCCCACAGAACGTATCTCTGCCTACGTAGATCAACACCTTCAACCCATTACATGCAGTCTCCCATCCTTCATCAAAGGCACCAACCACTTTCTCGAATGCCTGGAATCCTTACCCAATGTGTTACCCCCGGAAACCATCCTTGTAACCATTGATGCCACTTCCTTATACACAAATATTCCGCACGTCCAGGGCCTCGCTGCGATGGAGCATTTCCTTTCACGCCGATCACCTGCCACCCTACCTAAAACCTCTTTCCTCATCACCTTAGCCAGCTTCATCCTGACCCACAACTTCTTCACTTTTGAAGGCCAGACCTACCAACAACTAAAGGGAACAGCCATGGGTACCAGGATGGCCCCCTCGTATGCCAACCTATTCATAGGTCGCTTAGAGGAAGCCTTCTTGGTTACCCAGGCCTGCCAACCCAAAGTTTGGTACAGATTTATTGATGACATCTTCATGATCTGGACTCACAGTGAAGAAGAACTCCAGAATTTCCTCTCCAACCTCAACTCCTTTGGTTCCATCAGATTCACCTGGTCCTACTCCAAATCCCATGCCACTTTCCTTGACGTTGACCTCCACCTGTCCAATGGCCAGCTTCACACGTCCGTCCACAACAAACCCACCAACAAGCAACAGTACCTCCATTATGACAGCTGCCACCCATTCCACATCAAACGGTCCCTTCCCTACAGCCTAGGTCTTCGTGGCAAACGAATCTGCTCCAGTCCGGAATCCCTGAACCATTACACCAACAACCTAACAACAGCTTTCGCATCCCGCAACTACCCTCACGACCTGGTACAGAAGCAAATAACCAGAGCCACTTCCTCATCCCCTCAAACCCAGAATCCCCCACAGAAGAACCACAAAAGTGCCCCACTTGTGACAGGATACTTTCCGGGACTGGACCAGACTCTGAATGTGCCTCTCCAGCAGGGATACGACTTCCTCAAATCCTGCCCTGAAATGAGATCCATCCTTCATGAAATCCTCCCCACTCCTCCAAGAGTGTCTTTCCGCCGTCCACCTAACCTTCGTAACCTGTTAGTTCATCCCTATGATATCCCCAAACCACCTTCCCTACCCTCTGGCTCCTATCCTTGTAACTGCCCCCCGGTGTAAAACCTGTCCCATGCACCCTCCCACCACCACCTACTCCAGTCCTGAAGCCCGGAAGGTGTACACAATCAAAGGCAGAGCCACATGTGAAAGCACCCACGTGATTTACCAACTGACCTGCCTACACTGTGATGCGTTCTATGTGGGAATGACCAGCAACAAACTGTCCATTCGCATGAATGGACACAGGCAGACAGTGTTTGTTGGTAATGAGGATCACCCTGTGGCTAAACATGCCTTGGTGCACGGCCAGCACATCTTGGCACAGTGTTACACCGTCCGGGTTATCTGGGTACTTCCCACCAACACCAACCTATCCGAACTCCGGAGATGGGAACTTGCTCTTCAATATATCCTCTCTTCCCGTTACCCACCAGGCCTCAATCTCCGCTAATTTCAAGTTGCTGCCACTCATACCTCACCTGTCATTCAACATCATCTTTGTCTCTGCACTTCCGCCTAGACTGACATCTCAGCCCAAACTCTTTGTCTTTAAATATGTCTGCTTGTGTCTGTATATGTGTGGATGGATACGTGTGTGTGTGTGCCCGTCCTTTTTTCCCGCTAAGGTAAGTCTTTCCACTCACGGGATTGGAATGACTCCTTACCCTCTCCCTTAACACCCACTTCCTTTCATCTTTCCCTCTCCTTCCCTCTTTCCTGATGAGGCAACAGTTTGTTGCGAAAGCTTGAATTTTGTGTGTATGTTTGTGTTTGTTTGTGTGTCTATCGACCTGCCAGCACTTTCTTATGGTAAGTCACATCATCTTTGTTTTTAAATATATAATGTTTAAGTTTGTTAGAAGTCTGTGAGTGTAGTATCTCAGCAACTGTGTTAGTATATATCGAAATAATCAGCAACCAGTTTCAAAAAAGAAATTTAATTTTGTAATGGGCACTTGGTACCATTCTTCAGAAGATCCTGTCACGATTTCCAGCTCCTTGATGCACTTCACGCTTCATTGTTGCCGACAAAAACAAAGTGTGAAGTGTGTCATGGGGCTGAAATTTGTGACTGGATCTTCTGGAGAATGGCACTAAATGCCCTAAACCGGTTAAAAAAATTCTTTTATGCAACTGGTTGCTGATTAGTTTGGTATAGTCTCTTCAGTGCTTTCATTATCAAACACTGGGTGGAGAATATCTAGGTAATGTTCATTCCGTTTCAAATAAAAGCTAGTTTTTCACGCATCTCGGTGTTTGACGTAGTATCCTGTGAACTACGTGTCATACAGTGATAGTTGACACTGTCTATAAAATGTGTTGTGAATAGTTAGTAGTAAAGTAGTAGTAAATTAAAATATTTGCCTTAGCTGTAGTAAGTGATAAACTTCTTTCCTTTCATAATTTTGTGGGGGACTTTAGCAAGAAATATTTCTGCGAAGGTTTGAAATTCTGTGTAAAGTTTGTTGAAGTCAGTCAGTGCTCTCATTTTTAATAAACACTGGATGAGTATGATTTGGGTATTTGCATGCAGTGGGTTATGCTATCTTAAGACCTGTACACTGTCTCTACCTGTAATTCTTGTCTTAATTGTGTTAAGCCTTTGACATATGACTATTCTTCGTAATGAATGGATAATGACAGCATTTTAAATTTTCAAATTCTGTCAATAATTATGCGAAATATTGGAAATCTGATTTTTGTTACCCCGGAAGCCATAAGATAGGCGATTTGCTACTAAACAGTAAACCATGAACTGGCATAACCATTTACTAAATACAGATTACTTGTCTGTTGAAGTGTTTTGCTGCTGTTGTGGAATGAACTGTGCTGCAACAGCAAAACAGGGCATTTTGTATTGTTAGTATAAACTAAACTATAAGACAGCTTTATGTTCTTGTCAGTATTGTAATCTGAAAGTGATTGCAGATTAACTGGCAGTGTAGTGTCACTCCTCTTACTGCAGGCTTTTTCTTTGAGAGGTAGGTTGTCCCATTCAGAAATAAGGGTAGGATCTTATTAGAGAACTAGAGGTAAAGGAAACTTACAAATTATGCACCAATTGTGATGAGTGAGAACCAATCTTTGCTGGGATTTTTCAGTTAGGTCCTGGTTATAAATAGCTCATGAGGGCGAAAGTAGCTGAATATTTTGGTAGGATATACAACATTTTTCGGCATGTTGTTAACTGTTAGGTCTGATGGACAAACTGGTTAGTGAAAATCTTAATCATCCTATATTATAATAAGTGTCATTCAGAAGTAACTTTTGTGTTACACGAATGGACTTGAGGTGTTGCGAATCAGCTGGGTAGGTTGACAAAAGAATTGAAATAAAGGTTGTGAAGGATAATGTGTGTTTTTTAATAGGCTGCACATATACTTTAGCAAGAATTTGCAATATATCCATGCTATATATCAAGAGAAGATCAAATTTAGTTCTGTTTAAGAAAATATGCTGAAGTTCTAAAATAAAATGTTGTCATTAAGGTCCAATAAGTGTTTGGAAATTGCAACTAATAATGTAAGAGTAGCCTTCTCACAGTAAAAAGTTCACAAACAGATATCCTGTGCTATGTTAGACAATTCTTGCCCTTATTAACTGTCTCAGTATATTCCACTGTTCCCCTTGTACGATAGAATATTCTCTTGGTTTCGATTTTATTATTACACATTTCTGCCATTATGAATATCTGAAAATCATTACCTTAGGTGAACAATGTAAGATGATTCCTAACAGCTCGCAGCACTGTTGCCAGTTTTAGCTGGAAAGTGCTGATGACTGTAGCCATCTACAGAGCTATGGTAACTCTGGGGCATTACCATTGAGACGTTTACAAGTTCGCATTACATTATTGGTAGAGATATGCCGGCGAAGCTGTCGCACCTATCCCGCTGCAACTTTCAGGGATCAGTTTATGCCGACTCAACTATAGTGTCCTATACAATATTCAGGCTACACCACTCATCCCCACTTGTGCCCTATTGCCAAGACCACCGCTTAGTCTGTCAATAGGGAGACCTGCTTCATTGAAGGAGACTCACCTGTGAGAAAATTGATGTTGTCAATTTCAGTGCATATAGTGCTTAACTTTTTATGTTAGCTTAACAGTGAAGGGACAGCTACTTCAGAATATACATCATCTTAATAATCCAGTTTTTACATGACGAGATTAGTAACCAATCAAATTTTGTTGTTGTGTGGAGCATGTGTCAGACTGACTACCATGTTGTTTACAAAATGCTATGATCTGGCTGTGACAGTACACATCAAATCCTGAAGTCTTCACTAGCAGATGTGCTTGCTCAGAGATATTTGATCGCTGCTTGCTCTACTGCATTGCAAACAATCTTGAGGAACTTTACTAGTTCTCATAATCTATGCCTTCCTGTTTCAAAGAAGCAGCTGAAGAGTTCAGTTATATAAATTCTGATAACATTTCAGAGTATTGAGTGGTGTAGAAACAGTAATTGTTGGTTAATATTGATATCCTTTGTATACATATGTGGATTACTTTAGTAAATCCCAATTTAAGCACTGAAGAAATTGTAGTACATAACCGCATTGCAGTGCATATACTTTGATGTGGTGTGACACTTTATTGCAGTCCGCAGCCTGTGGTCTTGCTTCCCGAGCACAGGTCCGGGGTTCGATTCCTGGCAGGGTCAGGGATTTTTACCTGCCTCGAGATGACTGGGTATTCATGTTGTCCTCATCATTTCATCATCATTCATCAAAGTGGCGACATTGGGCTGAGCAAAGGTTGGGAATTTGTACGGGCGCTGATAACTGCGCAGTTGAGTGCCCCACAAACCAAACCATCACCACCACCACCACACTTTATTGCAGTTTCTGCAGTGGACTGAATCTAAATGTGAAATCATTGGCATATAATTGTGAGTTTGAGGTGCGTACAATAGCAAAGACCTTAATGTATGCTACTGATTAGAGTTCACTGCCCAGCACCAGTAGCTCATAGCATCACAAACAGGAACTCATTTCTAAAGTAGATACTAGCTCCTGTATGTTACTACCACCAACACCACCACCACCACCACCACCACCACATCTTATATCAACATGTGACATCAAATATGATGAAACTCTGAACTTCTGTACTTTATAGTTTATTTCCATGTATCTCCAGTTTCTACCGTTCTCTATGTTCTTGTAAACGTTTCCCCACTTCTTTTTTCACTTTTATTGTAATTTATTTTTTAATCATTGTTTTCATATGGTTTCTTCCTCTTTTGTTACCATTGGCTTTAGTTATGTTCATAGTGTTACGCTTTGTTTGCCATAATTAAATTTACAAGAGAGTGTGTTTGAGATTTTTTTTGTTTTCATTATTTCATTTTTGACTAATCTTATGTAGATTGCGTATTGTAAGCACTTTGGTTTTTGTTACTTCAATCTTAAAATATTGAGCTTAAGTAAATATCTATGTATCAGGGTGCTTCTTTAAAGAACTCAGTGCTAGTGATTATAATGATATGTATAAAAAGAAGTACAAATCACTCTTCAGTAATTGAAGTGAATCTGCAAACCTTATTAAGTATTGTGTTGAAGAATTGTGATATTCTCCATGTGCTGTTAACAAGTTTGAGAAGGAGAGAAATATCATGTTCTAAAACAATGAAAAGACCAAAATAACTTCAAGACTTTGGTTTTTAAATTTTTGGTAAGGGCAGCGCGGAAATTTCCTTAATGTCTATGCCTTATTTTCCCGATTATGAGAAGATTTTTTTCCATATTCATCATTCTAAAAATACAGGGTCATCTTATATTCACAGATTAAACTATTGCTACTGAGGTAAACATTTTTACTGTAAGAGTATATAGGGGTTGTCTTACACGCACATATGAAGCTTTGGCTGTTCAGGTCACTTGAAGATTTATGTTGAATTGAGAAGGAAGGTCTGGGAAAATAATACTCTCATTTGAACTGGCTAGAAATTTCCTGGGAATGCTGAAGTGCTTGATACAGTATCAGTGTTGCACAAAGAAGTGTAGGAAATTGTTTTGCGCAACACTAGTGCGAGGGATATACGAGAAACCATGACCTATCCATTAGAACAATCTATTGCTCTTTTAAAAATTTGCCAGTTTTTGAAAAGGGAAATTGTGTGAAATTGTGTCATCTTACAAATTCTTGTTGTATTTGAACAGGTTTGCTGAAAGTTCTCATACATGTATGAATACCATGTACAAACATTAATGCTGCTTTTTAAGTAGAGGTAATATTCAAAAGCGAAAATGTTGTACTTCAAAAAACATTAGTTGATTTTGAATCCAGATCAACATTTTATTTGGCTGTGGGAGGCTGTGATGATATACAAAGAAGTGGTTGCTGCTCACATATTGGAACATCAGGTAAAATGTTATCAGCTTTTAATCAGCTTCAGAACACAATGACATTTAGATGAAACAAGACGGAAAATTAATCCAGAATGAAATTTCTAACAAACGAAAGAATTGTGACTATAATTGTGATCACAAGACTACAGTGGCAAGACCCATTGTGAAGATAGGCTTATGTACAAGGTCAGAAAAAGAAATTTCGCAACACCATGGAGTAGTTGTGTGAAATAAACAAAAGTTGGTATATGTGTTTCTACATCTGAAAAATTAAGTATATACAAATTTTACCCAGTCACATTAGATGGTTTCTAGTAGCACCACTATGAGCATGCAATTCAGGTTTGCTTTCAATACATGCCTTAACAACTTTGAACATTAGTGACCTTTGAGATTAGACATGGTAAGTTGATTTTAGTCAATCATGCCTTTAAGGCAACAAATATGCTATTATCAGGACCTCACTAAAAGAGGTCATGTAATAGGGTTACAAGAAACTGGGTGTTCTTTCTGCAGTATTGCAGAAAGACGTGGCAGGAACATAGCTATGGACATGATTGGTGGCAGTAGTGGTCACGGCAATGTACGGTTGCAAGAAGACTGTCCTCTGGACAGCCATGTTGCACTGCCAAGATAGATTGCAGTTGGCACCACAATGACACAATGAACTTTTAAGAATCAGTTATTTCAAAGACATCTGTGAGCCAGATGACCTGTGAATTGCATTCCACTGACCCCAAACTTCCGCCATTTGCAACTTCTGGTGTGTCAAGTGGGAGATGATTGGAAGGTAGGGTGGATGTCTGTTGTATTTCCTGATGAAATCTGGCTCTGCTTCGGTCCCTGTGATGCCATGTGTTTGTTAGGAGGCAGCTAGTTGATAGCCTGCAACCTGTATGCATGCTAACCACACTCTACATATTCCTGGAGCTATGGTCTGGGGTGTGATTCCGTATGACAGCAGGAGCACCCTCGTAGTTACCCCACGCACCTTGACTGTAAATTTGCGTGGTGATTTGAACTGTTGTGCTGCCATTTGTGAATAGCATTCCAGAGGATGTTTCCAACAGGATAATACTCCCCCACATACCACTGTTGTAACCTAATGTGCTCTACAGTGTGTCAAAATTTTGCTTTGGCCTGTTTGATTAGCATATCTGTCTCCAATTGAGCACATACAGGATGTTATCGGATGTCTACGCCAGCATTCTCCACAACCAGCATTAACCGTCCCTGTACTGACCGATGAACTGCACAGGCATGGAACTCCATCCCACAAATTGATGTCTGGCACCTGTACAGAAAAATGCGTGCACATTTGCATGCTTGCATTCAACATTTTGGCAGTTAAACCTGTTGTTAATGTACCAGCATTTCACATTCGCAATGGCTTATCTCACTCTAAAATTAGCGTTAATTACTTAAATATGTTACCTAGACAAATGTATTCCTGAAATTTTGTTACTCTACATTATAAGGGTTTTGACGTTATCTAACCCCCCCCCATTTAACGTAGATGCTGTTAGGTACAGCTTGGACCCAAGGAGATATTGCAGTCAGCATTTCACAGTTGCTCAATCACAGCACTGTGAAAATAGTCAGAGGGAGTCAGTGAAATTGGCTTGGCTGAAAACTAGGATGAGTGGAGAGAGGGGAGTAGTGAGCAGGCAGCAAATTACACCGTGTTGCTGACCATGGAAATCTGTACTATGTGTTTTGGCCTTTTATGAACATCTACCATTTTTAAACTGCAGTTTGCCTGAATCCATTTGTAGTTGAAGTTGGATTCACTTCAAAATTGGACAACTACTCAACAATAGTATACATTTTTGCAGAGGACGGGAGGTCAGTGGTGTACTTAGGTGTCTCATGCTGCAGTGTTGTTAACACTCAACATGACATGATGGGAACGAAAGGGTATGTGTCAGTTGCTGGTTCTATGCAGCCAATGAGAATGGTGGGCAGACAGTATGTTTAGAAGCAAGGTACATATAACATTCTCACGTCAGCATAGAAGTGAAATCTGGTATGCTCTGGAAAAGAAGGCTGTGTTCTTAGATCCCACTGCAGCCACAGCCCCAGAAATCACAAAATATTCGAAAGAAACAGCCAAATATTTGTGCCAATGAAGATAGCAGTTTCACAGCTGTGCTGTTTGGCAGATGATGATGATGATGATGATGATGATGATGATGATTAAAAATACTGATACCACATACAAGGGTAGTGAGCAAAACAGGCAGAAAAGAAAATGGTCCAGAAATTAATGTAAACCAGTTCTCTTAATTTTATTTTTCCTAACCTTGTTAAAATGTTGACAGTCAGTAAATGGCATAAGTTTAGAATAGGTATAATGTTGTCAAAAAATCAGTTCGTAATTTTATCAGAATACATTTAAAATAAATTTCTGTCAAGGAGTCTTTTAAAAAAAGGAATCATCTTGTAGTAAAGGTTCTCTTATACTCGGGTAACTATGGTATACTACATAATTTTGTATTGCATGTCTATTAACTGAGGCAATAACTGCAGCAGCGAGATGTCAGGTTTGTACATTGTAATTAAAACATTAAATAACCTTTTGAGTCTTATGTGGAACATACAACTTATGTTTTCCTTACCTCCATCTATCTGTTGTGTATTGCAAGCTGCATATTTTTAATCATTGCAACAATAGAAAACTGTGAAATTGATGAAAGTGAAGCATAATTTTTGTTAATCATTATTTAATGCAATCTGTGGTATTCTGGTAGCCAATCATCAGTGACTATACTGGACTTCAAAATGCAAAATTCATTGTAAAAATTAATATACGTAGACAAAATGTCCAACAGTACACAATGGAGGAACAAATGGCAGATGATAGTCACTTTGCGTCGTTTTCCTGACAGTTGTGTGCAGAGCAGATGTCAAAATTAGCTGAGCATTGCTTTTCACTCACTGACAAGACTTCATATACAGACAGTTGATTTCAGTACATGTTAATTGTACTATATGGTTGCTGTGATTCAGACTTTTGAGTTCTCTAAGACAAATTTTGATGATTGCCTTTGCAAATGTTATTAGACGAATTTATTTACTGTGGCAATTTTTCTTGTACGGAAAGTCCTATAAATGTGAAAGTTACAAATTCATAACTGATGTTGATGCTCATGCATATCTATCGTTGCTGAGGCAGTTATTTTGAAACATTTTATTGGTTCTGCGTGCCATAGTAACAGCAGTAGTTGGTAGGATAAATATTTTAATCCAGCACTTGAATTTAATGATTTTTTTTCATGGAGCTTTGGAGTCTGAAATGTTTTGTGCTCAAATGTGAATTTCTTAGAAGTCACATTTTTTACCACTACATCTTCTAGAAATTGGTTTTAAGAGGCCCAACTCAGCTTCTTTTCTTTAATTTGGTACATACGGCTTTAGAAAGAAGCATTAAATTGTGTACATGACTAGAGAAGCAGTCAGTGTGTCATGTAACTAACAGAATATTACATGGAAAGGACTAAATTATAATTGAACTGGAGACTATAAAGTCATCGATTGTTTGGAAAATAATTTGTCTGAATCAGTCACATAATTAGTGTGATTGTGTCACACAGTGAATTATTTTCAGAATAGTGTGTACAAAGTGTAGATTGATTGTCTTGGCCTACAGAACTCAGTTTTAAAGATTTTGTATCTGTA
This sequence comes from Schistocerca americana, assembly GCF_021461395.2. Classification (NCBI taxonomy): domain Eukaryota; kingdom Metazoa; phylum Arthropoda; class Insecta; order Orthoptera; family Acrididae; genus Schistocerca; species Schistocerca americana. The sequence continues at coordinate 248,018,423 of NC_060123.1, read as the reverse complement.
TTCTTCTGCAACCATTGAAAAGATTAGTCTTATTGGTTATATTTCTTTATTAAATAACCAAAGTGCCGTCAGTGTCTCATGGTGGGGCGACATAGAATTCGAAGCTAGACAATAATGAATGTTAAAAGGAACAAATATTCATAACACTAAACTCATTTTTCATGGTTATTGTTAATGCATTCAGTGTCATCTTCCTGAATTAAAATTCTCACATCCTGAAGAAAAGGCAGATTGCTACATACTGTAAAGCTGACACTTTAGTTGCAGACAGGCAAAACTAAGACACTTACACATTGCCTTTTGGCCACAGCCTTCACCAGCAAAGCGCGCGCACACACACACACGCACACACACCTCTGGCAGCACGACGGAGATGGCAGCCGTTTCTCTCTCTCTCTCTCTCTCTCTCTCTCTCTCTCTCTCTCTCTCTCTCTCTCTCGTGTGTGCGTGGGTGGGTGTGCGTGTGCGTGCGTGCGTGCGTGCCCGCACTTTCCTAAGAAAGGCTGTGGCTGAAAGGCAATGTGTAAGTGTCTTTCATTTGTGCCTGTCTGGAACTTAAAATGACATCTTTACGGTAAGCCACATCCTATTGTTTCTTTATATTCGTTATCTGCATACGCAGCACAAATCTGTTCAAATTATTTCAAAATTTAAGTAATTCCATTTTCTTATATAGTCGGAAGTAAACTGTTCAAAGCATGAGAGGTGTTTTGCCACTTGATTCATTACCCAAACTTCTCTGTCCATGCTGGAAGAGTGCGCACCACGTAACTGCTTTGTGACACAGTGGTGAGTTGTTGCCATGCACTGCTACAAACTTGGCATGAACTGTAGCCATGCTGTTTCCATTTTAAAGCAGAAAATAGATTATCACCTGATACTCCATCCCCCCCCCCCCCCCCCTTCCCACCACCACCACCACCACCACCACCAAAGCCTTTGCCGTTGGTGGGGAGGCTTGCGTGCAACCACAACGGAGGGGTATCTGTTGAGAGGCCAGACAAACGTGTGGTTCCTGAAGAGGGGCAGCAGCCTTTCAGTAGTTGCATGGGCAACGGTCTGGATGATTGACTGATCTGGCCTTTTAACACTAACCGAAACAGCCTTGTTGTGCTGGTACTGCGAACGGCTGAAAGCAAGGGCAAGGGGAAACTACAGCCGTAATTTTTCCCGAGGACATGCAGCTTTACTGTATGGTTTAATGATGATGGCGTCCTCTTGGGTAAAATATTCCGGAGGTAAAATAGTCCCCCATTCGGATCTGCGGGCGGGTACTACTCCAGAGGACGTCGTTATCTGGAGAAAGAAAACTGGCGTTCTACGGATCGGAACATGGAATGTCGGATCCCTTAATCAGGCAGGTACGTTAGAAAATTTAAAAAGGGAAATGGATAGGTTAAAGTTAGATATGGTGGGAATTAGTGAAGTTTGGTGGCAGGAGGAACAAGACTTTTGGTCAGGTGAATACAGGGTTAAAAATACAAAATCAAATAGGGGTAATGCATGAGTAGGTTCAATAATGAATAGGAAAATAGAAATGAGGGTAAGCTACTACAAACAGCATAATGAACGCATTACTGTGGCCGAGATAGACATGAAGCCTACGCCTACTACAGTAGGAAAAATTAAGGAGATGGGACCTGGATAACCTGACTAAACCAAAGGTTGTAATGAGTTTCAGGGAGAGCATAATGGAACAATTGACAAGAATGGGGGAAAGAAATATAGTAGAAGAAGAAAGGGTAGTTTTGAGGGATGAAGTAGTGCTGGCAGCAGAGCATCAAGTAGGTAAAAAGACAAGGGCTAGTAGAAATCCTTGGGTGACATAAGAAATATTGAATTTAATTGATGAAAGGAGAAAATACAAAAATGCAGTAAATGAAGTAGGCAAAAAGAATTACAAATGTCTTGAAAGTGAGGTCGACAGGAAGTGCAAAATGGCTAAGCAGGCATGGCTAGCGGACAAATATAAGGATGTAGAGGCTTCTCTCAATAGGGGTAAGATCGATACTGCCTACAGGAAAATCAGAGACACATTTGGAGAAAAGAGAACCACTTGTATGAATATCAAGAGCTCAAATGGAAACCCAGTTCTAAGCAAAGAAGGGAAAGCAGAAAGGTGGAAGGAGTATATAGAGGGTCTATACAAGGGTGATGTACTTGAGGACAACATTACGGAAATGGAAGAGAATGTAGATGAAGATGAAATGGGAGGTATGATACTGCGTAAAGAGTTTAACAGAGCACTGAAAGACCTAAGGCCCTGGGAGTAGACAACATTCCAATAGAACTACTGACAGCCTTGGGAGAGCCAGTTCTGACAAAACTCTACCATCTGGTGAGTAAAATGTATGAGACAGGCGAAATATCGTCAGACTTCAAGAAGAATATAATTATTCCAATCCCAAAGAAGGCAGGTGTTGACAGATGTGAAAATTACCGAACTATCAGTTCAATAAGTCACGGCTGCAAAATACTAACTGAAATTCTTTACAGGCGAATGGAAAAACTGGTAGAAGCCGACCTTGGGGAAGATCAGTTTGGATTCCGTAGAAATCTTGGAACACGTGAGGCAATATTGACCCTACGACTTATCTTAGAAGAAAGATTAATGAAAGGCAGATCTATGTTTCTAGCGTTTGTAGACTTAGAGAAAGCTTTCAACAATGTTGACTGGAATACTCTCTTTCAAATGCTGAAGGTGGCACGGGTAAAATACAGGGAGCGAAAGGCTATTTACAATTTGTACAGAAACCAGATGGCAGTTTTAAGAGTCGATGGACATCAAAGGGAAGCAGTGGTTGGGAAGGGAGTGAGACAGGGTTGTAGCCTCTCCTCGATGTTATTCAATCTGTATATTGAGCAAGCAGTAAAGGAAACATAAGAAAAATTCGGAGTAGGTATTAAAATTCATGGAGAAGAAGTAAAAACTTTGAGGTTCGGCGATGACATTGTAATTCTGTCAGAGACAGCAAAGGACTTGGAAGAGCAGCTGAACAGAATGGACAGTGTCTTGAAAGGAGGCTATAAGATGAACATCAACAAAAGCAAAACGAGGATAATGGAATGTAGTCGAACTAAGTCGGTTGATGCTGAGGGAATTAGATTGGGAAATGAGACACTTAAAGTAGTAAAGGAGTTTTGCTATTTGGGGAGCAAAATAATTGATGATGGTCGAAGTACAGAGGATACAAAATGTATACTGGCAATGGCAAGGAAAGTGTTTCTGAAGAGAAATTTGTTAACATCGAGTATAGATTTAAGTGTCAGAAAGTAGTTTCTGAAAGTATTTGTACGGAGTGTAGCCATGTATGGAAGTGAAACAGGGACGATAAATAGTTCGGACAAGAAGAGAATAGAAGCTTTCGCAATGTGGTGCCACAGAAGAATGCTGAAGATTAGATGGGTAGATCAGATAACTAATGAGGAGGTATTGAATATAATTGGGGAGAAGAGGAGTTTGTGGCACAACTTGACTACAAGAAATGATCGGTTGGTAGGACATGTTCTGAGGCATCAAGGGATCACAAATTTAGCATTTGAGGGCAGCGTGGAGGGTAAAAATTGTAGAGGAAGACCAAGAGATGAATACACTAAGAAGATTCAGAAGGCTGTAGGCTGCAGTATGTACTGGGAGATGAAGCAGCTTGCACAGGATAGGGTAGCATGGAGAGCTTCATCAAACCAGTCTCAGGACTGAAGACGACAACAACAACAACAACAACAACAACAACTACTACTACTACTACTACTACTACTCCACTGTATCAGTTGTCTACATCTGGCAGAGTGCTACAGTACTGTAGCATAGGGATTTCAATGTGTGCAAGAACTTCAGACATGTAACTAAAAACAAACAAAAAATTAGTGGTAATACAGGAACACAATGTGCCGACATTCGTGAACATCTTCCACTACGAGACAGAGATTGCTGAATGGTATGGCCTTTGATATGTTGGCATTAACCCAATTCAGTGTACTTGAGACAATTTGAAACTTGCAGTGTGGTACCACAGGAACTCTCCTCGTGCACTGAATGAACTTGGGAACGTCTTGGTTGAAAAATGCAACAGGCTTTTGCAGCAGGATATCCACCACATTGTGGACTACAAAGTATGAATGTTACTAGACAAGAGATTTGATTATATAATGTAAAAGGACAGATAATAAAATGTACTCAACAAGTGGTGGCAGGGGAACACACACACACACACACACACACACACACACACACACACACACACACACACAAGTATTTAACTTTCACAAGCTTTTGGAGCTAGTGGCTCCTTCTTCTGATGGAAGAATTGAAGGGGAAAGGAGAGGGGTGAAGGGGAAGGACTGGAGAGGTTTAGGGAAAGGAGTGCAGTTTAGAAAAGTCAACCAGAACCCTGGGTCAGAGGAGACTTACCGGATGGAATGAGAAAGAAAGACTGATTGTTCGGGACTGCACTGGATGAGATTTGAAAACCTGAGAGCTTAAAGGTGGAAGACAGGGTAATGTGCAAGACAGAGATCACTACTAAAACACTGTGCATGAGTTAGAGTGAAAAGATAAATGCATTGTATGTAACAGAGGTGGGAGGGGGATGGTGAAAAATAGACAGATCAGTCCTTCTCATCTTCATACTTACCAACAATTACTTCAGTTTTTGGGGGCAGACACACAAACAGATATGGGGTACAACCATGGGAAGCAGGATGGCTCCTTCCTATGCCAACCTTCCCATGAGTCACTTGGAGGGGACTTTCCTGGGATCCCCAAGTCTTCATCCCCTGGTTTGGTTTAGATATATTTATGATATCTTTGCTGTATGGAGTCATGGTGAGGCTGACCTGTTAAAATTCGTGAAATCTCTGAATACCTTCTACCATTTCACCTGGTCCTATTCAGTTTCCCCTGCCATTTCCTTCGTGTTGTCATCCTCACAGAAGGTCAGCTACACATTTCTACCCACATCAGACCTACTAACAAACAACAGCACTCACATTTTGACAATTGCCATCCTTTCCATGCCAAACGTTCTCTCCCATACAGCCTCGGGATTCGAGGCAGACGTATTTGTTGGGATGCACACTGTTTACAGAAATACACCACCATTCTCCCTTCAGTCTTCACCGGACATAATTATCCCAACAGCCTAGTTCAAAAGCAAATTTCCCGGGCCATCACACCCAATCCTGGTACTGCTGATCTCTCCAAAACACAAGTTAGAGCACACCACTTGTCACCCAGTATTATCCTGGTCTTGAATATATCAATCAGCTACTCCAACAAGGCCATGATTTCCTGAAATCATGCCATGAAATGAGATCCATTCTGTCTGAGATTTTGCAAACCACACCCAGAATATCTTTTTGTTGCCCTCCCAATCTTCACAATATACTTTTCGGACCTATGCCCCTTGGGTGCAGACTCATCTCTCTACCCTATGACTCTTACCCCTGTGACCATCCCCTGTGTAAGACTTGCCCTACGCACCCTCCTACCACCATCTATCCCTGCCCTGTAACTGGCAAAACATATACTATCAAAGGGAGAGCCACATCTGAAATGACACGCCATATAGCAGCTGTTATGTAAACACTGTTCAGCCTTTTACATCGGCATTACTACTACTCAGTTATGTCAGGATGAATGGGTATAGGCAGAGGGTGTATACAAGCAACACACAATATCCTGTTGCAGAGCTTGCTATACAACATGGCAGTTGGTACCTCAGTGCCTGTTTCACCACACATGCTATCTGGATTCCCCCAGACACCAGTTTCTCAGAACTCCACAGGTGGGAACGTGCACAAAATGTCCTTGGTTCTCGCCTCCCACCTGATGTCAATTTGCATTAATTTCCTCCGTCTCAGCATTTATTCACAGTAACAGCTCCTTTCTGCACTCCACATTTTACTTTTCTACATCTTTCATTTGCTGACTTGTCTATTTTTCAGTCACCCGTCCCACCTTTGTTACATACAATGAACTTAGCTTTTCACACTTTTCACTCCTAACTCGTGCACGATGTTTTAGTAGTAATCTGTCTTGCATGTTACCCTGTCTTCCACCTTTAAAGCTCCCAGGTTTTCAAATCTTGTCTGGTGCAGTCTCCAACAGTCAATCTTTCCTTCTCATCCTGTCTGGCAAGCCTCCCCTGACTTGGGGTTCTGGGTGATTTTTCTAAACTGTATCCTTTTCCCTAAACCTCTCCAGTCCTTTTCCTGAACCCCTCTTCCTTCCTCTTCAACTCTTCGATCAGAAGGAGCCACTGGCTCCGAAAGTTTGTAAAAGTTAAATCCGTGTGTGTGTGTGTGTGTGTGTGTGTGTGTGTGTGTGTGTGTGTGTTTGTTTGTGTTTTCTCCTGCTGTGACTTGGTGAGTAGATTTTATCTGTCCATTTACATTATAGACATAAAATTTTGGTTTCACAGGTAAACCATGATCTGTAATTTCAGAATGCCTTTATATTAGTTACTGTTTAATTTTTATTTTACAGTTAAGATTTTTTACTGTAAGCCTTAGTCTCATTCCCTGCTCATCTTGAATCTAAGCCCACATTAATTTCCAGGTAGGTTTAATTTTTTTGAGCATTTTGTTTCATGATAGTTTATTGTGTAATATATACCATGAAGCACTTGATTAGTTGAGGTACTACATTACATCTACTCTATTCAGTTTTTTTTCCCCTCCCTTTCTCCATATTACCTGGATTGTACCAGGGTTTACATATTCTAGAGGATCCTTAAAGTGCTGTTTTGCTTAGGTCATTGGAAATTTTAACTTTATCCTGTTTGTTTTTGCGTTTAGTAATATGCAGTAGTCTGCAAATTAATTGGGACAAGACATGTAAATGTTACTGTGCACATTTATTACCATATATATAATACAGTTAGTAACTTACTGAATATTATACCTAATGTATTCCCATTTTGCTTTAATGAGCTTATGAAAGCATTGTGGCATAGATTTGAGCAGGTTACAGCAAATGTTTTGTAGTTTGTTGTCATGAAACCAATCTTTTACCCCATTTACTAACATGCGTTCCTTTGTGTCTAGTTCACCAAGATGTCTTTTCGCAGTACTCCACAAATTCTTGATAGGATTTAAGTCTGGTTAATTACAAGGCCACCAAAGCACATTAACATTGTTTTCTTCCATGAATGTCTTGGCTGCTTTAGAAGTGTGACACAGGGTCAGCTCACATTGAAATCTTCCTCCACCATCTGCAAAGGTCTGGCACACTTCTGCACCTAAGGATTTCCGTGTATTTGGTTGAATTCATCTCGACACTTACAGTAAAGAAATGTCAAAAAAATCAGCTGTTCTAATTAATTTGCAAGCTACTTTATGTTGCATGTCAATTGTATTCTGCATTTGTATATGTGGCAGGTATGTCTGTTGAAACTTTTCACCATATGTCATCCATGTCAGTTCCACCTATCATTCATTGTAATGTATTCAACAATTTTGTTTTGAACTTTGTTTTCCCACTTTTATTTGCCTTCATATACTCATGTTTGTTGTCAAAAGAAAGAATGTTGTCGACTTTTACAAGTCTCAGATGCACTTCTCTGCATTTCAATTGTTTGTTTGGTCATATTTTTCCTGTTTGTCTTAAACCATTAACTGGAATTGATATTTTGATGACCATAACTGGAATCACAGGTCCAAATGGACACTTGAATAAAAATTCTACATAATCCCCATAAAAGATATAATTCATATGTAGATGTGTAATGATTGTAGTAAAATAAGTTTTATTTCAAATATAAATCAACTTTTATTGAGCAAAAATTTTAAATTGTTATTTTTTAACTTTAAGTCCTATGTCTCATATTTTACAAGAATTTTTAGTACCTTACTTTGGAATGCTACATGATTACAAATAAAGCTTAGATTAAAAAACCTAAATATGCTATGCAGTTTCTCATACCTTCCCCTTAACATAAATAGGGACTCTTAATGCCATCAGTCAGAAACGAAAATAATGAAAACGAAACATGGAAGTGTCTAGATGTTACCTATATCAGTATCTGAACTAAGAATGGCACTTAAAACACAGCTTTTTCATTTTTTTCTGCATGTCGTTTACAGATGAATTTAAATCATCTGTCACATTTTTGTGATTGTTTACTGTCAGTTTTAGGACCACATAAATAACATCTTCCTCTTTTTTGTGAGCCACTTTGATTACAATGTGAATTTGCTAGTCATAGGTCATTTTGTGGTTGATCAGCTGCCTCTAGAAAATTGTCTATTCTATTTTTCATATCCACAGGAAATGAATAATACTCCATCTTTCTTTCTGTGATAAATGCCCTTATCAAATTTAGTCAAATTTCTTTTATGTTAATGATTGTTTCATACATTTTCTACCATTTGATACCTTCCATAATAAGAATCCATTTGCACATGCAACATTCAATTTTGCTGAAAGAATTACACATGGCCATTGTTGAGTTCTTCTAGAGACTGAATAATTGGCGCATTTCTGATGTAATGTATCAACACCACTTTTTGTTTTGTTGTAAAATTCAATTATGTAATGCTTTCATCTGTTTTCATTCACTGAATTGTCATGGTGCATTGATGAGATCATCACTACACTTAGATTCTTTTTTGGTACATAAGATGCCAATGATTTATCCCTCACGAAACCAAATAAAGTAGAGCCTACTATCCATTGTTTATTGGCTAAAGATTCTGGTGGCATTTCCCTTTTATTTTTGCACATCGTCCCAATGTAAGTCAAACCATTTTGAATCAGATTGTCAACTAGCTCCACAGAAGTGAACAGTTATCGGCAGTTATATTTCTGTTTGTTCCAAATAAAGGTTCTGCAAGCTGCAGTACATTCTGTGTTGGAATTGAAAGTTGGCTTGTTTTATTAGTGATTTCTTTGCCAGTATATATAAAAGCATTGTGTAAACAGTGTGTTTTAGTGTCACAAAGGCATGTAATGCATATCTTCATGGCCAGATTTTGAATACACCTGATAATAGCAACAACCCAAACGTGACTTCTGACTCTGGACCTAGCTGGTGGATGAGTAGACCACTTGAATTGATTTTTAGTTCGAAAATTTGCACTGCTTGACAGGTGGCTCTCCCTCTCTTCATCAGACGATGAATTACTTGAATCAGAAGAAATGTCTTGTTGTGTATTGTCATTGTCACTTCTCATTGCCACTTATGTTCTCTTAATCACAAGGTTGACAGTCACTCAAAAGATTCTGTATCTGAATAATTTTCGTCTAATAATAGTTCAGATTTCTTTTTCAATGAGACTCCACTGCATTGTGGGAATAAAGTGAGTGAAACACCACAAAATGTCAGTATACATTGACTAAATATCCCGTCTCTGGAATCACGGGTCAAATTGGACCCAGGGATGGTACTTACCTCCACTTCCAGTAATTTTCAAGCAGCAAGCTCCCGGTCCCTGGTACACCTAACAATATACTGAGATTACACTGGCATGCGTAACTGAAACTCCATGCGCTTCCATTGTTAGACGGTTTTATCGTTGTTGGTGGGTTCTAAATGACCTAAGATTCCGGTTAAGGGTTAACATTCGTAACAGCATTATCTTTGCTATTTACCAGTTCTCTGAACTTTGACTATGTAAATATGTCGTGACACAAAAGAAATGAAACTGCAGATGTTATTAAGGAACTGTTGGGTGTGGCATATTAGTGTATAACTGTACTTGACCTTAATCTTTCTGCTTACGCTGTGACCAGTTTCTCCGAAGTATCAACTCTCAGAATTCATAAATATCTCTCAACTCAGTCTTGTCCTAAAATTCCTTCAGACTCCATTAAAGCTAAAATTTTTTATCTGTAACATCCTTTGAACGTGCTCAGCAGTTATGAAACAATTGTACCTTTAGTGCCACAGTTAACCAAGATTATGAGGAATCAGTAGAAAATTGTAAATACCCACTAATGGATTTACATCATGGCACCAGTGTTAGGCCTAGATTATTTTTCTCTTTTAACTCTCCAACTCCCCCCGCTCTCCAACTCCCCCCGCTCTCCAACTCCCCCCGCTCTCCAACTCCCCCCGCTCTCCAACTCCCCCCGCTCTCCAACTCCCCCCGCTCTCCAACTCCCCCCGCTCTCCAGCTCCCCCCGCTCTCCAGCTCCCCCCGCTCTCCAGCTCCCCCCGCTCTCCAGCTCCCCCCGCTCTCCAGCTCCCCCCGCTCTCCAGCTCCCCCCGCTCTCCAGCTCCCCCCGCTCTCCAGCTCCCCCCGCTCTCCAGCTCCCCCCGCTCTCCAGCTCCCCCCGCTCTCCAGCTCCCCCCCGCTCTCCAGCTCCCCCCCGCTCTCCAGCTCCCCCCCGCTCTCCAGCTCTCCAACTCCCCCCCCCCCCCCCTGCTCTGTTGGTTTTATATGGATCAAACATTTTGAATCTCATAAAGCTTCGGCTAAAATAGGTTATCCTTGAATTATCATCTCTCTTATACAAACTTAACTCAGCTGTCATCTATTGTTCAGTAGCAGTCAGCTTCATTACTTACAAACTATATTGAGTCTTTATACTGCTGTTTTCTGTAACTGTCATTGTATTGCAACAAACTGAAATTGCAAAGATTGCATTCAAACAGATTATAGTCAGCATGGAATATTTATACTTTTTAGTATTAAAATTTTTAGTATATCATGCAGTTCTTTTAAAAGTACCTTTGTGATTGACAAATGGCTGTTACAGCGGGGCTGTTTTACTGGTCTGCATACAGGATGTCATGTGCTCAGGATAATATACATGTAGTTGGTGGAAATACAGTCAAAATGTATTCTTACACGTTGTTGTGGTCTTTGTTGGTTGCTGGGTATGGTATTTATGGAGGTGATTATGAGCTGCACAGTTAAGGACTTTGAAATGTACACATTGGGAATCTGGTGGTTAAAACTGAATTAACTTTCATGGGAAAAGTTTTCAGTCATATAAAGTGAATGTTGCAAAGCAACAGGTCAACTCTTCTCAAACTAATGCAAGAAATATTAAGAGATGTAACACTTACAACACTACCAACAGGTGTGTGCAACTTGTTTTAGGCAATGAGTGTTAGCACTTAGTTTCTGGATGTATCACAACAAATTTTCACACTTAAAACATCTTGGGATGATTGGCATGTACATAAATGTGCTGTTGGATTTGCAGTGTCCTCTACTTTGAAACAAAATAAAAACTGTGAATTTAGAAAAAACAAAACAAGACAGTAACATGAACATGAATAAATTCTGAATGAGCAGCTAGACGAGGAGTACTTCTGCTCCAAATGGTTTTACTCCATATTAGGGAGGCTTACCTTTCTGCTTAGCTTCAGAAGCAATATTGATATTTGAAAATCATTTTGAGTAATGCATACATTCCGCAACTAATATAATGTGAAGTACCCAGCAACAGCATTTTCACCACAATTTGAAATTAGTATGACCAGTTACATGACTTTGTAGTGTCACAATAATTATAAAAAATGGTGTGTGCATAATCAAGCTACAAAATGACTGTAAAAATGTGAAACAATGGAATTATTAACTGTGTACTTCCTTAAAATTAGATTGTGTAGAGAAGAAACAATGTTTTTAAATATTTTGTTCAAAATATGAAATGACTACCAGAAATTTCAGAAATAGATGTAGTGTTGCTTTATTTACATAATATATTTTGTCATATAGGGTCAGTATGACAAAATAGACTTTTACCACCTTTATGGACAACTGAAGACATTTGCATTCAGGATAGTGGTTAGAATTTTTCATCCAGCTTTGTTTCCTGCAGTTTCCCTTAATCACGTAAGGCAAAGATAGTTCCATTGACAAGGTCAAGGTAAATTTCCTTGTTTGTAATTATTTGAACTAAATAAAGTAGAAGCCTAATTTTGCTGTCTATAGATAAGTATAGATATCCCCCCCCCCCCCCATTTCCTTCCTCCTAAATACAGACTGTACTGTTGTAGTTGTGCCCTCAGGGAGACAGAAATACTGTTTAATGTGATGTCAAGATTTATGGGTTGTTTCATTGTTACTTATAAGTTCAAGGAAGTGTATCTGCAAATAGATTTGATAACATTCCTATTTCTGTACAGGGTGAGTTTTGTCAATTGTCAAAAAAGTTTACTGCAGTAGTACTAAACAGAAAAAAAGAGAAATTTATTGTCAAAAAGAAATACCTACAGAAGATGCTCAAAGTGGTTTCAGTGCCGTTCTAAGCAAACATGGCATCTTTTCAAGACTGATTTACATATTTTGTTGCATATGTTCTGGGGTTGTGTTTTCAAATTCTGATTGGAGTCATTCCTTCAGACGCTCAACATCATGAATCCTGATTGACGAAACATTTTTTTATATTCTCCCAGACTGAAAAATCCATGGGTGTGATATCTGGGGACTGTGATCCCATCTTCCAATCCATTCATCAATGTTTTCTTGTATAAGGTCTCTTACAGTAAATCCGTAATGTGGGTGGTGCTCCATCTTGTTGCCATATCAGCTTTCCCTTGACTGACTGTAGATATTCAAAAAGTGGACAATTTTCCTGTTCCAACAGCTAAGTAAGGATTAGCCCACTGCTGAAAATCCCTGCCCTACATTCACAGCAGGAGACTTTAACTCTGTCACCATCACCACATGGGGATTCGTAGAATCCCAGTGGACACCGTTGTCTGTAAACTCCAAAGAATGCTTTCGAACAACTTGGTATTAGAATCTTGTGGGATTGTGTACAACCTGCAGAATTCTGTATGTCTCTTCATTTAGACCTTGAAGTACAGTAGGCCTATATGGTCTCAATTTCAGCTTTTTCTAATCTTTCATAGACTTATTCTTGCTGTTCATCTCTTTTTAGACCTTTACTTTGAGTGTGTCAGTGATTGCCCCAAACATTGCACAACAACATTAAAATCCTCATGTGTAGTAACAGACTTTGGCTTACATGAACAACAAAGCTCTGCTACCAACCTAGGCTCTCAAAATCTAATTTGCAAACACTTTCTTGAGGCTGGATGTTCTGAAAATTTTTCATAAACGAAACGCAAACGTCTTTGTGATTGTTGCCATGTCTCCACTTTTCAAAACTTAACATACACTGTTCTGTGTCTGTTTCCTGATCATTGTTTTTTAGGTAACAAAAAACAACATAACCTCAAACTAGTAGTGTCAATTGACTTATAGGTACCGTGCACTAATCTAGCTCGCAGCTGACGACCACCATGCAAAGCAAAGTAGTCTGTAGATTGCTAGTTACTACTGACTTCCGGTACATCAAGTGTAAAACATTAAGAAGTTATTAGCTGAGTGATAGAATGGAAGTGGAAAGAGTCTTCCTTTTTTGTATGTGACTTCTGCACAGCGAACTCTTCTGCAGATCATTTTAATAACCATTACATGAGTGACTAATGTGTAGACATCCTTTGTATAACTGACCTCCAAGTCCTTGAATGTTACAGGTATACTGTCCCCTTGGCTGGCATGCAAAGGTTTTCACTGGGCTGTGAAACAGTGCCACCATTAAATTAAAGAGTAATAATAAAGTCCATGAAATATTTCAGAAAATAGATACAGATAAACGGCCGAGAATAATGTGTCAAATGATACAGTATGTAAAAGGCAAACTCAGTTTGTTTACAATGTTTATAAATGTTCTGTGGTCCACTCTTTGTAAGATAGTACACATATAATTAGTAGTCCATTTCTATCCATTCTTGATACAGCATAACAGGAATGACAGTAAGAACAGCTTTTACAATGCGATGTCATAAGTCTGTGAGTTTCTGTGGTGGAGGTGGGACTATAAACAATATCCTCGATATAACGTCACAAGAAGAAATTGCAAGGAGTCGAGTCCAGCGACCTTGGTGCCAGATCAGTAGCCGTGACATAGCATGTACAGCAATGTGGCAATATATTATTCAGGTAATCTCGTACACAGTTGTGGAAATGTGGAGGGGCACCAGCTTGTTGAAAGGTGAAATCTGTTACCAGTGCCAAGTTGACATGAGCCACTGTTACAGCATGTCAAGAAAAGGTATACATTGACAGTTCTTTCAGTGAAGAAGGGTCCATAGACTGTCTTGTTGGACTTAGCACAGAACGTACTGAGGGATGCAGATTGAATTTTCACTCTGCAGGTGTGTGTGTGTGTGTGTGTGTGTGTGTGTGTGTGTGTGTGTGTGTGTGTGTGTGTGTGTGTGTGTGTGTGTGTGAGAGAGAGAGAGAGAGAGAGAGAGAGAGAGAGAGAGAGAGAGAATCTGGCAGATTAAAACTGTGTGCTAGACTGAACTCGAACCTGAGATCTTTGCCTTTCACAGGCAAGTACTCCATTAGTGGAGCTATTGAAGCATGATCCATCATCACAGTTTTACTTTTGTACATTTCGTGAGAAAAGTAAATGCCCCAGGTTCAAGTCCCAGGCTGGCACACAGCTTTAATGTGCCAGGAAGTGTGAAATCAGTGCACACTCTGCTGCAGAGTGAACATTCAGTGTGGAAACACTCTCGAGCTGTGGGTAAGCCGTGTGTCTGTTACATCCTTTATTCCGAGGGTTTATTCCATCCTTTATTCCAAGCTCAGTCTGAAGAGCACATCATCTATTATCTGATCTGACACATCCAGTGGACCCGAATGCCACGCATTGCACAACCGAACATCCTCCTAGAATTTCTTGTACCACTTCACTATGCTGTTGTAGGTCAGTGGTGTCGTGTGAAACAGACATTAAAAGCTCTTAGCACACTCACTAATTTTGGCAACGGGCAAATTCTAACACACAAAATGCTTCCTTTGCCTTGTTTGCTGCAGTTTCCAGCAACAGTGGTCGGTGCCGCCACTGTTAAGTCTTTCAAACCAGTTTGCTGGCATTACATTAAAAAAAATTATCATATTTTGTATTGTGTAAGTTGTATTTAGCCATTTACCTATAGGGATTTTTAAAATGTTTTATGGACTTTGTAATTACCCTATATAGTTACTTCTACAGTAACCGTAAAAGCAGTACCTGGGGAAGTCTCTATTATAAGCTACTACTTGAAATCGATGAATGCTCCAATACATAAACGCACTGAAATTTCATCACCACCAAATATATACCAGGAGGCGAAGGTCACACGTGTTGATGGGACTTCAGTAACATAAATAGAAATTATTCTCTGTGTCCCCCCCCCCCCCCCCCTCCTCCTCCTCCTCCCCCTCTTGTCCTAAGTCACTGCTAGTCCAGTAGTTGACTGCCTTCATCCCCTTTCTTGCTTTCTTGTTATCACTGTATTTCACTGTCCTGTGTCTGTGTCAGCCCCTCATTCCCCATTTGTTATTCCACCTAACTCACCCTTAGTAATATTTTATTACTGTGCCTCTGGTTAGGAAAGCATGTAAGTTACTAATGATGGCTATTCTTGAACACTTCTCTAGTCAGGAATTCAAAGGTGCTCTGTTAGGGTTGTGACAAGTCAGAATATTCAGTTTGAAAGTGTGGCAGATCTAGAGCTTTTTATGGGAGATTCTAGAAGAAAGATAGCATTCTTACAGACCCATGTTAGGAAAATGTAGGTAACGGTATTAAAAGTAGACTGTGCTACAATTTGTCTTGCAAATGGGTTGTAATAGTAAGATGAGAGAGATTAGTTTGTTGTGGACACTTTGTTCTTCTGCATAGGAATTGTATAGTATGTGGAGGGGATAGTAATGATACAAAGTGGTCCCAGCTATATAAAGCATGTACGAAGATATGAATTGAAAATGAGGAATGGAATAGTTAAATTATAGGCATCTTGGTAATGTTCTTGTGGGTTTCACAGGTCTCCCGGGTTTTATGTCTGTTTCTTTTTAAAAATTTGCAGATTACAGTTTCCTTAACATGTCTGGTTCTATTGATGTTGTCTAAATAAACGTGCTGCCATATGGGAAATACGTTGTACTTAGCTACTGCTTACAATTAATTGCATCTCATTTACTTGAAAGGGTGTGGTTGATTCCTGCTAAACTATATAGAAACTTATTGGTTGCATGTACATTCGGTAGTGAATGTTATTTATTGCAGTTCTGCATTTTGATAATTGTTCTTTAAACTGGTGGTGACTGAATCAATATGCACTCCGCAGCTGTAAGTTATAATACATGGAGGACTGTTCATTAGTACTCCAGAACTGACAGTAACTTCGACTCTTATCTAAAGTTTGTTTTGGCGGATTGCAAATGACTAGAAATGTGTAACCCTTGTTGAACAATATAATTTCTTACACCATAGTGTAGCTGTCATTGGCATGAATTCAGGTGTCATGTAGCATGTTTGGAAAATCCAGTCAGTCAATAATTTGCACAAAGAATGAACAGAAATAGTGTCTCAGATGCTTTTACTCATCTTCCCGGTGGATCTCTCACAGAAGATAGATGCTGCTATTCCCCTTGGCAATGTCAGACTGTGTATATATGTCAGTTGTTTGTTCCTCACAGTGTGTCCAGCACTTTCTGTTGAGATTGTATTCACTGTCTCACATATTGCTAGGAGTTGAGGTAGATCATCTTATCTTCCAAGGAAATTCTTTACATTTTTGCTCTCAGAAATGTTTCATATCCATTCTGCTTCCTCGGAACTTGACAGCAATGGCTAGTAAAAAATAATTGCCAGAAAGTTGTTAGTTTTCTTTTGCTCAGGAAGTTGTTAGTTTTCTTTTGCTCAACAACATACTTTCATTAGGTGTTGCAGCTTTTTAGCTATTAAGCTTCAGAGTTGTTGTGGCTTTCAAATAGCTTCATTTGATGCTGATACTCAAGTATACACTAATTGTATTCTCCATTTATGCTTTGACTGCTCGTACGAACTGCTATATTAAATTTGCTCTCAATAGTCCTGTTTCATTCGTGATTTCTGTAATTTATAATTTGTTGCTATAATGAAATAAAATCATTTTAGAGATGATGTTCGAGTACATATTTCGCATTGTCTGTGGTGTCAGTGCACTATTTTCATATAGTACAAGTAAATTGTGTTGACACAGGCTGTAGTGTGTTGTTTTTGTATGGTGATTGGAACTTGAAAAGATAAAAATTTTACCGTGCAATACAATGGAGGTGCACACTTCCCATGTAGCAGATACATTTTTGTTCATTATGCTTGTAAATAATTTTTTATCTGTGTTTGAGACTTTACGCGACAAATGTGCTACAAATTTCATCTGTTGCCCGCTAAACAAGTTAAGTTTCTGATGTGGCATTAAAAGAAAGGCACAGCTTCTCCTTGTCATGTGTAAAACGAATTGGAACAAGCTGTGCTTCACTGTGGCAGCCATATTGTTCCTTGTTTGTATGTATGTTACTTCAACCTTTAGAATGCTTAGCAAGCAGCATCCTTAATTTTAAATGTTTTTAGCATCTGTAGCATGACGACTGTCTTATGTCCGGAGACATTTGGACAACAAAATAAATATGCTTGCATCTTTTGTTTCCAATGATGATGATGGCACCGATGCTTGGCAGTGTGTAAACATACTAAATAATTTTCATATGTTCCTTATTGTACTAACATGGAAATCAGCTTAATGTGATGTTATCAAGTTGCAAGAAATTGTAGTTTGGTGTTAACACTCTGGTGCAAACCAGTTGGTAGTGATTGCTGTGTGGTGAGAACTTTGAATAGATGAAAGTGTAAATCTCTGTATAACATTATTGTAAATAATCTTTGAGATTGCTGTTGGGCCACTCACTGTCTGTGCATTTTTTAGGGTGTGCATTGTTCATGTTGCTGTTGTGGTCTTCAGTCCAGAGACCAATTCGATGCAGCTCTCCATGCTACTCTATCCTGCACTAGCTGCTTCACCTCCAAGTAACTATTGCAACCTACAACCCTCTGAATCAGCTTAGTGATCATCTCGTGGTCTCCCTCTATTATTTTTACCCTCCACACTGCCCTCCAGTACTAAATCGGTGATCCCTTGATACATCAGGACATGCCCTATCAACCAATCCCTTCTTCTAGTCAAGTTGTGTCACAAATTTCTCTTCTCCCCAATTATATTCAGTACCATCTCATTAGTTACGTGATCTACCCGTCTAATCTTCAGCATTCTTCTGTAGCACCGCATTTTGAAAGCTTCCATTCTCTTCTTGTCTAAACTAGTTATAGTCCATGTTTCACTTCCATTCATGGCTACACTCCATACAAATACTTTCAGAAAGGACTTCCTGGCACTTAAATCTATACTTGATATCAACAAATTTCTCATCTTCAGTAACATTTTCCTTGTCATAGCTAGTCTACATTTTATATACTCTCTACTTCAACATTCAGCAGTTACTTTGCTTCCCAGATAGCAATAATCATCTACTACTTTAGGTGTCTCGTTTCATAATCAAATTCCCTCAGCATCACCTGATTCCATTATCATTTTTTTGCTTTTGTTGAGGTTCATCTTATATATCCTCCTTTCAAGACACTGTCTATTTCGTTCAGCTGCTCTTTCAAGTCCTTCGCTGTCTCCGACAGAATTACTATGTAATCGGCAAAACTGTTTTTATACATTGTTTTTAATTCGTACTCAAAATTTTTCTTTTGTTTTCTTTACTGCTTGCTCAATATACATACTGAATATCATCGGGGATAGGCTACGATACTGTCTTGCTCCCTTTCCAACCACTGCTTCCCTTTCATGCCCCCCTCGGCTCGTATAACTGCCATCTGGTTTCTGTACAAACTGTATATAGCCTATCATTATGCCCACATATTTAAATGACTTGACTGTGTCAAGCTGGACACAAGTAGTAATGTATCCAAACATTACTGGTTTGTTCTTACTATTGATCCACATTAACTTACATTTTTCCACATTTAGGGCTAGCTGCCATTCATCAAAACAACTCGAAATTTTGTCTAAGCCGTCTTGTATCTTCCTAGTCACTCAACTTTGACACCTTACCATACACGACAGCACCATCAGCAAACAACAGCAGACTGCTGCCCACCCTGTCAACCAAATCATTTATGTATATAGAGAACAATAGCGGTCCTGTCACACTTCCGTAGAGCACTCCTGAAGGTAAGTTAGCCTTGTCTGCTGAGCACTTATTGGGCATTTGGGGGGGGGGGGGGGGGCGGGGGCGGCGGCAATCATTGATGTAGTGTAGCAGAAATGTGATTCACTTGAAGAGCTGACACATTTCCATCGATCAACGGTTGAACGCCATTGGTCTCAACCCACTGCAATTGTAGTTGATGATATTATTTGGTCAACATGTGAACACGTAGGGGTGGTCTGCTGCGGAGCTCAACATTCAACAATGTAAAATGAATGGTGTTCTCTGAAACATGTGCATACATCAGCATTGTGCTCTTTTGGCAGAGATGCCACAGATCACCATCTATCCTACGTTACAGAGTAGACAAGCCTCCTAATCCCATGTTCTGCGAAGAGCCGTGGATGTCCAACTGTTTAACTCCTAGTCGTGTGTTCGCTGTCCTATCTCTTTCCATCTCTTTCCGTATGTGTTCACTACAGTAGCATGTGAACATTTGACCAGCTTTGCTGTTTTCGAGATACTACTTCACAGGCACTGTGTAATAGTAATCTGCCCTTTTTCAAAGTCACTTATCTCAATGAATTTCCCTATTTGTAGCCCTAATCTTCACTAGGGTGATCCCCGATGTGTTTCTGCTCTACTTACATTGGTATGTTAGCACGTCACATGCCTGCTGTACTTGCATAGTTAAGTTTGCACATCATGTGCCTGCAACACCACCAGGCGGCATCCAGTATCGCAGTGGGCAGTGGTTGTAATGTTTTGGTTTATCAGTGTGATATGTAAACTGATGTTCATAAGAAATATTTTCTTCAGTAACAATTCAGCATATTCTTTCATCTGATTTGTTCATAAAGTACATGTCAATATTTTGAACTTGATAGTTAAAGTTTTTCATGCGTGGGAACATCTACCTGTGTGTTTACGTGTTCTGCACAATATGAAGTTCCCTGCATGCAGTTAACTTGCTAATGAGGCACATATCCACATGTTGTTGCGAGGAATGGTTGGAAGTGTCACCTGCATGTGGTATAGCTTTTAGCTAATCTCTGGATTGGGCATGACCTATCAACACTTTTCTTCCCTCTGAGAGGACAACTTGACAGTGTAAAATGCCCATTATGTAACATCAGTGTGTTATCCAGAATGACTTTTCAAGGTATGAGTCCTTGTCTGGTGTGAGGTGTGTTGCTTTAACAATTTTTTACTTTATCTCATAACTCAATTGCCATATTTGTTCTTGATTGAACCCAACATTTTTTATGGGTGTCTTCTCTTTGTTGTCTCCAAATCTTCTAATGCTGTTTTGAATCCAGATAGTTGTTGACGTGCGTTCTTGGCTATTTTCTTCAAAAGTTGTACTTTCTTTTGCATTTCCTGAGGGTCCATGTATTATTGTTTGCAAAGGCGAAACAATTTATTTCTTCTTTCCATCCACTCAACTTCGTGTGGTTATTAACTTTTTCTTTGTCTATTTTCAGTTCTGTTTTATCTTTTTCCAGCATACAATTGAATAATAATTTTACAAGACAGTCCCCTGCTGTGACTAATATTATTTGAAAGGTACTAGAAGTTGTTTCAGTAAATTTAACTTCCAGGTGCAGCATTTGTTTAGTTTTCAGAATTTTCCTATCCACTGAAAATTCCTTCAGGGTTTTGAATCAAATGCCTTTTTAATTAAAAAAAAGACTGCATCATATTTCCCTAATAATAGGGCATTGATGTGATTGGTGACATGCTATCTTACTTTAGATGGTGATTCTTCATGTAATATCCAAGTTTTTGTGTATATTGCCAAGTCATACATAATGGAAAATAAGTTGTTCTAGGCTGTGCTATACACAATTTAAATTCTTCTTGCTTTGTAGCTTGTAATTTTGACAATCTTTGTGTACTTTATCTTTTATATAATCTTCATAATTGAGACAAACAGTTTTGATTATTCAGTGACAAACATGCACTATTTTCCACCACATGTGGACATTTGTGTGATTGCTCTGAGAACTTTCTAATTATAACCGAAGAATTCTTGATCTTGGTGACTTGTTTGTAGTGTTGTCTTCGAACTTATTGCTGTGTGGAAATTTTGAAAAATAGAAAAACTGAGTTACATGATACAGAAATAAGTTACATGATACAGAAATAAGTTACATGATACAGAAATAAGTTACATGATACAGAAATAAGTTACATGATACAGAAATAAGTTACATGATACAGAAATAAGTTACACGATACAGAAATAAGTTACACGATACAGAAATAAGTTACACGATACAGAAATAAGTTACACGATACAGAAATAAGTTACACGATACAGAAATAAGTTACACGATACAGAAATAAGTTACACGATACAGAAATAAGTTACACGATACAGAAATAAGTTACACGATACAGAAATAAGTTACACGATACAGAAATAAGTTACACGATACAGAAATAAGTTACACGATACAGAAATAAGTTACACGATACAGAAATAAGTTACACGATACAGAAATAAGTTACACGATACAGAAATAAGTTACACGATACAGAAATAAGTTACATGATACAGAAATAAGTTACATGATACAGAACTAAGTTACATGATACAGAACTAAGTTACATGATACAGAACTAAGTTACATGATACAGAACTAAGTTACATGATACAGAACTAAGTTACATGATACAGAACTAAGTTAGGTTTGGAAACGCCTCTCTCTGTGTGTGTGTGTGTGTGTGTGTGTGTGTGTGTGTGTGTGTGTGTGTGTGTGTGTGTGTGTGTGCTCTCTCTCTCTCTGGCTATATGTGGGTAGCTGTTATAATAAAAAATGCTTGTTTGTGTTGAAGCAGCAGTATATTCCTGTATATGAACAGAGTGCTTCTTTGAAAGGTATTTCTCAACTTTTTCTTTTCCCACCAAATTCAATAATTACAGAATCAGCAGAATATTGATTTATATCTTTCACAGGTATTCGTAGCCCTGTGTCTTACAATTAACACTACAGATAGAAGCAGGAAGGTATTTGAGTCAAAATAAAATTGAAAATAAACCTATTCATGCATTAGGGGAAGGCTTTCAAAATAAGTTGGCAAGTATTGTTTTTTTAATCATTATAGTGCAGGGTCTGATTGCTATAAACTGACAATGGCCACCAATGTAAACAAACTAGAATTTTTGACCACCAGAGGAGTGAGGAGCTGTGTGGGGAAACAAGCCTGTGGTGTGCGTACTGTAAGACCTTCGGTACACACACCATCAGATTATTTGACTTGTTGCTCTAACGAAGTAGGCGAGTGTCAGCAATATGTCTCGTGGTCTTATCGTGGCGTGTTTATCTTCTGCTGTTAGGTCAGACGATAGAAATGCCACTTGCACGCTTATAGTAGCAGATTGACGGTGACCAACCTTAAACATAACTTGATTAATTTTCACACACATTTATTAAAATAATAACAAGCATAAAAAGAACTGAACTTGGTTCTGGATGCTATTTACAATGGACAATCTGAAGTTCCTTTGGTCTTGGTACGTTAATCTTATTCTCACATATCTCTGATACTTGACAAAGTGTCTATACATTTCTCTTCATGGCAATGTACGGGAATATGGTGATCTTGTTAGGTGCAAACTGAAACTCGATTATAGACTGGTACAGACAAATGCAGACTAATGCAGACTCGTACAGACTGACTAATCGGAGGTCTGTACACTCGTTATAATACCTCGCGCGTTCAGGTATCACTGCGCGAGTGTGATCCGCAAGGAGAAAAGGTTCTAAGTTAGCAGCAATCTCATTGGCTGCGTTATATATTAATATGCGAATCGGTGGAAGCAGAATTTGGTCCGTCTCTAAGACAGCGCCATCTCGTAGTGCGGAGACGGGCGAGCAATGCGCCTCCGCTGTGGTGCTTAGCGGGGCGCGCTCTATTGGGAAAGTTGTGTACGTGCTGACTACGCGGAACTGTGTACACAACAAAGCCCCTCCTACATTTTGCAGAGCAGACAGCCTACATTGGTGTTCTGTGTGTCTGTGAAAACAGGGATGACACGTGATCATAGGGTTGTAATCCAACTCTGTGATGGACAATTAGTCTCTTCACTCTTTCAAAACAAGAAAATCAATCGAGCAACACACACCACAAAACACTCGGTTGTGACTATCACAGTAGCTTGCTGATGCTGGCCTTTCCATAAACTAGGAAGTTACAACCCAACATCTATTGGATGCAGCCACAGTTTAAAACAGCCATGTTAAAATGTCCACTTCATACCAACTTTAAACTTCAGTTAGCAGGCAAAGATAAGAATTTCTTTGCTTGAAGATGGTAGGTCCCATGGCTAAGTTCCATGTGGCAGTAAGCAGTGTGCATCTCATACAGACTCTTTGTCTGCAGTTGGTGTAGTGTCAGAGCATCAAATGCACTGATATGTTGTTCAATTTGTGCAATTTTGCAAACACATTCTTATGCACATTACATTTCCAAATTGGGCTTCGCCGGATGGTGTGCAATGCCAGTAAAAGAAAATTGGTTAAATTTTCGATATATATGTGCAGAAATCAGTCATTTCAAACTAGGGCCTATCTGGATAACACCTGCTAAGAAATAGTGTTTATTAGGCATTTTTGCATTTTGAGGCAGATTTCGCTTCTGTTTTTGCACTTACCACAAAATTAGAGTTTTTCAGGTCCCTGTCATCATCCTAAATAATAAATAAGAAGCCAGTTTGCCAGCATGACCTACAGAAAGTTTCATATAATACTGTAATATTCTGTATAATTCGGTTTCTGTTTAAGTGCTAAATATCATCCATTTTAATTATGTATTGTTAATTTACTTAAAATATGTATGCATGAGCACTTTACTGCTGTATTGTATGGCCTCAGTCCAAAATACAACATTAATAAACAGGTGGTGAAATAGTTGCTACAGTTTCACAATAAATCTGTTTGGGAATTGTCCAGTGTTACTCACTTGATTGTTGCGATTGTCATGTATTTATTTTAATATCTGTGTTTTTCTGATTTACAGTTGGTCCTCCTATGACTGGCAATTCAGTGGTGAGTGGACTAGTGCCGAGTTCCCCAATCATTTCTCCAGGAGCCGTTCCATTGCCAAGTGGGGCACTGCAGCCATAAAGTACATTCTAGTGCTCATGAAATCAGTTGTTTTCAGATCGAGTGCACTTCTGAGTAACAGCAACTACTCAATAGACACAAAAGATCAAACTCCCTTCGTGTGGTATTATCCACAGCCTTTCCTCCCACTTATTACTTCATTAAGAATTTTATGGAAGTAAATTTCAGTGTTACTTCAGTTACTCGATGTTGGCTGATTGAAATTAATCAGAAATAAAATCTGAACAGTTGATTTTGTTTCATATTTTATTGGAGGTATTGAGAACAGTCTAATTTATTGTAATTTTTTTAAGTTCTGTGTTACGTTGGTGAAGAGATGTGTGAATGTTTAAAAACAATGTTAACTGATTTCTATGTGAGATTTGCTTTAAAATGATAATACAAGTATACAAATAAATAATTTGGCTTCTGCAGCGCACCTGTAATGAGTGGTAAAGTGCTACTGTGGAAAAAGAAGACTGGAACATTAAAACAGGCAATAAGTTCTTTGTTAGCTGTAAATTTTTCCAATTGAAAGGAGGCATGATTTCTTTGTGGTTTTGTCTCAGTTGTATAGGAAAGATGGAATAAAGTTTCTGTAAGAATGGAATGCAGCTACATTGTGTTACTGTAACTTAATGGGCCACTTTTCCATCGAGTTATGATAACTCTTAGAGTATTCTACAGTGCATGACGCGTAAAAAAATACTTCAAAGATTAATGCTCATTCCATTTTATAATTTGCATTCCTTATCTTTCCTTTACTGTTGTAACACTTTTCATTTCTTTGAAGTCACTTATTTACACAGAGAAAAAGTAATGAGGTGTTGTATTTAGTGATCAAATGTTGCACCTGACCTCATTGCTTGAAAATAAATGAAACCTGCCATTAGTTTCCATACTGTGACATTTTGCAAATGTGTCCTCTTGGTACAGAAATAGTTATAGACATTGTTGAGGTAATGTGTAATTTATTATTTGCTCGACCCCAAAAATGATTTCCATTGAGAAAAGCTGTCTTACAAACGTAGTCCATATTTTATGTTTGAGAGACTGCTTTGAGCTCTGTTCACAAAGTTTTCATTTTTTATGTACAAATTATGAAGTTACTGAAAACTGTATTTTCTTTTTGTAAGTGTCTGGAAATCCACAGAACATTACTTTTACGTCCTACTCGTCTCAATATGTTACTACCTTCATAAAATTGGAATAAAGTAGACAGTATTGTTAGCTGCAAAAACAATTTGTAATCTTTAAATGACTGTTTTGTGATCCAAAACATCTAAAGCTAATATCAAAGTAATTTGGTTACAGAATACTAATAAATGTCATAAATCACTGGAATGCGAGTATAAATTTCAGAGATGTTTTTGCAGCTTACTACCGTGACTGCACTGGAACAATTTTGACCTATCATTTGGCTTTTACTGTTTCATTTTAGAAGTGGTTAACTTCACTGTGTATGGCAGCAGTTGTAATATTTGTAATAAAGTTTTTCATGTACAGTATTTCTCATGGTATTATATTTATGCCAGTTTCCAATAAATTAATCTATTCTTATTACTAATACCAGTTTTATTTTGATTGATAATATGAAACAGGATTCTCCAATATCCTTAAGTGTGCTTGGTGCTTTAAACAATTTGGCAGACAATGTTCTTAAAAGTTCTGATCAGAGAGATTGATAGATCACATTGTTTTGAGAAATGGAAATGGCACACCCAATGCTAGAGACTACAGAAGTATTGATCTCCCAGCCAATAAAAAATTGGTTATTAGGCCTGTTGTAGTTTTATACCACTGATAATATCTAATCCTGGATATTATTATTTTGTTTCCTTGCTGAATTCCTTGTGCGCAAGTCTTAAGTTCTTGCTATATAACAGTTACGAAGTGTTGTACTGTATTGACAGATGAAGATAAACTGCGAAATAAACTAGGAGTAAAAGTTTAATTACTGGAAAATTGCTACTTCTATAAAAGATAATTGTTAAAAGTGTAGTTGAAGAGCTGCCTGCTGAAGAAAATACAGACAGTACTTAATGAGGCCGCAGCATTTAAATTTTTAGCATTTTGATGCATTTCTAAACAATGTTTCTAGTGTTTGGGAGGCTTTAACTGGAAAACCATTTTATTAAGTGGACTGTTATACTTACAAATATTTATCATGGTTTGGGTTCTTCATTATATGGAAGATCCCCTTTAACACTGGCTGAGTTATTTGGGTCACGAATCAAAGAAAGACATGGCTATGTGACTGTACACACTTAACGTGAATGTCTAGTGAACAATTGTGTCCAGATATCTTTCTGTTAACTGCTTTCAGGACATTGGCCTCCCATGCATGTTAGCAGCCAGATAGTGGATTAAAAAGCCCAAATTGAACATAATTCAAATTACAGAGGATGAAATGTTTGGTTTTGCTGTCTTATAGGTAATTATGTTAATGCCCGCGAATTTGCTAATATGTTTTCAGATTATTTTCCTTCTCCATATAATTTGTGGCACACATTTCAACTGGAAGATCTGCTTTTTCTCATTATTAGTTTCCAAAACAAAACACCGTTGTCCTGCAGTTTATTTTATAATTTGTACGACTGTCTTTTTTTCAGACAGCTTAGTGTTTGTATCTCACAAACAGATTTACATGTCTCATCTCTTTCCCATATGTTCATGTTGACAGCAAAGATATGGAAATAAAACATCTAGCATCCGTTCAATATTTTGATCACACTGTTCTCTAACTTGTATGGTGTCCTTGCAGTTTACCACTGCAGTGTAATTTCTGCTGAGTGGGTTCGATATTGGTTAAGATTTTGGCTTTATAATAGATAAGTGTAAACTTCCTCTGGGCACCCTGTTTCCTGTAAATGAATGCAAATATTTCCTTCAATAGGATCGATGATTACTTTTCATCTATACTGAATAATTACAATTAACAATCCACATGTTGTCAGGACACTGGCTTCTAATTTAGAACAAGATTATCCAATAAAGGGCTGTGCCCAGTTATTCTGTAATACCATTTACACCTCCTTGGTTGTAAAGATCCACATTATTGCAATCAAGATTGGCAATAATAAACAGTTTTGAGTCCTGACCTAGAGGTCTGCCTGCAAAACTTTTGCCATTTCTTGAGTTTTTATATGTGATTTCATTCTGATTACAGCATCTTTTATTATTTAAAAAGAGCCACAGCTCTTGGCATTCCCTTTCAGGGCAGGCTCTCTTCTCACCAGTTTCCTTTAAGTCCAGGTGTAATTATAAAATTATCATCATCCTCTACTTAGGTCCTTCAATGCATTTTCTGCTAATGTAGATAAAGACTTACAAACTGCACATATGATTAGTCACTCCGAATAATGTTAAGAGGTAGAATGAATAATATGTCATGTAGTGCATCTCTCAGATTGTTATATATTCCTAATGTTTTTCACACACACACACACACACACACACACACACACGAGAACATGAGTTGTGAAAAGTTTGCACACATTTTTAATTGTTTTGTGAAGGGAAAATGATTGGTTTACTGATTCCAATATTAAGCAGAACATTATTTTAAAGAGGAATATAAATGTCAGGCTTTCAGGGAAAGCTAAAGATCCACAAAATACTCGAGCGTTTTATTCAATTGTTAAATAATTTCGGATACCTCAAGTGCGCTTTGTCTAAATCATAGTGACCTTTCCTTCTACACCCAGTTTTACTTCTTTTTTGGTGCTTCCCATCCCCCTCCCCCCCTCCTTTCCCCATCACCACCATTTTACAGAGGAACTAAAAAAATCACTTTAATGATTTTTTAGCCATCTTGCAACCTGTATAAGTTTACAAAGTAGTGTTAGTTCTTCATCTATCACAAATGTTTCACTTGATAGTGCTAAACCATTCAAGTGTAAGCTCGTGGTGGCACAAAGCTACATGCCTCAGAAGTTTTATAGATAGTGGGCTCAATCGATAGTATATCGTCTACTCTGGGCTTGTAACATGTTGGCAGGTACATGTGGAACCATCTGTGGACATGAAGGTACTGTCTTTGTTTCATTTTAATCTGGAACATGTGTATAATACATTCTAGTTGACACGTTTAATTTTTGTTGTCAAGCCAGAGAATAAAGTTTTAATTTTGAGTTCTAACTTTTAATACAAGCATTTGCTTTTTGTCTCCATCAACGTCTACCGTAGTAAGTAAATCTGTGAAACAGTGATTTATTTTATAATGCTGTAGCTGTGCAGTTATTTTATATTTAATCTCGCAGTTGATAAAGAAGCGATTGAGAGTTTAGATCTACACGTCATGCATGAACCTGAAGTTGAATAAGTTAAGATTAGCAATGAAGGAGCACGGTACTTTAGAATGATATTAATATCCGAACATGTCCATTGTAAACAACTGTTTTGATATTTAAGGTATTTGCAAAGAGAAATTTCACATCTACCATATACACTCATATGGGGTATTAATTATCAGGTTCAAATGTATGATTAAATTTTGCCAGAAACCAGAACACAAACTAGGCCAGACGTTTCTCTTTTGGGAACTTAACACTGACCCAAACTTATGTCATTCAGCAATGACTCAAAAGAAGAAAGAATGTCATAATCCTTAGTACAAGGCTGTGTTTGACCCACTGTGACCAAGTTGTTACAGTTGTGAATGAATAAGTTTCATTACTCGAATAAAAAGAAAAACAGCACTTCAAACACAGACTCAATGGATTCCATTGATAGTGGTAATAAGACAAAAAGTATGCAAATGAATAAAAGATCATGTCTGGCTTGGAAGTGGCAACAATACAAAAACATCAGACACATTAAGATATTGTCCATCTGCATATACATGTCAAGACTGTCAACGCAGCAAGCCATAAAATGTAACACTCTAGTTTGCTGATTTTAAAGGCACAGTTGATAATGATCTATAGTTAGTTTGGAACTTTTAGTTGGCAAGTGCCTTTGTAACATATCTGCTAAGTATTCTTGTGACTTGACATAAGGATACAAGAATAATACTACCATTTATCTTTTCATGAAGGTAATGAAATGTCTATATTTTTAGTACTTCTGTGGTGCTCATCATCAACAAGAATAGCTAAAATCACTCTTGGCCATCAACTGGGGGACAAAATATTGTTACTTGAATAAAGCTGTTTGAGATTTTAAAAATGCTAACATTGAGGAAACTGCTTCATTCCATAATGGCTCTTCTTTAATTGGCAGACTATGATTGATTATCATTAATGAAAACTTCAGGCTGTTTCATGAAAATACCTTCTTGCAAATTACCATTGAGAAAGGCAGTTCTCACATCAAATTGCTTCATGTCCATATTGTACATTCCAGCCAAAGCTAAAATAATACAAAATGATTAATATGTAACAATAGGTGAAAAAATTCCCCCATAATCAAGTCAGAGCTTCCGGGAATATCCTTTAGTACAGAATCTAGCTGTACATCTTACTATACTATTATGTGGTTTAATTTTGTAAATCAAATTACAACTGGTAGCCTGATTTAGAAGCCCCAAGCGATATTTGTTGCCAGTGTGAGTACATTTCATCTTTCATTGCTTCATACCACTTCTCAGAGTTTGTAAATGCCATCACCTCCATGACAGTTTGTGTAATTTTGGAAATGAACAGGAGTGTGAAGTTCATCATTCACACTCATTTCAAGGTCAGCAGCTATCTCAGTGGTGCAGGGTCCTTAATTTTGTTCAACAGCTTCTCCATTTTTCACAGTCTGTTGAATTTTTATCTTTTGCTTCTGCTAGGGAGTGGTAATCATATTTATTCCAGGGTCCTTTAGGAAATACGTGGTCTTTTCGTTGAAAACCACATCTCGTGAAACAGTTATTACCTTCGCTATAGAATCATACATTGTGAAGTTGTTACTTTAGTCACTTATCAAAAATTAGCATCTTTGATTTGCTTTGGCATTTGGATCAAAACTGTTTTATAGTATCCATGAAACATTCAGCTCCAAACTTATTCATATGCCTTAATGATGTTTTCTTCCAAACCATTTCTCATCAGGTATCTTTTCGCAGGTAGACATACAGGAAAAACGATTTAATGTATAGACTGCCTTGTTGACAGCTTGTGCCCAAGGTGTGTCTGGAAGACCAGAATTGAGAAGTATTCTGCGAATACTTTCCACTACTTGTTTGATATCACATCAGCTTTACCATTCTGCCTATTGCGCATGGTGAATTGGTTTCATGGCTAGTGCCAGTCTTCTTGAGGTGATAATGAAGTTGATCATTAGCAAACTTTGTCCCATTGTCAGTTCAGATAACTTCAAGCTTATTGCCTCTCTGCCTTTCCATGAACTGTTGAAAAACTAAGAATACAGAAGTACCATCAGTTTTGTTGTTAACTAAATATACAGCTCTGTATGATGCAAAATCATCTCTAAAAAGAACAAAATAGTTGGCTAGATGTAATGATGTGAGTAGCATCTTTCCAAATGCGTCAGTGTAAACAAATTTTGCAGTTCATGCAGGAGGAGTTGATAAATTTGATCTAAATACCTTCCTATGGAATATTAACGATGTAGAAAGAGACAGATTGCTACTTACCATTAAGAAGACACAAGAAGTTGCAGACAGGCACAATTAATGAAACACTCACACAAAGATTTCAGCTACAGCCTTCATCAGTAAAAGACACACACATGAGCAACCACACCTTACGCTAACACCATTATCTTGGGCTCGAATGCAACATCACGTGAGATGAAAGCAGCAATCTGGGTGGGTGGGGAAGTGGAAGGGTGTACGGGTGGGGGGAGAGACGAACACTGTTTGATGGAATTTGCAGGGACTAGAATGCCAACAGATACCGTGTCAGGAGGTTGAGGGGCAGGAAGGTAGAGAAAAAGGAACAAAAAAAGAGAGGAGTGGGGAAAGACAGGTGGATGCATTGGCAGAGGACTGGAAATAAACAGGGTGGGAGTTGAGAATGGGGAGGAAATTATAGGACAGAGGGGGTAGAAACTGTTGGGTGGAGTGTGTGGGGACAGTATGTTACTGTAGGTTGAGGCCAGGATAATTATGAGGAGGGAAGGATCCAGATGGCTTGGACAGTGAAACAGCAATTGATATCAAGTGTGTTACGTTGTGCCACAGTTTGGCAGGATCCATTCATCCTGTTGGATGGCTGGTTGGTAGTCATACCAATATAAAAAGCTGTGCAATGATTGTAGTAGAGCTTGTAAATGATATGGCTGCTTTCACAGGTGGCCTGGCCATGATGGGATATGATAAACCTGTGACAGGAGTGGAACAGGCAAGTGCTGGGTGGGTGGATTGGGCAGGTTTTTCACTCAAATCTTCCACAGAGAGATGATCTTTGTGGCAAGGGGTTGGGATTGGGAGTGGCATAGGAGTGGACTAGGATGTAGTGGAGGTTGGGTGGGCAAAAGAGCAGCACTTTAGGAGGGGTGAGAAATATCTTGGGTAGGATGCCCCTAATTCCAGGGTAGAATGATAGGTAATCAAAGCCCTGGCGAAGGATGTGGTTCAGTTGTTCCCATCTGGGGAGGTACTGAGTGATGATTGGGACACTCCTTTTCTGCCTGTTTCTTGGAGGTGGTGGGAGGATTGGGGGTGTGAGAGGAAATGGCACAAGAGATCTGTTTGCAAATTAGGTCTGGGGGATAGTGCCTGTCTGCGAAGGTCTTGGCGGGACCCTCAGCATATTGAGCAAGGGAGTTTTTGTCATTGCAGATATGCCATCTCTGGGTGCCCAGGCTGCATGGGACGGATTTTTTTAGTGTGAAAGGAATGACAACTGTCAAAATGCAGATGTGGTTGGTGGGTTTAATGTGGGCAGAAGTGCGGATGGAGCCATCGGAGAGGAGGTCAGTAGCTTGGAAGATGGCATGCTGGGTTGAGGAGTACCATGTGAAGCATGAGGTTGTGAAGGAACAAAGATAGGGTGTCTTGGTCCTAAGTCCAGGTCATGAGGATATCATCAATGAACTTAAACCAGACTATGGGTTTATTGTTTTGGGAGGCTAGGAAGATGTTTTCTAGATGGCCCACAAAAAGGTTGTCATAGGAGGGTGCCATGTGGGTGCCTGTGGCTGTGCTGCAGATTTATTTATATATCTTCACTTCAAATATGAAGTAGTTGTGAGTTACGATAAAGCTAGTAAGATGTACGAGGAATGAGGTAGTGAATTTGGAGTCTGCAGTATGTTGGGAAATATAGTGTTCAAAAGTGCTAAGACCATGGGCATGAGGGATGTTGGTTTATAGGGAGGTGGCGTCAACAGTGATGAGTAGAGATCCAGGAGGTAACGAGGTGGGGGTGGTGGGGAGTTGGTGAAGGAAGTGGTTGGTCCTTTGATGTGGCAGGTTAGATTATGGGCAATTGGTTCGAGGTGTTGGTCAATAAGGGCCGAAATTGTTTCAGTTGGGGCACAATAACCAGACACTATGGGTCATCCAGGTTCGTTGGGTTTTAAGATTTTGGGGAGAATGTAGAAAGTGTGTGTGCAGGGTGAGGAGGGAAATGGATCCAGGAGAGATGATCTGGGAAGGGCTTTAAGCAGGGATTGGAGTTTATGTTGGACTTCTGGGATGGGATCATTCTGGCAGAGTTTATAGGTGCAGGAGTCAGACAATTGATGGAAGCGTTCTGCCAAGTAGCTACTGTGATTCATAACAACATTGGTGTAACCTTTGTCCACAGATAGGATGATTAGGTCATGATTTGTTTTGAGGTTCTTTATGGCTGTTCTTTCTTCTACTGAAAGGTTGGTGCTCTGAGGAAAGGACTAGGGGAAGGATGGTGTGGCTAAGTTGGAGATAAGGAATTCCTGAAGGTGACCAGTGGTTGGTGGTTAGGTGGGGGGGGGGGGAGATCACGATTGGATGGTGGTATCAACTGGAAGAGGCAGGGTTCAGTGTTGGAATTTGGGTGGTTTTGGTTGGAGTAGGTCTTTGACAAGTCCAGCATGGTTAAATTTGGGTGTAAGGCTAAAGGTAAGGCCTTTGGAGAGCACTTAAACTTCTGTGAGGGTTTTGGTGGAAAGGTTAACAACAGTGTTAAGGGAATGTTTAGATTCTGAATTTGGTAGGGAGTTGGTAGCGAGTTTTGGGGGATGTGGTAAATTGAAAATCTCAGCTATGCAGGGTTTACCTGCTACGAGGGATGGACGAGGAGCAACACTGTGGATATGATAGGGGTTGGATAGTGGTACCCCAAGGCAGCAGTAGGATGTCAGCAGGTCAGGTAACGTATTGAGGTTGTGTCTGGAATGCTCCTGCAGGTGCAGGAGAGCAAGAGATTCAATTTCAGAAGTGTTATGTATAGAGTAGAGCAGTATTATCTTGTGGAGGGAGCAGAGGTGGTTCTGAGATGTCTGTGCCATGGAGACATGTTGTTGCAATACCAGGTTAGTGAGAGCCAGGGACTGGCAGAAACTGAAAAGGTATAGGTTATTCTGAAAGGAGGGGTAGGATTCAGAGAATGGAATCTTTACAGTTCGGCCGTTTGGGGAATTCCGTGGTTTAGGCAGCATTTGAGAAACAGGATGTGAGACTGGGTTTTAGACAGGGAAAGGGGCATTTTTCTGAACTGGTGGAGAAAGATTGAGCGAGAGTCCATTGTCGCAGGAATGGTGTAAAAGAAACGTGACTGACGCAGAAATCGTGAAAATAGGTGTTGATGGTTGTGTGAGGAGCTGGATAAGTGAAAAGATGCGTAAAAACTTCGTAAAGACAAGCAGAAACACACAAAAATACGCACATATACATAAATATACGCACAAATACGTAAAACTACGTGAAATGCGTCAAACCACGTAAAAATACATTAAAAACGCACAGAAACGTGGGAGAAAAGGAACGAAGAGATGAGTGTGTGTGTGTGTGTGTGTGTGTGTGTGTGTGTGTGTGTGTGTGTGTTGCGATACACAAAGAGAGGAGGAGGAGGGATGGGTTAGGTCGAGGATCAAACGTTCATGTGGCACGGGCAGGTGTGAAAATAAAACACTAAAGTACGTCAGGATGAGGGATGAAGTGGGATCAATAGGAGTAAATATAATTATAGCTATCTGAGGAAAGAATCTGGGGCTTTAGATGCTGCAGGGTCATGAATACCTATCATCATGCCATGGTACCCAAGGTACTTCTCACCCCTCCTACCGAGCGAGGTGGCGCAGTGGTTGCACACTGGACTCGCATTCGGGAGGACGACGGTTCAATCCCGCCTCTGACCATCCTGATTTAGGTGTTCCGTGATTTCCATAAATTGCTCTAGACAAATGCTGGGGTGGTTCCTTTGAAAGGGCATGTCCAACTTCCTTCTCCATCCGTCCCTAATCCTATGAGACTGATGACTTCGCTGTTTGGTCTCTTCCCCCAAACAACCCAACCCACCCCTCACCCGTCCTAAAGTGCTGTTCTGTCGCCCACCCAACCTCCACTACATGCTAGTCCATCCCTATGCCACTCCCAATCCCAATCCCTTGCCACAAGGATCATATCCCTGTGAAAGACCCAGGTGAAAAACCTGCCCAACCCACCCACCCAGCACTTCCTATTCCAGTCCTGTCACAGATTTATTCTACCCCATCAGGGGCCATACCACCTGTGAAATCAGCCATGTCATTTAACCAGCTCTGCTGCAATCATTACACAGCTTTTTATATTGTTATGACTACCAACTAGCTGTCCACCAGGATGAATGGCCACTGCCAAAACTGTGGCCAAGAGCAAAGGGGACCACCCTTTGGCACAGCACGTAGTTGAACACAACACCTTGATTTTAATGGCTTCTTTACTACCCTAGCTATCTGGATCCTTCCCTCCAGCACCAGCTTTTCTGAACTGCACAAATAGGAGTTATCCTTGCAGCACATTCTCCCCTCTCGTAATTATCCTGGCCTCAACCTTCGGTAACATACTGTCCCCACACACTCTATCCAACAGTGTCCACTCCCTCTGTCCAATCATCTCCTCCCCATTCTCCCCTGTTTATTTGCAGCCCTCTGCCAATGCTTCCACCCATCTTTCCCTGTTCCTCTCCTTTTTTTCACCACCTTCTGCCACATAGTATCCTGATACTTCACCTGTTGGCAGTCTAATCCCTGTGCACTCCACCAGACAGCATTTGCCTCCTTCCCTACTTGTACAGTACTATTCCTTCCCCTTCCTCGCCCCCTCCAGATTGCTGCTTACACCCCACAGGATTTCCACCCCCTCCCCCCCCTCCACCCCTTCCCCGGAGATGTTGGAGTTGATGGTCATGTGTGCGTAAAGTGTGCTTGCTTGTGTGTGTGCGAAAGGTGTGTGTGTGTGTGTGTGTGTGTGTGTGTGTTACTGGTGAAGACTGTGGCTGAAAGCTTTGTGTGAGTGTCTTTTAATTGAGCCCATCTGCAACTCGATGTATCTTCTTTATGGTAAGTAGCAATCAGTCTTTCCCTACATTGTTGATATTCCTACCTGCAGTTTCCATTGTTTGATTTTTACCTTCCTGTGGAGTTAATCGTACTGATATGATTCACGAAAGAATTCTTGAAGTGTACATGCCCCAATCTCTTGCGCCTTAACAGAACTATGGCGTATGATTCGTCTGTTCAGTATTTTTCGTAGAAAACAACGTCCTGTAACACTGATTTTTTATTCATATACCAGTTGCCACTGGACTCTCACTAAGTGTCTTGTTGTTATTGTTGTTGTCATCACTGAATATGATTTTTAAACTTTTATTGTCTGTTGGTCCCACTGAAAAAAGACTTTTCTTTCAACCAGGTACACATAATGGATCCTCTATTGTACAGGGTTCCCATACACCATTTATTAGTGCATTTAACTTGACTGATCCAATACTTTCAGCGTAGACAGATGAATTCTGTCTTGATTGGGCCTTTGTACTTCCCTGGTACTTTAAATGTTGAAAACCGTTTCTGGTGTGAAGTAACGTATTTCGATGCAGTACTATTAGCAAGCTAAACAATATCACAATTAGTAGCCAAAATCCCTGGCAGTACCAGGAATCGAACCCAGATCCTCCACGTAGCAATTAGACATGCTGACCATTGAGCTATGGAGGCAGACTGTTGTATCCTCATCACTACTCCGTGTCCTCGTCAACACTGTAGAGTCTTGTACCACAGGAACTGAGGGAGAGGATGTTGTTTGGTGGCTGTTACCCTCTTTCTATAACACAACTGCACACATGCATTAACAGGATTCTTTATTTACATGAACAGAAAGCTATTTACCTTTAAGAGAGTCCATGCGTTGTGGTACAAGCTCTTCCGCAATAATCCACATTAGCCTCACTGTTGGTGAACTACAAGTCCTGCTGTGCAATGAATGACAGACGCCAAACTGGAGTGCAAGTTGGTGCATCAGTGACTGAGCTAGTGACTGACCGACTGCACTAGAGACTGAGACTAAGACTCGTAACTGAGAGACTGAGCCTAGTGGCTGAGACAGTGAGCGACTGAGACTGTGGCCCTCTGGTCAGAGACATAGATCTAAATACATGCTCTTGGGAGGGCGTTGGTGGTATGTTTCTTGTGAGTTTCTTTGGCCTCTCTCCTGATAGGCACGCTTGATCCAGCGCCTAATGTCGATGTTCTTGCTACATCTTTGTGCTGGCGACAGCTTATGCCATCACATCCCCCCCCCCCCCTCCCCTGTAATGCCACACCATTGTCGAGTAGGGTGGATGCGAGCGACAACAGGGAGGGAGGCAGGACGCTGGACATAGAGATGAATCGGGAGCTGTGACTGCGGAGGATGGCATACTCCTGACCGTACCCCGCCATCTGGCTTGCGAGGCAGCAGAAACATCCTCTGGAAGGCTGCTGCCAGGGCACATGTCCAGGCCTCAGGGCGTGTCCTGGGGCGTTGAAGGTGACGGCGGCAGCGATGGCGGGTCCAGGTCCACTGGGTCGGCGAGTGGGGATGGGGGGGGGGGGGGGGGTTGCGGGCGAGGGCGCCTCGTCCATCCTCTCCTCCTGGGTGCCCTAGTGGCACCAGCGGGCGACTGCGAAGGCCGTGCGGTCCCAAGAGGCCGTGAATCTGGGGAAAGAAAGGCAGAAGAGCCACGGGGCAAATGACACGCGCGAATTCGGTTCTGTGGCGGCGCTGCAAACCATCGGGACCTGCAATTAAGCACATAAAAGAGCCAATGCGTTCCTGAATCACGCCTTTTTCCCAGCGCCCACCATTGCCATAAACCCTGAAAAGAACATGATCATGGGGCACAAAGCGATACTTGCGGACCATTGGCTGCGCTGGAAGCTGCAGTGGGTGTGGCAAGTGTAGCAGCGTCCGATGGCGGCGGCTATGCAGAAGTTCCGCCGGTAACCGTCCGTCTCATGGGTGGGGGCGATCGGAGGCGAGAAAGAGTTGCACCGCCTGTTCCCGTGTGTAGGTGGTGCACCGATTGGCCATCTGTACTGAAAAGTGCGTACGAATCGTTCTGCTTCTCCATTGGACTTGGGGTGAAATGGAACCCTTGTTAGATGACGAATGCCATTTCTTTCACAAAACTGTTCAAAATCACATGAAGTGAACTGTGGTCCGTTGTCTGACACAAGTACTTCTGACAGGGGAACCTCTCCATCGAACCCCCCTCAGTTTTAGTTATAAGTTGGCACAGTGGATATGCCTTGAAAAACTGAACACAGATCAATCGAGAAAACAGGAAGAAGTTGTGTGGAACTATGAAAAAAAATAAGCAAAATATACAAACTGAGTAGTCCATGCGCAAGATAGGCAATATCAAGGAGAGTGTGAGCTCAGGAGCGCCGTGGCCCCGTGGTTAGCGTGAGCAGCTGCGGAATGGGAGGTCCTTGGTTCAAGTCTACCCTCGAGTGAAAAGTTTAATTTTTTATTTTCAGACGATTATTATCTGTCCGTCCGTTGTTTTCATCACTTTTTTGGGAGTGATCATCACATCCACAAGAAAACCTAAATCTGGCAAGGTAGAAGAATCTTTTTACCCATTCGCCAAGTGTAGAAGTTAGGTGCGTCGAACACATATTCCTGTCATGTGACGCACATGCCGTCACCAATATCGTATAGAATATATCAGACGTATTTTCCTGTGGAGGAATAGGTTGACCTATGACCTTGCGATCAAATGTTTTCGGTTCCCACTGGAGAGGCACGTCCTTTCGTCTACTAATCGCATGGTTTTGCGGTGCGGTCGCAAAACACAGACACTAAAGTTACTACAGTGAACAGAGACGTCAATGAACTAACGGACAGATCATAACTTTGCGAAAATAAAGAAAGTAAACTTTTCACTCGAGGGAAGACTTGAACCAAGGACCTCTTGTTCCGCAGCTGCTCACGCTAGCCACGGGACCACGGCGCTCCTGAGCTCATTTTATCCTTGATGATTCCTATCTTGAGTATGGACTACTCAGTTTGTATATTTTGCTTATTTTTTTCATAGTTCCCCACAACTTCTACCTGTTTTCTCTATTGATCTGTGTTCCGTTTTTCAAGGCCTATCCACTGTGCCAACTTATAACTAAATCTGAGGGGGGTGCGATGGGGAGGTTCCCTTGTGAGAAAGCTTCTATGCAAAATATGAAGAACAACACTTGAATGATGCCATGTGATGTGGTGAAATTCATAGCCACTATGAGCCAACAAGTGTTCCAAAATGGTCCTTCAAAGTCTATATGCACTTGTTGCCATGAGGATTGTGTCTTAGGCCAAATTGATGTCTGTGACGGAGCGGATTGGTTTTCTGCACATGCGCGGCACAGTGACGTCATCTTTTCAATACAGGCGTCCATACGCTGCCAGGTACAGTCCAGTCGCGCTAACTGATTAGTGCGAACAATTCCCCAATGTCCTTGATGGAGCATTCGCAACACATCCTTTTGCAACGCTTTGGGAATAAGTGCAGTCGACTGTCCACTGGCATTTTGAACGAGAATCACACCCTGTTAAACTGAAAGGTGATGCCGACGTGCAAAATATCGGCGAACTATTGAGTTCTGGATACTGTTCAATGAACGAGGCCAAGATGTGCGGATGAAATGCAACAACATCTCGAGATCTGAGTCTGTTTTCGTGGCCTGTGTAATTCTTCTATAGTGCAAGGGAAAAGATTCCAGCAATTCATAGTCCTGCGCATCGATTTGTCAACAAGATGCGGCAGATGCATCAAAATCAGAGTCTAGGCCAATCTGAATCCGAGATAGGGCGTCTGTGTTGTCATGCTTTGCCATAGGTTTTTACACAATTTCATACTGATACTGCGAAAGCGACAAAGCCCAGCGTTGCAGTTTTTGAGTAGTGCGTGAAGAAACCGGCTCTGACTGATGAAACAAGGACTGCAAAGGCTTGTGATCTGTCACTAAAAAGAACTTGTGACCATGTAAATAGTGATGAATTCGGTCACACCATACACAATAGCGAGAGCTTCTTTTCCAGTCTGAGGATAATTGCACTGAGTTTGAGTTAACACCTTTGAGGTAAAAGCAATCGGTCTGTCTTGTGCACCAATTCTGTGCGAAAGCACAGCGCCGATTCCGTAGGTAGAAGTGTCAGCTTGCAAAACTACTGGCTTGGCAGGGTCAAAATGCATGAAACATCTGTCACTAAGCAACGCATTTTTGAGTTTCTGAAATGCGTCTTGACTCTCTTTGGTCCACACGAAAGGTTCATTTTTCCGACGCAAGCGATGCAATGGAGCCGCGATCGGAGCGGCATTCGGTATGAACCGAATGTAGTATGTCATCTTGCCTAGTACTGACTGCAGTTCAGACACATTGCGAGGATCAGACAGGTCACGGATTGCAAGCAAATGAGATTGGAGGGGGTGTGCACCCAGACTATTTATCACGTGACCTAAGTACTGGAGTTCGGTCTGAAAAATGTCACACTTTTCGAGGCGAAACTTGAGTCCTGCTTCTGACAACACTCGAAAAAGAATG
Source organism: Schistocerca americana (assembly GCF_021461395.2). NCBI lineage: Eukaryota > Metazoa > Arthropoda > Insecta > Orthoptera > Acrididae > Schistocerca > Schistocerca americana. The sequence goes on along the minus strand of NC_060123.1, from coordinate 247,978,389 downwards.
CACAGATTGGCAATATGTTCCTCTGGTGCACGACATGAGACGACAATATCGTCAAGGTAGTTTGAACAAAATGGCACTTTTACAGTAAGCTGTTCCAAGTAATATTGAAAAATGGCGGCTGCGGGAGCACTACCGAAAGGCAAACCGAAATGCTTAAACAGGCCTAAAGCATGACACAAATCTATCTTAGAAATGTAACGTCCTGCACCAAGCTTGTCCATGAGTTCCTCCAGGTGAGGTAATGGGTTAGTGTCAACTACTGTCTGTGGGTTGACTTTAGACTTGAAGTTAACACAAATGGTTATGCGACCACAAGGCTTAGGCAACATAACTAGAGGACTTGCCCATTAACTAGCTTGAATGGGAGCAATACACCATTATCTTGCAATTCTTTCAATTCACTGGCTGCTTTGTCTCTTAAAGGAACTGGAACGGGGCCGGCCCGGGAAAACTTAGGCTGTGCATTTTCTTTCAATGAAAGATGCGTAACAAAGCTTTAGCTTTTCCTATTCCTTCTGAAAATAGTTCAGGAAATTCTTTAAGCAAGTTAGCTACATTGTCTTTTGGTGTCAGAGCAGACACTGAAAGTACATTGTCTTGGATACTAAGTCCAAACAAATCAAAGGCGTCTAAACCGAATACGTTCTCACTATCTCTTTATTTCAATACAGTAAAATTCACTGTCCTAGTGTGAGATTCGTGGCAAGCAAATTACACTGTCCAAGCACTGGAATTTCCTGTCCTGGATCTAGAAAGGCGTGGTGAACCGAACTGTTCGTACATGGCACGATTAAGCAAAGTTACTGAGGCATCTGTGTCTAACTGAAAGTTGACTCGACGGCCAGCAATCCGTAATGAGATAGTTTGTCAGAACGTCGTTGCACAGTTCTAGGGCGAGAAGGAGCCACAACCTTAATCTTACTTTTGTCAGAATCTATTGTAGTTTTGGAAAACACTGCCTTCACTGCATGTGCACGAGCCTGTTTATTCTGGGAGCGGGCAAAATTGGCGTTTTTGTGCCGTTGCAAAGAATCTGCTTGGCCATGGCCTTTTTTCCACACGTGTAACACGTTGCGTTACGTTATGAGTAATCCTGTCTTTTATATGGCGAGCAAAACATCTAGGCCAAGGCTTCACTAAATTCACAGGTCTGTTTATCTGTCTACGTGGCTGTCCGCTCGGCTGTGTACGCGCTCGATGTTGTGGCTCCTTGGGGCGGTCGCGAGCTTAGGGTGACACGACCCTACAGCCTGGTGAAACCTATCAAGCACTGTGGCACCCGAATCATATGACTCTAAGACTTGCAATACTTGGGGAAGTGATGGATCAGAGTACTTAAGAATCTTTTCCCGTATTCTGCTATCTGGGACATTAAATGTTATAGCATCACGTATCATGAGGTCACTGTAAAAGTTGCCACAACTACCCTTAAATTTACACTTCCTGTTCATGCCTGTTAATTATTTGTAACACTGTCGGTACGTCTGTTCCGGCTTTTTCTGTAAGCGAAGAAACTGATATCTGCATGCAGCTACTTGAACTTGCTGGTCATAGTACTGAGTTAATGCAGCAGTTACTTCTTCACAGCTGAGTTCGTCGAAATAGTTTTTGGATTAACCTGAACTGTGGGGACCCCGCTATCGAAAGAAAGTATCTTTACAGTACCTTGAACACGATGAACTTGACAATGTGCTTGGAACTTAGTCAGGTACTCGAGCCATTCCTCTTCTGCGTTGTTAAATTGCCGGAACGGTGATATGCTGGTCTGCCGGTTGGTTGGTTGTGGTCGTGTGGCCAACGCAGCTTGTGCAGCCAGTAGTTGTTGTACCGTCGTCAGTAGGGTAGCAATTTGTTGGTTCTGAAACTTGTGTTAGATCCATCACATTGGCTGTCTGCGGCTGAGGTGCGGGTGTCGGGGGTGGAGGGGGCAGGGTAGCCATGATTTGCACAAATATGTTTCAGCAAAAAGCATGCAAAGCCTCTGAAAAGAGAAATTTGATCAGTTCTGCGGCTACCCTCCTGAAATACATGCAAGAACACAACAACAAATTATCAATCACATGAACAGGATCACCCTTCCAACTAAATTGATTAACTTGGATAGCCACTGAATTATCCTCGTCGCCACTGTTGTATCCTCGTCTTGTACCACAGGAATCAAGGAAGAGGATGTTGCTTGGTGACCGGAATCAAATGGTTCAAATGGCTCTGAGCACTATGGGACTTAACATCTATGGTCATCAGTCCCCTAGAACTTAGAACTACTTAAACCTAACTAACCTATGGACATCACACAACACCCAGTCATCACGAGGCAGAGAAAATCCCTGACCCCGCCGGGATGACCGGAATCCTCATCCTACAACGCAACTGCACACGTGTATTAACAGGGTTCTTTATTTACATGAACAGGAAGCTACGAGTACTTGTCTTTAAGAGAGTCCATGTGTTGTGGTACAAGCTCTTCCGTAATAGTCCACGTTAGCCTCACTGCTGGTGTAGAACGAGTCCCACTATGCAATGAATAAACAACTCCAAAATGGAGTGTGAGTTGGTGCATCAGCGACTGAGCTAGTGACTGGACGACTGCGCTAGTGACAGTGACTGAGCCTACTGACTGAGACAGTGCGCTAGTAACTGAGCGACTGACAAGAAATCACGGATTTTGATGCGCTTCAAATATGTTGTAGAGGCACTTTCCCTGCGTACCTGGCTATCCGGTTTTTTAGCGACAGGCCTTGGTTTTTGAGAAAATCGATTTTGAAATGTATTGCGCACTTTGTATATCCGTAACATTACGTATATTCCGAGCAAGTTAGCGTAGCACAGTGGTAAAGGTTCACAGCTACCACACTGGATGTAACGTGTTCGAATCCTGCTCCCGGAGTAGATTTTAGGCCTATTTAACGGCGTTTGTGATTTCACCTTTTGATTCTTCGTTCAGCTCCTCTACTTGCGGATCTTCTTCTGGCTGCGCTACTGCAGAGGCACTTGGCTCTTTCATTTCACAGAATTTTTCTGACACACGGCAATAGAGACGCTTTGCGAGCAACTGACGCTGTAGTTGCCGGCCGAAGTGGCCGTGCGGTTAAAGGCGCTGTAGTCTGGAACCGCAAGACCACTACGGTCGCAGGTTCGAATCCTGCCTCGGGCATGGATGTTTGTGATGTCCTTAGGTTAGTTAGGTTTAACTAGTTCTAAGTTCTAGGGGACTAATGACCTCAGCAGTTGAGTCCCATAGTGCTCAGAGCCATTTGAACCATTTTTGACGCTGTAGTTAGATGCGAACGTAAAGGAATGCAACTCGCATCCTCATTGGCCGCAACTAGGAGCTGAGATTCCCATTACGGCTAACAGTATTCACGGGAGAGGGGACGATAACGGGCGGAGATCGATTTCAGGTAATAGAAGAAGCAACCGTTGTACGAACATTTGGATCTCCAACTGCGAACCACAAACGGAATGAATATTTGAAAAAAATTAATAACTGAATATATCTTTATAATTTAGCGCACATTGCACTGTTTGTTGATATTCTTTGAAATAAAACTGAAAAATATGGTCGATTAAAAAAAAAAAAGTAGACGAGCAGGATTCGAACACAGTATCTTCAGCATGGTAGACTTGTATCTTTACCGCTGCGCTACGCCATCTCGCTTGAAATGAACGTAATGTTACGGATATATAAGCGCGCAATAAACTTCAAAATCGATTTTTTCAAAAACCAAGGCCCGTCGCTAAAAAACCGGATAGCCAGGTACTCAGGGTAAGTGCGTCTACAACATATTTGAAGCACATCAAAATCTGTGATTTACAGTGTGGAGGGTCCCCTTGTGAGACTGAGGCCCTCCAGTCAGCGATGGCGATTTAAATATTTGTAGTCAAGAGGGTGTTGGCCGTGTGTTGCTTGCGAGTCTGTCTTTGGCCTCTCTCCTGAGAGGTGTGCTTGATCCATCATCTACTACAGATCTTCTTGCTACATTTTTGCCGACCGGTGTGCTGGCGACAGCTTACACCAGCACACAGACAAGAAGCTAGAGTGGTAATGTGGTAATTATCATTTGCAGTTTCAGTTCCTGACCTCATTTTGATCTACGATGTTTTAGTTTGCTCATGTCTCCTACTGACAACATACTCATGCTAGTGCCAGCACCAACACACTGAACACAGATTTGATTATAATGCTTTAAACACTTGTCAAGTATAAATGATATTTGCTAGTTTTTCTCATATGAGGCCAGTATTTTCTGTGTGATCGTAATAATTATCTTAATTATGGGCAAAGTTTAAACTAGTTGTAAATTGTGCTCTGGGGACATTTGCACGAAGTAAGTGGGCCGGCCGGGCCGGCTGAGCGGTTCTAGGCGCTACGGTCTGGAACCGCGCGACCGCTACGGTCGCAAGTTCGAATCCTGACTCGGTCATGGATGTGTGTGATGTCCTTAGGTTAGTTAGGTTTAAGCAGTTCTAAGTTCTAGGAGACTGATGACCTCAGCAGTTAAGTCCCATAGTGCTCAGAGACATTTGAACCATTTGAACGAAGTAAGTGGATTGATGATGGAACAGACCGACTGTGATAAATTTGGAAAATGCTGAGGGAGCAGAAATTGTTGCACTCGTGGTTCAAAAAAGAACACGCAAATGTTGTCAGGCGAAAGTTAGTGGAAATTCGTGAGTCAGTAAGAAGATCGATGTGCGAAGCATACAGCAACTTCCACCATCATATCTTAGTGAAAGATCTTGCTAAGAACCCAAGAAAATTCTGGTCGTATGTAAAATGACTAAGTGGGTTGAAGGCTTCTATCGAGTCACTCATTGACCAGTCTGGGACGGCAATAGAAGACACCAAAAGGAAAACTGAAGTTTTCAATTTCATGTTTAAGAAATCATTCATGTAGGAGGTTCATGCAAACATATTGTTTTCTCACAGGCCCCCACACAGAAGATATAGGAATAGAGATCCCTTGCATAGAGAAGCAACTGAAAGAGTTGAAAAGAAACAAGTTGCCAGATCGAGATGGAATCCCTGTTCAGTTTTACAGAGGATACTCTGTGCCATTGACCCCTCACTTAGCTTGCATTTATCCCAAATTTCTCATCTAGCGCAAAAGTACCAACTGACTGGAAAAAAGCGCAGGTAACTCTTGTTCATAAGAAAGGTGAATGAACGGTCCTGCATAATTACAGACCATTATTCTTAACAGTGGTTTGCACTATAATTCTTTAACGCAGTCTAAGTTCGAATGTAATAAATTTCCTTGAGACAGAAAAGCTTCTGTCCACAAATCAACACGGATTTAGAAAGCACCACTCTTGCAGCTCTCGGCTTGTCCTTTTCACACAAAATCCTGCGAATCGTGGACAAATGACAACAGGCAGATTCCATATACTACGATTTCCGGAAAGCGTTTGATGCTGTGCACCACTGCTGTACACTGCACTCTGTCATCAGGCTACAAGTGGCCCATCGGGACCATCCGACCGCCGTTTCATCCTCAGCTGAGGATGCAGATAGAAGGGGCGTGTGGTCAGCACACCACTCTCCCGGTCGTTATGATGGTTTTCTTTGACCTGAGGTGCTACTATTAGGTCGAGTAGCTCCTCAATTGGCATCACGAGGCTGAGAGCACCCTGAAAAATGGCAACAGCGCATGGCAGCCCGGATGGTCACCCATCCAAGTGCCAGCCACGCCCTACAGCGCTTAAACTTCGGTGACCTGACGGGAACCAGTGTATCCACTGTGGCAAGGCCGCTGCCTACTGCTGTACACTGAGGTTCCCAGATATGTGGGTGGTTTGAAGACTTCTTAAGTAGTAGAACCCAGTGTGTTCTCCTCAGCAGCGAGCGTTCATAACCCAAAGACTTCATCAGGAGTATTCCAGGGAAGTATGATAGGACTGCTCTTATTCTCTGTATACGTAAATGGTATGATGAAAAGAATGAGCAGCAACTTACGGCTGTTTGATGATGACGCTGCGGTGTACGAAAGGTGGTGGCGTTGAGGGATTGTAGGCGGATACAGGATGACTTGGACAGAATTTGTAGTTGATGTGATGAATGGAGCTTGCTCAAATTGTCGAGAAATGTAAGTTAATGTGGAAGAAAAGAAAAAACAGTGCTGAAACGTTTGAGTGCAGCATTGGTAGTGGAACTGCTTGGCAAGTCGCACCGATTAAATATCCGGGCACAGCTCTGCAAAGCGATTTGAGTTGGAACAAGCACATCATGTTAGTAAACCAAATGGTTGCCTTCGTTTTATTGAGAGAGTTTTGGGAAACTGTAGCTCATCTATGAAGGAGAAGACTATTGTAAGTCATTCTCGAGTACTGCTCAAGCGCTTTGGATACCCGTCAGGTTGGAATAAAGGAAGACATCGAAGTATTTCATGAGCATGCTGCTAGATTTCTTACCTGCAGGTTTGACCAGCACGCATTATGGAGATGTTTGTGAATTCAAATGGGAATCTCTGTAGGGAAGACGATGTCCTTGTCTTGAGGCATTACTGCAGAAATGTAGGGAAGTGGCTTTTAAGGCCAACTGCAGAATGAGTCTGCTGCCGCCAGCGTACATTTTACGTAAGAACTACAAAGATAAAATGAGAGAAAGTAGAGCTCATACAGAGGTTTACAGACGGTCGTTTTTCCCTCGCTCCGTTCGTGACTGGAATAGTAGTGGCATGTGATACCCTCCACCTTGCACTGTACAGTGGCTTGCAAAGTATACAGAGTGTTACAAAAAGGTACGGCTAAACTTTCAGGTAACATTCCTTACACACAAAGAAAGAAAATATGTTATGTGGACATGTGTCCAGGAAACGCTTACTTTCCATGTTAGAGCTCATTTTATTACTTCTCTTCAAATCACATTGATCATGGAATGGAAACACACAGCAACAGAACGTACCAGCGTGACTTCAAACACTTTGTTACAGGAAATGTTCAAAATGTCCTCCGTTAGCGAGGATACATGCATCCACCCTCCATCGCATGGAATCCCTGATGCGCTGATGCAGCCCTGGAGAATGGCTTATTGTATCATAGCGTCCACAATACGAACACGAAGAGTCTCTACATTTGGTACCGGGGTTGCATAGACAAGAGCTTTCAAATGCCCCCATAAATGAAAGTCAAGAGGGCTGAGGTCAGGAGAGCGTGGAGGCCATGGAATTGGTCCGCCTCTACCAATCCATCGGCCACCGAATCTGTTGTTGAGAAGCGTATGAACACTTCGACTGAAATGTGCAGGAGCTCCATCGTGCATGAACCACATGTTGTATCGTACTTGTTAAGGCACATGTTCTAGCAGCACAGGTAGAGTATCCCGTATGAAATCATGATAACGTGCTCCATTTAGCGTAGGTGGAAGAACATGGGGCCCAATCAAGACATCACCAACAATGCCTGCCCAAACGTTCACAGAAAATCTGTGTTGATGACGTGATTGCACAATTGCGTGCGGATTCTCGTCAGCCCACACATGTTGATTGTGAAAATTTACAATTTGATCACGTTGGAATGAAGCCTCATCCGTAAAGAGAACATTTGCACTGAAATGAGGATTGACACATTGTTGGATGAACCATTCGCAGAAGTGTACCCGTGGAGGCCAATCAGCTGCTGATAGTGCCTGCACACGCTGTACGGAAACAACTGGTTCTCCCGTAGCACTCTCCATACAGTGACGTGGTCAACGTTACCTTGTACAGCAGCAACTTCCCTGACGTTTGACATTAGGGTTATCGTCAACTGCACGAAGAGTTGCCTCGTCCATTGCAGGTGTCCTCGTCATTCTAGGCCTTCCCCAGTCGTGAGTCATAGGCTGGAATGTTCTGTGCTCCTTAAGACGCCGATCAATTGCTTCGAACGTCTTCCTGTCGGGGCACCTTCGTTCTGGAAACGTACCGCTCCACAGCTATTGCCCCGTGCTAATCCATACATCAAATGGGCATCTGCCAACTCCGCATTTGTAAACATAGTACTGACTGCAAAACCACGTTCGTGATGAACACTAACCTGTTGATGCTACGTACTGATGTGCTTGATGCTAGTACTGTAGAGCAATGAGTCGCATGTCAACACAAGCACCGAAGTCAACATTACCTTCCTTCAATTGGGCCAACTGGCGGTGAATCGAGGAAGTACAGTACATACTGACGAAACTAAAATGAGCTCTAACATGGAAATTAAGCGTTTCCGGACGCATGTCCACATAACATCTTTTCTTTATTTGTGTGTGAGGAATGTTTCCTGAAAGTTTGGCCGTACCTTTTTGTAACACCCTGTATATGTCGCAGAGTATGTATATATAAATGTAGTTTTAGTGTCGATGTTCTTCAAAAAATGGTTAGTTGACCTAATATCCTTTGACGTATTTGACTGTTTCATTAATTTCTCGATTGAAATGAGCTTTATGCTGTCTGGCGTGCCAGAAAGCTTTCTAGTTGATCTTGTTCTTTCATGTTTTAATTTAAGACATTAATTATTGTCAGATATAATTAGCGTAAGTTGGAATGTGTCAAAAAATTCCTAAGTGTAAACTTTTTGTGTGTAAATAATATTTTGTTCATACCTTTTCTACAATATGTGTCGACTAAATCTTTCATGGATTCTCAGCACATTAAGTCTTTTAGAACCAAAATCCCAGTGTTGCTGTTTAAAGGATTGTGCAATTTATGATAACAAAACTATTGGAATGATTCTCACTAGTTTATGGAGGGCTGTTTATTACTCACTTTCATAGAATCAATTTTAAACTAAAAATTATTACTGTTTCACGGAAAGTATTGACCTATGTAGATAGAATAGCTGCCCTCCCTAAGGATTTCCCTGTCAAAATATAGACAAGTTTATGAAATGAAGAGTACTGAAAACTAAATAATTATGAAGAATCAAAAGAGAATTTGAGAAAAAAATGCTAAATGTGGAAACCTAGCAAGGAGCAAAGATGGCAGTAACACGAGGATAGGTTACGAAGTATTTAAAAGATGAGATAATTGAAGAAAAGTAAGCTCTGTAAGGAAAAGGTGCGGTATGAACCAACGGCTCTCATACTCAGGGGCAAAGGTGTGTGCACCCCCCCCCCCCCACACACTTCCCAACTCCAATCCCCCAGCTCCCTACGAAAGGAAAAAAAATAATGTGATTAGGTGTTTTTCTTTCAACAAAATGATTTAAAATTCGGAATAATGCAGGTTTTTAACATGGTCGAAACTGGAACTTTATTATGGCTTCTTAGAAGTCACCATTTATCTTCCAGTACATTAAAAACTTTCCATGCTTCCAGGTCTGGCCCCCCTCTCCCATCCCTACAAACTATCGTTTAGGCACCCTTAGTATAGGTCACATGGGATACGGTGGCTGATGCGCAGTGACCAGTTTTTCCACTTTTCGGTTAGTCAACGATGGCAAAATCGAGGCGCACGCTCTGCAGTCTTTCTCAAACGATTTTACAGAAACTATTTGGTAAAAAAACCGTTTAATCAAGTTTAGTGTTGTCTCCTTCAAAGTAGTACCCTTCTGATTACACACACTTTTTCCAGCGCTTCTGCCATTGATGGTAACATTTCTGGAACTCATCTTCTGTAATATCCTCCAAGACCCTCAGCACAGCGTTTTGGACATCTTTTGTTGTATCACAATGGTGTCCCTTGACCGCCGTTTTGACTCTTGCAAATAGAAAAAAGTGGTACGGAGCCTTATCTGGTGAATAAGGTGGCTGAGGTAGTACTGAAATATGTTTTGAGGTTAAACATTGCTGTACTGACACAGCAGTACGGGATGGCACATTATCGTGATCCAGAATCCAATTATCAGCAATGTTGGCATGGACACGAAGAACTCTTTTAAGAAGTCTTCCGAAAATTTCTTTGTAGTAATATTGGTTAACTGTTTGTTCAGGAGGCACCCACTCTTTATGAACAATTCCCTTGGAATCAAAGAAGCACACAAGCATGCATTTCATTTTTGACTTTGACATGTGAACTTTTTTTGGTCTGAATGATCCCTTTGAGCACCATTGCGAACTTTGGCGTTTTGTCCCTGGATCGTACTGATGAAAACAACTTTCTTAACCAGTCATAAGATGGCTCAACAATTCTGGATTGATTTCCGTTTGCTCTAACAGATCCAGATCGACTGCCACATTTTTCTGTGTTTCTCGCTGTTGTAATGTGAGATTTTTGGGAACCATTTTTGCACAAATCTTTCTCATACCAAGATCTTCAGTTATTATTAGATGAACCGTTTCTCGATTGATGTGCAGTTCTTCTGCAATCATTTTCACGGATAATCTTCGATCAGATCGTATCAGTTCATGCACCCTGGCCAAGTTGACATCCATCCGTGAGGTTGATGGTCGTCCACTGCAGTCTTCATCTTCAACATTTGTTCTGCCTTCACTAAACATTTTATGCCGACGAAAAACTTGAGCTCTTGACATAGCCTCCTCTCTACAAGCCTTCTGAAGCTTACCGTAAGTTGTCGTCGCGTTTTCACCCAATTTAAAGCAAAAAGAACTGGCATACCATTGAGCAATATTATTCAGTTCCGTTTCCGTGACGAGAGACATAAACACGTGTTAACTTATTACACGACAACTCACGACTGAGCAGTTGCATCGATGTGCCACTTGGACTAGAAGCAGCTTATAGACCAAGGTCAACGATATTGTGCCTATCCAAGCCTGCAGAGTTGACACATCTTACAAAGAAAATCAGTCTCATTACTGTATTGGCTCACCTCGTAGTTATTGTGATATTTACATGGAAGTAAGACACTGCGCTAAATTCGGGAAAGTGCGCAATGAAAAATATGGGTCGCTATGATTTTGCGTTTGGTGTGCATTGTTGTGCATGAAATTTAGCTACTATACTGAATTTTTCTTTAGACTTGGATAGAGGTTTCTATCTGTCACCAATCTCGAGAAAGCTGATCTGATGTAGCACACTCTTTTGCGAATGCACTCTGCCTGCGATAAAGCCAGAGTTAAATATCCACAACATTCCTCACATTTCATAAACGGTTTGAGATATCGAAATAAGATTTTGGCAGATGATAGCACACAAAGAGCAGAGTATTTTGCTGCATGGTTATTATGCAAAACGTGTTATTCCACTAACTACAGACTTTTTCAATGAAAGAATAATTTTTAAGGGCCATTGATAGACGGTGAAATGAGAAATACTAAGGGTTTTGGAACATAAGTGAAGATATTACACTTTTTTTGCGTCGAGGATGTGATTTTTCAAAAGTTACTGACCTTACTTTTCCTCATTTCCTCACTTAATAAACGACTGTTTCAGAATTCTCTTGCAATTATATCTGCACAACATGTTAGTTACTTGAGAGTGCTTAAACTCCTATGTGTTTGGCAAAAGAAGCAAATTTTAATATGGCAACCACAGAAATGCGTAGGTGTTACTCAAATTTCGCCACTCATGACGTTTCTCTGAATGTTACAAATGGTTAACAAGCCAGACGCAAATAAATCGCTGCATTTTCGGCGGAATTCTTTGTAGACACTAACGAAAGCAGAGGTGAAAGTAGATCTTTTTGAATGGTCACTAAGCAAGTGTGGATGTGGAAGTGCCCCACTTAATATTTACAAAAGATGTGAGTATACACTTCAGTTTAGAACGGCACTTCCCCTCCAGTGCTCGGCGTTTCCCCTACAACACCTGCCCGTAACCCCCACCACTACCACTTTTCCCACACATGCCTTGTCGTCTGTGCATCTACCAGCTATGGCATTCTGTGCAGGCTACATCGACGAAGTCTGCATCGGCCACAATCGGCATGTCGCGCGCTGCTCATATCTTCGCAGAAGGAACATTTAAATCAGTGCCCACGAATCGTTGCTAGAGAGGGCTCGCCAGATGTCGCCACAGAAGAAAAGGAATTCGCATCACCTAACTGCCTGCAAGTGTAATCGGAGAGCACGTCCTTGAGGCCGCCACACTCAGGTTATCTTCAGACTACTCTCTGATCACACCCAGCGCACGAACGACAGTGCAGTATGTTCTTGCAAGCATAGCACGGCGCCAGTGAGAAATTTACAAATCTAGCACGACGCTAGAGTGCACGCCACGTAACTTGATGGGTGAGGTAAGGATGCGCAGAAGCGCGGATACGTCACGTGACGTACAAACTAATAACAGTCAGTCGGCCTTTGACTGCGCCCGATTTGATTTCGTACTGTGCGGAGCGAGTTTACGACTAGTTTAAGCATTCTGTGTGATATTCTTTCGAAAGTTATTTCGAGGAAATCTGACCAGTAAGAGTGGCAAAAGCAAATCTCACCCAGTATTACAGTAGTAGGGTAGTAGGAGTAATCCATCGAACTACAGACCTATATCATTGACGTCGGTTTGCAGTAGGGTTTTGGAGCATATACTGTATTCAAACATTATGAATCACCTCGAAGGGAACGATCTATTGATACGTAATCAGCATGGTTTCAGAAAACATCGTTCTTGTGCAACGCACGAAGTAATGGACGCTATCGACAGGGGATCTCAAGTTGATTCCGTATTTCTAGATTTCCGGAAAGCTTTTCACACCGTTCCTCACAAGCGACTTCTAATCAAGCTGCGGGCCTATGGGGTATCGTCTCAGTTGTGCGATTGGATTCGTGATTTCCTGTTAGGAAGGTCCCAGTTCGTAGTAATGGACGGCAAGTCATCGAGTAAAACTGAAGTGATATCAGGTGTTCCCCAGGGAAGCGTCCTGGGACCTCTGCTGTTCCTGATCTATATAAATGAACTAGGTGACAATCTGAGCAGTTCTCTTAGGTTGTTCGCAGATGATGCTGTAATTTACCGTCTAGTAAGGTCATCCGAAGACCAGTATCAGTTGCAAAGCGATTTAGAAAAGATTGCTGTATGGTGTGGCAGGTGGCAGTTGACGCTAAATAACGAGAAGTGTGAGGTGATCCACATGAGTTCCAAAAGAAACCCGTTGGAATTCGATTACTCGATAAATAGTACAATTCTTAAGGCTGTCAATTCAACTAAGTACCTGGGTGTAAAAATTACGAACAACTTCAGTTGGAAAGACCACATAGATAATATTGTGGGGAAGGCGAGCCAAAGGTTGTGTTTCATTGGCAGGACACTTAAAAGATGCAAGTCCACTAAAGAGACAGCTTACACTACACTCGTTCGTCCTCTGTTAGAACATTGCTGCGCGGTGTGGGATCCTTACCAGGTGGGATTGACGGAGGACATCGAAAGGGTGCAAAAAAGGGCAGCTCGTTTTTTATTATCACGTAATAGGGGAGAGAGTGTGGCAGATATGATACGCGAGTTGGGATGGAAGTCGTTAAAGCAAAGACGTTTTTCGTCGCGGCGAGATCTATTTACGAAATTTCAGTCAGCAACTTTCTCTTCCGAATGCGAAAATATTTTGTTGAGCCCAACCTACATAGGTAGGAATGATCATCAAAATAAAATAAGAGAAATCAGAGCTCGAACAGAAAGGTTTAGGTGTTCGTTTTTCCCGCGTGCTGTTCGGGAGTGTAATGATAGGGAGATAGTATGATTGTGGTTCGATGAACCCTCCACCAAACACTTGAATGTAAATTGCAGAGTAATCATGTAGATGTAGATGTAGATTTATTACACAAGCAGGTGAAAGAAATAGTGTTTCGCATGTATCAGTTCTTTAGAAAGGAGTGGGAAGTGGCACATGGAACTGGAATCCACTCCTGATCACAAAAATCTCCCGGTGTTGCCAAGTACCAAGTACGAACAGCTGAGTGTAAGGCATCGGACTGAGAACTGTTCAACGGATCGCGAGTGGAGCGAACGCTTCTGCTGAAGAGAACGAATCATTAATTTTTAAGTCTCCCGGTAAGCGCCGAAATCGAAAGAATTCGTGAGATCGATGTTTCAGCAAGAATGTATTACAGCGGAAAGTATTTGAAATGTGTAGTAAAAATGAATATTCTTCGGCAGATAAGCTATGTTCATACACGAAAGGAGCCGACAGTTTCAACGGCAGCAAATCTACCATGCTCAGAATATTAAAGGGAATAGGCTTTAAAATACAGAAAGACCAATGACGGAAGAAAACTGCTCATGAAGAGAAGTGACATTGTAACACCAAGAACTGTGTTCTTGAGATCAATGCACGAAATAAAATTAGCCGGAAAATCACGTATTTATTATCTCGGTGAAACGTACATGATGCGAACCACTCAAGACCTGTGTGCTGGAAGACAAGTGAGGATGTTGGACGCCTGAAGGTTCCTGTGTGCAAAGGGAGACGCCTTATTGTGCTTCACCCTGGTTCTACAGACACATGCTTAATACCAAAAGTAAATTAATATTTACAGCATCAACGTCGAAGCATTCGGATGACTACTACTCTGAAATGACTTACGCTGTCTTCAAGCAGTGGTTTGTACAACAGGTACTTCCGTACCTGGCAGAGAATTCTGTTATTGTCATGGACATTGCAAGTGTGCACTCTGTGCAGGTGAATAAGGCTCCTACTTCAAATATCAAAGACCCGGCCAGAGTTACTCGTGCTCGTAAATGCATGCAAACCTAAATGCTGCACTTATGAGAGAGATGAACTTGCAAGACAGCTTGGTAGAACAAAAAGTCAACAGTTAGTTGGTGGTCTTGAGACAGCGTAATAGTTGGAATGCAGATCTAATAGAGACCACTAACGAACTTGGCATGAAGTAGTCTAGTATGAAAACGCAGCTAAGCCAAAAGTTATCAGACGTTAGAAAGGAACAGAAAAAAGGCGCGGACTAAGTACAAAGGGTAGTAGAGGCGCAGGAAGTCTTGCAAAATGAACACAAAAATCTGACAGAATTGGTCACGATTGTACAAACAAACGAAGCCTAGTTTGTATCGAATTGTGGAGAATTTCCAGAGGACGTATGCAAACGCACGCAAGATGTTGGTCTTTTAAAGCTGGGTCAAACATTTCTAATATTCGAATGTGAAGGGCTTAATAAGGATGTAAAGAAATTAAACGAAAGAGACGAAACTGGAATATTCGACAGGGACATCGCGCTCGCAGGAAAGTGTTCCCAGGAACACAGGACTTATGTGGAGTCCGTATAGGAAATAATTAGTGAACGTGAAACAAAAATACTTAATAAAATTGGCAATGACATGAAAACGATCGAAGGTAAAATTCGCTCTATGCTAATAAGGGGGAAGAATGGTTCAAACGATCCGTCTGTAACTATTAACCAGAATCGGGCAGCTATAGAAAATAATTGCGCGAACACTGATTCACCACGGTCAGTGTATGATACAGGCGAACTGGAACTATTTACAAATAATTATAATATAATCCTGAAGACAGTACAAATCATTGAGCTCTTGAGCAAACTGGTGCTCTGGTGCATAAGTAGTAAATTTAAAGTCTGGTCATGTCATATACAATTAGTTCTAAATTCATGTTGCTAGAAGATGCATACCAGCTAAAGAAGTCATCATAGTCTCATTCCAGTACAGCTGGTACCTGGCACCATATTTACCAACACACGAAGTTGGTTGCTCTCAGTACATCAGTATAGTGATGATCATCATCGTCAATACAGTTGAAATGGAAGGTTCTTCATCGATCCATATTGTGCATAGCCACATTGAAGTATGAATACTGATATCCAGTAGCTCCAATGCCATGAGCAGAGGGAGGAAACTGGATGATGGAAGATGGGAAACAGTAAGACAGGTAAGGTAGTGTAACATATCCTAATAAATGTAGCAAAATGTCTATGTAAGTTCTAAATCAGCCTATACTGAGTGTTGCAACATGACAACTTCTACTAAATGTGGGAACAGTGAACAGTAAAGATACAATATCTTAATAAAACCATGAACTGGGCTAGGCCATAGTGCTGTAAATTATGATATGTCATTTCTATACAATATAATGTGAAGTGTGGCAACAGTCTGACTGTACGTATAATAATTCTCAAAAAACGTGGCATTAGTCTGTCTGTGAGTATATCAGTACTAGCATACATGCTAAATAGACAAGACATAAAGATTTAAGCAAAAAAGACAAGACAAAATTATTGGTAATGGATAATCCTACACAGTGACCTACAATGGCCTGCTTACTTATCATAATGGATATAGCAGTGGCTAGACATATTAGAAAACTAGTGAGATGGCTACAAGTTAATTTTACATAGTGTACATCCTGACGAAATATTTGTTTGTGATGTGAGCGAGATTTCTATGGCTGCCGCCGCATCTCGCATCCCAGTCTCCATCGTTCACGGTCATTCCGGTCTCCTTCATTAAGACCTCTCGCCGCCATTGCTTAGTTGACGCCGTCTTTCCAGCACCTCGCAGGTCTACCGTGCTTTCTTCTTTGATGTGGAGTCCATTGCCATACACGTTTTGGCATACTCTGTAAGTGACCATAACAAAGTAGGTGCTTCCTTTCTATGTAGTCCACGATTGTGCTTTCGACATTCATAACCTTTCTGATCCTTAATATGATCAAGCCTGGAAATCCACAACTCCGTCTCCAGAAATCTCAACAGCCAGCAGGCGTTTTTTCTGCCTCTGAGTTAGTTCCCACAATTCTGCACCATATGTTGTGATACTTTCAATAATTGTGTGGTAGACGGTACGTTTTGTTCTGCGCGTTGTGTTTTTATTTCAGTGAATACCATTTAGTTGTTTCATGGCTCGCTTGCCGTGGCCAATTTTATTATTTATATCATCCATACTTCTACCATTGGACGACAGTGTCACTACCAGGTACTTAAAAGTATGCCACCCTTTAACAGTATCAGCACCGAGTTGTAAGTCGTTAACAGCATTTTCTCCCACTTTCAGATATTCTTTTTTTGGATACGTTTATGACAAGACCCCATTTCTGATATTCTTCTTTTAATTTGTGGAGTATGTAATTTGCATCTTCCTCATCTCCAGCTACTAACACTTGGTCGTCAGCAAAAAATAAAGTGAACAAGATCTCATCATGGAAATACCCACTCCTCCACATTTCCTTTTCCAGGATTTTAGTGCCTCCTCTAGGTAGATCTTAAAGAGTGTAGAGGCCAGTGTGCATCCCTGGCGTAGTCCCTTTGTCTCCTCAAACTCTTGAGATAGTTGATTTCTCACTTTTACCATTGCCGTAAAACCTTGGTAGTGGAGTCTGACAGCTTTCACATACCTCGGTGACGCGCCATTATCAATTAAACTTGTCCATAGCTTGTCCTTGTGCCCAAGGTGTGTCTGGAAGACCAGAATTGAGAAGTATTCTGCGAATACTTTCCACTACTTGTTTGATATCACATCAGCTTTACCATTCTGCCTATTGCGCATGGTGAATTGGTTTCATGGCTAGTGCCAGTCTTCTTGAGGTGATAATGAAGTTGATCATTAGCAAACTTTGTCCCATTGTCAGTTCAGATAACTTCAAGCTTATTGCCTCTCTGCCTTTCCATGAACTGTTGAAAAACTAAGAATACAGAAGTACCATCAGTTTTGTTGTTAACTAAATATACAGCTCTGTATGATGCAAAATCATCTCTAAAAAGAACAAAATAGTTGGCTAGATGTAATGATGTGAGTAGCATCTTTCCAAATGCGTCAGTGTAAACAAATTTTGCAGTTCATGCAGGAGGAGTTGATAAATTTGATCTAAATACCTTCCTATGGAATATTAACGATGTAGAAAGAGACAGATTGCTACTTACCATTAAGAAGACACAAGAAGTTGCAGACAGGCACAATTAATGAAACACTCACACAAAGATTTCAGCTACAGCCTTCATCAGTAAAAGACACACACATGAGCAACCACACCTTACGCTAACACCATTATCTTGGGCTCGAATGCAACATCACGTGAGATGAAAGCAGCAATCTGGGTGGGTGGGGAAGTGGAAGGGTGTACGGGTGGGGGGAGAGACGAACACTGTTTGATGGAATTTGCAGGGACTAGAATGCCAACAGATACCGTGTCAGGAGGTTGAGGGGCAGGAAGGTAGAGAAAAAGGAACAAAAAAAGAGAGGAGTGGGGAAAGACAGGTGGATGCATTGGCAGAGGACTGGAAATAAACAGGGTGGGAGTTGAGAATGGGGAGGAAATTATAGGACAGAGGGGGTAGAAACTGTTGGGTGGAGTGTGTGGGGACAGTATGTTACTGTAGGTTGAGGCCAGGATAATTATGAGGAGGGAAGGATCCAGATGGCTTGGACAGTGAAACAGCAATTGATATCAAGTGTGTTACGTTGTGCCACAGTTTGGCAGGATCCATTCATCCTGTTGGATGGCTGGTTGGTAGTCATACCAATATAAAAAGCTGTGCAATGATTGTAGTAGAGCTTGTAAATGATATGGCTGCTTTCACAGGTGGCCTGGCCATGATGGGATATGATAAACCTGTGACAGGAGTGGAACAGGCAAGTGCTGGGTGGGTGGATTGGGCAGGTTTTTCACTCAAATCTTCCACAGAGAGATGATCTTTGTGGCAAGGGGTTGGGATTGGGAGTGGCATAGGAGTGGACTAGGATGTAGTGGAGGTTGGGTGGGCAAAAGAGCAGCACTTTAGGAGGGGTGAGAAATATCTTGGGTAGGATGCCCCTAATTCCAGGGTAGAATGATAGGTAATCAAAGCCCTGGCGAAGGATGTGGTTCAGTTGTTCCCATCTGGGGAGGTACTGAGTGATGATTGGGACACTCCTTTTCTGCCTGTTTCTTGGAGGTGGTGGGAGGATTGGGGGTGTGAGAGGAAATGGCACAAGAGATCTGTTTGCAAATTAGGTCTGGGGGATAGTGCCTGTCTGCGAAGGTCTTGGCGGGACCCTCAGCATATTGAGCAAGGGAGTTTTTGTCATTGCAGATATGCCATCTCTGGGTGCCCAGGCTGCATGGGACGGATTTTTTTAGTGTGAAAGGAATGACAACTGTCAAAATGCAGATGTGGTTGGTGGGTTTAATGTGGGCAGAAGTGCGGATGGAGCCATCGGAGAGGAGGTCAGTAGCTTGGAAGATGGCATGCTGGGTTGAGGAGTACCATGTGAAGCATGAGGTTGTGAAGGAACAAAGATAGGGTGTCTTGGTCCTAAGTCCAGGTCATGAGGATATCATCAATGAACTTAAACCAGACTATGGGTTTATTGTTTTGGGAGGCTAGGAAGATGTTTTCTAGATGGCCCACAAAAAGGTTGTCATAGGAGGGTGCCATGTGGGTGCCTGTGGCTGTGCTGCAGATTTATTTATATATCTTCACTTCAAATATGAAGTAGTTGTGAGTTACGATAAAGCTAGTAAGATGTACGAGGAATGAGGTAGTGAATTTGGAGTCTGCAGTATGTTGGGAAATATAGTGTTCAAAAGTGCTAAGACCATGGGCATGAGGGATGTTGGTTTATAGGGAGGTGGCGTCAACAGTGATGAGTAGAGATCCAGGAGGTAACGAGGTGGGGGTGGTGGGGAGTTGGTGAAGGAAGTGGTTGGTCCTTTGATGTGGCAGGTTAGATTATGGGCAATTGGTTCGAGGTGTTGGTCAATAAGGGCCGAAATTGTTTCAGTTGGGGCACAATAACCAGACACTATGGGTCATCCAGGTTCGTTGGGTTTTAAGATTTTGGGGAGAATGTAGAAAGTGTGTGTGCAGGGTGAGGAGGGAAATGGATCCAGGAGAGATGATCTGGGAAGGGCTTTAAGCAGGGATTGGAGTTTATGTTGGACTTCTGGGATGGGATCATTCTGGCAGAGTTTATAGGTGCAGGAGTCAGACAATTGATGGAAGCGTTCTGCCAAGTAGCTACTGTGATTCATAACAACATTGGTGTAACCTTTGTCCACAGATAGGATGATTAGGTCATGATTTGTTTTGAGGTTCTTTATGGCTGTTCTTTCTTCTACTGAAAGGTTGGTGCTCTGAGGAAAGGACTAGGGGAAGGATGGTGTGGCTAAGTTGGAGATAAGGAATTCCTGAAGGTGACCAGTGGTTGGTGGTTAGGTGGGGGGGGGGGGAGATCACGATTGGATGGTGGTATCAACTGGAAGAGGCAGGGTTCAGTGTTGGAATTTGGGTGGTTTTGGTTGGAGTAGGTCTTTGACAAGTCCAGCATGGTTAAATTTGGGTGTAAGGCTAAAGGTAAGGCCTTTGGAGAGCACTTAAACTTCTGTGAGGGTTTTGGTGGAAAGGTTAACAACAGTGTTAAGGGAATGTTTAGATTCTGAATTTGGTAGGGAGTTGGTAGCGAGTTTTGGGGGATGTGGTAAATTGAAAATCTCAGCTATGCAGGGTTTACCTGCTACGAGGGATGGACGAGGAGCAACACTGTGGATATGATAGGGGTTGGATAGTGGTACCCCAAGGCAGCAGTAGGATGTCAGCAGGTCAGGTAACGTATTGAGGTTGTGTCTGGAATGCTCCTGCAGGTGCAGGAGAGCAAGAGATTCAATTTCAGAAGTGTTATGTATAGAGTAGAGCAGTATTATCTTGTGGAGGGAGCAGAGGTGGTTCTGAGATGTCTGTGCCATGGAGACATGTTGTTGCAATACCAGGTTAGTGAGAGCCAGGGACTGGCAGAAACTGAAAAGGTATAGGTTATTCTGAAAGGAGGGGTAGGATTCAGAGAATGGAATCTTTACAGTTCGGCCGTTTGGGGAATTCCGTGGTTTAGGCAGCATTTGAGAAACAGGATGTGAGACTGGGTTTTAGACAGGGAAAGGGGCATTTTTCTGAACTGGTGGAGAAAGATTGAGCGAGAGTCCATTGTCGCAGGAATGGTGTAAAAGAAACGTGACTGACGCAGAAATCGTGAAAATAGGTGTTGATGGTTGTGTGAGGAGCTGGATAAGTGAAAAGATGCGTAAAAACTTCGTAAAGACAAGCAGAAACACACAAAAATACGCACATATACATAAATATACGCACAAATACGTAAAACTACGTGAAATGCGTCAAACCACGTAAAAATACATTAAAAACGCACAGAAACGTGGGAGAAAAGGAACGAAGAGATGAGTGTGTGTGTGTGTGTGTGTGTGTGTGTGTGTGTGTGTGTGTGTGTGTTGCGATACACAAAGAGAGGAGGAGGAGGGATGGGTTAGGTCGAGGATCAAACGTTCATGTGGCACGGGCAGGTGTGAAAATAAAACACTAAAGTACGTCAGGATGAGGGATGAAGTGGGATCAATAGGAGTAAATATAATTATAGCTATCTGAGGAAAGAATCTGGGGCTTTAGATGCTGCAGGGTCATGAATACCTATCATCATGCCATGGTACCCAAGGTACTTCTCACCCCTCCTACCGAGCGAGGTGGCGCAGTGGTTGCACACTGGACTCGCATTCGGGAGGACGACGGTTCAATCCCGCCTCTGACCATCCTGATTTAGGTGTTCCGTGATTTCCATAAATTGCTCTAGACAAATGCTGGGGTGGTTCCTTTGAAAGGGCATGTCCAACTTCCTTCTCCATCCGTCCCTAATCCTATGAGACTGATGACTTCGCTGTTTGGTCTCTTCCCCCAAACAACCCAACCCACCCCTCACCCGTCCTAAAGTGCTGTTCTGTCGCCCACCCAACCTCCACTACATGCTAGTCCATCCCTATGCCACTCCCAATCCCAATCCCTTGCCACAAGGATCATATCCCTGTGAAAGACCCAGGTGAAAAACCTGCCCAACCCACCCACCCAGCACTTCCTATTCCAGTCCTGTCACAGATTTATTCTACCCCATCAGGGGCCATACCACCTGTGAAATCAGCCATGTCATTTAACCAGCTCTGCTGCAATCATTACACAGCTTTTTATATTGTTATGACTACCAACTAGCTGTCCACCAGGATGAATGGCCACTGCCAAAACTGTGGCCAAGAGCAAAGGGGACCACCCTTTGGCACAGCACGTAGTTGAACACAACACCTTGATTTTAATGGCTTCTTTACTACCCTAGCTATCTGGATCCTTCCCTCCAGCACCAGCTTTTCTGAACTGCACAAATAGGAGTTATCCTTGCAGCACATTCTCCCCTCTCGTAATTATCCTGGCCTCAACCTTCGGTAACATACTGTCCCCACACACTCTATCCAACAGTGTCCACTCCCTCTGTCCAATCATCTCCTCCCCATTCTCCCCTGTTTATTTGCAGCCCTCTGCCAATGCTTCCACCCATCTTTCCCTGTTCCTCTCCTTTTTTTCACCACCTTCTGCCACATAGTATCCTGATACTTCACCTGTTGGCAGTCTAATCCCTGTGCACTCCACCAGACAGCATTTGCCTCCTTCCCTACTTGTACAGTACTATTCCTTCCCCTTCCTCGCCCCCTCCAGATTGCTGCTTACACCCCACAGGATTTCCACCCCCTCCCCCCCCTCCACCCCTTCCCCGGAGATGTTGGAGTTGATGGTCATGTGTGCGTAAAGTGTGCTTGCTTGTGTGTGTGCGAAAGGTGTGTGTGTGTGTGTGTGTGTGTGTGTGTGTTACTGGTGAAGACTGTGGCTGAAAGCTTTGTGTGAGTGTCTTTTAATTGAGCCCATCTGCAACTCGATGTATCTTCTTTATGGTAAGTAGCAATCAGTCTTTCCCTACATTGTTGATATTCCTACCTGCAGTTTCCATTGTTTGATTTTTACCTTCCTGTGGAGTTAATCGTACTGATATGATTCACGAAAGAATTCTTGAAGTGTACATGCCCCAATCTCTTGCGCCTTAACAGAACTATGGCGTATGATTCGTCTGTTCAGTATTTTTCGTAGAAAACAACGTCCTGTAACACTGATTTTTTATTCATATACCAGTTGCCACTGGACTCTCACTAAGTGTCTTGTTGTTATTGTTGTTGTCATCACTGAATATGATTTTTAAACTTTTATTGTCTGTTGGTCCCACTGAAAAAAGACTTTTCTTTCAACCAGGTACACATAATGGATCCTCTATTGTACAGGGTTCCCATACACCATTTATTAGTGCATTTAACTTGACTGATCCAATACTTTCAGCGTAGACAGATGAATTCTGTCTTGATTGGGCCTTTGTACTTCCCTGGTACTTTAAATGTTGAAAACCGTTTCTGGTGTGAAGTAACGTATTTCGATGCAGTACTATTAGCAAGCTAAACAATATCACAATTAGTAGCCAAAATCCCTGGCAGTACCAGGAATCGAACCCAGATCCTCCACGTAGCAATTAGACATGCTGACCATTGAGCTATGGAGGCAGACTGTTGTATCCTCATCACTACTCCGTGTCCTCGTCAACACTGTAGAGTCTTGTACCACAGGAACTGAGGGAGAGGATGTTGTTTGGTGGCTGTTACCCTCTTTCTATAACACAACTGCACACATGCATTAACAGGATTCTTTATTTACATGAACAGAAAGCTATTTACCTTTAAGAGAGTCCATGCGTTGTGGTACAAGCTCTTCCGCAATAATCCACATTAGCCTCACTGTTGGTGAACTACAAGTCCTGCTGTGCAATGAATGACAGACGCCAAACTGGAGTGCAAGTTGGTGCATCAGTGACTGAGCTAGTGACTGACCGACTGCACTAGAGACTGAGACTAAGACTCGTAACTGAGAGACTGAGCCTAGTGGCTGAGACAGTGAGCGACTGAGACTGTGGCCCTCTGGTCAGAGACATAGATCTAAATACATGCTCTTGGGAGGGCGTTGGTGGTATGTTTCTTGTGAGTTTCTTTGGCCTCTCTCCTGATAGGCACGCTTGATCCAGCGCCTAATGTCGATGTTCTTGCTACATCTTTGTGCTGGCGACAGCTTATGCCATCACATCCCCCCCCCCCCCTCCCCTGTAATGCCACACCATTGTCGAGTAGGGTGGATGCGAGCGACAACAGGGAGGGAGGCAGGACGCTGGACATAGAGATGAATCGGGAGCTGTGACTGCGGAGGATGGCATACTCCTGACCGTACCCCGCCATCTGGCTTGCGAGGCAGCAGAAACATCCTCTGGAAGGCTGCTGCCAGGGCACATGTCCAGGCCTCAGGGCGTGTCCTGGGGCGTTGAAGGTGACGGCGGCAGCGATGGCGGGTCCAGGTCCACTGGGTCGGCGAGTGGGGATGGGGGGGGGGGGGGGGGTTGCGGGCGAGGGCGCCTCGTCCATCCTCTCCTCCTGGGTGCCCTAGTGGCACCAGCGGGCGACTGCGAAGGCCGTGCGGTCCCAAGAGGCCGTGAATCTGGGGAAAGAAAGGCAGAAGAGCCACGGGGCAAATGACACGCGCGAATTCGGTTCTGTGGCGGCGCTGCAAACCATCGGGACCTGCAATTAAGCACATAAAAGAGCCAATGCGTTCCTGAATCACGCCTTTTTCCCAGCGCCCACCATTGCCATAAACCCTGAAAAGAACATGATCATGGGGCACAAAGCGATACTTGCGGACCATTGGCTGCGCTGGAAGCTGCAGTGGGTGTGGCAAGTGTAGCAGCGTCCGATGGCGGCGGCTATGCAGAAGTTCCGCCGGTAACCGTCCGTCTCATGGGTGGGGGCGATCGGAGGCGAGAAAGAGTTGCACCGCCTGTTCCCGTGTGTAGGTGGTGCACCGATTGGCCATCTGTACTGAAAAGTGCGTACGAATCGTTCTGCTTCTCCATTGGACTTGGGGTGAAATGGAACCCTTGTTAGATGACGAATGCCATTTCTTTCACAAAACTGTTCAAAATCACATGAAGTGAACTGTGGTCCGTTGTCTGACACAAGTACTTCTGACAGGGGAACCTCTCCATCGAACCCCCCTCAGTTTTAGTTATAAGTTGGCACAGTGGATATGCCTTGAAAAACTGAACACAGATCAATCGAGAAAACAGGAAGAAGTTGTGTGGAACTATGAAAAAAAATAAGCAAAATATACAAACTGAGTAGTCCATGCGCAAGATAGGCAATATCAAGGAGAGTGTGAGCTCAGGAGCGCCGTGGCCCCGTGGTTAGCGTGAGCAGCTGCGGAATGGGAGGTCCTTGGTTCAAGTCTACCCTCGAGTGAAAAGTTTAATTTTTTATTTTCAGACGATTATTATCTGTCCGTCCGTTGTTTTCATCACTTTTTTGGGAGTGATCATCACATCCACAAGAAAACCTAAATCTGGCAAGGTAGAAGAATCTTTTTACCCATTCGCCAAGTGTAGAAGTTAGGTGCGTCGAACACATATTCCTGTCATGTGACGCACATGCCGTCACCAATATCGTATAGAATATATCAGACGTATTTTCCTGTGGAGGAATAGGTTGACCTATGACCTTGCGATCAAATGTTTTCGGTTCCCACTGGAGAGGCACGTCCTTTCGTCTACTAATCGCATGGTTTTGCGGTGCGGTCGCAAAACACAGACACTAAAGTTACTACAGTGAACAGAGACGTCAATGAACTAACGGACAGATCATAACTTTGCGAAAATAAAGAAAGTAAACTTTTCACTCGAGGGAAGACTTGAACCAAGGACCTCTTGTTCCGCAGCTGCTCACGCTAGCCACGGGACCACGGCGCTCCTGAGCTCATTTTATCCTTGATGATTCCTATCTTGAGTATGGACTACTCAGTTTGTATATTTTGCTTATTTTTTTCATAGTTCCCCACAACTTCTACCTGTTTTCTCTATTGATCTGTGTTCCGTTTTTCAAGGCCTATCCACTGTGCCAACTTATAACTAAATCTGAGGGGGGTGCGATGGGGAGGTTCCCTTGTGAGAAAGCTTCTATGCAAAATATGAAGAACAACACTTGAATGATGCCATGTGATGTGGTGAAATTCATAGCCACTATGAGCCAACAAGTGTTCCAAAATGGTCCTTCAAAGTCTATATGCACTTGTTGCCATGAGGATTGTGTCTTAGGCCAAATTGATGTCTGTGACGGAGCGGATTGGTTTTCTGCACATGCGCGGCACAGTGACGTCATCTTTTCAATACAGGCGTCCATACGCTGCCAGGTACAGTCCAGTCGCGCTAACTGATTAGTGCGAACAATTCCCCAATGTCCTTGATGGAGCATTCGCAACACATCCTTTTGCAACGCTTTGGGAATAAGTGCAGTCGACTGTCCACTGGCATTTTGAACGAGAATCACACCCTGTTAAACTGAAAGGTGATGCCGACGTGCAAAATATCGGCGAACTATTGAGTTCTGGATACTGTTCAATGAACGAGGCCAAGATGTGCGGATGAAATGCAACAACATCTCGAGATCTGAGTCTGTTTTCGTGGCCTGTGTAATTCTTCTATAGTGCAAGGGAAAAGATTCCAGCAATTCATAGTCCTGCGCATCGATTTGTCAACAAGATGCGGCAGATGCATCAAAATCAGAGTCTAGGCCAATCTGAATCCGAGATAGGGCGTCTGTGTTGTCATGCTTTGCCATAGGTTTTTACACAATTTCATACTGATACTGCGAAAGCGACAAAGCCCAGCGTTGCAGTTTTTGAGTAGTGCGTGAAGAAACCGGCTCTGACTGATGAAACAAGGACTGCAAAGGCTTGTGATCTGTCACTAAAAAGAACTTGTGACCATGTAAATAGTGATGAATTCGGTCACACCATACACAATAGCGAGAGCTTCTTTTCCAGTCTGAGGATAATTGCACTGAGTTTGAGTTAACACCTTTGAGGTAAAAGCAATCGGTCTGTCTTGTGCACCAATTCTGTGCGAAAGCACAGCGCCGATTCCGTAGGTAGAAGTGTCAGCTTGCAAAACTACTGGCTTGGCAGGGTCAAAATGCATGAAACATCTGTCACTAAGCAACGCATTTTTGAGTTTCTGAAATGCGTCTTGACTCTCTTTGGTCCACACGAAAGGTTCATTTTTCCGACGCAAGCGATGCAATGGAGCCGCGATCGGAGCGGCATTCGGTATGAACCGAATGTAGTATGTCATCTTGCCTAGTACTGACTGCAGTTCAGACACATTGCGAGGATCAGACAGGTCACGGATTGCAAGCAAATGAGATTGGAGGGGGTGTGCACCCAGACTATTTATCACGTGACCTAAGTACTGGAGTTCGGTCTGAAAAATGTCACACTTTTCGAGGCGAAACTTGAGTCCTGCTTCTGACAACACTCGAAAAAGAATGCACAGATTGGCAATATGTTCCTCTGGTGCACGACATGAGACGACAATATCGTCAAGGTAGTTTGAACAAAATGGCACTTTTACAGTAAGCTGTTCCAAGTAATATTGAAAAATGGCGGCTGCGGGAGCACTACCGAAAGGCAAACCGAAATGCTTAAACAGGCCTAAAGCATGACACAAATCTATCTTAGAAATGTAACGTCCTGCACCAAGCTTGTCCATGAGTTCCTCCAGGTGAGGTAATGGGTTAGTGTCAACTACTGTCTGTGGGTTGACTTTAGACTTGAAGTTAACACAAATGGTTATGCGACCACAAGGCTTAGGCAACATAACTAGAGGACTTGCCCATTAACTAGCTTGAATGGGAGCAATACACCATTATCTTGCAATTCTTTCAATTCACTGGCTGCTTTGTCTCTTAAAGGAACTGGAACGGGGCCGGCCCGGGAAAACTTAGGCTGTGCATTTTCTTTCAATGAAAGATGCGTAACAAAGCTTTAGCTTTTCCTATTCCTTCTGAAAATAGTTCAGGAAATTCTTTAAGCAAGTTAGCTACATTGTCTTTTGGTGTCAGAGCAGACACTGAAAGTACATTGTCTTGGATACTAAGTCCAAACAAATCAAAGGCGTCTAAACCGAATACGTTCTCACTATCTCTTTATTTCAATACAGTAAAATTCACTGTCCTAGTGTGAGATTCGTGGCAAGCAAATTACACTGTCCAAGCACTGGAATTTCCTGTCCTGGATCTAGAAAGGCGTGGTGAACCGAACTGTTCGTACATGGCACGATTAAGCAAAGTTACTGAGGCATCTGTGTCTAACTGAAAGTTGACTCGACGGCCAGCAATCCGTAATGAGATAGTTTGTCAGAACGTCGTTGCACAGTTCTAGGGCGAGAAGGAGCCACAACCTTAATCTTACTTTTGTCAGAATCTATTGTAGTTTTGGAAAACACTGCCTTCACTGCATGTGCACGAGCCTGTTTATTCTGGGAGCGGGCAAAATTGGCGTTTTTGTGCCGTTGCAAAGAATCTGCTTGGCCATGGCCTTTTTTCCACACGTGTAACACGTTGCGTTACGTTATGAGTAATCCTGTCTTTTATATGGCGAGCAAAACATCTAGGCCAAGGCTTCACTAAATTCACAGGTCTGTTTATCTGTCTACGTGGCTGTCCGCTCGGCTGTGTACGCGCTCGATGTTGTGGCTCCTTGGGGCGGTCGCGAGCTTAGGGTGACACGACCCTACAGCCTGGTGAAACCTATCAAGCACTGTGGCACCCGAATCATATGACTCTAAGACTTGCAATACTTGGGGAAGTGATGGATCAGAGTACTTAAGAATCTTTTCCCGTATTCTGCTATCTGGGACATTAAATGTTATAGCATCACGTATCATGAGGTCACTGTAAAAGTTGCCACAACTACCCTTAAATTTACACTTCCTGTTCATGCCTGTTAATTATTTGTAACACTGTCGGTACGTCTGTTCCGGCTTTTTCTGTAAGCGAAGAAACTGATATCTGCATGCAGCTACTTGAACTTGCTGGTCATAGTACTGAGTTAATGCAGCAGTTACTTCTTCACAGCTGAGTTCGTCGAAATAGTTTTTGGATTAACCTGAACTGTGGGGACCCCGCTATCGAAAGAAAGTATCTTTACAGTACCTTGAACACGATGAACTTGACAATGTGCTTGGAACTTAGTCAGGTACTCGAGCCATTCCTCTTCTGCGTTGTTAAATTGCCGGAACGGTGATATGCTGGTCTGCCGGTTGGTTGGTTGTGGTCGTGTGGCCAACGCAGCTTGTGCAGCCAGTAGTTGTTGTACCGTCGTCAGTAGGGTAGCAATTTGTTGGTTCTGAAACTTGTGTTAGATCCATCACATTGGCTGTCTGCGGCTGAGGTGCGGGTGTCGGGGGTGGAGGGGGCAGGGTAGCCATGATTTGCACAAATATGTTTCAGCAAAAAGCATGCAAAGCCTCTGAAAAGAGAAATTTGATCAGTTCTGCGGCTACCCTCCTGAAATACATGCAAGAACACAACAACAAATTATCAATCACATGAACAGGATCACCCTTCCAACTAAATTGATTAACTTGGATAGCCACTGAATTATCCTCGTCGCCACTGTTGTATCCTCGTCTTGTACCACAGGAATCAAGGAAGAGGATGTTGCTTGGTGACCGGAATCAAATGGTTCAAATGGCTCTGAGCACTATGGGACTTAACATCTATGGTCATCAGTCCCCTAGAACTTAGAACTACTTAAACCTAACTAACCTATGGACATCACACAACACCCAGTCATCACGAGGCAGAGAAAATCCCTGACCCCGCCGGGATGACCGGAATCCTCATCCTACAACGCAACTGCACACGTGTATTAACAGGGTTCTTTATTTACATGAACAGGAAGCTACGAGTACTTGTCTTTAAGAGAGTCCATGTGTTGTGGTACAAGCTCTTCCGTAATAGTCCACGTTAGCCTCACTGCTGGTGTAGAACGAGTCCCACTATGCAATGAATAAACAACTCCAAAATGGAGTGTGAGTTGGTGCATCAGCGACTGAGCTAGTGACTGGACGACTGCGCTAGTGACAGTGACTGAGCCTACTGACTGAGACAGTGCGCTAGTAACTGAGCGACTGACAAGAAATCACGGATTTTGATGCGCTTCAAATATGTTGTAGAGGCACTTTCCCTGCGTACCTGGCTATCCGGTTTTTTAGCGACAGGCCTTGGTTTTTGAGAAAATCGATTTTGAAATGTATTGCGCACTTTGTATATCCGTAACATTACGTATATTCCGAGCAAGTTAGCGTAGCACAGTGGTAAAGGTTCACAGCTACCACACTGGATGTAACGTGTTCGAATCCTGCTCCCGGAGTAGATTTTAGGCCTATTTAACGGCGTTTGTGATTTCACCTTTTGATTCTTCGTTCAGCTCCTCTACTTGCGGATCTTCTTCTGGCTGCGCTACTGCAGAGGCACTTGGCTCTTTCATTTCACAGAATTTTTCTGACACACGGCAATAGAGACGCTTTGCGAGCAACTGACGCTGTAGTTGCCGGCCGAAGTGGCCGTGCGGTTAAAGGCGCTGTAGTCTGGAACCGCAAGACCACTACGGTCGCAGGTTCGAATCCTGCCTCGGGCATGGATGTTTGTGATGTCCTTAGGTTAGTTAGGTTTAACTAGTTCTAAGTTCTAGGGGACTAATGACCTCAGCAGTTGAGTCCCATAGTGCTCAGAGCCATTTGAACCATTTTTGACGCTGTAGTTAGATGCGAACGTAAAGGAATGCAACTCGCATCCTCATTGGCCGCAACTAGGAGCTGAGATTCCCATTACGGCTAACAGTATTCACGGGAGAGGGGACGATAACGGGCGGAGATCGATTTCAGGTAATAGAAGAAGCAACCGTTGTACGAACATTTGGATCTCCAACTGCGAACCACAAACGGAATGAATATTTGAAAAAAATTAATAACTGAATATATCTTTATAATTTAGCGCACATTGCACTGTTTGTTGATATTCTTTGAAATAAAACTGAAAAATATGGTCGATTAAAAAAAAAAAAGTAGACGAGCAGGATTCGAACACAGTATCTTCAGCATGGTAGACTTGTATCTTTACCGCTGCGCTACGCCATCTCGCTTGAAATGAACGTAATGTTACGGATATATAAGCGCGCAATAAACTTCAAAATCGATTTTTTCAAAAACCAAGGCCCGTCGCTAAAAAACCGGATAGCCAGGTACTCAGGGTAAGTGCGTCTACAACATATTTGAAGCACATCAAAATCTGTGATTTACAGTGTGGAGGGTCCCCTTGTGAGACTGAGGCCCTCCAGTCAGCGATGGCGATTTAAATATTTGTAGTCAAGAGGGTGTTGGCCGTGTGTTGCTTGCGAGTCTGTCTTTGGCCTCTCTCCTGAGAGGTGTGCTTGATCCATCATCTACTACAGATCTTCTTGCTACATTTTTGCCGACCGGTGTGCTGGCGACAGCTTACACCAGCACACAGACAAGAAGCTAGAGTGGTAATGTGGTAATTATCATTTGCAGTTTCAGTTCCTGACCTCATTTTGATCTACGATGTTTTAGTTTGCTCATGTCTCCTACTGACAACATACTCATGCTAGTGCCAGCACCAACACACTGAACACAGATTTGATTATAATGCTTTAAACACTTGTCAAGTATAAATGATATTTGCTAGTTTTTCTCATATGAGGCCAGTATTTTCTGTGTGATCGTAATAATTATCTTAATTATGGGCAAAGTTTAAACTAGTTGTAAATTGTGCTCTGGGGACATTTGCACGAAGTAAGTGGGCCGGCCGGGCCGGCTGAGCGGTTCTAGGCGCTACGGTCTGGAACCGCGCGACCGCTACGGTCGCAAGTTCGAATCCTGACTCGGTCATGGATGTGTGTGATGTCCTTAGGTTAGTTAGGTTTAAGCAGTTCTAAGTTCTAGGAGACTGATGACCTCAGCAGTTAAGTCCCATAGTGCTCAGAGACATTTGAACCATTTGAACGAAGTAAGTGGATTGATGATGGAACAGACCGACTGTGATAAATTTGGAAAATGCTGAGGGAGCAGAAATTGTTGCACTCGTGGTTCAAAAAAGAACACGCAAATGTTGTCAGGCGAAAGTTAGTGGAAATTCGTGAGTCAGTAAGAAGATCGATGTGCGAAGCATACAGCAACTTCCACCATCATATCTTAGTGAAAGATCTTGCTAAGAACCCAAGAAAATTCTGGTCGTATGTAAAATGACTAAGTGGGTTGAAGGCTTCTATCGAGTCACTCATTGACCAGTCTGGGACGGCAATAGAAGACACCAAAAGGAAAACTGAAGTTTTCAATTTCATGTTTAAGAAATCATTCATGTAGGAGGTTCATGCAAACATATTGTTTTCTCACAGGCCCCCACACAGAAGATATAGGAATAGAGATCCCTTGCATAGAGAAGCAACTGAAAGAGTTGAAAAGAAACAAGTTGCCAGATCGAGATGGAATCCCTGTTCAGTTTTACAGAGGATACTCTGTGCCATTGACCCCTCACTTAGCTTGCATTTATCCCAAATTTCTCATCTAGCGCAAAAGTACCAACTGACTGGAAAAAAGCGCAGGTAACTCTTGTTCATAAGAAAGGTGAATGAACGGTCCTGCATAATTACAGACCATTATTCTTAACAGTGGTTTGCACTATAATTCTTTAACGCAGTCTAAGTTCGAATGTAATAAATTTCCTTGAGACAGAAAAGCTTCTGTCCACAAATCAACACGGATTTAGAAAGCACCACTCTTGCAGCTCTCGGCTTGTCCTTTTCACACAAAATCCTGCGAATCGTGGACAAATGACAACAGGCAGATTCCATATACTACGATTTCCGGAAAGCGTTTGATGCTGTGCACCACTGCTGTACACTGCACTCTGTCATCAGGCTACAAGTGGCCCATCGGGACCATCCGACCGCCGTTTCATCCTCAGCTGAGGATGCAGATAGAAGGGGCGTGTGGTCAGCACACCACTCTCCCGGTCGTTATGATGGTTTTCTTTGACCTGAGGTGCTACTATTAGGTCGAGTAGCTCCTCAATTGGCATCACGAGGCTGAGAGCACCCTGAAAAATGGCAACAGCGCATGGCAGCCCGGATGGTCACCCATCCAAGTGCCAGCCACGCCCTACAGCGCTTAAACTTCGGTGACCTGACGGGAACCAGTGTATCCACTGTGGCAAGGCCGCTGCCTACTGCTGTACACTGAGGTTCCCAGATATGTGGGTGGTTTGAAGACTTCTTAAGTAGTAGAACCCAGTGTGTTCTCCTCAGCAGCGAGCGTTCATAACCCAAAGACTTCATCAGGAGTATTCCAGGGAAGTATGATAGGACTGCTCTTATTCTCTGTATACGTAAATGGTATGATGAAAAGAATGAGCAGCAACTTACGGCTGTTTGATGATGACGCTGCGGTGTACGAAAGGTGGTGGCGTTGAGGGATTGTAGGCGGATACAGGATGACTTGGACAGAATTTGTAGTTGATGTGATGAATGGAGCTTGCTCAAATTGTCGAGAAATGTAAGTTAATGTGGAAGAAAAGAAAAAACAGTGCTGAAACGTTTGAGTGCAGCATTGGTAGTGGAACTGCTTGGCAAGTCGCACCGATTAAATATCCGGGCACAGCTCTGCAAAGCGATTTGAGTTGGAACAAGCACATCATGTTAGTAAACCAAATGGTTGCCTTCGTTTTATTGAGAGAGTTTTGGGAAACTGTAGCTCATCTATGAAGGAGAAGACTATTGTAAGTCATTCTCGAGTACTGCTCAAGCGCTTTGGATACCCGTCAGGTTGGAATAAAGGAAGACATCGAAGTATTTCATGAGCATGCTGCTAGATTTCTTACCTGCAGGTTTGACCAGCACGCATTATGGAGATGTTTGTGAATTCAAATGGGAATCTCTGTAGGGAAGACGATGTCCTTGTCTTGAGGCATTACTGCAGAAATGTAGGGAAGTGGCTTTTAAGGCCAACTGCAGAATGAGTCTGCTGCCGCCAGCGTACATTTTACGTAAGAACTACAAAGATAAAATGAGAGAAAGTAGAGCTCATACAGAGGTTTACAGACGGTCGTTTTTCCCTCGCTCCGTTCGTGACTGGAATAGTAGTGGCATGTGATACCCTCCACCTTGCACTGTACAGTGGCTTGCAAAGTATACAGAGTGTTACAAAAAGGTACGGCTAAACTTTCAGGTAACATTCCTTACACACAAAGAAAGAAAATATGTTATGTGGACATGTGTCCAGGAAACGCTTACTTTCCATGTTAGAGCTCATTTTATTACTTCTCTTCAAATCACATTGATCATGGAATGGAAACACACAGCAACAGAACGTACCAGCGTGACTTCAAACACTTTGTTACAGGAAATGTTCAAAATGTCCTCCGTTAGCGAGGATACATGCATCCACCCTCCATCGCATGGAATCCCTGATGCGCTGATGCAGCCCTGGAGAATGGCTTATTGTATCATAGCGTCCACAATACGAACACGAAGAGTCTCTACATTTGGTACCGGGGTTGCATAGACAAGAGCTTTCAAATGCCCCCATAAATGAAAGTCAAGAGGGCTGAGGTCAGGAGAGCGTGGAGGCCATGGAATTGGTCCGCCTCTACCAATCCATCGGCCACCGAATCTGTTGTTGAGAAGCGTATGAACACTTCGACTGAAATGTGCAGGAGCTCCATCGTGCATGAACCACATGTTGTATCGTACTTGTTAAGGCACATGTTCTAGCAGCACAGGTAGAGTATCCCGTATGAAATCATGATAACGTGCTCCATTTAGCGTAGGTGGAAGAACATGGGGCCCAATCAAGACATCACCAACAATGCCTGCCCAAACGTTCACAGAAAATCTGTGTTGATGACGTGATTGCACAATTGCGTGCGGATTCTCGTCAGCCCACACATGTTGATTGTGAAAATTTACAATTTGATCACGTTGGAATGAAGCCTCATCCGTAAAGAGAACATTTGCACTGAAATGAGGATTGACACATTGTTGGATGAACCATTCGCAGAAGTGTACCCGTGGAGGCCAATCAGCTGCTGATAGTGCCTGCACACGCTGTACGGAAACAACTGGTTCTCCCGTAGCACTCTCCATACAGTGACGTGGTCAACGTTACCTTGTACAGCAGCAACTTCCCTGACGTTTGACATTAGGGTTATCGTCAACTGCACGAAGAGTTGCCTCGTCCATTGCAGGTGTCCTCGTCATTCTAGGCCTTCCCCAGTCGTGAGTCATAGGCTGGAATGTTCTGTGCTCCTTAAGACGCCGATCAATTGCTTCGAACGTCTTCCTGTCGGGGCACCTTCGTTCTGGAAACGTACCGCTCCACAGCTATTGCCCCGTGCTAATCCATACATCAAATGGGCATCTGCCAACTCCGCATTTGTAAACATAGTACTGACTGCAAAACCACGTTCGTGATGAACACTAACCTGTTGATGCTACGTACTGATGTGCTTGATGCTAGTACTGTAGAGCAATGAGTCGCATGTCAACACAAGCACCGAAGTCAACATTACCTTCCTTCAATTGGGCCAACTGGCGGTGAATCGAGGAAGTACAGTACATACTGACGAAACTAAAATGAGCTCTAACATGGAAATTAAGCGTTTCCGGACGCATGTCCACATAACATCTTTTCTTTATTTGTGTGTGAGGAATGTTTCCTGAAAGTTTGGCCGTACCTTTTTGTAACACCCTGTATATGTCGCAGAGTATGTATATATAAATGTAGTTTTAGTGTCGATGTTCTTCAAAAAATGGTTAGTTGACCTAATATCCTTTGACGTATTTGACTGTTTCATTAATTTCTCGATTGAAATGAGCTTTATGCTGTCTGGCGTGCCAGAAAGCTTTCTAGTTGATCTTGTTCTTTCATGTTTTAATTTAAGACATTAATTATTGTCAGATATAATTAGCGTAAGTTGGAATGTGTCAAAAAATTCCTAAGTGTAAACTTTTTGTGTGTAAATAATATTTTGTTCATACCTTTTCTACAATATGTGTCGACTAAATCTTTCATGGATTCTCAGCACATTAAGTCTTTTAGAACCAAAATCCCAGTGTTGCTGTTTAAAGGATTGTGCAATTTATGATAACAAAACTATTGGAATGATTCTCACTAGTTTATGGAGGGCTGTTTATTACTCACTTTCATAGAATCAATTTTAAACTAAAAATTATTACTGTTTCACGGAAAGTATTGACCTATGTAGATAGAATAGCTGCCCTCCCTAAGGATTTCCCTGTCAAAATATAGACAAGTTTATGAAATGAAGAGTACTGAAAACTAAATAATTATGAAGAATCAAAAGAGAATTTGAGAAAAAAATGCTAAATGTGGAAACCTAGCAAGGAGCAAAGATGGCAGTAACACGAGGATAGGTTACGAAGTATTTAAAAGATGAGATAATTGAAGAAAAGTAAGCTCTGTAAGGAAAAGGTGCGGTATGAACCAACGGCTCTCATACTCAGGGGCAAAGGTGTGTGCACCCCCCCCCCCCCACACACTTCCCAACTCCAATCCCCCAGCTCCCTACGAAAGGAAAAAAAATAATGTGATTAGGTGTTTTTCTTTCAACAAAATGATTTAAAATTCGGAATAATGCAGGTTTTTAACATGGTCGAAACTGGAACTTTATTATGGCTTCTTAGAAGTCACCATTTATCTTCCAGTACATTAAAAACTTTCCATGCTTCCAGGTCTGGCCCCCCTCTCCCATCCCTACAAACTATCGTTTAGGCACCCTTAGTATAGGTCACATGGGATACGGTGGCTGATGCGCAGTGACCAGTTTTTCCACTTTTCGGTTAGTCAACGATGGCAAAATCGAGGCGCACGCTCTGCAGTCTTTCTCAAACGATTTTACAGAAACTATTTGGTAAAAAAACCGTTTAATCAAGTTTAGTGTTGTCTCCTTCAAAGTAGTACCCTTCTGATTACACACACTTTTTCCAGCGCTTCTGCCATTGATGGTAACATTTCTGGAACTCATCTTCTGTAATATCCTCCAAGACCCTCAGCACAGCGTTTTGGACATCTTTTGTTGTATCACAATGGTGTCCCTTGACCGCCGTTTTGACTCTTGCAAATAGAAAAAAGTGGTACGGAGCCTTATCTGGTGAATAAGGTGGCTGAGGTAGTACTGAAATATGTTTTGAGGTTAAACATTGCTGTACTGACACAGCAGTACGGGATGGCACATTATCGTGATCCAGAATCCAATTATCAGCAATGTTGGCATGGACACGAAGAACTCTTTTAAGAAGTCTTCCGAAAATTTCTTTGTAGTAATATTGGTTAACTGTTTGTTCAGGAGGCACCCACTCTTTATGAACAATTCCCTTGGAATCAAAGAAGCACACAAGCATGCATTTCATTTTTGACTTTGACATGTGAACTTTTTTTGGTCTGAATGATCCCTTTGAGCACCATTGCGAACTTTGGCGTTTTGTCCCTGGATCGTACTGATGAAAACAACTTTCTTAACCAGTCATAAGATGGCTCAACAATTCTGGATTGATTTCCGTTTGCTCTAACAGATCCAGATCGACTGCCACATTTTTCTGTGTTTCTCGCTGTTGTAATGTGAGATTTTTGGGAACCATTTTTGCACAAATCTTTCTCATACCAAGATCTTCAGTTATTATTAGATGAACCGTTTCTCGATTGATGTGCAGTTCTTCTGCAATCATTTTCACGGATAATCTTCGATCAGATCGTATCAGTTCATGCACCCTGGCCAAGTTGACATCCATCCGTGAGGTTGATGGTCGTCCACTGCAGTCTTCATCTTCAACATTTGTTCTGCCTTCACTAAACATTTTATGCCGACGAAAAACTTGAGCTCTTGACATAGCCTCCTCTCTACAAGCCTTCTGAAGCTTACCGTAAGTTGTCGTCGCGTTTTCACCCAATTTAAAGCAAAAAGAACTGGCATACCATTGAGCAATATTATTCAGTTCCGTTTCCGTGACGAGAGACATAAACACGTGTTAACTTATTACACGACAACTCACGACTGAGCAGTTGCATCGATGTGCCACTTGGACTAGAAGCAGCTTATAGACCAAGGTCAACGATATTGTGCCTATCCAAGCCTGCAGAGTTGACACATCTTACAAAGAAAATCAGTCTCATTACTGTATTGGCTCACCTCGTAGTTATTGTGATATTTACATGGAAGTAAGACACTGCGCTAAATTCGGGAAAGTGCGCAATGAAAAATATGGGTCGCTATGATTTTGCGTTTGGTGTGCATTGTTGTGCATGAAATTTAGCTACTATACTGAATTTTTCTTTAGACTTGGATAGAGGTTTCTATCTGTCACCAATCTCGAGAAAGCTGATCTGATGTAGCACACTCTTTTGCGAATGCACTCTGCCTGCGATAAAGCCAGAGTTAAATATCCACAACATTCCTCACATTTCATAAACGGTTTGAGATATCGAAATAAGATTTTGGCAGATGATAGCACACAAAGAGCAGAGTATTTTGCTGCATGGTTATTATGCAAAACGTGTTATTCCACTAACTACAGACTTTTTCAATGAAAGAATAATTTTTAAGGGCCATTGATAGACGGTGAAATGAGAAATACTAAGGGTTTTGGAACATAAGTGAAGATATTACACTTTTTTTGCGTCGAGGATGTGATTTTTCAAAAGTTACTGACCTTACTTTTCCTCATTTCCTCACTTAATAAACGACTGTTTCAGAATTCTCTTGCAATTATATCTGCACAACATGTTAGTTACTTGAGAGTGCTTAAACTCCTATGTGTTTGGCAAAAGAAGCAAATTTTAATATGGCAACCACAGAAATGCGTAGGTGTTACTCAAATTTCGCCACTCATGACGTTTCTCTGAATGTTACAAATGGTTAACAAGCCAGACGCAAATAAATCGCTGCATTTTCGGCGGAATTCTTTGTAGACACTAACGAAAGCAGAGGTGAAAGTAGATCTTTTTGAATGGTCACTAAGCAAGTGTGGATGTGGAAGTGCCCCACTTAATATTTACAAAAGATGTGAGTATACACTTCAGTTTAGAACGGCACTTCCCCTCCAGTGCTCGGCGTTTCCCCTACAACACCTGCCCGTAACCCCCACCACTACCACTTTTCCCACACATGCCTTGTCGTCTGTGCATCTACCAGCTATGGCATTCTGTGCAGGCTACATCGACGAAGTCTGCATCGGCCACAATCGGCATGTCGCGCGCTGCTCATATCTTCGCAGAAGGAACATTTAAATCAGTGCCCACGAATCGTTGCTAGAGAGGGCTCGCCAGATGTCGCCACAGAAGAAAAGGAATTCGCATCACCTAACTGCCTGCAAGTGTAATCGGAGAGCACGTCCTTGAGGCCGCCACACTCAGGTTATCTTCAGACTACTCTCTGATCACACCCAGCGCACGAACGACAGTGCAGTATGTTCTTGCAAGCATAGCACGGCGCCAGTGAGAAATTTACAAATCTAGCACGACGCTAGAGTGCACGCCACGTAACTTGATGGGTGAGGTAAGGATGCGCAGAAGCGCGGATACGTCACGTGACGTACAAACTAATAACAGTCAGTCGGCCTTTGACTGCGCCCGATTTGATTTCGTACTGTGCGGAGCGAGTTTACGACTAGTTTAAGCATTCTGTGTGATATTCTTTCGAAAGTTATTTCGAGGAAATCTGACCAGTAAGAGTGGCAAAAGCAAATCTCACCCAGTATTACAGTAGTAGGGTAGTAGGAGTAATCCATCGAACTACAGACCTATATCATTGACGTCGGTTTGCAGTAGGGTTTTGGAGCATATACTGTATTCAAACATTATGAATCACCTCGAAGGGAACGATCTATTGATACGTAATCAGCATGGTTTCAGAAAACATCGTTCTTGTGCAACGCACGAAGTAATGGACGCTATCGACAGGGGATCTCAAGTTGATTCCGTATTTCTAGATTTCCGGAAAGCTTTTCACACCGTTCCTCACAAGCGACTTCTAATCAAGCTGCGGGCCTATGGGGTATCGTCTCAGTTGTGCGATTGGATTCGTGATTTCCTGTTAGGAAGGTCCCAGTTCGTAGTAATGGACGGCAAGTCATCGAGTAAAACTGAAGTGATATCAGGTGTTCCCCAGGGAAGCGTCCTGGGACCTCTGCTGTTCCTGATCTATATAAATGAACTAGGTGACAATCTGAGCAGTTCTCTTAGGTTGTTCGCAGATGATGCTGTAATTTACCGTCTAGTAAGGTCATCCGAAGACCAGTATCAGTTGCAAAGCGATTTAGAAAAGATTGCTGTATGGTGTGGCAGGTGGCAGTTGACGCTAAATAACGAGAAGTGTGAGGTGATCCACATGAGTTCCAAAAGAAACCCGTTGGAATTCGATTACTCGATAAATAGTACAATTCTTAAGGCTGTCAATTCAACTAAGTACCTGGGTGTAAAAATTACGAACAACTTCAGTTGGAAAGACCACATAGATAATATTGTGGGGAAGGCGAGCCAAAGGTTGTGTTTCATTGGCAGGACACTTAAAAGATGCAAGTCCACTAAAGAGACAGCTTACACTACACTCGTTCGTCCTCTGTTAGAACATTGCTGCGCGGTGTGGGATCCTTACCAGGTGGGATTGACGGAGGACATCGAAAGGGTGCAAAAAAGGGCAGCTCGTTTTTTATTATCACGTAATAGGGGAGAGAGTGTGGCAGATATGATACGCGAGTTGGGATGGAAGTCGTTAAAGCAAAGACGTTTTTCGTCGCGGCGAGATCTATTTACGAAATTTCAGTCAGCAACTTTCTCTTCCGAATGCGAAAATATTTTGTTGAGCCCAACCTACATAGGTAGGAATGATCATCAAAATAAAATAAGAGAAATCAGAGCTCGAACAGAAAGGTTTAGGTGTTCGTTTTTCCCGCGTGCTGTTCGGGAGTGTAATGATAGGGAGATAGTATGATTGTGGTTCGATGAACCCTCCACCAAACACTTGAATGTAAATTGCAGAGTAATCATGTAGATGTAGATGTAGATTTATTACACAAGCAGGTGAAAGAAATAGTGTTTCGCATGTATCAGTTCTTTAGAAAGGAGTGGGAAGTGGCACATGGAACTGGAATCCACTCCTGATCACAAAAATCTCCCGGTGTTGCCAAGTACCAAGTACGAACAGCTGAGTGTAAGGCATCGGACTGAGAACTGTTCAACGGATCGCGAGTGGAGCGAACGCTTCTGCTGAAGAGAACGAATCATTAATTTTTAAGTCTCCCGGTAAGCGCCGAAATCGAAAGAATTCGTGAGATCGATGTTTCAGCAAGAATGTATTACAGCGGAAAGTATTTGAAATGTGTAGTAAAAATGAATATTCTTCGGCAGATAAGCTATGTTCATACACGAAAGGAGCCGACAGTTTCAACGGCAGCAAATCTACCATGCTCAGAATATTAAAGGGAATAGGCTTTAAAATACAGAAAGACCAATGACGGAAGAAAACTGCTCATGAAGAGAAGTGACATTGTAACACCAAGAACTG
Source organism: Schistocerca americana (assembly GCF_021461395.2). Lineage (NCBI taxonomy): Eukaryota > Metazoa > Arthropoda > Insecta > Orthoptera > Acrididae > Schistocerca > Schistocerca americana. Next base: position 247,937,253 of record NC_060123.1, on the reverse strand, counting down.
TGTTCTTGAGATCAATGCACGAAATAAAATTAGCCGGAAAATCACGTATTTATTATCTCGGTGAAACGTACATGATGCGAACCACTCAAGACCTGTGTGCTGGAAGACAAGTGAGGATGTTGGACGCCTGAAGGTTCCTGTGTGCAAAGGGAGACGCCTTATTGTGCTTCACCCTGGTTCTACAGACACATGCTTAATACCAAAAGTAAATTAATATTTACAGCATCAACGTCGAAGCATTCGGATGACTACTACTCTGAAATGACTTACGCTGTCTTCAAGCAGTGGTTTGTACAACAGGTACTTCCGTACCTGGCAGAGAATTCTGTTATTGTCATGGACATTGCAAGTGTGCACTCTGTGCAGGTGAATAAGGCTCCTACTTCAAATATCAAAGACCCGGCCAGAGTTACTCGTGCTCGTAAATGCATGCAAACCTAAATGCTGCACTTATGAGAGAGATGAACTTGCAAGACAGCTTGGTAGAACAAAAAGTCAACAGTTAGTTGGTGGTCTTGAGACAGCGTAATAGTTGGAATGCAGATCTAATAGAGACCACTAACGAACTTGGCATGAAGTAGTCTAGTATGAAAACGCAGCTAAGCCAAAAGTTATCAGACGTTAGAAAGGAACAGAAAAAAGGCGCGGACTAAGTACAAAGGGTAGTAGAGGCGCAGGAAGTCTTGCAAAATGAACACAAAAATCTGACAGAATTGGTCACGATTGTACAAACAAACGAAGCCTAGTTTGTATCGAATTGTGGAGAATTTCCAGAGGACGTATGCAAACGCACGCAAGATGTTGGTCTTTTAAAGCTGGGTCAAACATTTCTAATATTCGAATGTGAAGGGCTTAATAAGGATGTAAAGAAATTAAACGAAAGAGACGAAACTGGAATATTCGACAGGGACATCGCGCTCGCAGGAAAGTGTTCCCAGGAACACAGGACTTATGTGGAGTCCGTATAGGAAATAATTAGTGAACGTGAAACAAAAATACTTAATAAAATTGGCAATGACATGAAAACGATCGAAGGTAAAATTCGCTCTATGCTAATAAGGGGGAAGAATGGTTCAAACGATCCGTCTGTAACTATTAACCAGAATCGGGCAGCTATAGAAAATAATTGCGCGAACACTGATTCACCACGGTCAGTGTATGATACAGGCGAACTGGAACTATTTACAAATAATTATAATATAATCCTGAAGACAGTACAAATCATTGAGCTCTTGAGCAAACTGGTGCTCTGGTGCATAAGTAGTAAATTTAAAGTCTGGTCATGTCATATACAATTAGTTCTAAATTCATGTTGCTAGAAGATGCATACCAGCTAAAGAAGTCATCATAGTCTCATTCCAGTACAGCTGGTACCTGGCACCATATTTACCAACACACGAAGTTGGTTGCTCTCAGTACATCAGTATAGTGATGATCATCATCGTCAATACAGTTGAAATGGAAGGTTCTTCATCGATCCATATTGTGCATAGCCACATTGAAGTATGAATACTGATATCCAGTAGCTCCAATGCCATGAGCAGAGGGAGGAAACTGGATGATGGAAGATGGGAAACAGTAAGACAGGTAAGGTAGTGTAACATATCCTAATAAATGTAGCAAAATGTCTATGTAAGTTCTAAATCAGCCTATACTGAGTGTTGCAACATGACAACTTCTACTAAATGTGGGAACAGTGAACAGTAAAGATACAATATCTTAATAAAACCATGAACTGGGCTAGGCCATAGTGCTGTAAATTATGATATGTCATTTCTATACAATATAATGTGAAGTGTGGCAACAGTCTGACTGTACGTATAATAATTCTCAAAAAACGTGGCATTAGTCTGTCTGTGAGTATATCAGTACTAGCATACATGCTAAATAGACAAGACATAAAGATTTAAGCAAAAAAGACAAGACAAAATTATTGGTAATGGATAATCCTACACAGTGACCTACAATGGCCTGCTTACTTATCATAATGGATATAGCAGTGGCTAGACATATTAGAAAACTAGTGAGATGGCTACAAGTTAATTTTACATAGTGTACATCCTGACGAAATATTTGTTTGTGATGTGAGCGAGATTTCTATGGCTGCCGCCGCATCTCGCATCCCAGTCTCCATCGTTCACGGTCATTCCGGTCTCCTTCATTAAGACCTCTCGCCGCCATTGCTTAGTTGACGCCGTCTTTCCAGCACCTCGCAGGTCTACCGTGCTTTCTTCTTTGATGTGGAGTCCATTGCCATACACGTTTTGGCATACTCTGTAAGTGACCATAACAAAGTAGGTGCTTCCTTTCTATGTAGTCCACGATTGTGCTTTCGACATTCATAACCTTTCTGATCCTTAATATGATCAAGCCTGGAAATCCACAACTCCGTCTCCAGAAATCTCAACAGCCAGCAGGCGTTTTTTCTGCCTCTGAGTTAGTTCCCACAATTCTGCACCATATGTTGTGATACTTTCAATAATTGTGTGGTAGACGGTACGTTTTGTTCTGCGCGTTGTGTTTTTATTTCAGTGAATACCATTTAGTTGTTTCATGGCTCGCTTGCCGTGGCCAATTTTATTATTTATATCATCCATACTTCTACCATTGGACGACAGTGTCACTACCAGGTACTTAAAAGTATGCCACCCTTTAACAGTATCAGCACCGAGTTGTAAGTCGTTAACAGCATTTTCTCCCACTTTCAGATATTCTTTTTTTGGATACGTTTATGACAAGACCCCATTTCTGATATTCTTCTTTTAATTTGTGGAGTATGTAATTTGCATCTTCCTCATCTCCAGCTACTAACACTTGGTCGTCAGCAAAAAATAAAGTGAACAAGATCTCATCATGGAAATACCCACTCCTCCACATTTCCTTTTCCAGGATTTTAGTGCCTCCTCTAGGTAGATCTTAAAGAGTGTAGAGGCCAGTGTGCATCCCTGGCGTAGTCCCTTTGTCTCCTCAAACTCTTGAGATAGTTGATTTCTCACTTTTACCATTGCCGTAAAACCTTGGTAGTGGAGTCTGACAGCTTTCACATACCTCGGTGACGCGCCATTATCAATTAAACTTGTCCATAGCTTGTTCTGTGGAAATGTGTCATAAGCTTTTTGGAGGTTTACAAGGACAAGGTGGGTCGTAAGGCCCCTTGCTGTCCTTTTCTCCACTAGGTTTTTGAGGGTAAATACTCCATCAGCACAGGAGCGACCAGATCTGAATCCGTTTTGTTCTTCAGATTCAGTTATTTCTTCGTCTATCCTCTTTTTTTAGGATACGGTCATAAGACTCTCGCCGTGGACGGCATCACACTAATACCACGACAGTTTGCACAATTTCTCCTGTTACCCTTCTTAAATACTGATGTAACTGTTGCATTTTTCCACTCCTATGGGGCTTCGTCACCTCTAAGGCATTTGTCAAAAATCACTGCCAATATCTCAAAGTTTTGACGGTGCCGCTTTAACCAGTTCAATATAAATTAATCCTGGACCCGGCGACTTTGTGTTTTTCATGGTATTAATTGCTTTTTGGACTTCCTTCGGGGTTATCGGTAGTATTTTATCACTACTGATTTCAATGTCTGGTGGGTTCTCAGTGAATGCCGCTCTGTTCTCAGTTAGTAGTCCTTGGTAGTGCTGTAACCACTCCTGCATGCTAATGAGGTTTATATCTGCTTTATCTTTATTCTGTGTTCTCATTGTTTCTAATACTTTGCAGGCTTTACTTGCTTGTGTATTCCCCATGCTTTTTTCTATCTCTTCACCGGTTTTCTGCCAGGCTTTGTTTTGTGCCTTAATTATTGTATTCTGTGCATCTTCTCTTGTACCAAGTGGTTCCACCACTCATCACATATTCTATTACTTTTTTGGATTTCTTTTTTTCCCAGTGCTTCATAAGCTACGTTATGGATGCCTTCTTTAACCATCTCATACGTCTTATCTGCAGACGTTTCTCCAACGGCAGCAAGTTCTTCTGCTAGCCTTTGCTGGTACAAGGAACAGGTAGAACTATGGTCAAGGCTTTGTAAATTATATTGGATATTATTGGCTTTCTCTGGCTCGGTTTTCACTTGAATTTCCATGTCTTTGATAAACTTGAATAATATCTTAGACATTAGCAAAAAATGGTCTGATCCGCATTCTGCACCTCTCATAGCCCTCACGTTTTGTAATACTAGTTTTGTTGTTTGCTTTATTATGACACAGTCTATAATGGACTTGAGTTTAACGCTTGGTTTCGTCCATCTGTATTTGTGGATGTCCTTATGCTTGAACCATCCATTCAGAATTATTAAGTCATTTTGCATGCAGAATTCTACCAATCTTTCACCATTATTATTTCTGGTTTCTTCACCATATTGTCCCACCACGTTGCCATTAGCTTTCCATCCTGTTCTGGCATTTAGGCATCCTAGTAAAATACTTCTTTGCGATTCCCTATATGTGAATAAATCTTTCTTCGCTACATCAGCGTCGTCGTTTGGTGAATAGACCACAATAATCACCACAGAATGGCCCATTATTTTCATCTTTACTCGCCGAATTCTATCACTGACATATTCCTAGCTGGTTAGGTTTTTCTTGAGTTGTTTCTTTATGGCAATGGCAACTCCACTTTGGGCTTGTTGTTCCTTTGGTACGCTAGTATAAACGTATATCTCTTTGTACCATGCTCTTTTACTTTGGTTTCTGTTAGGCCCACTGTGTCGACGTCAAGGCGCTTTATTTCTTTAAAGACTTCAGGTTTCTTTGTAGAAATTCCCTGTTTATTCCAAGTTGCAATTCTCATTGTTCTTTTACGTGCCTGTTGTCGTCTTCGTTTTGATCTATTCCGTTCCGAGGAAAATGGGAGGTTTTGCATGTGATTTCTTTTGCTAGGGTGGAGTGCAGGTCCAACGCCTAAACCCCAGACTTGGAGGAACAGGTGATTTTTAATCGTGGTTTTCTTCCACTAGACGATTGCCTTTCTGGGCTCAGGAATTCTCTCAATCCCTCCCTTGGGTTCCTCTGGGAATGAGATGCCACTTACACCAAGTCCGCCATACCAAAGTGCATCTGCTTCACCTTCCTTGCTGATGTGGCAAGGGGAATGCGTTAAACCCCGTAATACTAGGTCTCCAGCAGAACTTTGCCGCCAGCTCGATAGCCGCGCCCACCGCTGCAATGTGGACGTGCCTGCTGAGAGTTACCCGAGTGTACTTAGAGAAGGGGGCTCTAAGCACCCTGGGCGAAGTTAATGTGCATGTATAGTTCCATGCACAAAAGCACAAAATATTTAAGAAGGTAATAAGAAAGGTAGTTATGTACCCATGCAAACTCTATAATGGCCACTTGTAGCCAACCTATGACCTTGCATTAATATGTGTACTTTATATAATGGCCACATGAACCCACACCTTGAGTATTTCTTATTACTTTCTCAAAATATTTTAAGAGGATAATAAGAAATACTCATGACATGGCTGCATGTGGCCATTATATAAAGTATACATATTAATGCAAAGTCACATGTTGGCTACAGGTGGCCATTATAGAGTATGCATGAGTACATAAGTACCTAAAATTGTAGTGTAAATTTAAGTTCCTTACTCTCAATGGCCATTTGACATAAATGCTAACACAAACTCCTCATAAAATGTCATAAAGATTAGAATGCTGGATATCAGCGGTCTTGTTTACGCAATATTGTGACATAATTACTTAAGAAAACCTGACAGGAAAATCAAGAATTGAATGGCTCCAGGTGGCCTTCTACTTAGAATAGATGCAAATCTTAATATTTAAAACAACTGCATAGAAAATATCAACCAGAGGCTCCGAGTGGCTTTCCTACATAAACAAATGCTGGTCTTAATAGCTATAAAATGATTAGGGCTCCAAGTGCCTAGTACAAGAAATAAATGCTGACCTTAAAAGCAAATATGTGACAGAAAACATGTTTGTGGCTCAAGATGTCCTAGTTTTACATATCATAAACATCAAAGCCGAGAAAATATCATAAAATATCATTAACTATAACTTCATATGGCACTTAGAGGCTTACACATAGTTCATAATGAAAATATGTAACCTGATATAGCTTTTACAAGAACAAAATATATGGAAGTATGACTCTGCATGGTCTGTATGCGTACATATTGGACAAATAGAACACAGAATCAAAGTATGGTATCACATGAGTAAAGACACAATATTTATAGGTTGTGTGGCACCCTCGGGGCTTCATAAATTTGTCTAGTAAATGAGCTAAATTTATAACAATGTGCATATCTACAGGCAAGGATATGGGAAGGACTGATTAGGGCAGTGCACTTTATCTGTAATGAAAATGATCAGTCAATAGTCATTCGCCTTGAGTCAAGAACTGTTACAGCCAAAGCAAAGAAAAATTTGGTTATAGTATATGCAAGCACAAAGACAGTAGTACTAAGCGCAATATAGCTTACTGACTAGGTAAATGTAAGATGTTACAGTAAATAATGAGATAAATATGCAAAGATGAGTGTCAATTGCAAAAATAGTAGAACCTGGAAATTCGAATATTAACCTGAAAAACATATGTAATGGTGAGTCTTCCACAAACACCTCCAATCATGTGGTACAAGGTAAGATAAATTTTCCTAAAAAGGACACAACATACACAAAATACATATAAACATCATACAATATCATTATAGAAAAATCATCAGTATGTTAACATAATCCTGATTATTGGAGTGCAGCTCAGAGCATGAACACTCTTTAAACATCAGCATTCCATCATTATTTCGTAAAAATTGGTGCAGCTTAGGGTATGAACGTTGATTAAATATTTTAATAATACTCTTATATCTAACACAAAAGGCAGAGAAAAAAATCCGTAGTCCAAAGTCTTTATAGACAATCTGGCTAATTTACCTAGTACCTAACAGGAAAATGTTTATAAAGGGCTGCCAGGAAACAGTATGAGAAGTGTCAATGCTGTTTAGTGTTCCATGTAAGTTTCTTATGTCATGCTTTCTATGTAATGCATTTCTTGCACCCCTTTATGGGTGGCACATTTCACACTTTCATGTGCTTCTATTTATGAGCCTGATGTCTCGTTTGGGTACAATGAGACTTCAGTACAATGGTTCTGGAAAATATACAAAATAGATGAGTTATGCAATGGACCTGAGTTACAGGGCACATTGATTTCGGAATCTACACAGGTGAAATCAAGTAATCTAGACTCATCAAGTACAAGATATATTTAGCAAAATATAGCACAGACTCGGCATAAATGAAACATTGCAACATTGTAAAATACAAAGACTGACTAACCTAAGAAAATATTTAATAATAGTTCATCAGGCAATAGCGTAAAAGTCAATAGTAATATCATGCTACCTAGGGTGTGCAATTATGGCAAAGTGGAGTAGCATAGCACCATAAAAAATAGCACATTACATAGTATCAGCAAAGACAAAACAGCATCGGAAATAAATGAATATAAGATATATACCAAAGGACACAAATTCTTATTATGAAAAAAACGTTTGAGTTAGTATTTCAAGTGGTCAGACCAGCCAAGAGCTGTGATCCGCTGGACACATGTCAAAATAAATGTTGTCTCTTTCAGCTGTTGTTTTCATGTACACCTGTATGAAAACAGAAAAGTATACAAGGCCTAAACTTACTGTAAGAGAACCGACCTGCAAGATTCTCCCTACCGCGCACGTCGCCACCTAACAAAATGCTGAATAATCAGGGAATCGTGAAAACAAGGTACCAGTAGAATTTGTATAAGCGTAGGAAGTGTTTCAAGTAAAAGTCTGGTGTGTTTTATAGGTATGTTGGCTCGCATGTAGAACTAAAATGAGCATAAGTTGAGATATACTGGTAATGCAAATAACGACTTTTGCAAGACAAGTGTCAAGTATCATAGTTCCTGAAAAGTAGCAAAAAAGTATACAAAGCTGAAAAGTGTTAAAAATATATTAGCAGTACTGCGACGTCTTCAGAATGCAAGACATCGAATTGAAGAAATAATTTATTAATTTATGTCGTCAAGAGTGGTGCATATCTGTAGCGTAAGAAAAATTAGCTGGTTGCATAGAAATTTCGTAGAATAAATGCCGTAAAATATTCTTTTCAAATTCTTGTTGCTGGAATAAGCGCGAGTAAATTTTCGTTCATAATCACAGTCTTATTCTTGGCGCTAAAACTTACCTTCTTGGTACTTCAGTAATTTCTCATTATTGCTGTTGTTGTTGTTGTTGTGGTCTTCAGTCCTGAGACTGGTTTGATGCAGCTCTCCATGCTACTCTGTCCTGTGCAAGCTTCTTGATCTCCCAGTACCTACTGCAGCCTACATCCTTCTGAATCTGCTTAGTGTATTCATCTCTTTGTCTCCCTCTACGATTTTTACCCTCTACGCTGCCCTCCGGTACCAAATTGGTGATTAATACACAATTACTAAATAAAAAAAGAACGTGTCCTACCAACCGATCCCTTCTTCTAGTCAAGTTGTGTCACAAATTCCTCTTCTCCCCAATTCTATTCAATACGTCGTCATTAGTTATGTTATCTACCCATCTAATCTTCAGCATTCTTCTGTAGCACCACATTTCGAAAGCTTCTATTCTCCTCTTGTCTAAACTATTTATCGTCCACGTTTCACTTCTATACATGGCCACACTCCATACAACTACTTTCAGAAACGACTTCCTGACACTTAAATCAATATTCGATGTTAACTAATTTCTCTTCTTCAGAAACGCTTTCCTTGCCATTGCGAGTCTACATTTTATATCCTCTCTACTTCGACCATCATCAGTTATTTTGCTCCCCAAATATAAAAGCTCCTTTACTACTTTAAGTGTCTCATTTCCTAATCTAATTTCCTCAGCATCACCCGATTTAATTCGACTACATTCAATTACCCTCGTTTTGCTTTTGTTAATGTTCATCTTATACCCTCCTTTCAAGATACTGTCCATTCCCTTCAACTGCTCTTCCAAGTGCTTTGCTGTCTCTGACAGAATTACAATGTCATCGGCAAACCTCAAAGTTTTTATTTCTTCTCCATGGATTTTAATACCTACTGCGAACTTTTCTTTTGTTTCCTTTACTGCTTGCTCGATGTACAGATTGAATAGCATCGGGGAGACGCTACAACCCTGTCTCACTCCCTTCCCAACCTCTGCTTCCCTTTCATGTCCCTCGACTCTTATAACTGCCATCTGGTTTATGTACAAATTGTAAATAGCCTTTCGCTCCCTGTATTTTACCCCTGCCACCGTCAGAATTTGAAAGAGAGTATTCCAGTCAACATTGTCAAAAGCTTTCTCTAAGTTTACAAATGCTAGAAACGTAGGTTTGCCTTTTCTTAATCTTTCTTTTAAGATAAGTCGTAGGGTCAGTATTGCCTCACGTGTTCCAACATTTCTACGGAATCCAAACTGATCTTCCCCGAGGCCAGCTTCTACCAGTTTTTCCATTCGTCTGTAAAGAAGTCGCGTTAGTATTTTGCAGCTGTGACTTATTAAACTGATAGTTCGGTAATTTTCACATCTGTCAACACCTGCTTTCTTTGGGATCGGAATTACTATGTTCTTCTTGAAGTCCGAGGGAATTTCGCCTGTCTCATACATCTTGCTCACCCGATGGTAGAGTTTTGTTAGGGCTGGCTCTCCCAAGGCTGTCAGTAGTTCTAATGGAATGTTGTCTATTCCCCCGAGTCATTATTGCTATACGATGGAAATGGAAATTCAGTGCATCTCATTCAGTTGTTGCACAGCTACAACTGACGTAAAAAAAGAACAAATTCAGAGTATGGGTGTCAAAATCGTGGTAATGCCACGGTCCGGATAAGCATAATCGAATAACAAGTAATTTAATTGGCGGCAGAATCTACTATGTTGTATTTACATAGCGCGATGTAAGTGATTCAGCTCTGTGTTTGGCTTCACATAATACAGGGTGATTCAAAAAGAATACCACAACTTTAAAAATGTGTATTTAATGAAAGATACATAATATAACCTTCTGTTATACATCAATACAAAGAGTATTTAAAAAGGTTTTTTTTCACTCAAAAACAAGTTCAGAGATGTTCAACATGGCCCCCTCCAGACACTCGAGGAATATCAACCCGATACTCCAACTCGTTCCACACTCTCTGTAGCATATCAGGCGTAACAATTTGGATAGCTGCTGTTATTTCTCGTTTCAAATCATCAACGGTGGCTGGGAGAGGTGGCCGAAACACCATATCCTTAACATCCAGTTACAGTAGCACCTTCGAAGAAAAAGGGACCAAAAACTTTATTGGCTGAAATGGCACAGAAAACGTTCACCTTAGGCGAGTCACGTTCATACTGAGTTGTTTCCCGCGGATTCTCGGTGCCCCATATACAGACATTGTGACGGTTGACTTTCCCGTTAGTGTGGAAAGTTGCTTCATCACTAAACACAATCTTTGAAACGAAAGATTCATCTGTTTCCATTTGAGCAAGGATAAAATCACAGAAATCGATTCTTTTAATCTTATCAGCTGCAGACAGTGCTTGAACCAATTTCAGACGATAAGGTTTCATAACTAACCTTTTTCGTAGGACTCTCCATACAGTTGATTGTGGAATTTGCAGCTCTCTGCTAGCTGTGCGAGTCGATTTTCCTGGGCTGCGAACAAATGCTTGCTGGATGCGTGCTACATTTTCATCACTCGTTCTCGGCCGTCCATAACTTTTCCCTTTGCACAAACACCCATTCTCTGTAAACTGTTTATACCAACGTTTAATACACCACCTATCAGGAGGTTTAACACCATACTTCGTTCGAAATGCACGCTGAACAACTGTCGTCGATTCACTTCTGCCGTACTCAATAACACAAAAAGCTTTCTGTTGAGCGGTCGCCATCTTAGCATCAACTGACGCTGACGCCTAGTCAACAGCGCCTCAAGCGAACAAATGTACAACTAAATGAAACTTTATAGCTCCCTTAATTCGCCGACAGATAGTGCTTATCTCTGCCTTTTGTCGTTGCAGAGTTTTAAATTCCTAAAGTTGTGGTATTCTTTTTGAATCACCCTGTATTTTTGAGATGAATGTAGATGTGTTTAGTTTTGGAAATCGGTGTTTTCAAATAAATATGCTTGACAGGAGGTGATGGTACTGAACCCTGGTTGTTTTATTGTGGACTGATTTGCTGCTGATGATTTGGCGATTAAATTCATAGGATCTGTGCACTTCTGAAAAACGAGATGGGCAATGCGAGTAAAAGGAAGTAGCTTTGACGTCAGTGGGCCTGATATTTGCGGAGCAGATTTTTATTTTGGGCGGCGTGGCGCTAAATTGCTTTGAAGTAAGCTGTGGCGTGCCGCTTGCGGCCCTACGGTAAAGTCGACCGCGTCGCTGCGGGTTTCAAGAACAGCATGGCAGTTACCTCTTGCAGATATCGTACTTTGTCTACCCGTGGTCTCTATGCTTTCAATAGGCTGTACTACCAACTGAACTTGATCTTGAATGATGTGTAACACTGGAGAAATCTCAGTGTTATAGGGGCTGTTTTCAGTTTGTATAGGATGACTGTGAGGGGTCGGTATATAGGAATCTGTGTGTTTGCTTGTATTAAATAAACGGTGAATTGAATATAAAATATTTTCTTCCCCTGGTGTAGTCTGTTACGAAAATATTCGAAGTTCAAATGTGTGTGAAATCTTATGGGACTTAACTGCTAAGGTCATCAGTCCCTAAGCTTACACACTACTTAACCTAAATTATCCTAAGGATAAACACACACACCCATGCCCGAGGGAGGACTCGAACCGCCGCTGGGACCAGCCGCACAGTCCATGATTGCAGCGCTCTGCACTGCTCGGCTAATCCCGCACGGTGTTACGAAAATAATTTGCAACTGTTTTTCGCATTATTTTGACGAGCTGTATCGTTAGATAGAACTGATTTGTCGTAGAAAATAAAATCATGTTCACATAAAATGACATCTGCATGTGTACTGGTCTTCTGAATATGCTTCCTACGACGTTGCTTTTGTGGCTTAGGTTTTTCTTTACAGGTGCTGAAGATATTACTCTGAGCGGTTTCACAAATTTCATCTGAAATATCACCAATGTTGCTTGACAGTGTAAGGTCAACTGTGCCAGAAGATGTTTTTTTATGAAAGCTGCTGCCAGTTGTAGTTACCTAACGTAATAAGAGTGAGTATGCTGTTCGTTAGAATTAGAAGTGGGCTGTTGAAATAAATTCGAACTGTTGTGACCATCATTCTTACGGCTGTGACACCAGATTGGGCTGGCTCATCGCCGATAATAAAACTCTGTTTGGTCAGACTAACATCTGCGTTTGCGCTGATATTCTGAATGTGACTTCCAGGAACAGGGTGTCTACATGGACAAGGAAAAAAAATTCCCGGATTTTTCCCGGATTCCCCGGTTGAAAATACACTTTCTCCCGGGTGAAAATACACTTTATCCGTGTTGAGTGGCACTGTAAAACTTATCAGTCTTTTGAAAGTTTATGGTTTTCTACACAGACGTAGAATCTGCCGGCACTTTAGAAAACGAAACCCAGGGGAAAAAAACACGTTTTGGAAAGATCTTTGATGTGCAGCAACATGTACGCTGCATTTTTACGGAGGCATAAATTCAAATTCCGCCAAACACTGCACGTTATTTTCCGAAGCAATGAAATCGAGATTGCGATACGCTTTTGTAAGCCAGCCGTAGCTCATGTCACGTGATCTCGCCACCTCATTACAGCATAGGACACGTGATGTAGTCAACCAATAGCAAGATCACTCTTAAATAACGCGAACACACAAAAAAGAGAAGTTAATGGTTTAAATTAATATACATAGTGTTGCTACAAGAAAAACAAAGCTTTCACAAATAATATTGCTCTCGAAGATTAATAAGCTGCAAGAGAAGCTAAGCTTCCACATATAAAATGCTGATCTTTTGGCGAGTGTTACACTTAAAGATACTTCACACAAATATGCCAGTAAAATTTTTAATAACGACGTAAATGTCTGATCTAGGCTCGAAATCCTTGAAGATGGTCGTCCTCAAAGAGTTGATTTTTAAATGAGAGTCAAACGCTCTGTGATTTAAGAAATTCATTGTACATTCTTGCACATAGTTCATCTTGCGTAAAAGAAAATTTACTTTCAAAGTAACACTTTTCAAACCACCATTCGCAATATTTTCCCGTGACCTGTTCAGCAGTCGCCAGATGACAGGCGTCATCGCGCTTGCGCAGCTACAATGACGCAGGAAGCCCGCATGTTCGTACGTGTAAAACATTAAAAAATCTTGCATTATGTCATAAAACTCGTGAACCATACGAAAATGCATAATTCGGCTTAAAGTGCACAATCGTATGTCCAGATTCGGATGTAAATTTTCTTGGAGTACCAGTACCGTATTATCTTATGTTTGGTTCTTTATTATGGCATAATGCCATACGAGCTAGAAGAGGGAAACGTGCACTTCAGATGCAGCGAACAGTTGAAACTAGCCAACAGTGTGAAATTAAACACTTCGTTTCAAATAAATTGACTGCCTCAACGCAAAAGATTAATAAAAGTCAAATCTCTTTAGCAAAGCGACAAAAATAACTTCATTCTTCTGCAAGGCGATTAATGCTTGAATGTCGGAAAGGTGGGAATAAAACCTGAAACTAACAACATATTTTAGCCTTCCGTAATTATGCGAACGTATTTGATATCTCCCGGCCACAGAAATCCATTTTGTTTTCATTTAATGTGAGAGCAATAAACGAAGAGCAAACAGCAAAATCACTAAATGTAAACACAAGACATGTGGAGGCTACCCACCTCCCCACAACAACTCAGACTGCTCTGTGCATCAGCCCCGGATCTACGATATTTCCGAACCGGAGCAATTTAGATAGTGACGCCCAGCCACTCATCTGTTGCCAGAAGCGGGAGAAGGTACTACCCATACGCCACTCAACTGCGCATGCGCAAGAGCCCGCCCGCAACTGTTCAAATGAATCTAATGTAAACAGCTGTCACGTCACGCTCATCGGAGGCAATTTGTTGTTAGTAAGCACTGCATATTCTTCCTAAAGCCTTTGACACACTTTGGTTGGCAGACGCTTGTAAGAGCACTGTGTTTTGTTGTTGTATATGGCGCATTTCCTTTGCGACTGAAGTTCTATTTTCGTTTTTTTTTCTCTCGTTCATGTTTTGTTGCTGCAGTATTATTCTGCAGAAGCGGGATACAGTAATATCCTTCGTGAGAGTATTGGTTCTTACCAGTCAAAATCACAAAAATTTAACTGGTAACTGAAACAATGAAAAATTCCCGGAATTCTAAAAAATTCCCGGGTTTTTCCCGGTTTTCTCCCGGACGAAAAAATTCCCGGGTTTTTCCCGGATCTCCCGGATGTCCCGGGTCGTATATAACCTGAGGAAGTTGCTGTGTTTTATTTTCTGCGGTAATGGAGATCGTTTTCTTGTAGCTGTTAATTTTGCGTGCTGATTGTTGGTTGTCATGAATGAATATACGTAGCTGCTTTGAAAGACATGAACGGAATGGTGATATATTGCGTGGTTTCACAGGTATCCGTAGCTATAGTAGATCGAACATAAGTGTTGTTAGAAAAATTTTGCTTCTCAAAATGGGCTGCTAAGCATGTCAGTGGGCTGTGAGGTGTATAAGTAGTTTGCTTTTGTGCAGTGTTAGTTGCACAGTTCAAAGATTCAGTGCAAGGGAAATCGTCTTGTTCTTCAAAAAATTGCAGTGACAATCTAATCGTCTTGTTCTTCGAAAAATTGCTGTGACAATCTAATATTTCTGGTATGCAGCACGGAAGGAAGCAAACACTGTTCTGTGTTGGGACTGAATGTGGCGTCTGATGCTTGATTGTTCGCATCATTAATCAGAGGGAAATAAAAGCTGTTTGTTTGGTTTTGATTTTGCTGTATGAACCTGGTTTGCACATCGATCGGTGGGGAATAGCATTTATCAGCACAAAGGTTGACTGAGGCAGAAGTGTAGGCACACGATGAAGCGGAGAGCTGTGGTGTGAACAGATTTTCATGACAAGAGCGACATTTGTGTGTACCATTTTCAGGTTGAAAGAAAACTTCTTTACTGTTAGTGTCATCACGCTGAATATGGGGCTTGATAAGTTAACTATTAGCTGTTTCAGACTGCGTGGGTGGCTCAATAGAGCGGCCATGACCGTCACTCCAGGCGGTATTGTCGTCAGTATCAATGAAATCTAATGAAAGTTCTGACGTGGGAAACTTAGCTTTGTTATCAGATTTGGTAGGCGCAATTGGATCATTAATATTTTCCGAGATTATCAACGTACTGTTGTTGACGGTAGCGTTGGAGGAAAAACTGACAATTTCATGTGGTTAACAGAGGTCATGGTTAATTCCTCGGTAAAATATTGCTGTGTATTGTCGATGCAATTTTCAATAGAATGCGAGATTTGCGACGTGCAACGTCTGTAACGGAATCTACAGGGTGTCACAAAAAGGTACGGCCAAACTTTCAGGAAACATTCCTCACACACAAACAAAGAAAAGATGTTATGTGGACATGTGTACGGAAACGCTTAATTTCCATGTTAGAGTTCAGTTTAGTTTCGTCAGTATGTACTGTATTTCCTCGATTCACCGCCACATGTGTGGGCTGACGAGAATCCGCACGCAATTGTGCAATCACCTCATCAACACAGATTTTCTGTGAACGTTTGGGCAGGCATTGTTGGTGATGTCTTGATTGGGCCCCATGTTCTTCCACCTACGCTAAATGGAGCACGTTATCGTGATTTCATACGGGATACTCTACCTGTGCTGCTAGAACATGTGCCTTTACAAGTACGACACAACATGTGGTTCATGCACGATGGAGCTCCTGCACATTTCAGTCGAAGTGTTCGTACGCTTCTCAACAACAGATTCGGTGGCCGATGGATTGGTAGAGGCGGACCAATTCCATGGCCTCCACGCTCTCCTGACCTCAACCCTCTTGACTTTCATTTATGGGGGCATTTGAAAGCTCTTGTCTACGCAACCCCGGTACCAAATGTAGAGACTCTTCGTGATCGTATTGTGGACGGCTGTGATACAATACGCCATTCTCCAGGGCTGCATCAGCGCAACAGGGATTCCATGCGACGGAGGGTGGATGCATGTATCCTCGCTAACGGAGGACATTTTGAACATTTCCTGTAACAAAGTGTTTGAAGTCACGATGGTACGTTCTGTTGCTGTGTGTTTCCATTCCATGATTAATGTGATTTGAGGAGAAGTAATAAAATGAGCTCTAACATGGAAAGTAAGCGTTCCCGGACACATGTCCACATAACATATTTTCTTTCTTTGTGTGTGAGGAATGTTTCCTGAAAGTTTGGCCGTACCTTTTTGTAACACCCTGTATATAAGCGTCAACACGGGTTCTGTTCTACTTCCTGTTTTTGTAGTGCTAATGACTGTAAAAACTGATTAGTTTCCTCTGCGTGTTGACGGAGAAAGGATTGATATCGCATTTCTGAGGTATCAGTGTGTACTTTTAGACGTGCATCTAATCGAGTGTCTTGTTGATCTATTTTTTTATTAACTCATTGGATTTTATCTGTAAGGTTTTTCTAGGTTTCACTACATTGACGTCTTAAGCATGTATGTCATCTCTCAAAGGTTTGGTACTGTTTGCGCATTGCCTGGCAGAGGCTTCAGTTTTATCGGAAAGACGTTTTTCACTGGCCTTAACATCTGCATCTACCTGTGTAAAACAGTTATCAATCGTTTTTGTGTACGATTTAAGCTTGTCACGTATGCTGGAAAATTGTTAATTGAACTGAGTGGAATTGTCATCTTGTTTTTCTCGTGTGCTGGAAAGTTGTTCATTGAACTGAGTATTCAGATTAAACATCATTTGCATGAGATTTTGAAGCATCCCTTCCGTATTCTTTTTCAACTGATGCGTCGGGTGTCACCTGTGTTGTGATTTGTGGGGCAGAGACATAGTCTACAACCATGGACGTCTCGTTTGTTGCATTATCTGCATAACTACCGCTAATGGAATCTGACTGATTTTTTAAAACGAACTGAATACTCTGCGCTACTGTGCTCTCTGACTTACTATTGGCATTCAGACTGACTACTATAACTGGGAAGTACATTGCCTAGATTCGCTAAAGAATTGTATTCTGAAACCTGTGCGTTAGCAGTATCTACCTCAATGTCGTCCGCTATACCGGAGTCGACAGTCTGGGTAGATGGTAAACTGGGTGAAATCATACTGTCAGAAAACTGTACATTATTTTTGGAAATGGAACTCACGTTTTCTATGTTGCTTTGCAACTGTTGCAGGGCAGAGTGGTTACTATCATTCTCGACATTATTGTCAATAATCGGAAAATCGTCTATTTCGGTGTCTCTAATTGTTTTAATACGCGCCAGAATCTTAACACTTTTCCGCGGTGTCATAGAGTACGAAGCCAAAGACAAAAATTCTACAATCAAATTAATGAAAAAAAAAAGCAAGGCGGTGCATAAGAATGTCGATGAATTGTGAAAGAACTTTTGTACAAGTTAGTTTGCGTTGCGCAAAAAAAAAAAAAAATAAATAAATAAATAAATAAATAAAAATAAAAAAAAATCAAACTACTATTATAGCTACATAGTGGCTGAGAAACAGAATATATATACCCGACTGTTTTAATATCAAAGAAAATTCTCAAAGTAAAGGACTGGCAGAGCTATTAGCAAGTGTAACGTTCTTTATAAATTTTTTCTGTTTTCTGTTTGTGTCATGGAAATTTTCTGTGTGATGTGTTGTTGAGCAGATGGTGTGCTTAATCAGTTTTACTATAATCCACAAAATTACACAAGTTAAGCTGGAAAACCAGTATGCAATGCCTATAACGAAATCAGTCCCTCCGAAATTTACCCAGTCTCGTGAGCACTGAGTTCTATGGCCCTGTACAATAAAACTGACAAAATTCTCTGTGCAAATAAACAATCAAATAAATTTTCCTTAGCTCTAGAGCCGCAACGGATGTAATCTTGTTATTCTGTTCTCTCCACAGTAGGCAGATGTTTAGGACGGGTGGTAGGGACAGAGCATCGAGTGACATTATACTGAGTGCACTATCCGAAAATTACCTCGAGCAATTAAACAGAGAACCGACTCGTGGAGATAACATATTGGACCTACTGATAACAAACAGACCCGAACTTTTCGAATCTGTATGTACAGAACAGGGAATCAGTGATCATAAGGCCGTTGCAGCATCCCTGAATATGGAAGTTAATAGGAATATAAAAAAAGGGAGGAAGGTTTATCTGTTTAGCAAGAGTAATAGAAGGCAGATTTCAGACTACCTAACAGATCAAAACGAAAATTTCTGTTCCGACACTGACAATGTTGAGTGTTTATGGAAAAAGTTCAAGGCAATCGTAAAATGCGTTTTAGACAGGTACGTGCCGAGTAAAACTGTGAGGGACGGGAAAAACCCACCGTGGTACAATAACAAAGTTAGGAAACTACTGCGAAAGCAAAGAGAGCTCCACTCCAAGTTTAAACGCAGCCAAAACCTCTCAGACAAACAGAAGCTAAACGATGTCAAAGTTAGCGTAAGGAGGGCTATGCGTGAAGCGTTCATTGAATTCGAAAGTAAAATTCTATGTACCGACTTGACAGAAAATCCTAGGAAGTTCTGGTCTTACGTTAAATCAGTAAGTGGCTCGAAACAGCATATCCAGACACTACGGGATGATGATGGCATTGAAACAGAGGATGACACGCGTAAAGCTGAAATACTAAACAGCTTTTTCCAAAGCTGTTTCACAGAGGAAGACCGCACTGCAGTTCCTTCTCTAAATCCTCGCACAAACGAAAAAATGGCTGACATCGAAATAAGTGTCCAAGGAATAGAAAAGCAACTGGAATCACTCAATAGAGGAAAGTCCACTGGACCTGACGGGATACCAATTCGATTCTACACAGAGTACGCGAAAGAACTTGCCCCCCTTCTAACAGTCGTGTACCGCAAGTCTCTAGAGGAACGGAGGGTTCCAAATGATTGGAAAAGAGCACAGATAGTCCCAGTCTTCAAGAAGGGTCGTCGAGCAGATGCGCAAAACTATAGACCTATATCTCTTACGTCGATCTCTTGTAGAATTTTAGAACATGTTTTTTGCTCGCGTATCATGTCATTTCTGGAAACCCAGAATCTACTATGTAGGAATCAACATGGATTCCGGAAACAGCGATCGTGTGAGACCCAACTCGCCTTATTTGTTCATGAGACCCAGAAAATATTAGATACAGGCTCCCAGGTAGATGCTATTTTTCTTGACTTCCGGAAGGCGTTCGATACAGTTCCGCACTGTCGCCTGATAAGCAAAGTAAGAGCCTACGGAATATCAGACCAGCTGTGTGGCTGGATTGAGGAGTTTTTGGCAAACAGAACACAGCATGTTGTTATCAATGGAGACGTCTACAGACGTTAAAGTAACCTCTGGCGTGCCACAGGGGAGTGTTATGGGACCATTGCTTTTCACAATATATATAAATGACTTAGTAGATAGTGTCGGAAGTTCCATGCGGCTTTTCGCGGATGATGCTGTAGTATACAGAGAAGTTGCTGCATTAGAAAATTGTAGCGAAATACAGGAAGATCTGCAGCGGATAGGCACTTGGTGCAGGGAGTGGCAACTGACCCTTAACATAGACAAATGTAATGTATTGCGAATACATAGAAAGAAGGATCCTTTATTGTATGATTATATGATAGCGGAACAAACACTGGTAGCAGTTACTTCTGTAAAATATCTGGGAGTATGCGTACGGAACGATTTGAAGTGGAATGATCATATAAAACTAATTGTTGGTAAGGCGGGTACCAGGTTGAGATTCATTGGGAGAGTGCTTAGAAAATGTAGTCCATCAACAAAGGAGGTGGCTTACAAAACACTCGTTCGACCTATACTTGAGTATTGCTCATCAGTGTGGGATCCGTACCAGGTCGGGTTGACGGAGGAGATAGAGAAGATACAAAGAAGAGCGGCGCGTTTCGTCACTGGGTTATTTGGTAACCGTGATAGCGTTACGGAGATGTTTAATAAACTCAAGTGGCAGACTCTGCAAGAGAGGCGCTCTGCATCGCGGTGTAGCTTGCTCGCCAGGTTTCGAGAGGGTGCGTTTCTGGATGAGGTATCGAATATATTGCTTCCCCCTACTTATACTTCCCGAGGAGATCACGAATGTAAAATTAGAGAGATTAGAGCGCGCACGGAGGCTTTCAGACAGTCGTTCTTCCCGCGAACCATACGCGACTGGAACAGGAGAGGGAGGTAATGACAGTGGCACGTAAAGTGCCCTCCGCCACACACCGTTGGGTGGCTTGCGGAGTATCAATGTAGATGTAGATGTAGATGTAGAAAATATTCAATCTTGGCACGGCGAAGTGCAATGCAGGTGGTAAATTAACCTCATACAAATAATGTCAGTAGGTTGGCTGATAAATGAATAACCTTGCAAATATTCAACGAAAATACTCGATATTGGCTCAGTGCTATGCAATGTTGCCCGCATTGAAACTGTTGCAAACATTAATACCTTTCTGATTCTGGCACATTTAATATTTTTCTGATATTAAAATCATTCCTTTTAAAAACATATTCATTGGATATAAATAAACACAGCGTGGAAGAGTATGAGGCACTGATAAGGGTCAGCATTGTAAAACCGAACGGAATCCACATATCGCATTGCTGCATTCTTAAAACTAAACATACAAAATTCCATTACCTCACAATTTGTTTCCATTTGCTTTCGCTTTGAGTTACAGTATCAATTCATTACTCTTCTCTGTTTGCCATGGACAGTGGTCAATATTTGTTAACGGTAAGTATCACTTCAAATATTGATAATTTTTTAGCCTAACAAATATAGAGTAAAAAAAAAGACAAAAATTCTACAATCAAATTAATGAAAAAAAAGACAAGGCGGAGCATAAGAATGTCGACGGGAAGTTCATTGATTTGATTCGGTAAAGAATTGTGTTTTGACACTTTTGTAGAAATAACTACGACCTAACTTTTACTGGCTCTGTGTGAGTATAAACAACATCATTCGTCCATAGCCAACAACTAAATTCTCCCAGCTAGCCACTAGCTTTATGTCTTACATTCTACTTACGACAGAGTGCATCGGCAACTACTGCTGTGCTCCGCGCGCCCCTACTTACAATCGATTCTGCCACTCAGGCAACGTCTTTGGTTGAATGGTGTCAAAAATACAATTTCTTCTACATATGACAATCGTTTCAGGTCATTTTTCATGAATTATATTACAAAATCGGGCTTCATGTAGAAGTGGACCCCTCACAACAGTAGGACCTACATGGAAAACTTTGTAATCACTCGACAAAATTATATTTCACTTTTCTTGAAGTTGTGACTTTTCAAGCGCTGTTCTATTAATTTAACAGTGCAAAATTATGAGTGAAACTTTGGTTTTAACATCAAGATGAATCAGTTGTGTGATGAAAACATTATTTACTACATAGTTTAACTCTGCCTCATTCGGATAAGTCCTCAATGCAGCAAGTTTGACGAAATGTTGTAGATTTTATGGATTCTCGATTACCTGAGATTTCTAGCAAAATATGAACCTCAGAACAAGGTAAATAATTTTTGTAAAACAAAGTCTCGTAAATGATGTGTTTTACGAATTCAAATTTCATTTCCATTTTGTGGTTATGAGTTATG
This sequence comes from Schistocerca americana, assembly GCF_021461395.2. Classification (NCBI taxonomy): domain Eukaryota; kingdom Metazoa; phylum Arthropoda; class Insecta; order Orthoptera; family Acrididae; genus Schistocerca; species Schistocerca americana. Next base: position 247,915,507 of record NC_060123.1, on the reverse strand, counting down.
GTCAGTAACAGACTGCATTGGAACTGTTGCGTCTGATAACAAGATATTTATTTCCAGCATTTAATAACACATAGCACGCAGAATACGCAACATTAGTGGTTACGTTATCACCGAATAACGTGCCTTCCCCCTCCCCCCCCCCCCCCCCTCTATTTTAACGATATCAACAATTGAAGCACAACAGCTTGCTTGGTTTCGTCTGTTGAGGAGTCACTGGCTTTGCTGCTCGATAGCAGTTGCGATGCACCTGGGCTAGGATACGGAGTGGGGAATTGTTTGGATGCTTTGTCCCAGTTGGTGTAGGAGATTCAGTGAACAGGCTTTAACCAGTCGACTGAAACTGTAGTTGCAATTCCTTCAATTTCTAACTTAAACTGCTTTTCACTTCTGCTGAGCATGTTGTAAGGTCCACCATAAGGTGGCTGTAATGATTTACGAACGGCATGGTGTTGAGCGAAAACCTGCTTGCATTTTGACAACTGACAGTGCTATACCTGACATCTTTGCAAAAACGATCGGCAACCCTTCGGGCACACCGGGCACGCGTGTAGCCTACACGGCCCCTGCACGCCTCAGCTTCGCGCGCTCGCCCTGCCGCAGCAACGGGCGGTCACCAGAGCGCGGTACCGGCGCTAGCAGAGGCCGCCACTTCCAAGAGACCTATTCGCGAGCGCCACACACGTGACCAGAAAATAGCGCCGCGAGTATTCCGCCGCCGGCCGCTACAAAAGTTGGCGCCAGAGTTGCCCAAGTCATTTATTCCAGCTTCGAGAGTCTCTCGTAGCCTCTGGCCGAGTTCTACTCACCCCATCGACTTCGAACGTTCTCGAAGCCCATTGTAGAGACCGAAGCCGCTGTATTCAGCATTCATCGTTGTTTCCCTTCGTGAAATTAGTTTGTACCCAGAATAGACTCTTCTGTTCCTATGCTGGTGTTATTCAGGACAGCTTCATTGGACTTAGAATATTTTTCATACAAGTGTATTTGTAGATCCAATTGTGTTACTTGTCAAATTCTGGAATCGCCATGCTGTCAAGTTTTCACACCTGTGAGTCACTGTAATTGTGATTTTGTTATTATCGCTGAAACAGACGTTTCTTTCCTTGGTCATTAAACTTTTGTGAGCGACACATCACACTGCAAACAAATGGATGACGAAATTGCTGTGTCCTCGATGCTACTGGACGCAGTTGTCATATGTGTGACTGCAGCTTAGTAACGAAGTCCAATGCTTCGATAACGTCACTTGGAGTGCCATTGAAGAATTCGCCCAGTAGGTGAACTGGTTGTCTGTATATCAACTCGGCTACTGTGGTACCTAATTCCCTTATAGATGAGCGGACTACCGGTAGAATGATGGGTAGAGTTTCCATCGAATGCAGCGAATTGTGACAGTGTAATGATACCTTTATCTCTCGATGGAATCGTTCCAGTAGACCATTTGCCACTGTTTGGTATGCTGTGGTTCTAATCCTCTTTGTGATCAACAGCGCGCCGAGAGCCCTGAACAGGTATACAAATCAATTGTCTGTCCTGATCTATGGTGATGCATAAAGAACCCCAAAATGGGTGATCCATCCACTGAAAAAGATAGTATCTCCTCTCTGTGCTGTGATATCTGCCATCGGGAAAAACTCTGTCCAACATGTAAATCGATCAACTACGGTAAGGTAGTAAGAAAACCCCTCAGATGATAATAAAACTCCTATTACGTCCAGATGTACGTGTTCAAAACGTTGATTGGGCGGTAGAAATATACTGAGTGGTGTGCGAAAATGCCGAATAATTTTAGTAGTTGTTGTTTTACTGTTAAGTTAACCCTATAATGACCCTTGTTACATATGTGTCACATCGGGAATTTATCACATTATCTCCACAATAAATGAATATTTACTGCTAATGTCTGAATTAGTTATTTAACGATTTGATTTAGTTACAATGGAAATTTAGTCTACCAACTTCTTTGTGTACTGACAACACTACGACGACCCCACTAGGAAACGATGAAATGGTGACCAGACCTTCGATTTTTCGACAATAGTCCACTTCTTCTTTCCTTGTGGCAAATGCAGTAAGTTACCAGTTGTGTATCAGAATCGCTTCTGTTCAAATTAAAATGGATAACTGGTTGAAAAGTAGGGGTTTGAAGGGGAAACAGGGTTAAACAAAATCGCAGGTTGGTGTTGTGTGAACAGGGCATTCAGGTTCTAGTGATGTGTGTCAGTTCGACAAAAGTGAACCATGTGAGCAAAAAGAGTACGTTGATAACTGCATTAGGTTTGGATTTTCATACGTAGGTGACAAGGACTATCCAAGAGCACAGGGTGCTGTTTGTGGCGACATAGCCGGCCGGGGTGGCCGAGCGGTTCTAGGCGCTACAGTCTGGAACCGCGCGACCGCTACGGTCGCAGGTTCGAATCCTGCCTCGGGCATGAATGTGTGTGATGTCCTTAGGTTAGTTAGGTTTAACTAGTTCTAAGTTTTAGGGGACTGATGGCCTCAGAAGTTAAGTCCCATAGTGCTCAGAGCCATTTGTGGCGACATTCTTGATAACAGTGGTCTGAAAGCTTCTCTACTTAAACGCCATTTAGAAATAAAACACCTCATGCACATAAACAAATCTGTTCATATTTTTACACGAAAAGCTATCGAGTCAAAAAATGATTTAACCACTTTTGTATCCGCTGCAAACAGTGATAATGAGAATGCTCTTGAAGCGTCTTACTGCGTTAGCTACAGAACTGCAAAAATTGCAAAACCTTATTCAATAGCTGAAGATTTAGTGCGGATATGTAGTACAGTGTATGCTTTCACAAAAAAGTCAAAATGGTACTATTATCCGACAATACAGTCAACCGCCGGATTAAAGACATGTCAAATTTTATAAAGAGTTCGTGCCAGTCCTTTTTTTTTGCGATTCAACTTGACGAATCGACTGACGTTGCCAATTTGGCCAATTTCTTGCTTTTCGTCCGTTGTATTAATGGGGAGTCTATAGAAGTAAAGCTACTATTCTGCAGACCCTTACAAGAGAGAAATATGGAAGGAGATATATTTAAGTTAAATGGCGAATACATTGGCGAAAATTCAATAGATTGGACTCACCGTGTTGGCATTCGTTCAGATGGTGCGAAATCTGTGACAGGGTGTTACGCTGGGTTTGTTGTCGAAGTGAAATCGCTAGCACCGAACGCTCCTTGAACACGTTGTTGCATTCATAGACAGGTGCTTGTTTCTAAACGCATGCCTGGTGAATTGAAATCTGTGCTGGACAATGAATTGAAAATAATTAAATTTGTTAAGACTTGTCCTTCAAATTCCCGCATTTTTGTAGTGACATGTGAGGAAATGGGAAGCATTTATAAATGTTTTTTGTCTTACTCTGAAGTTAGACGGCTATCTCGAGGCAGAACTATTTCCAGAGTGTATGAGCTTAAAGATGAAGTTTACGTTTTTCTCACTAGCCATGGCTTTCATAAAGCAAAGTGCATGAAAAGTGAAATCTGGTTTCAGTCTTTGGCTATCTGAGACATTTTTTTCAAAAATTAAGTTTAAACTTATCTCTCCAGGGGTCAAATATAAATGTTTCTTTTGTGCAAGACCATATCGAATCTTTCATTAAGAAACTTGATTTTTGGAAAACATTTAAATAATAATCAAACTGAGTGTTTTGACAACCTATACGACTTTCTGGTGGAAAATCATCTTTCTTTGGACTAAAAGTCAAGAAAACGGTTAAAGAAAAGTTGAAGAGACTTGGAAAATACTTCAGAGCATATTTCCCTGCTGTTTTCAATAAGAATTGAATTCGCAGTCCTTCGCAGAGTTAACAATTTCAGAATCCACGTTAAGTGTAAATGAAAAAGAGCAGCTTCTTGTAATTTCCACTGATTTTCAGTTACAGAAAAGTTCTAAACCATTGTCATTAAATGGTTTTTGGTCAAGTTTGAAGGCGTTTCCAGTGTTAGGGAAAAATGCTATAGCGGCTTTACTGCCCTTCTCATCCACATATTTGTGCGAAAAGTCGTTTTCTTCGTATACCTGTTTAAAAAAATAAATACAGAAAGGGACTTTGTACTGAAAGAGATTTGAAACTTTATTTAACTTCTGTGGTTCCTGTCTTTAAAACTCTAAGGCGCGGAAAGCAGGCGGGTAATGCCCGTTTCACAATTCGTGCAAACGTGACGTCATTTTGAAGTAACTCGCAATATCGACGACCGCATGACCGGCTACCGACTTCGTGATAAGGAAGAATATGAATATTATTGCTCCTCGATTCACTCGCAGCAATTAAACCTGTTCTCTTAGGTTTCAGCCTAACCACACACCTGCAATTCGCCACATATATGGAAACAAAGAGCCCAATATTAGTGAAGAGACAGAGTATGAATTTTATTGCTGCTCGTTTCAGTCGCAGCAATTTAAGCTGTCCTCTTAGGTTCCTGCCTAACCACACACTCGGAAATCGCTAAACATTTATTTTATCCTTCGTTCTCAGGTCAGATTGAATGTAAATAACATCCAATATTCCAGAACATGCTTATATTACATTCATAAGGAAGTAATAGAACTTGTTAACAGTGCTGAAATGAAAAAAATTGCGTGTAACGGGATGCAAACCAACAACTTTCGACTACAGAAACCACGACGTTATTCATTACATAGCACTTAACCAAGCGCTTTTCAACTCTGGTCATGTATATCATATTCTGTCGTGAAGGCTTGTATCGGTGATATGTTATTAAGTGACGTTTAGTGATAATGGTGATGTGTCTGTGATAAATTTTCAGTGCTCCATTGTAAGACAAGTGTGTTTCATTCTTAACTTGTAAATTATTGATGATAATCACTCACTCCTAAGAGCACTCTTATGTGAAGGCATTAACCATTGATAAATTATTAAGTGACAATGAGAATGCTCATAAGATTTTACCAGGTCACTCTCTACCAGTATATCGAAAAATAAATACCGTCTGCGTGTTGACATTGGGTATATTACATATATACTTACTGCTCCACGGGGAGCAGGTGGCGAGTGATTGAAGTTGCTTGCACAGACTTGTGTAAAGTTTTGTCGCCTGCGCTGGAGGAGGACCATATCCTACAGACTATTAATCAAAAGAGAGGCTCCCTGTGTTCTTCTTTAATAAGCAGATTAATACATTGTTTTTCAGCTGTAACACATCCAGTGTTATGACTACAGCTTTGTACACAGCCATACGTTTTGTTTTTCTACCAAGACCTCAAGATCTACGTCAGGTGCTAAACTGATATTAATACATTTCGGTCGATTGGCTCTCACAGAAAGATGGACATTGCATGGTGTAAACTATGCTGCTCCCACAACACACGTTATGGTAGAAATAAAGAACTGAGGCGATGTTTGTTATTGACAAAAATGTGGAAGAATTTGAAGTATTGTGATCATCCCCAAACAGCTGTACAGTTAATCTCATCTGCAGGGTAGCAGATGTCTCAGTGTTCCATTCAAAGAGAATTGTTTCCTCACTTTGCAGTACGTACATACATACATTAATACTTGTTCCATAGATCATGAATACGACATTTCGTAATGATGTGGAACGTGTCACTTTAAAATAAGTTTTCTCTACACAAATTAATTAATAAATGAAGGGCTCGGAGAGATATAGTCATAAGCCACAACTTTCACGAAAATGAGTTTTTCATGTTACGGCATTCTTAACAATGTCTTCTTCATAATGTGTTGGAAAAGTTTCATGTTACTGCAACAGATGGCAGGCTATGATGGAGTGCAGTTCTGTGCTGTGCCATCTGGTGGTAGTTTCAGAAGATACGTAGTCACAAGCCACGGCAAAATGGCAGGTGGGTAAGGAACGTCTGAAGCGTCTTCGGGTCTTCAACGCATATTTGACACAGACAGTACTGGAAGTGAAGAGCTTTACCCTTTGTATCTTGACAGTGATGAATCTTGGCATCCATCAACCAGCAGTTCCAGCTCAGATGATGTTTCAGTAAGTATATAAAACGGTTTATTTCTGGTGATTAATTTCCTGTGGCTTGTGACTTTGTCTCCAGCTCAGATTATGTTTCAGTAAGTATATAAAACGGTTTATTTCTGGTGATTAATTTCCTGTGGCTTGTGACTTTGTTTCTCTCAACATTGACAACGCATTTAACAGCCATCCTGTGTGTTAATAATGAAACTTGATGGGCACATTTATATTACTGCTTAATGGTGCAATAATGTAGTTTCAAAGGCAAAAGATGTGTAAAAAATATTTTCTCATTAATGTGATTTTAGCGAAATTTAATGTCTTGTGTGGCTTATGACTTTATCTCACGCAAATTCTTAGACTATTTTGCTCTTCATATTATAGCTTGAAATAAGTAGAATAAATAAAGAATCACCCGAAAAACCAAAGCCTTCACGAAAAAGAAAGCTAAATATTGATCAGTGGAAGAAAAATACAGCAAAACGTCGACGAAATGCTGGTCAGCAGTATAAGTCTTTAAAAACCCACAACACTGTTCAGGCTGCTACTATAGGAAGTCCCTGTACTTGTTTAAATAAATGCTTCACAAAACTACTTGGAGAGGAAGAAAACAATTTTCATTCATTTTGGGACATAGGAAACTTTAATGCCCGGAATACTTACCTGATGAGCTGTATGAAAATGGAACCGAAAAAGCGGAGGTTTGTTCACTATTTAAATAAAAATGGTTAAATATTTTGTATATTTATTTCATTTTGTTATATTTGTCACAATTTCTTTCAAAGCTATCCAAAAAAGACTTCCAAGAAAGTATCATCCAGGGATGTTACATTTTCTTATAATGTGAGGGTATGCAGAATAGAAGTCATGATCTGCAAGGAAGCTTTCCTAAGGGTTCATGGCTTACAGATACATGCATGAAGAGTGAGGAATTTGCAACATCAAATGAAGCAGGGATTTGCAGTGCCAAAAGAAGATGGAAGAGGTTTGTATGTTACTCTGTGCTATAAGTTAGGGATGTACTCAAACTGAGTACTATACAAATATTTCTATTAGGAAGAGGATATAAGCTCATCGTTTTTTTCTTTCATGAAAACATGGAAACTACCCACATAAATTTCAAGACGAAGCTGTACAAAGTGTTAGAGAATTTCTCAACGCCATACCGAAATATAACAGTCATTACAGTAGGCAACAAGAACCCCAATAATGTGTATTTGGATTGTGATCTCACAACTGCTTCCTTATTTCGAAATAAATACTCAGAATACTGCGAGGAAAAGCAGGTTCCTGCAGAATCTGAAAGTAAATTCAGAGAAATTTTCGTATCTGAATTTAACATAGGCTTCAAACTACCAAAAGTGACACCTGTTCAAAATGTGATGGATTTCTAATTGCAATAAATAACCCAGAATTATGTGTAGAAGAAGTCACGGAAAAGAAACAACAATATGAACTGCATCTCAAAAAGGCTGACAGAGGACAAAATATGATTGCATATTTTACTGCTCTGGCTAAAGAAAATTCGAAAGAGCATCATGTGATAGCAATGGATATGCAGCAAACGTTCCCCACACCTAAACTAACAGTTGGTCCAGCATTTTACAAGAAGAAAATATGGACATACAACTATGGTATCCATGACTGTGGATCAAATAAGGGTTATATGTTTATGTGGAGCGAGAAAGATGGAGGATGGGGTTCAGATGAGGTTGGGAGCTGCTTATTGAAGTACTTGGAGATAACTAATCCTCAGACAAAACATCTCCACATAATCAGAGACAACTGCAAGGGTCAGGCAAAGAATTGGACTATTATTGCTTTGGAAACGTCCCTTGTTGCTACTAAAAGATTCGATTCTGTCCAGCATTACTTCCCTGTGGTAGGTCACACCATGCTACCTTGCGGTCGTGATTGAACGGTATGCAAGAAACAGACGTCCAATAGTGTACACTCCAGATGAATGGGCAGAGGTAATAAAATCTGCGAGTCCAAAACATTTCATTGTAACTAAAATGGAAAGCCTGAAGACATTGATCTCAAAACATACAGAATCCACATCTGGAGATCCCCACTATTTCAGTGAAGCTACTCAATTTAAGTTTGAGTCTGAAGATCCCTTCAAGCTAAGTGTACAGCACTCTTATTCAGACATAGGAGCTTTCATGTCAGTGGATATTCGTGTCAAAAAGAAAAGAAGGCTAGTCGAACCAAATCCATATCAACTGCCAATAAAGTACAGAAAGCTACTACCAAATCAACCAGAAAAAAATTGATGATGTACTGTCTCTTGTGCCATACATACCTGCAACAAATCAAGATTTCTTTCGGTCATGTACTGGAAATAACGTGTACAATGATGAGGTAGAGGAACTTCCTTGATGCAACTGTATCAATGAAAACGTAATTTATACATCTCAGATACCTGATATGTATATATTAATGTGTAAAAATTATATTTTCTGCTTGCTGTGTAAGAGTTGTTAAAATAAATCCTTACAAATTCATACTTTATGTTTTAAACAATTTTTTGGGAGATATAGTCATAAGCCACCATTGACTACATCTTAATTAGAATCATTCTAAAATTAATATTTTATAGCATGCAGAGAGTTGACTATTTAACAACATGCTTCGCAAGTATTAAGCAAGTGTTTGCAGTAGAAATAAAGTTACTATTTTGTGTTAAACATTTTCAGACCTCCGTGGAACTTTAAACTCGCTGTATCTCAAAAGTAGTTCAATGTGGCTTTATATCTCTCTGACCCTTTCTTAATTAATTCTCTTACAGTTACTGCTTCAAATCTAAGAATTCATCTATTGAGTAGAAGGAGCTGTCATTCAGAAATTCTTTTAATTTGCTTTTAAATGTTGGTTGGTATCTGTCAGACTTTTAATACTATTTGGCAAACGTCCAAAGATTTTTGTGGCAGCATAATTCACCTCTTTCTGTGCAAAAGCGAGATTTAATCCAGAATAGTGAATATCATCCTTTCTTCTGGTGTTGTAGCTATGCACTTCACTGTTATTTTTGAATTGGGATGGGTTGTTAATGACAAATTTCATACGTGAATATATGTATTGCGAAGGTACTGTGAATATCCCGAGTTCCTTAAATAAATGTCTGCAAGGTGATCTCGGCTGGGCTCCAGCTATTATTCTGATTACACACTTTTGTGCAATGAATACTTTCTCTCTCAATGACGAATTGCCCCAAAATATGATGCCATATGAAAGCAGTGAATGAAAATAGGCATAGTAGGCAAATTTACTGATATGTTTATCACCAAAATTTGCAATAACCCTAACAGCATAAGTAGCTGAACCTAACCGTTTCAGCAGATCATCGATGTGTTTGTTCCAATTCAATTTCTCATCAATTCACACACCCAGAAATTTTGAGTATTCTGCCTTAGCAACAGAATTCCATTCATAGTCTATATTTATCAATGGTGTTATTCTATTTACTGTACAGAATTGTATAAACTGTGTTTTCTCAAAATTTAGTGAGAGTCCATTTGCAGAGAACCACTTAATAATTTTCTGAAAGACATTATTTCCATTTTCCTCAGCTGATTCTTGTTTCTTGGGTGTGATTACTATACTTGTATCATCAGCGAAAAGAATTAGCTTTGCATCTTCATGAATATAGAGTGGCAAGTCGTTAACGTATATTAAGAACAATAAGGGACCCAAGACTGAATGCTGTGGGACACCATTCTTGATACCTCTCCAGTTAGAGGACTCTGCTGATTTTTCAGACTATCTGTACTGTTAAATTCAACCTTCTGCATTTTTCAAGTTAAGTATAAATTAAACCATTTGTGCACTGTTCCACTCATATCACAATATCTAAGCTTATCTAGAAGAATTTCATGATTCACACAGTCAAAAGCCTTTGAGACATCACAAAATATCCCAATGAGTGATGTTCAGTTATTCAATGCATTTAATATTTGATCATTGAAAGAATATATAGCATTTTCTGTTGAAAAGCCTTTCTGAAAATCGAATTGACATTTTGTTAGGACTCATTTTCACAAATATGTGATGCTACTCTTGAATACATTACATTTTCAAGAATTTTGGATAAAGCTGTCAGAAGCGAGATTGGGCGATAGTTGTTAGTATTAGACCTATTCCCTTTTTCATACAATGGTTTAACAATAGTGTACTTCAGTCTATCTGTAAAAATGTCCTATTTCACTGAGTTACTACATATGTGGCTGAGAATCCTACTTATTTGTTGGGTAGAAGCTTTCAGTACTCTGTTGGAAATGCCATAAATTCCATATGAGCTTTTACTTTAGAGTGAATTTATTATTTTCCTATTTGCAGTAGGAGAGGTAGGTTGAATTTCAATTTTATCAAATTGCATCGGTACTGCCTCTTCCATATACTGCCTTGCATTTTCTAATGAATAGCTGGTTCCTATTTTCTCTATGACACTTAAAAAATAATATTTAAAAATGTTTTCTACTTCTGAATTCTTGCTAACAAACTTTGCATTGTGTCTGATAGAAATATAGTCTTCCTGTGCTCTCAGTTGCTCCCCCTTTTCACAATATTCCAAATTGTTTTAATTTTATTATCAGATGTGCTAATCTCAGACATAATGCATATACTTCTGGAATTTTTAATAACTTTTCTTAATACAGCGCAGTAATTTTTATAATGTTTCACTGTTTCAGTATAATTACTCCTCCCAGCTATAAGATACGTTTACCTTTTCCGTTTGCAAGATATTTTTATCCCTTTAGTAAGCCATGGCTTTTTACATGGTTTCTTACAATTATATTTCACTGTTTTCTTAGGGAAGCTGTTCTCAAATACACTCGCAAAGGTATCATCTAATAGGTTAAATTTTAAATTAGCATCATGTTCCCTGTACAGCTCATCCCAGTCTAACTGTTGCAAGCTTTTTTTAGTTTCCAAGTTTTTCGCACTATGACTGATTTTAACATATATGGCAACTCCTCCTCTCTCCTAGTGTCTCTGCTTACATGTGCTGAAAGCTTATATCCACCTACATTTGCCATTTCCATATGATGTTCAGACAGGCATAGTACATCTATTCCACCTTCAGTTTCTAAATCTTGTAAACAAACAAGAAGCTCATATAATTTGTTTTTTAATCCCCTGATATTATTATGCAATATATTAACAATATTTTTCACTGTGCTTTTATGTGAATCTTGAGACATACTAACATTATTTTTCACTGTACTGTTATTAGAATCTTGTGATATTTTCGCATCTCTAGTACCTGCCTGTCTGAACTTCTCATTAAGCTTAATTTCAATCAATGTAGGATGACTGGACACTCATCTTATCCTAAAAAAGTACTCCCATGAGTTTCAGTGCCCCCCCCCCTTAAAGATTTTGCTATCATCCCAGTCAGTTTACCCTTCCTTTTCCTGTTGAGAAACAGGCCTTGTCTTGTGAAGTCCCACCTACCAATACCGTCAACAGGAACCAAACCTATGCCTGACAAAGTAGCCACCCGAAGCAGTTGATCTAGCTCCATATTGACCCTCTGACAGAGCTGTTCAATTTGGGCTGGTCATACCGCATGATAGCAGGAACCAAGCCAACATTTGTATGGTTTGTTGCAGATGCTATTTTTCCCACATCACACTCAATATTGTAGCCCTGATCCCTATAAATACTGTTTCCCGCTCCACCCACTACCACAACAAGATCCTGCTTTGTAAAACGCTTGCACAATGATCCTGCATCCTCTAAGACATGCTAAGACATGCACTAGGTTTGAAAATACTTGTGACCAGGTACCTGTGACCTAATTTTTCCTGCAAGATCTGGCCCACATCTCATCCATGGCTACTACATAACAACAGAACTTTCCTCCTACTTTCTACTTTTTTTTTACAGCAGTTGGTTTCCTAGTGAAAATCCACTGGATGCTGACTACACTTAAACCTACTTTAGCATCTTCCTTAGCTCACTGAGGTAGCAAGGCAAATCTGTTGTTTGTTACAATCATGACACTCTGATACTGTTCTCTTTCTGTGGCCCCTGTTACTTGCTACCACTTCCCACCTGCCTTCACCCCCCTCCCCCCCCCCCCCTTAACCTCATCAGTTCCTCCCTAGCACTATCCAGTTCAGCCTGAAAAGCTCTAATCTTCCTTTCTTGTTCCGCTATTTTCCTATCCCTTGAACATAATCTGCAATATCATGGAAGAGACCCTTTTACTTCCCCGATTCCCATGCCACTACATTCACCCCAATGTAACCATTTGCCACAACAGCTGCACAAAATCCCAGAACGGACTTCCCTGTGGCAGCTCAAACACTTCTCTCTCATGGTTGTTTATAATATTTTTTACAAAATTTATCTAGGCAATAAGAGTAATATTCTAGTAACTACAGATCACAAAAGTCACCAAAGTTATGTGGAACACTAATATACGTGTATAATATTAATATAGTGACGTAATGAAGTTAAACTAACGTTAAAAATCAAAACTTGTATACTTAAAAAATAAGGCCTAAGATTGTATATGCGGGATACGTATTTTATGCGTTTTGAAAGGAAATAAAAGATAGAGCTAAAAACCTTTAATTCGCCGAGTAGATACGGCTCTAGTAAATGTATGTGTAATGAAAACAGCCTAAATTCTTCACTTAATACTTAAAGATATGTCTTAAATTTGTATGTAAACCTATGTCTGAAGTATTAAACGCGCAAACAAAGTTGACTCTCGAATGTACATGATCACTGTTCCGATTTCGACCATCACTGGACAGTGCTGTTGACAACATGTGCGGGGGCAAGTAGAAATAAAAACAGGTACTGTAACCTTATTGGTGAAAAAAAAACCACATGTGGAAGGCATCACAGCATCTGGGAATAGGACAGTCTGCAGCACTGAGGAACACATCCAAACAACTGTCTGAAGGTGATGATCTCTGCATTGAATCCCATGCTCCACAGTGACACGTAGCAGATATCCAATGTTCTGCCAAGGCTCTCTCCATCTCAAACAAGTGATGTCAGTCAATCATTATGAGGTAATCAACAGTGCACCAGTGGACTGATGGGATGGAAGAGACACTGTCTAAATGGGATGATGTACTGTAGTAAGCACTGCAGTTTATAGCATGAACAATTTTAGTAATTTCACCAGTTTTTCTGTAATTTCATCGCCAGCCAATGACACACCAGAAAGCTGCCCAATTTCTGTATCATTCCTAAACGAGGCCTCCGTCGCTTTGCGAGTACCATATGGTAGACTGTGAATGTAAATAGATGACTACGCAGTAGGTCCATTTGGTCACATACACCAAAGTATTCAAGACAGTGTCCTATACCAATGCACTTAGGTTATCTACACATTTCTAGTTCATCACTCATAGTGCTGAATTTACAGCTACGAGTAGCCATCTTTCCCAGTGTGGATGGGATGAAGTCAGAGATTGACAGATCCTCCTGCACTGTCCTTGACCAACTCTCTCTGTGCAACACAGTCGCCGATTTAATCTGCAACTGATTAGAAGTAGGAGGGTACTACACCAACTATATTCCGCGTCTTGTGAAGGAACGGAGTGATGAGCTACGTCTGTAACAGCTGTTCAGCGGAGACTGTTCTGCACCTGTCTTACCCATGGCACCCATGCAAGTGCACAAGATCTCTCCAGATGCGTGCATGTCGAGGAAGTTAGCACCACTTATCATTGTATAGCAGACATGAGAGTGTTGTGGTGATATAACAGACAGTTAGGAAGAAACATGTGGTTTATTCATGATGGAGCTCCACACAGATGGAGCTTGAAACATTTTACACAGATCAACTGTGCTATCAATTTTGGAGCATTATTCCAGTATCTAGAGTCGGTACTGGCAGGAGAGAAATGTCATTGAGCATAAACACACACTCTTATGGCTACATGGTTCTACATCTAAAATGTTGTGACTTGACGTAGCTGAAGGCTATGCTAACTACGGTCTCGGCAAATGAGAGCGTAATTTGTCAATGAACCATCGCTAGCAAAGTCGGCTGTACAACTGGGGCAAGTGCTACGAAGTCTCTCTAGACGTGCCGTGTGGCGGCGCTCGGTCTGCAATCACTGATAGTGGCGACACGCGGGTCCGACGTATACTACCGGACCGCGGCCGATTTAAAGGCTACCACCTAGCAAGTGTGGTGTCTGGCGGTGACACCACATAAAAATGCTAAGTTTTTAAAGCCATACGGTTTCTGAAGTATTGGCCAAGTTCTCTCTACCTCAGTCACCATGGTGATTAATTTTAAGATAATAAAACTACATCCTTGTACATTATTCACCTGTCCTAGGAAGTGAACGAGCTGTTCCCCAATACAAAGGCATCGTCAGTGTATTTCCGCCATTCGACCTGCTTATAAACCAACTAGAACGAAGTCGCGGGAAAGCTACGCTCTAATATTCTATTGCAGGAGATATACGAGATGTGTTGAAAAAGAAACTGAACTTTTGCTGTATCAGCTTTATTGCTTATCGTACAACATGTTAAGTACTGTCCCCTTCAAAATAGCCCCATTTACTGGCAGTACACCATTCACATCGTTTCTTCCAGTTTTGGAACGATTCTGGGAACACATTTTGTCGGATGTCGCGCAGGTTTCTCGCCGCATTGTCCTCCTCAGTGGTTTGGAAACGACATTCTTTCAAAGTGTTTAACAGTGTGGGAAATAGGAAAAAGTCTGCTGGAGCTAGATCCGGAGAATATGATGGATGGAGCACACTGGGAAAGTGGTGTTTTGCTAGATAGCTGCAGACAAGGAGTGACATGTGAGTTGGTGCATTGTCATGATGCAACATCCAACTCTGGTTTTCCCACAATTCAGGCCTCTTCCTGCACACAGCATCACTCATGCACACTGGGATTCCCTGGTACATTTCCTTGTTTACCATCTGACCACATGGCACAAATTTATGATGGATAATGCCTTGTAGTCAAAAAACACAACCGACATCACCTTGATCTTTACCCAACTCAAGTGCTTTTTTTGGATGAGGTCAGCCTTTGCTCACCAACTGCGACGACTGCATCTTCGTTTCTGCATCACAGCCGTACACCCACGGCTCATCGCCTGTTATGATGTTCTTAAGAAAGTTTTCATTGTCATTAACAGCGGCAAGCAGTTACTCGCACATTTTATATGGGTCTGTTTCTGATCTTCAGTCAACAAATGTAGTACGAATTCTGCACTGATACAATGAGTCTCAAGTTTGTCACTCAAAATTTAATGGCATGAACATACGCCGATGTCCACCTCTTGAGGAACTTCTCGAACAGTTAAACGACGATTTCGGCGAAACAAAGCACGAACGCTATCCTCATTGCCATCATCTGTTGATGTGGAAGGACGCCCAAATTTTTTAGATCGTGGTAAGGTCTTATGGAACCAAACTGCAGAGGTCATCAGTCCCTAAGCCTACACACTACTTAATCTAACTTAAACTAACTTACACTATGGACAACACACACACCCATGCCCGAGGGAGGACTCGAACCTCATACGGGGAGCTGCATGGACCGTGACAAGGCGCCCTAGACCATGCAGCTACCCTGCACGGAGAAGGATGTCCAGACTTGGAGTCGTCACAGACCGACATTCTGCCCTGTTGAAAACGTTAAACCACTCGTAGCACTGCGTGCGACTTAGTCAGTCCTCCCTGTATACTTCGCTAAGCATCTGAAATGTCTCTGTGAAAGTTTTGCCAAGTTTTTAGCAGAATTTCACACACACACACACACACACACACACACACACACACACACACACACACACTTCAAGCTCCTTTATTGTACTAATCCGACGAGTAGGCTGTACACGTGCTTACTTCAGCGGCTGTAGTTCGCTTGCTAATTGTCCGAGCGACACGAGTCAAATGGCAGTTTGTTGTCTAAGCCTGCCGCTAGGTGCGTTCCGTAGCCGCAGCGCGCTCTCTCTACTGGTTGGCGAGCTATTTCAAAAGTTCGGTTTTTTTTTTAACACACCTCGTATATCCAACATCAGACATACAGCCACCCTACAAATTTCCCACCCCAGTCACTACGATGATAAACTTTAAAATTATAGTACTACTTCCTTCTAAACTAATCTGGTATCCCAGGAAGTGACCGTGCTCTTCCTCATTACAAAGGCATCGTCGACGCATATCCGCCGCTCTAACTGCTTACAAACCAACTAGAACGAAGTCGGGAGGCTACTGTTCTGTCACTTAGCAAATTGATGGATTTTATACGTCTTTTTAAGTCGGAAATGTACGTACTCTTAATCACACCTCTCGGATCAGTCGTGCTTATTATTAGTAGTAGCGGTTTTGATAGATTCAGCAATGGCTCACTGCGAAATAGAGAGAGAAAGAAAAACGACATGAATATTTTCGATAGTTGATACATTTTATTACCATTCGCGTCCTACTGCACCAAAAAGGCACATGAAGGAACGGCAACTTCTTATGAGGGAGTAAGCAGCACAAGCAATAGCCAAAGGAGGTGTAACAGTCCTACTGCTGTTTACAGCAGCATAATCACGGCCACGGTAGCATTCCTCTTACACACAGAAGTCCTGGTCTGATGTTAGGTACTTTTGCTCATGTGTAGGATAATATAGGAATTTCGTCCTAACATCACGTCCCTCCTGACACTATTAAGGCTGATGTATGTGGCATCAGTCCACTCTCCTATAGAACGCTCTAGGGACTGGCTTAAGTCGGATAAAGCCGTTGATTCTTCTCCTTAATACTTATGGGATAACATTGCTTGTGAGAAATGACCGTAATTCGGTAATATTTGTATTCGGCAGCATGTGTGTGAACACAGTTCTAAATTGGAATACATATGTTTCGCTTGCTTTCATATAGCGCCTCTGTATAATACTCATATCGTCTTTGTTGAAGTATGTGTTACGAAAACCCACGTAGTGTACAGGGGGAGGGGGAGGATTAAAACTGAATGCAGCCAGAGCATAACTTTTAAGTTTTTCTCGGTATTGAGTGACTGGGTACCCCCAACCACCTGTATACCTCGCACTTCATAGTACTTTTTCTCTAATTTTATGTATTCTTGGTCAATTAACGTAATTTTTCAAGTTTTTCACGATTTTAAACATTTCGTAGTATTTCCCTCAATTTTATGTACTTACCATCAACTTGTAATTATACCAGGGTTTCCTCGATTTTTACCCATTTTATGTCAGTTTTCATATTTTTATATAGTTTTCCATATGTATATGGCCATATTCCCGGCATAACAGTGCGTTATTTAATTTTATATGAGGATACTTGCGCGTCCAATACATAAGCCTACTAAAAAACCCTATGAAATGACGTCTTCCCTATGATTCACATGCATGCATTTTGTGTAATTAGATGAGGCACAATGAGTGATGCAGATTGGAAACTTGCAGTCTGGAGACAAATCCATGTACTGTTATGGCACATCAGAAAGCTTGTTTGCAGATTCATGTAGTGCGCGCTTGATGGAAACTCATCAATCTGGTACAGTTCTACGCGTTAATCTGACTTCCACTCTACCGTGTAGGGATCTGCAACAGGGAGTTGACATGTGTACAGAGTTGATTTCTGCTGCTCTGATATTCTTTTTTCCCAGTAAGTGTATTCTCTTATTGCTTCACACATGAGTTTCACTACTTTTATTTACACTGACCAGCTCTGATACGCTCCCACAGCCACATCAGGACATCTACAAACTGTAGATTTCAGGTATTTTTTATCCTAGAAATAATTTATTCGTTAGTTGACAGTGTGTCGACTGCACTTCACATCCTGGACCACGAGAGTTTCCCCTCCCCGAACCTGAAGAGTGCACACTGTGGTGTCACTGCCAGACACCACACTTGCTAGGTGGTAGCCTTTAAATCGGCCGCGGTCCGTTAGTATACGTCGGACCCGCGTGCCGCCACTATCAGTGATTGCAGACCGAGCGCCGCCACACGGCAGGTCTAGAGAGACTTCCTAGCACTCGCCCCAGTTGTACAACCGACTTTGCTAGCGATGGTTCACTGACAAATTACGCTCTCATTTGCCGAGACGATAGTTAGCATAGCCTTCAGTTACGTCATTTGCTATGACCTAGCAAGGTGCCATGTTCAGTTACTATTGATATTGTGAATAATGTACAGTCAAGAGCGACGTTCACCATTAATGGATTAAAGTTAAGTATTCCACCAGCTACGTCCGTTTTTCTAAATTCTAATTTCCTTGTCCTGTTCCAGACCTCACGCTAGCCTGCGTGAGCTAAAACGCGTGCCATTTGGCTTCCTCTAATAACACGGTGTTGGCTCTCCTGCCAACCCACAACATTTGGCGACGAGGCCATACCGTGTTCTTAACTATACTGCCCTGATTTACTTGTATAATGGCTTCACCACCATCTCCAGATGTACTGTCCGAATTTTATCGCTTACAGAATCAGCAGATGCAGGCCTTACTGGATGCCCTTGGACAGCTCGTCCAGGGTCAACGTGGAATGCAAAACGACGCGGCAGCCGCCGCTCCACCACTAACACAGCCACAACACGCAGTTGCACCAACTTTTCGTCCTTTTGATGCTGCACTGGAAAGCTGGACGGAGTGGTCACGCCAATTTGGATTCCATCTCGCCGCCTACAGAATTCAAGGTAACGAGCGGCAGCCTTTTTTGTTGTCCTCCGTAGGGGTGCACACGTACTGTGTGATAGTCAAATTATTTCCCCGACACAACGTAGCAACTCTGTCCTACGACGAAATTTTGTTTGCATTAGATGCATATTTCAAAGAATCTTTCAATGTAGTTGCCAAACGGTATACCTTCTTTCGTACAAAACATATGGCAGGTCAGACTAATAGGGAGTGGGTTGCAACCTTGCAGGCCTTACTAGGGATTGTGCTTTTGAGTGTCAATGTGGACTCCCTTATTCAGATACTATGGTACGTGATGCAATTGCACCGAACGTTTCTGATGTTCGTATACGGGAACAGATTTTGAAACTAGTCAATCCCTCCCTTCAACAAGTGAGGGACATATTGGATCGGCAGGACACACTTGACTTTGCTCAGGAATCATTTGAAACTTCGCCACCCGTGTGTCAGGTTAACCGGCCCGCCGGGCGAGCTGCACGGAACAGTAAACAGTTCTCGCGCCCGGCCGTGCTGCTGCCGCCAGGCTCTCAGCCACGTGCACCGCGCCGGCAAGCAAACGCAGTGCTAAAATCATGCCTGCAATGTGCTACTAGACATTCGCGTGAGAATTGCCCGTCACGCCAGGCTATTTGCTTTTACTGTAATAAAAAAGGACATGTCCAAAGTGTTTGCCAGAAAACGCTCAGATCGGAAGCTCAGAACCATTCCAAGCCCTTTGCTTTGCGCCGGAATCGGAATCGAACCAAGGATACTCACGCTCGCGACACTTCTCCCATGGAAATTCATATAGTTCATGCCATTCCGCCCAGTGCCACTCTCTCTAACAGTGACTGTGTTCGTCCCACAAATAGTGTGCGTTGACATTGCTGGAACTCCCGTCAAGTTGCAAGTGATTTTGTACCAGTGTCAGTTCACATTGCACGAGACAGTCGCTCTTGTCGTCAGCAGGGCAATAAACTTTTTGTGGACTTGGACATTAACGGCAAAGTGATACCATTCCGGCTTGATACCGGGGCTGCAGTTTCACTGATCAATCAAGACACTTACAAACTGCTGGGCACACCTCCGTTGCGTGTTGCAACTGTTAAGTTAACTACCTGTTCAGGCCACAAGATCCCTGTGTTAGGACAGTGCAGCCTTCTTGCAACATACAAAGGACAAACAAAACTTGTGTCATTTTACGTCCTTCGTTCTTCTTCTGCAGTGAACTTGTTTGGTTTCGATTTATTTCAGTTGTTTAACTTGTCTATAGTACATCAGGTCCTATCAGTGAACCAGACTGTGTCTTCAGACAGTGTTTCTCGTCTATGTAAAGAATTTGCAGACATTTTTGCACCGGGCCTTGGTTGCGCTAAGAACTATAAAGCACATTTGGAACTGAAAGTAAACGCGCAACCGAAATTTTTCAGAGCACGTAATGTTCCCCACGCATTGCGTGATGAGGTCGCAAAAACATTACACGATTTGGAATCACAAGGTGTAATTGAACGTGTGCAGGCTTCTCTCTGGGCATCACCCTTAGTAATTTTGTCAAAACCTTCCGGAAAATTGAGACTGCGTGGACTTCAAGGCAACAATGAATCCACAACTAGTGACTGCAACTTTTCCTTTACCCCGCCCGGAAGATCTTTTTGACAAACTGTGCCCGGGTAAATATTTTTCGAAGTTGGACCTAGCAGATGTGTACTTGCAAATACCGGTGTACGAAGAATCCCAGCGCGTTTTGGTGGTTAACACACATCTTGGTTTGTATCGATTCAAACGACTGCCATTCAGGTGTGCATCCGCCCCTGCATTGTTTCAGCAATATCTACAAACTGTTTGTGCGTCGGTCTCTACTGCAGCAAACTATCTGGACGATATTGTGATCTCTGGAAAGACGGAAGAAGAACATTTAGCCAATCTCAGAACATTATTTCAGGTTTTGCGACAAAATGGTCTTCGCTTGCGGAAGGACAAATGTGTGTTTTTTGCTCGTGACTTACCCTACCTGGGACATGTACTCAATGCCCAAGGCATACATCCCAGTCCCGAGCACCTCCGTGCCATACAAGACTTGCTTTCGCCACAGAATTTGAAGCAGCTACAGAGTGTGCTGGGAAAAATTAACTATTATCATCGTTATGTTCAACAGGCCTCTTCCATTTCAGCTACGCTTCATCGCTTACGCCGTAAAGGTGTTCCGTTCGTCTGCACGACGGAATGCGAACGCGCCTTTCGCCAGTTGAAATCGGCGTTGCTTTCCAATACTTGCCCTACGCCATTCGATCCCCAGTAGGCCCTTTTGTTGATGGTGGTTGCATCGGATTTCGGGATCGGTGCTGTGCTTGCGCACAACGATGGATCGCACGATTGCCCTATTGCCTTTGCGTCCAAATTGCTCTCGTCTGTGCAAAGAAATTATTCACAGATCGAGAAAGAAGCATTGGCTCTCGTGTTTGGTGTTACAAAGTTTCATGATTTCTTGTATGGTCGTCACTTTACCATCGTCACCGATCACAAACCTTTGACATCGCTTTTTCATCCGACCAAGCCTGTACCTCCACGTACAGTGCAGAAATTCATTCGCTGGTCTATTTTCCTCTCGCAGTACCGCTACGATATCTTGTATCGGTCCACTGCTAAGCACGGAAACACCAATGCGTTGTCCCGTTTGCCTGTTGCTGAAGATAGAGCATTCGATTCCTCCGAACTTGCTTGCATGTTTATTGATTCGGGAACCGATGACGTGGTCGAATCGTTTCCGATTGATTTTCGTCGTGTAGTTACAGCCACAGCTGCCGACCCTGTCCTTGCTACCGTTCTGCGTTTTGTTGCTACGCAATGGCCCTTGTCAAAATCACAGATCGGGGATCCGTTGGTTCGCCGATTTTTTGCTCACCAGGAGAGACTTTTTGCACAACGTGGTGTTTTGCTGCTGCGTTCTGATAATGTAATCATCAGTCCAGGGTCGTGGTACCACGTTCGTTACAGTCCTCGGTCTTACAGGTTCTCCATCAAGGACATTGGGGTATAGTGAGAACGAAACAACTTGCTCGTCAGCACTGTACTTGTTTCGAAATCGATGCCGCTATTACGAATATGTGCTCTTCTTGCATGGTGTGTGCCGAACAACAATCAGCACCGCCGCGGAAATTGTTTGCGTGGCCAAAAGCCACTTCCCCTTGGCAATGCTTACACATCGATTTTGCTGGTCCGTTCTGGAATGCTCGATGGTTGATTGTGGTAGATTCATTCAGTAATATTCCTTTTGTTGTCCGGATGTCTTCCACGACGTCATCTGCCACCATCCAAGCGTTATCTTATATCTTTTGCATTGAAGGTCTTCCACAGACTATTGTTTCCGACAGTGGCCCACAATTCATGTCTGCAGAATTTCAGTCATTCTGCAAGGCCAATGGTATTCAACATCTGACGTCCGCGCCGTTTTCGCCACAGTCAAACGGTGCAGCTGAACGATTGGTCAGGACTTTCAAGTCACAGATGTTGAAGTTGAAAGAGTCGCATTCTCGGGAGGACACGTTATTGCTCATTTTGTCCTCGTATCGCCCTCAGCCCCGAGATGGTCGCTCGCCGGCTGAGTTGCTCCACAGTCGCCCTCATCGAACCTTGATGTCTTTGCTACATCCGCCGCATCCGGTTCCTGTGCAGTGGCAGACATCTGCTTTTGCTCCAGGCGACGTTGTCTACTACCGCCACTATCGAGGTTCACGGCGTTGGCTCGAAGGGCGCATTCTTCGCTGCCTCGGCCGCGCTATGTATCTGGTTTTGGGGGCCTCTGGTGAGGTGCGACGGCATCTCAATCAGCTGCGCCTCTGTCGTCGCACGGGTTCTGCCGCTCCCCGTCTGCTTTCAGCGACGGTGCCGTCCGGTCAGCGCCCTGGGGACCCATCTACTGGCTCGCCTCAGCCCCAGGTGTTACCGACGCTGCCTTCCATTTTGCCCCAAGGCGAACGCGCCGCCGCCTGTTCTCCCGCCGGCGACGCCCGCAGTGGACGCGTCGCTGCAACCGCCGGGCGGCTCCCTGGGTCACGCGCCGCCGATCGCTTCCCGTGACCAGTTGTCCTCCGACATGGAACTCTTGCCCGCTCCGGACCATATGTCGTCTTCGCCCGTCGGGTGCCCCGGCCCGATGGAGGTCGACATTTCGGCCCCTTCTGTCTCTCGGCGGGCGCATACACCGCATGTTGGCGTGCATCCTGGAGCAGGTTTTCAGGCGTTTCCTAGCTCCCCGCGGTCCGAATGGCAGGGTGCGGGTGGCACAGCCTCGCCTGTTGTTAGGCTCCCCACCTCGTCGCATACGTCAATATGGGGTCCTCACCACGGCGGGCGGAAGCCTTATGCCAAAACCGTACGCCGATTTGCGGGGGAGGAATGTGGTGTCACCGCCAGACACCACACTTGCTAGGTGGTAGCCTTTAAATCGGCCGCGGTCCGTTAGTATACGTCGGACCCGCGTGTCGCCACTATCAGTGATTGCAGACCGAGCGCCGCCACACGGCAGGTCTAGAGAGACTTCCTAGCACTCGCCCCAGTTGTACAACCGACTTTGCTAGCGATGGTTCACTGACAAAATACGCTCTCATTTGCCGAGACGATAGTTAGCATAGCCTTCAGCTACGTCATTTGCTACGACCTAGCAAGGCGCCATGTTCAGTTGCTATTGATATTGTGAATAATGTACAGTCAAGAGCGACGTTCACCATTAATGGATTAAAGTTAAGTATTCCACCAGCTACGTCCGTTTTTCTAAATTCTAATTTCCTTGTCCTGTTCCAGACCTCACGCTAGCCTGCGTGAGCTAAAACGCGTGCCTTTCGGCTTCCTCTAATAACACGGTGTTGGCTCTCCTGCCAACCCACAACACACACTTCTAGCAGCGTAATTTATAGATGAACAGTTAGCAAGTGATGCATTCGAACAGCAACCGTCCGATGTTGACAGCGTTACACGCATACCTATAGAAACTATGTATGCATATTACCAATCGCGAAGTCTTGATTTCAACCACTTGTATGTTATTTCCGAGAGTGCTACAGCGCTTTTGTTGTTGTTGCTATGGTCTTCAGTCCAATGGTTGGTTTGATGCAGCTATTCTACCCTGTGCAAGCTTCTTCACCTCCGAGTAACTACTGCAACCTACATACTTCTGAATCAGCTTACTGTATACATCTATTGGTCTCCCTTTACAATTTTTACCTTCCACGCTTCCCTCCAATACTAAATTGGTGATCCCTTGATGGCTCAGAACATGTTCTACCAACCGATCCCTTCTTCTAGTCTGGTTGTGCCACAAATTCCTCTTCTCCCCAATTCTATTCAGTACTTCCTCGTTAGTTACATGATCTACCCATCTAATATTCAGCATTCTGCTGTAGCACCACATTTCGAAAGCTTCTATTCTCTTCTTGTCTAAACTGTTTATCGTCCACATTTCACTTTCATACATGGCTACACCCCATACAGCCGGCCGAAGTGGCCGTGCGGTTAAAGGCGCTGTAGTCTGGAACCGCAAGACCGCTACGGTCGCAGGTTCGAATCCTGCCTCGGGCATGGCTGTTTGTGATGTCCTTAGGTTAGTTAGGTTTAACTAGTTCTGAGTTCTAGGGGACTAATGACCTCAGCAGTTGAGTCCCATAGCGCTCAGAGCCATTTGAACCAACACCCCATACAAATACTTTCAGAAACGACTTCCTGACACTTAAATCTATACTCTATGTTAATAAATTTCTCTTCTTCAGAACGCTTTCCTTACCATCGCCAGTCTACATTTTATATCCTCTCTACTTCGACCATCACCAGTTATTTGCTACCCAAATCGCAAAACTTACTTATTGTATCTCATTTGCTACTCTAATTCCCTCAGCATCACCTGATTTAATTCGACCACAGTCCATTTCTCTCGTTTTGCTTTTGTTGATGTTCATCTTATATCCCCGTTTCAAGACACTGTTCATTGCGTTCAGTTGCTCTTCCGAGTCATTTGCTGTCTCTAATAGAATTACACTGTCATCGACGAACCTCAAGGTTTTTATTTCTTTCCCTGGATTTTAATTCCTACTCCAGATTATCTTTTATTTCCTTTACTGCTTGCTTAGTATACAGAATGAAGAACATCGGAGACAGGCAACAACCCTATGTCGCTCCCTTCTCAACCACTGCTTCCCTTTCGTGCCCCTCGACTCTTATAACTACCACATGGTTTCTGTACAAATTGTAAAGAGCCTTTCATTACCTGTATTTTGCACCGGATACCTTCAGAACTTGAAAGAGAGTATTCCAGTCAACACTGTCAAAAGCTTTCTCTAAATCTACAAATGCTATAAATGTAGGTTTGCCTTTCTTTAATCTATTTTCTAAGATAAGTCGTAGGGTCAGTATTGCCTCGTGTGCTCCAACATTTCTATGGAATCCAAACTGATCTTCCATGAGGTCAGCTTCTGCCAGTTTTTCCATTCTTCTGTAAAGGATTCGTATTAATATTTTGCAGCAGTATTAGTAATTTGCAGCAGTTCTGTAATTTTCACACCTGTCAGCACCTGCTTTCTTTGTGATTGGAATTATTATATTCTTCTTGAAGTCTGAGGGTACTTTGCCTGTCTCATCCATCTTGCTCACCAGATGGAAGAGTTTTGTCATGGCTGGCTCTCTGAAGGCTATCAGTAGTTGTAACATGTTTCTACTCCTGGCGCCTTGTCTCGACTTAGGTCTTTCAGTGCTCTGTCAAATTCTCCATGTAGTATCAAATCTCCCATGTCATCTTCATCTACGTCCTCTTCCATTTCCATAACATTGCCCTTCACTACGTCACCCTTGTGTTGACCCTCTATATAATCCTTCGATCTTTCTGTTTTCCTTTCATTGCTTGGGACTGGTTTTTGATCTGTGTTCTTGATATTCATATAGTTGGTTCTCTTTTCTCCAAAGGTCTCTTTAATTTTCCTGTAGGCAGTATCTATCTCAACCCTAGTGATATATTCTTCTATATCCTTACATTTCTCCTCTATCCATTCCTGGTTAGTCCGTTCGTACTTCCTGTCGATCTGATTTTTAAGACGTTTTTATTCCTTTTCGCCCATTTCATTTACTGCATTTTTATATTTTCTCCTTTCATCAATTGAACTCAATATCTCTTGTGTTAGCCACGGATTTTTAATAGTCGTCGTCTTATTACCTATTTGATCCTCTGCTGCCTTCCCTTTTTCATCTCTCAAAGCTATCCATTCTTCTTCTACTGTATTCCTTTCCCTTGTTCTTGTCAGTCGTTCCCTAATGCTCCCTGTGCAACTTTCTAAAACCTGTGGTTCTTTTAGTTTTCCAGGTCCAATCTTCTTAAATTTCTACGTTTCTGCAGTTTCTTCAGTTTTAATCTACAGTTCATAACCAAGTAAATTGTGGTCAGAGTCCACATCTGACATTGGCAATGTATTACAATTTAAAACCTGGTTCCTAAATCTCTTTCTTACCATTATATAATCAATCTGAAACCTTCCAGTTTCTCCAGGCCTCTTCCACGCATACAGCCTTCTTTCACGTTTCTTAAACAAAGTATTAACTGTGATTAAGTTATACTCTGTGCAGAATTCTACCAGGCAGCTTCCTCTTTCATTCCTTACCCCCAGTCCATATTCACCTACTACTTTCGCCTCTCTTCCTTCTACTATACAATTACAGGCCACCAAGACTATTAAACATTCGTCTCCCTTAACTATGTGAATAATTTATTTTAATTCATCATACATTTCCTCAACCTCCTCCTCATATTCGTAGCTAGATGGCATGGAAACTTGTACTACTGTGTTGGGTGTGGGCTTCGTGTCTATCTTGGCTACAGTAAGGCGTTCAGTATGCTGTTCGTAGTAGCTTACCAGCGCTCCTATTTCTTATTCATTATTAAACCTACTCGTGCATTACTCCTATTTGATTTTGTATTTATAGCCCTGTATTCATCTGACCAGGAGTCTTGTTCCTCCTGCCACCGAACTTCACGAATTCCCACTATATCTAACTTTAACCCATCCATTTCCCTTTCTAAATTTTCTAACCGCCCGATTAAGGAATCTAACATTCCGATCCGTAGAACGCCAGTTTTGTTTCTCCTGATAACGACGTCCTCCTGAGTAGTCCCCCACTGGAGATCCAAATGGGGAACTATTTTACATCCAGAATATTTTACCCAAGAGGATGCTATCATGGTTTAACCTGTTGCATCCTGCCTAGTCGTCGAATATGGGGTATCTAGGAAACCTGCTTTCTCGGATCGCTAGACAACAGTTCAAGCAAATCATATTAAAAGCCTTATTACGAAATGAATCAGTGACAACACTTAACTTTGACAATAACAGAGAAGTGTCGCAAGCAAAGGGCGACATGCAAATAAGAAATTTCTTCAGTATATACAATTCTTAAGCCGCTGGCCTTGAAGTGCCTAATCTCGATGCAGCTGTAGAAGTGGGCGCGACCAGTTGGCGCGGTGCTTATGTTCTCTTCGCATAGAGAGCGCTGCGTCGCGTTGTCGTCCTGGAGAATGGCCGGTCAGCGTGCAATTGGCTGACGTCTTCTTCACAGCCCTCTCTGCTCTTTCGTTTCCGACTGGCGTGTTGGCGCTTGACTTTACGCCGTTAACATAGTCATACTCAGCCCTACAAATAGCAGGAAACTCTTCGCAAAACGGTTCTGTAGGGGATGCAAGCAAATTTAAAGTCATCCTGCTAAAAGCATATTACCTTCCATTCAAGTTACATTACCGATATTTCGTAACAATATTGTCTTGATTCTCCAGTAATAACAACAAACTAGGGATCCTGATTCTCCTATCGCACCTCCTTGTATACTCTTAAAGACCCACAATGACGGCACATCATCATCCCAGTTCCGCTATTTTGTGTGCTAGATGTCCATTGGATGGATGGCGACAGTCTTTAATAAGTATTATTCATATGTATAAGACGGGCAACCGCCTTGCCGCAGTGGATACACCGGTTCCCGTGAGATCACCGAAGTTAAGCGCTGTCGGGCGTGGCCGGCACTTGGATGGGTGACCATCCAGACCGCCATGTGCTGTTGCCATTTTTCGGGGTACACTCAGCCTCGTGATGCCAATTGAGGACCTACTCGACCGAATAGTAGCGGCTCCGGTCACAGAAAACCATCATCACTACCGGGAGAGCAGTGTGCTGACCACACGCCCCTTCTATCCGCATCCTCAAGTGAGGATGACACGGCGGTCGGATGGTCCCGATGGGCCACTTGTGGCCTGAAGACGGAGTGCCTTTTATGTATAAGACAGAACAGTAAATTAGTCGGTTGGTATAGTATAACACTGTACTTGAATGCGCCCAGTCACTCAAAACATATATTCTACAGAGGCAATGCCTTTGCTCTATTTTCTGTATGTCTGTGTTTGGATCGTGGATGAATACCATGACCCAGGGTAGAACTGAGTTGGCGTTAGAATTTGGATCCACCAAGCGTTATACGAGAGTCACTCCAAAAGAAATGCACACTATTTTTTAATCCATCTTTTATTCTACTTGTTTGAAACTTTTACAGTGTGTAGATACATCCTTTAGGAACAATATTTTCATTTCTCCACATAATTTCCATCCCTCTCAACTGCCTTACGACATCTTGGAACCAGCGCCTGTATAACCTCACGGTAAAATTTTGGACCAACCTGTTGGAGCCACTGTTTGGAAGCGTACACAAGGGAGTTATCATCTTCAAACCTTGTTCCACGAAGAGAGTCTTTCAGTTTCCCAAAGAGATGATACATGGAGCCAGGTCAGGACTGTAAGGCGAGTGTTTCAGTGTTGTCCATCCGAGTTTTGTGATCGCTTCCATGGTTTTTTGATTGACATGTGGCCGTGCATTGTCGTGGAACAGCAAAACATCCTGCTTTTGCCGATGTGGTCGAACACGACTCAGTCGAGCTTCAAGTTTCTTCGGTGTCATCACATATGCATCAGAATTTATGGTGGTTCCACTTGGCATGATGTCCACAACACTTTCGGTATTCTGCAAACACTACCTTTCCCTACCCCAACGTAGCGTGACAATTCGTTCACTGTGATGCGTGTGTCAGCAGTCACCAATTCGTTAACTCTCTGCACATTGTCAGGAGTGTGTGCAGTACGAGGCCTGCCGCTGCGAGGACAATCCTCAATATTGCTGTGCCCACTTTCATCACCTAACCCGGTTGCCCACCGACTAATTGTACTGCGATCGACAGCAGCATCTCCAAACACCTTTTTCAACCTCTTGTGGATGTTTCCCACTGTCTCGTTTTCACAGCACAGGAATTCTATGACAGCATGTTACTTCTGACGAACGTGAAGTGTAGCAGCCATCTTGAAGACACGCTGTGACGGCGCCACTCACGGGAACAGGTTGAACTAAGTTTGAAAACAAGCGGGAAGGATGTATCTACACACTGTAAAACTTTCACACATGCATAATGAAAACTGTATTTTTACAAAAATAGTGTGCATTTCTTTTGGAGTGACCCTCGTATCTGAAACAGTGTCTAGATGTGAATCCACAATGCACTACGTGCAGGACAGGTTTGGAGGTGGATCCACCATGCATTACATCCAGAATTGTGTCAAGAGGATGATCCACAATGCGGTACATCTGGGACAGGGTTCGAAGGTGGATCCACTAGCGAGAGGACTGGCTCACATTTATTGGAGCCGTCCATGTCTCATGCATAGACATAGACATACAGAAAATAGAGTAAATGCGCTGCTTGTGTAGTATATATGATTGAGAGTGACTGGGTGCATTTGAGTATGGCGATTTTTATAGAAGATGCGTTGACATTAAATACAAGTGTTCTCCATCGCAGAATGGCATGCGGTTGCGGGTAGGGCTGCTGGAGGCGTGGGGACGGTGTAGGGGTGGTGCATTTTAGACAAACAAGTTGCACTTGGAGTGGCCATCATTTATCTTGCTTTCTTCGGTGAGGCTACTGGCTTTGCGGCCTAATGTGTATGTAAGCATCGTTAGCGCAGACTGATCGTCTGGACCATTCAGCCATGTGCTAATCTCATTGGATTAGGGAAGGATGGGGAAGGAAGTCGGCTGTACCCTTTCAAAGGAACCATCCCCGAATTTGCCTGAAATGATTTAGGGAAATCACAGATGCGCAGGGCTGAAAACTCTGCCCACAGATACGACGGAGAGGCTGCCCATTTGAAAAATCGATCTGGAGAGTTTCCCGGAATTTCGTTGTTGTTCCAGTTTTTCCGAGATATATGTTTAATAGATTGCAGGACGCTTCCGTCTGTGACTGAGTTCTGCACACCAGAACAGTATACCACGGCCACCATGTGGATTTCTTTCTGACCATCAGCGACCAGATTTAAGAGACCTGTGTCCCTACCTGTGGCAGGGAGAGGGAGGGATGAGGGGTGGCAGCGATGGAAGGTAAGCGTGGCTGTAAGTTGGGTAGTTCGTGACTGCGCATCAGTGAGAACAGTTGTGCAGCTGCCACTCCTCTCTCCCAGTACAATCTTTTGGGATGACGATTTTCCCCTATCCCCAGTACATTTGTTACGTTATGACCCATTTATTATGAGTGCTGTTTTTTTAAATAACAGTTTCGGTGTGTAATTAGAACACTGAAGGATTTTCCATCAGTTGTGGTAGTGTGCATTCGCTTTCCTGAATTTCGATTACCTGGGCTGCAGGGTGACTGTCGGGCAGTACAGTGGGAGCCATCTTTAATGAATTCTGATGTCAAACAGCGATAGACACAGTCCTTAGCTGTATGCTTACAGGTAATACACTTATTAAATTCCTCTCTGTCCAACACCAGCATCTAGTCATGGAACATATTTCCTGCCAAAAATAAAGATAGTACTTTCCACTCCAGCGTTTTTTCCCGTCAGCTTGTAGGGGAAGAGCAGAGTTTGAGTACGTCTGCCGTCAATTTCGAGTGGTACTGTGAAATTTTTTCTCAGCAGGATAACACCAGTTGTACGGCATATCTATTTTAGAGCTGTATTGCGATTTTAGGGGCTCCTTGTGTAGCGCTATGCACATAGTTGTGTAATTAGAACCGATCTTTAAGATTAATTATGTAGTTCAGACCAATATTTACTTCACACTCCGATATGTAGAACGCCAGTTTTGTTTCTCCTGAGTAGTCCCCGCCCGGAGATCCGAATGGGGGACTATTTTACCTCTGGATTATTTTACTGAAGAGGATGCAATCGTCATTTAACCATACAGTAGAGCTGCATGCCCTCAGGGAAAACTACGGCTGTAGTTTCCCCTTGTTTTCAGCCATTCACAGTACCAGCACAGCAAGGCAGTTTTCATTGGTGTTACAAGGCCAGATCAGTCCACCATCCGGACTGTTGCTCCTGGAACTACTGAAAAGGCTGCTGTCCCTCTTCAGGAACCACACGTTTGTCTCACCCCTCAACAAATACCCCTTCGTTGTGGTTGCACCTACGGTACAGCTATCTGTATCGCTGAGGCACGCAAGCCTCTCCACCAATGGCAAGGACCGTGGTTCATGGGGATACTGTTGATATTTCCGAGAAGATACCTGACATTTATTTTTTTTAGCGATGCCCGTACTTTTATCGAACAGTAGCTAAATAAGTAAAGACCACTTTTCAATTGTCTTTTTGTGTAGGCCGTAATCCACAAGGTTCAATATCCCAATGGTACCATTCACATGGTCATCCATAGTGTCAGTACTCACAGTTGCCATAAAAAGGGCATCTATTCATAAAAACAATTTCTTAGGAAGACCATAGCCTGCATTGTAGCTAAAGTACATACATACTGCAAAGCTTTTCTATCAGCTTGTGGATTTGGCGCTCTTGAAGCCACAAAAATGGCCTTAGTTGTATCTGTCGAGTTCATTGTTGGCGGCAAACGTGTGTACAGCTTCATGCGCTTCAGAAGGCAGAAGAATTTATTGACTCTGTGTCAATAAAAGTCATCCAACCGACAGCCATGTTGTTTATGGATATTCCAAATGCCAGATTCTCTCTTTCACACACTATTTTCCTTACAGTACAGAGATGTTAAGGTTCCGACAACGGTGCGCCAGCCAGAGGCACCAATGGATTTCGACTGGCATTTGTACGAAAAACCCAGCTGTCTCCTACCTGTGGCAACTGACTGAAGCCATCGACACATGTGATAGATATATCAGCAGTCCTCTGTTGGGTTGGTTAAGTGTCTACTCCATAGCATAATTATTTCATCCAAAATAATTAATTTTACTTTTGCAAATTTAAATGCTGACATGTTTGCAGTGCTAGCTGAACAGGGCATTGTTCTGTCACACAGGGACATGAGAAGTCCAAATATATTTTGTACAATCTGACCACCTATTCCAAAAGAGCATTTTCCTATGTATGGACAACACATCGTCATCATTTACACCCGCCAATTAAAAACAACCGCTAAATATTGATGCAAACCCTTAATCAGTAAAGTTTTGCACACGCCAGTACCACCAACAACTAAATAATAAAACGGTGGTGGTGATTTTTGAGTGAAAATGTGTCCCACATGTAATACAAAAATGTCTTTGGCCATGATTAAAAATTCTAACTAAACTCAATACGTCATCTTGACACTCTGCAGCTGGTTGGGAAATCACTCCTGTTGTTAAATCTACTCGTTGTCCATGAAGCTGTAGACAATGATCTAGATCTTCTTCTTGGGTATTCAATTTCTCATCGTCTAAAGAACGAGCTTTTCATTACCTACATCCTCTTCAATTTTGGCCGAGCGATGTGGCGCAGTGGTTAGCACACTGGACTCGCATTCGGGAGGTCGCGTCCGGCCATCTGATTTAGGTTTTCCGTGGTTTCCCTAGATCACTTCAGGCAAATGCTGGGATGGCTCCTTTGAAAGGGCACGGCCGATTTCCTTCCCCATCCTTCCATAATCCGAGCTTGACCTCCGTCTCTAATGACCTCGTTGTCGACGGGACGTAAAACACTAATTTCCTCCTCCTCTTCAGTTTTGTCTGCGTCACGAACGGCATCTAGCAATGCTTCGGACTCATCTGAACCCTCCAGTCGATTAATTAAATTGAATATGTCTCAACAGTATTTTTTCTCACTAAGTTCGATCAGCGTGTTTTCGTATTTTACATTATCATCAACTAATCCAGAAATTTTGCCTCTACAGTTTGTACATAACATTAGCTGCTCTCTGTCGAAATTGGCGAGATATCGTACTCTGTTACATCTACGGAAACGTATGATCCTGGGTTTCTTTTTTTTTCGCACGTAAACTACATTGTTTAGCAACCTGATAAGTTTTCCAACGCATTCATCATCAGCGTTTTATCTGTAGTTTTACGTGGGATTTTAGTTGTAAATTTATAATAAGAGACAAAATACGTTACACTCGTTGTATCAGTTGTATTGTCATTTCGCCGATTTCGATAATGATCCAGTAAATTTTTTAAAAATATGTTTGTGGATAATTGGTCTATGAACTGCAAACCTACTAAAGATTTCAAAATACCCACTCGAAGCTACATGTCTGTCTACTTGGGTTATGTGTTGTTTCTTTAACAATTAATTTTCCAACACATTCATTGTCAATGTTTATCTTTAGGTGTGCATGAGATTTCAGTTGAAAATGTATAACGAGCGGCAAAGTAAGCTAAACTCATTGTATCATATTATCAATTGGCCGATTCTGAAAACGATCCAGTAAATTTTTTGTAGATATGTTTGTGCATGATTGATCTATGGTCTGTAAATTTACTACCGAACTCAAAATAACCACTCGTTCTTTGGGATGCTCTGTGTTTATAAATTATAAACATCGCTCGAAAAAGCTTGGGACAAAGGGAGTCCTGCCAGGCAGTAAACAGCCTCTTGGGATGATATTTGAAAGAATTTAGAAATACTTTTGATATAGGCAATTGAGATTTCTTTAAGCTACTGTTTCCACTTTTGGCCTCTTCTACAGTTGCTCTTAGTAAATTTGACATGCCTCTATCGGCATTGTTAATATAATTGACGATCTAAATGGAACAGAAAATGGACCCAGTATAAACTGACAAGCCGTATTAGTCTGTTATAATTCCATCACTTTTCTGCAAAATGTACTGACCATGACACCTTTGGGGCGTCTTTGTACATATATTTTGGGCTATTTAAGTGTATATTTAACTGTCGATATATAGTGATCAACATTTAATTCAGTTGATGCTAAGTACCCACCAAATTTGAAATGTACGGAATGTTTACTAAGTCGTCCAGTAATTTCTTTGACATTTCTTTCCATTTTTTGAGAGTTGTGTTATTGTCTTCAAGAGGTGTAAAATGTTGCATCCTATCTACAGGGGGAAAGAGGCATTCCAAATCGACAAGGCCGGCTAGGTTGGGGATGACAGTAATATGTGTGTTTGTGAGTTTGTATATGAATCAACTGTCGTCTAATTCTTCGCTATTGCAGGATATGATATGGTCAACAAATATGAGAACCCCTTGAGTTGATGATGGGTCTCCAGGAATGAAAGCTGACACATCTTCCAAACACGATATGGACGTGAGGAGAACCTCTATTTTGGAACTTTATCCTATGTTATTAATGGCTTACTTAATATCCAAAGAAAGGCACAACGCGAGGAAACCGCGTTCTTTTTTTTAAAATCCTTTAAAACGAATTTGGAAAACGTGGTAAATATAAATAGGCCTGACTGAATAAGTCGCACTTTTTCTACGCATGGAATGTTTTCTGATTCCTTAAGAGATACTTCCTCTTTGTCAACTGTCCCTGTTTTATTAAATGAGACCATTGTGTTTCAGCTGCTGACATCGTCATAAATAATATGTGGACGCCGAACTGCCGAATCATTAGCAACAATTTTTTCTTTTCTTTTTCCCAGTGGCAGGGGAATTTCTCACAGTACTTAGAATTCCGTATCCATCATGTTGAGTGAGATTCTGTAAAGAATCATAACTGAGAAGATTATTTCCTAGAATAGGGGTACCGTTGCTGGTATTGTTTTCCTAAGACAAGTAGCTGTATGTCCACGTATCCAGGTATCGTCATATGTTATCCCTGAGTCTTCAAATTATCCCGTCTACACTAAATATTTCACTACTTTTCTCACTACTGCGTGTCGAATACATTCTTGCCGGCCACGTTTGTAGCACATTTTTGTCTTCAAAAGAAGTGTTATTACATGACTGTCAGATGAATCTCTTGATAGGGCTATTACCATCATGTTTATATCTGCTGCAACAGTCTCTACATTTACAACATTTAACTATCTTAAGAAATATGTGTTGTGGTGACACAGTACGCTCTTCAAGCTGAGTAAGTTGTTGCATAATGTCCGGAATATTACGATAAATTAAGCCATTACACATGGCTAGCCATGACATTTTTCCTTCTTTAGGGGTGCCAATGGAAGACACCTCTACATTTTCAGTATGGTGATGTGCGTCTTTCAGGGCTAATAAAACAAGATTAACAATTTCATTTGTGTTGGTTCAGATTTACAGTTGAGTATCTTCTCGTTAACCTCGGCTGACACCTCATGCTAGTGACATAGTGAAATTCCACTGACTCCTGTCTCGACTTATCACGGCTGGTCGTCAAGGCCGGCGGAAGATATCTGTATGGCGCAAAAAGTGGCAATTGATTCTAAATCGTGAAAAGTATGAGGTTATTCACATGAGTGCTACAAAGAAACCGCTAAATTTCAGTTACACGATAAATCACAGAAATCTAAAGGCTGTAAACTCAATTAACTTCTTAGGGATTACAATTACGAATAACTTAAAATGGAATGGTCATATATATAAAGCAAATCAAAGACTGTGATTTATTGATAGAACACTTAGAAAATGAAACAAGTCTACTGAAGGGAATGCTTACTCTGCTTATCCATCCTGTTCTGGAATATTGCTGTGAGGTGTACGGTTCAAATCAAATAGGATTGAGGGGGGAAATTGAGAAAACTCAAAGAAGGGCTGTTCGTTTTTATTATCACGGAATAAAGGAGACAGTGCTATGGATATAATATACGAATTTGGGTGAAAGCCATTAAAACAAACATTTTCGCCGTGACAGGCTCTTCTCATGAAATTTCAGTCACCAACTTTCTCTTCAGAGTGTGAAAATATTTTGTTGGCGCCCACCTACAGAGGAAGAAATGATTATAATAATAAATAAGAGAAATCAGAGTTCACATGGAAAGATTTAAGTGTTCATTTTTCCCCCTACACTGTTTCGAGAGTTGAATGGTAAAGTAGCTTAAGGGTGGCACTGAATTGTGAATCGTGGAGTAATCGTGTAGATGTAGAGGAAGTCTTGTGGGCCGTCATATGGCAGTCTGCAGGCGAAGTTCTAGAGTGAGATTGTACCCCACACTGTTTAGAGCACCTTCAATCCTGCTCTGGGAGATGATGATGATCCACAATGACTCATCAGGATGAACCACACTGTTAGAAGCCATGTAGTTGGATGATCCTGGCACCACCAGGCGGGTAAGCCCTGGCACTCTGAAATGTCTGCAGTGATGACCAGGAACAGGGGCACCAGATGGCTCTCTCGTCCGGTTAGTGCGGTAAGCACTATGGTCTGCACTGGTGTTGGGAGACCTTTAGTCTCTCCATCTTTGAAGTAGTAGGCAGGGACCAAAATGAAGTCCCACAAGTTGCACATTGTGGATACTTGAATGTTATCATCTTGGGAACAGCAGGCAGCACATTCACTGGAACAGCTATAACATAATCACTGAGTCGAACGCTTTCGGTACGAATGCCCCTGATCCTAACGACCAACTGAATTCGGAGCTGGAGAACTGGAGTATTCATGGAGACTGTCATGAGGGAATGATGTGAGGCTGTGTTCGTGATGACCAAATGTTGCCTGCTTCTATTTACCACTTGTCAGCACTCCTCAATCCAATGCATTTACTTAACAATTTGTTACATCCTCTTAACTGCACAGTCAGGTCTCTGAAATGTGTTATTGTGTCCAAGGTAATGGTTGTTGCTTCACATCACAAGAGCTAATTAATACTTCTCCGTCCCCATCTCTTGGTTGGCATTTTGCTGAATGTGTAACTTCTGCTTGGTAGTTGGTGTAGATGTAGCGACATGTGCTCATGAATGCCTCCAACTTAATAGTGTTGACCCTTTCTTTCTACTGCATAGCTATGTCACCGCCTCTGCCTGGTGTCACCTGTGGCTGCGTTAGAGTGAAATTAAGAAAAATGTAATTTCTTGCTCTCTCTGCTCTGTGGCGTAACACTTCTTTTAGGTATTGATAACATGCATAACAAACAGAATGGCAGTCATCTGATGTACTGAATATAAATAATATATTCT
The DNA here is from genome assembly GCF_021461395.2 of Schistocerca americana. Lineage (NCBI taxonomy): Eukaryota > Metazoa > Arthropoda > Insecta > Orthoptera > Acrididae > Schistocerca > Schistocerca americana. Next base: position 247,878,544 of record NC_060123.1, on the reverse strand, counting down.
CTAAATTTTGTTCTAAAACTATCTTAGACAGCTGGTTCTTTCTCGTAATACCAAGAGAACTTCTGTGCCAGAAACTATCGCAACAGGAACAGATATTCATATAACCGTCGACGATATTATCGAACAAATTTCGGCGAACTGCCACCCAATAGCTTAGGTAAGTGACTTGCCTCAGACCTCGCATCTGTTTCTCATGGTCGACATAATCTGAATCTTGCCTGTATGATTGATGTCCAGTTGTATTACATTCACGTTTCCTTCATGCATACCGGATACTCAAATACACATCATGGAGCCTTCTCCCTGCACACAGGGTCCCCACGTAATACACGTCATATTCATTCTCTCTGTATAAAGGGTCAGCGTGTAATACATGTCATGTGGCCTTGTCACCAGCGCACTCATTCTCTCTATACTCAGTATCCTTCTGCAATACAGGCTGTGCAGCCTTGTCAGTAGCATGTACTTTCCCTCTGTATACAGGGTCTTCAGGACAACGTACGTTGTGCGACCTTGTCGCAAGGGAGTTCCTCTTTGTATGCAGGATCCTCATGCAGTGTATATGTGTGTGTGGTGTGTAATACATGTCGTAGAGCCTTGTCACGAGCATGTTCATTCTGTCTGTATACTGGGTCCTCACACACAAAACGTCGTGTAGCGATATTAGTAGCTCGATGATTTTGAAGTTTATTTGCAGATCTTTGTAATCTCTTTCACATTCTGTTTCTCATTTTAACGCCACGTTTATTTCTTCATAAACGCTCTTCGCCTTATTGTACGAGTACTTTGTGAAGTCTTCTGGCGCTTTTCGTTTCCGAGAATGGATATTTATAAAAAATTATATCTTTTTGAGTAAGACAGCATTATCGCTGTCAGAATTACAAATGAGGGTCATGGAGCACCTCAATGGCTCAGCTGACTTAGATGTAAGGGTCATGGAGAAAACTGAAATTGTAGCAGGAATTTCGAATTCGTTGGCGACCTTAAGTTGCTGACCATTAGATTCCTCACAGTGCTTAACCGTATAATGCACCACAGCTTGTTTATTAAGCTAAGGATGTACCTTGCTTTATTTATGATTGCTACATACACTTGTTATGAGCGAGATTTAACAGATTTTTTTTGGGAACTGCCTTCATTATTTCTTGGACGGCCCTTCACCTTAGAATTTTGTGTTTTACTTACGCGGTTTTTCTGAATATTATTGTTTGGATTATTTGTTGACTCTTAGGATTCTAATGGCGAACAAAAGTCATAATGTCCCGACAAGTAATTACCAGAAAAAGTAAACGCTTTATTGAATATGCTCCCCTGTCAAATACCGTCCATCACTCAGAATACCTGAATCAAATTCATGCACTTCAAATCTTGTTGGAAACAAGCACCCTGCTGCCATTACTTCAGCAGCGCCGCCATAACTGAAGAACGAAGGCATTGTACCTTTGTACCTCTGGCGTGGACAGAAAGGGTCTCCAAGCATACTGCTTGTATATAAATTAAACTCCTCCCAATTATTATATATGTAATCAATCGGCTTTATAACCACCTTATCTCAAATAACATACTGTCAAAGTCACAGTTCGGATTTCTAAAGGGTTCTGATATTGAGAAGACTATCTACACTTACAGTGAAAATGTGCTTAATTCATCAGACAAACAACTGCAGGCAACTGGTATATTTTGTGATCTGTCAAAGGCATTTGACTGTGTAAATCACAATATCCTTTTAAGTAAATTAGAATATTATAGTGTAACAGGAAATGCTGCAAAATGGTTCAAATCTTATATCTCTGGCAGGAAACAAAGGGTGTTATTAGGAAAGAGACATGTATTAAGCTATCAGGCATCATCCAACTGGGAACTAATTACATGTGGGGTCCCACAAGGTTCCAGTTTAGGGCCCTTACTTTTTCTTGCTAATATCAATGATCTTTCATCAGTAACATTATCAGATGCCAAGTTCGTTTTGTTTGCTGATGATACAAACTTTGCAATAAATAGCAAATCAAGTGTAGTCTTAGAAAGATCGACTAATAAAATATTTGTGGACATTAATCACTGGCTTCTAGCCAATTCTTTGTCACTAAACTTTGAAAAACCACACTATGTGCAGTTCAGATTTTGTAAGGGGTGTCCCACGAGTATATGCCTAACATACGACGACAAGCAGACAGAAGTAGTGGACAATGTTAAATTCTTGGGTTTACAGCTTGATAATAAATTCAACTGGGAGGAGCACACCACAGAACTGCTGAAGTGTCTTAACAAATCTCTATTTGCAATGCGAATTGTGTCAGACAAAGGGGATATAAAAAAGAAAAAGCTGGCATACTATGCTTCCTTTCATTCCGTAATGTCATATGGGATTATTTTTTGGGGTAATTCACCAAGCCAAGCTGAAGCTTTCTGGGCACAAAAACGTGCAGTAAGAGTTATATGTGGTGAGAACTCAAGAACATCCTGCAGAAGCCTGTTTAGGGAGCTAAGGATACTAGCTACTGCATCCCAATATATTTATTCCTTAATGAAATTTGTCATTAAAAATATATCACTTTTTCAAACCAACAGCTCAGTTCATGGAATCAGTACTAGATATAAGAATAATCTTTGCAAGGATTTAACGTCACTTACTCTTGTACAAAACGATGTGCATTATTCAGGATCACACATTTTCAATAGCTTGCCAGCAGCCATAAAAAGCTTAACGTTGTTGTTGTTGTGGTCTTCAGTCCTGAGACTGGTTTGATGCAGCTCTCCATGCTACTCTATCCTGTGCAAGCTTCTTCATCTCCCAGTACCTACTGCAGCCTGCATCCTTCTGAATTGCTTAGTGTATTCATCTCTTGGTCTCCCTCTACGATTTTTAACCTCCACGCTGCCCTCCAATACTAAATTGGTGAGCCCTTGATGCCTCAGAACATGTCCTACCAACCGATCCCTTCTTCTAGTCAAGTTGTCCCACAAACTCCTCTTCTCCCCAATCCTATTCAACACCTCCTCATTAGTTATGTGATCTACCCATCTAACCTTCAGCATTCTTCTGTAGCACCACATTTCGAAAGCTTCTATTCTCTTCTTGTCTAAACTATTTATCGTCCATGTTTCACTTCCATACATGGCTACGCTCCATACAAATACTTTAAGAAACGACTTCCTGACACTTAAATCTATACTCGATGTTAACAAATTTCTCTTCTTCAGAAACGCTTTCCTTCCCATTGCCAGTCTACATTTTATATCCTCTCTACTTCAACCATCATCAGTTATTTTGCTCCCAAAATAGCAAAACTCCTTTACTACTTTAAGTGCCTCATTTCCTAATCGAACACCCTCAGCATCACCCGACTTAATTCGACTACATTCAATTATCCTCGTTTTGCTTTTGTTTATGTTCATCTTATATCCTCCTTTCAAGACACTATCCATTCCGTTCAACTGCTCTTCCAAGTCCTTTGCTGTCTGTGACAGAATTACAATGTCATCGGCGAACCTAAAAGTTTTTATTTCTTCTCCATGGATTTTAATACCTACTCCGAATTTTTCTTTTGTTTCCTTTACTGCTTGCTCAATATACAGATTGAATAACATCGGGGAGAGGCTACAACCCTGTCTCACTCCCTTCCCAACCACTGGTTCCCTTTCATGCCCCTCAACTCTTATAACTGGCATTTGGTTTCTATACAAATTGTAAATAGACTTTCGCTCCCTGTATTTTACCCTTGCCCACTTTCAGAATTTGAAAGAGAGTATTCCAGTCAACATTGTCAAAAGCTTTCTCTAAGTCTACAAATGCTAGAAACGTAGGTTTGCCTTTCCTTAATGTAGCTTCTAAATTAAGTCGTAGGGTCAGTATTGCCTCACGTGTTCCAATATTTCTACGGAATCCAAACTGATCTGCCCCTAGGTCGGCTTCTACTAATTTTTCCATTCGTCGGTACAGAATTCGCGTTAGTATTTTGCAGCCGTGACTTATTAAACTGATAGTTCGTAATTTTCACATCTGTCAACACCTGCTTTCTTTGGGATTGAGATTATTATATTCTTCTTGAAGTCTGAGGGTATTTCGCCTGTCTCATACATCTTACTCACCAGATGGTAGAGTTTTATCAGGACTGGCTCTCCCAAGGCCGTCAGTAGTTCTAATGGAATGTTGTCTACTCCTGGGGCCTTGTTTCGACTCAGGTCTTTCAGTGCTCTGTCGAATTCTTCACGCAGTATCATATTTCCCATTTCATCTTCATCTACATCGTCTTCCATTTCCATAATATTGTCCTCATGTACATCGCTCTTGTATAGACCCTCTATATATTCCCTCCACCTTTCTGCTTTCCCTTCTTTGCTTAGAACTGGGTTTCCATCTGAGCTCTTGATATTCATACAAGTAGTTCTCTTTTCTCCAAAGATCTCCTTAATTTTCCTGTAGGCAGTATCTATCTTACCTTACCCCTAGTGAGATAGGCCTTTACATCCTTACATTTATCCTCTAGCCATCCCTGCTTAGACATTTTGCACTTTCTGTCGATCTCATTTTTGAGACGTTTGTATTCCTTTGTGCCTGCTTCTTTTGCTGCATTTTTATATCTTCTCCTTTCATCAACTAAATTTAATATTTCTTCTGTTACCCAAGGATTTCTACTAGCCCTCGTCTTTTTACCTACTTGATCCTCTGCTGCCTTCACTATTTCAGCCCTCAAAGCTATCCATTCTTCTTCTATTGCATTTCTTTCCCTCATTCCTGCCATTTGTTTCCTTACGCTCTCCCTGAAACTCTGTACAACCTCTGGTTTAGTCAGTTTATCCAGGTCCCATCTCCTTAAATTCCCACCATTTTGTAGTTTCTTCAGTTTTAATCTACGGTTCATAACCAATAGATTGTGGTCAGAGTTCACATCTGCCCCTGGAAACGTCTTACAATTTAAAACCTGATTCCTAAATCTCTGTCCTACCATTATATAATTTATTTGAAATCTGTCAGTATCTCCAGGCTTCCTCCATGTATACAATCTTCTTTTATGATTCTTGAACCAAGTGTTAGCTATGATTAAGTTGTGCTCTGTGCAAAATTCTACCAGGCGGCTTCCTCTTTCATTTCTTAGCCCCAATCCATATTCACCTACTACGTTTCTTTCTCTCCCTTTTCAACCAATGAAATTCAGTTTAAGAGAAGCCTAAAGGATTTGTTGGTGGCCAACTCCTTCTACTCCATTGATGAAATGAATTTCTCAGTCGGCACCATTTCAGTGCTGTAATGTGTTCATTGTAAATAAGTATTGTAGTAGTTCTATTACATGTTTATTACCTCATAAATAAAAAAAACCTTTTTTTATTTTAAATTCAGTGCATTAGTGTTTGTAAAATGATTATTTTATATAGTGGTCATTTAAAAAAATGATGATCACTCCACTTGGGACCTGTGGAAGCCGGCCGGAGTGGCCGTGCGGTTCTAGGCGCTACAGTCTGGAACCGCGTGACCGCTACGGTCGCAGGTTCGAATCCTGCCTCGGGCATGGATGTGTGTGATGTCCTTAGGTTAGTTAGGTTTAACTAGTTCTAAGTTCTAGGGGACTGATGACCACAGCAGTTAAGTCCCATAGTGCTCAGAGCCATTTGAACCATTTTTTGAACCTGTGGATGGTATATTAGATTATTTGTTTCAGTTGTAAATATTTGTCACGTATTATTGTTTTCTGACATGTTCTACATCCTGGAGGACCTCCTCACTATGGAACAATTGAATGAAAGGAAATGTAATCTAATCTAATCAAAAAGTGGGTTTGTTGAATATCTGTAGAATAATAAATTGAGAAACGTATAGCATCCAATAAACAACTGCCATCGGGGAGAAGGGTTAACACTGACATTACATGATGCAAGATTGATTTTCATCAACAGTTAAACTGATCGCAGTAGCCATATTTTTCAGGGGTACAGATATGTGATAAGTTTTTAAATACAAAGACAATAGCTGTACTGCATAAATAAATACAGAAAATAATCGCTGAATTCAAGTAACAAGTCTGAGTGCTCAGAAGTCATCAAGGACGAACGTGAGTATTATGATTTTTGAAAACAAATCACAGGTGATACTTATTTCACAACACTGCCTGCATATGTGACGTCAATTTGACGTCAAGCGCAGTGTTGACGACAGCAGGAGCTGCTATCGGCTTTCGTGAGCGTTCGGTAAAGGCCTCTCACAAGACTTCATGAATGGATATCCGATATTTATAATAATCACGTCATTCGTGGAATGATTTATTATAATTACCGTTATACCATTAATTAAATGTCACATAATGATTTATGGGCGGTTAATGCTTTCATATAAGAGCTCTCTCTCAGGAGTGACTTGTTATCGTCAGTAATTTACAATTTAAGCATAAAAAACGCTTGTATTACAATTTGCGGTAGGCCATTTCAGGGTAACGGAGCACAGAAAATTTATCACCTGCATGTCACCAATATAATTCAGTGTCAGTTAATAATGCATCAACCACATAAGCCTTCAAGAGATACTATGATAATCAAGAAAAGATTTCATGTGCCAATATGCTACTGTGTTTGATAACATCGTGGTTTCTGGAGTCAAAAGATGTAGGTTTGCATCTTTCCATATGCAATTTTTTTTTTCACGTTGGCGTTGTTAACATACTTTGGGACTTTCTTATGAATGTAATACAAGTATGTTCTGCAATATTCGATGTTGCTTACATTTCCATCTGATTATAGAACGAAGGATGAAATAAATATCCAGCGATTTTTTGAGTGTGTGGTTAGTCAGAAACCTAAGAGGACAGGTTTACTTGCTGCAATTGAAACGAGCAGCAATAAAACTCACGTTCTTCGTTTTCACAAATATCTTGCTCTTTATTTCTGAATGTGTGGCGATTTTCGAGTGTGTGATTAGGCAGGAACCTAAGATGACAGCGTAAATTGCTGCGAGTGAGTCTAACATTAACGTTCTTCCTTGTCACAAAGTCGATAGCGGTATTTGCGGTTGTCATGTATGCGGGAAGTATTGATCTGATGTAATGACGTTTTCCCCGAGGCATATGGGACTCCACTTTATCTTCGATAAGGATAGAAGCTGAAGCAGTGAATTAAAATCTGTGCTACAGCCAGGACTTAAAACTGGGGCTCCTGCTTATTAAGCAGATGTGATAAACGCTTTATTTTATTTTATTTGTTATTGTTCGTGACATTCGGTCTCAGCGGACATCACATGACACCTATTAAAGTTCACTGTTAAAATCTTCACTCACTTTTTTTGTTTCAGAGTATAACATCACAGGTCGGGATTGATCTATGAGGTCTTGAATATCATATTTGTATCTGTCAGTTGGTATGGAGAAGTTGAGATTTCGGGTATTTCTTTATATAGTTTTGTGTAATTAAGTCCCGACGCTATGCAAAGCTGTCATTTAGTTACGTGCGATTTGCGATCTGTTATGTTTTATTTCCCGATAATAAATCATATTTTTTCTGATTGCCGTTAAAATACAATGACGATAAATGTTTGAGGTCATTTGGAATAATATTTTAATAACTATGTAGATGATGTGACGTCATTTTTATTACTCTTAGAAAAAAAAGAGTGTTAATTGTGCGTTTATGAACGGTCAGTGTCGGGATCAGTGATTGCGATTCGAGAAATAATTGATTTGACGATGTTCAATTGCACACAATCGAGTGGGGTGAATTATGACCTTGAAATTGATTGTTGATGTATGCAGGTTAATTCCGTGACAGGCTCGCGCCGCCGATGGTCTGCTTTAAACGCGCGAAAATACAAGTTACGCGAATTCTTAACTATCGCGAAAGGGTAGAATATTTGATGAGCCATTGTGGAGGACGTAAGTTTGGATAGAAATATCATTTTCAAAATCTAATATAAATCCTGTTGATCGAAGTAGCCTAACAACCCAAAAGCGCATACATGGTGATCAGCAGAAACGGTGTACTATTTTTCATGCACACGTTTGCACTCTACATCGAGATGTGAATGATTTATGGGTGCGAAATAAACATTTGAAAGCATTTGATTGACGAACAGGAATGATACAAAGAGGTTTATCAGTATATTTTGTTATTTCATTAACAGTGATATTTTCTTATAGTGGTGTAGAGTCTTACGTATTATTAATATTGTGACAGACTGGTTTCGTAAGTGCCCTCGTTACAAGTCGAGTTTTGGGCCTGATTAAGAGTAGCTGGTTCTTAGAGTCTCAAAGATTAAATGAAGAATAAAATCACACTTAAATAACGCTGCATCGAAACCCAGTATCTTTATACTGTATTAAGCTAGCTATTCTGGAATCAGGTGGTACCGTGGCCGTGTAGTTGTGTGTTGTCAGTAACAAATAGGTAAACACAAACATAAACATTTCTCATGCCCTGATATTGACGAGAGAAAGAAGAGACGACAACGACGACATTCACGGATACATATACAAACGGTATACGTGGCGCCTTACAATACAACACAACAACGTCAAAGTACAAGAGGGCAATCAGCCCTCTAACGGAACATCTTAAGCTACCATGCTGGCATACCACCATAGTGTCGTGGCTACCACAGCTGCACACACTACTTAAGTCCAATGTCCTCCATTACACAAACTACAATTCGCACCTTTAGCCTGTTTTCCCCTTATCAGATCGACAGTACTGACGATTGAATTTGAGACTCAAATGCCACCAAGAAAATGTCATTCCATCAGACTGATAGATCACCAAGGCCTGAGGTGCAGGCCTGAGTTCCCCATTATGTACAAAGCTGGGGTGCTATTCCAACGTTGGAGAGCCATGGCAATATTGATGATTTGACAAGGGGAAAATGGGTTGTAGGTGTGAATTGAAGTTTGTGTTAGAGAGGGCACTGGACTTACAGAGAGTGTGCCGGTGTGATAGCTACAATGCTATGGTGGTGTACTAGTTAGTATATCTGCCATCAAGCAGTTTCAAGTCCCAGACATTCTACATATTTTAATTCTTTGCTTCAGCTTCTTTCCTTATTGAAGGAGCTCTCTAAGAAAAATCCACTTACGCAGAATAAACACAACATACCTTTCGTTTTGCTATTTGGGGAGCAAAATATCTGATGGTGGTCGAAGTAGAGAGGATATAAAAAGTAGATTGGCAATGGCAAGGAAAGCGTTTCTGAAAATGGCTCTGAGCACTATCGGACTTAACATCTATGGTCATCAGTCCCCTAGAACTTAGAACTACTTAAACCTAACTAACCTAAGGACATCACACAACACCCGCGTTTCTGAAGAAGAGAAATTTGTTAACATCGAGTATAGATTTAAGTGTCAGGAAGTCGTTTCTGAAAGTATTTGTATGGAGTGTAGCCATGTATGGAAGTGAAACATGGACGTTAAATAGTTTGGAGAAGAAGAGAATAGAAGCTTTCGAAATGTGGTGCTACAGAAGAATGCTGAAGATCAGATGGGTAGATCACATAACTAATGAGGAGGTACTGAATAGAATTGGGGAGAAGAGAAATTTGTGGCACAACTTAATAAGAAGAAGGGATCGGTTGGTAGGACATGTTCTGAGGCATCAAGGGATCACCAGTTTGGTATTGGAGGGCAGCATGGAGGGTAAAAATCGTAGAGGGAGACCAAGAGATGAATACACTAAGCAGATTCAGGAGGATGTAGGCTGCAGTAGGTACTGGGAGATGAAGAAACTTGCACAGGATAGAGTAGCATGGAGGGCTGCATCAAACCAGTCTCAGGACTGAAGACCACAACAACAACCTTTCGTACAATATTTATCCCTCTTATAAAGACTGCTATAGTCATTTCTCACTTTAAGCTGACTCGCACATCACCATAAAAATCCATTAGAACATGATTTAAGTCTCGACTACAAATGACAGTTACCACAAATTAACTTCAATACAGATATTATATCTTCTGAAATATTACGATAATGCGCCATTTAAAACCCTCACTATCACTGAATCATGATAATTACAAACAAATTCAGTGCAATCCGAGCCTAGCTTGGCGCTGAGATATTTACAAAGCCACGTACCACGTACTCATCAGAACAGAACTTCCTTTTTTAACCTTTTTCACAATTTCGATCTGTGCCGACGGGGTTATGTATTGCTTGGCGGCTGCGTCCCGGCTGTCGGCCGCACTCCGCTATCGACCAGTTAGCTACTCGGTTCACTGATCATTACCAGTAGCGGTGCCCCGTAACTTACTGTATGCTTTCAGCAACATAAATCCACTTCGATTAATAGATGGAAAATCCTCATTGTCTGGACAATGCTTGCCCTCTCAGCTATCTGTTTAACTTCACATCATTACGTGCCGTGTAAGGTAATTTAACTCTTTGAGGAGCACGAAAACGCCGTAAAAATTTACCCTAGAGGGGTACGAACAATAATTTACATATTTCAAATTTGATGCACTTTTAACACCTAAGTTTTATTATTGTGACGTGTTTTGTACAGTAGGTTTGTAAAAATTCGTCTTAATAACAACAAAATATTAGTATCAAATGTGGTTACCGCAGCTAGCCACCACCCCACTACAATATACAAGTTCGGTAGTTGGTGGTCCAGCTTAGGTATAACTTTTTATAAATTTTCATGGTATCTCTCGGAACAGTACTTTGCGTACTGAACACATTCACAGAATTCGGATCATGGTTTTTCTTGAACTGCATATCTCCTAGATGATGAGAGAATAGGCTGACGTTTACTACTTTCATGGCGAATACTTTCGCCTACGTATGCCTCGTGTGCCTTGATCTGAGACAATAAATTATTTCTGTATACAGAGGATGAAGCAGCAGCCAGAAAAATGTATACACACTTTAAGGAACGAAAAGTATTACTTATGTGTTTATTTTACATTTACTAATTGATCACACATGTTGTACAACCCTCAGTTTCGCAAATGGTTATTTTAAATGTTCAAAATGTTCACCGTTGGCGGCTATACACGTAACAGAACGACGAGTGGTCGCGCAACAACGTCGGTCAATGTTACAGTGGAGATCGCTGCACAGGTCGCTGTAATCTCCTGGAGAAGTTCCTCCAGCGTGCGTGGCTTACGTCGATAGACGTTATCTTTCACAATTCTCCACAAGCAGAAGTCCAAAGGTGTTAAATCTGGCGACTGTGGAGGGAACTCAATGGGTCCTCTTCGTCCAATCGGGGTGGGGTTAGAGGCCACTGAAAAAGAAAATTGTCATCCAGGAAAGCTCGTACGGTAAGGTGGTAGTGTGGCGGCGCCCCTTCTGCTGGTAGAAGACCTCTTCATCAGCTCCATGAAGCGTACGTGCACTTGGCAAAACTGATATGAGTAAAACGTCCAGGTACACTTCTCCAGTGACAGTAGCATCAAAGAAAAAGGGTCCTTTGCAGCTTTCAGAATTCTTCGTACACTTGTACTGCTTAACACCTGCTTCACGTGCACATTGCATAGTAGACTTCTGTAGAGAATTAACAAATGTTTCGAACACGAGGGCCAACGAAGTAGGACTTGTAGCTTACGTACACCTGGCAAAATTGATGTGCATAAAATGTCCAGGCACACTTCTCCAGTGACAGCAGCATCAAAGAAAAAGGGTCCTACTAAACCCCTAGATGATAGTCCACACCATACACGAACCCCTGATAGATTGATCGCTTCATTCACATAAACATGCGGATTTTCCGGTGCCCAGCAGACAGTTATGCCGATTCACGGTTCCATTAAGTCAAAATTGTGCATCGTCGCTCCACACTTCGTTCGTCACAAATTGTTCATCAGTTACCATTTGCTGATACCATTCGCAAAATTGCATTCATCGATCAGGATCATCATCATTAATCGCGTTCAGTAATCGTGGAATGTAAACTTTCCACTTTTGCAGCTTTCAGAATTCTTCGTACACTTGTACTGCTAACACCTGCTTCATGCGCACATTGCATAGCAGACTTCTGTAGAGAATTAACAAGTGTTTCGAACACGAGAGCCTACGAAGCAGGACTTGCAGTGTACGCTCTTCCCGATCTTCTTTTCTGAATATCACAAATCGTTTATGCAACTGAAACTTATCAATGATGCCTTTAATTGTTAGGCAAGTTGGCGGTTCTGTATCAAACTCCCGCCTCCACTGACGTTGCACTTCAACGGCATTATCAAACTTGAAAAACCACTTCACAATACGTCTTCGTTCCTCGAATGTTAAATGTGCTCCAGCCATCTTGTTTTCTCAATACTGATATGAAAGTACTAACATCTGTTGAGCCAAAGACCATACTACAACACACCTGTAACTGAAATCGAATGACAATATCGATATCTCGATAAAGCCTGCCAAAGAGTGTATACATTTTTCTGGTAGACTCTGTATTTTTGGCATTGTCACCACTTTCAACACTGTTGTCCCTAGAAGGAATTTCACCAAATAATATTCGGTAACATTCTTCTCCGGTTATTCTTTTTTGGCGAGGCGTAATGGATAAGAAGAAGAGCAGCGTTTAGCGCCACTAACCGTATAGAAATCCGTCTGTGAAGTACATAAAATTCCATTCGAATAAAAAGTAATATTACTTGCAGATTTACGGAAGGTCAACACATAAATATAAACAATTATTATCAAACATAGCCATATAAAGAAGAGCTATAGAGAGAGAAATGCACGACACTTCCACGAACAACACCAACAATGCGTGAAATATCAGCTCGTGTCGTTGCAAAAGCGCTACATTGTGATTCTCATGCCATCTAATGAAATTTTAGTCAACAGTTGATTGGTTAGATCTACCGCCCCTTAGCGATAAACTGAGAAGATTATGTGGTTAGCTACAGTGACCACCTCCCTTTCAAAGAGTCTGCACATGTGGCAGGTTACAATGGTATCCGCCGTTAGAAGAGTTAAGAAGGCCTATATAAGCGGTCCGTCAGTATCTGGGCGCCAGAGCTGTACCGAGGTAGTTCTGTGCCCCTGGCAGTACTGCCAAAACTGCGCCCCAAGCCGCATTAAAAAGCTACTTTTCTGCAATTTTTTTCTTTTTCTTCAAAGGTTTTGGCAATTTTATAATTTGTAAGGTAGGTTTAATATAATAAAGTCACATTGAATAATTTTACTGAAATAAGCTGTATCAGTGGTTGCCAAATTTTTTGATTAAAGGACAATATTGACATTCCAGAATAAGAGTCTCACTCTGCAGCAGAGTGTGCGCTGATATGAAACTTCCTGGCAGATTAAAACTGTGTGCTGGACCGAAACTCGAACTCGGGACCTTTTCCTTTCGCGCGTAAGTGCTCTACCAACTGAGCTACCCAAGCACGACTCACGCCCCCTCCTCACAGCTTTACTTCTGCCAGTATTTCATTCTGGAAACATCCTCCAGGCTGTGGCTAAGCTATGTCTCCGCAATATCCTTTCCTTCAGGAGTGCTAGTTCTGCAGGGTTCGCAGGAGAGCTTCTGTAAAGTTTGGAAGGTAGGAGACGAGATACTGGCAGAAGTAAAGCTGTGAGGAGGGGGCGTGAGTCGTTCTTACGTAGCTCAGTTGGTAGAGCACTTGCCCGCGAAAGGCAAAGGTCCCAAGTTCAAGTCTCGGTCCGCCACACAGTTTTAATCTGCCAGGAAGTTTTAATATTGACATTTTTGATATTGACATTGTAGGCCGAACTCTGGGCCAAATAGGAAGAGGGGGTAGGGTTAGAGGCCACTGAAAAAGAAATTCAATTCTCACCAAACTATGGTTATTGATAGAAGTTTACCACTTACACATTTTGAATCTGCACAATATAAGGTGTCACACGTAACATCTTTAACTGGATAAGAAAATAATATATTGCAACTATATGCATTTTCCTAAGACCTAAGCGGTTGCTATGGCAAGTGCAATCACAACAAAATTTCATGTCTTGTTTTTATTATTTCCGGGCATATTTCCTTGGCGATTCGATGGCCTAGTATCTGAAAGAACACCAAGCGGCTGTAGCAGACAGTTTTCAAGTGGGCCAAATATAAAAGAACTGATACGATTGTAAATAATATACATTAATTAATACAGAATTGTCGCACAGAGATAAAATGGCAGATGACACCAGTGTAAAGGTGTTCAGAAGTTAGTTTTAACTGTCACATTTTTCATGTTTTTGGGAGTAACTAATCATTGTGGTGAACACCTTGGCCACTTTTCCTGAAGAGTAGTGTGGCCACTTTTCATTATCGGGCGCCATGTCGGCTTTAGAGAGCCACAAAAGAAACTATCAAACGGAAATAAATAACAAGGAACTATAGTTTAACTGAATATCATTACTTTCATATGACCTAAGCGATGTAAGTAGCGCACGCCAGGAAAGTTGTCTAGAGATATGGCTGTTATATCTTCCGTATTGAACTGGTGTCTGGAGTGACATCTCATGGCAATGATGGGAGCACATCGTGATGTGAGTGACATGTTTACAATCAATATTGTATGCGAATCATGGGTGTATGTGTGTGCGGGTGATTTCGATATGTATCGGAGGCTGGATGACGTGCACAAGTAAAAGAGAGAGAGAGAGAGAAAAAAAAAAGGAACACGCGTGATGTAAGTGTTTAGTTCGTATGACAGCACCACTCTTCTGAAGCTTTGTACGCACAGTGATGCGCAATTCTTTGTCGTTGGCAGACTTTTTAGCCGTGCCACGCAAAGAATCGCGTCCGCATCTGGTTTGATTCAAAGAAAGGAGAAAGGTGAAAATTGAATCGTTTGCTGCACTGCTGAAAGATCGTACTGTTCGTAAACGAAGCAAAGGCGCATAAATTACTGAAGCTGTTTTTCGAAAAAGCGTTTTACTTGTAGCATAAGAAATTGAAAACCACTAATTTCGGATTCGCATGTTCTTTCGCTATTACAATCGTTCCCAAACGATTGCAGGGGAATTATTGGTTAAAATTATTTGACCCTTTAGTATTTTAAGTCAGCCTGATGAAGAAATGGTTGTCCTTCCGTTATTGGTCATATTTATTACGATGCTTCAAATGCTTTTTCCGAAGAATTCGAAGTGAATTGCGAATGCGAATTGCGATTGGTAATCTGGAGGAAACAGAAATTGGCTGCCTGAAAATATTGCCATATTTCGAAATGCGTCCGTTAATCATCTGCAGAAGTATTTAGAAATCTTTTGTAGTCATCCGCAAGAAATTCCTGAATTCCATTGAAGAAGGCCGTGCCCATGTATTTACGGTCATTAAAAGACTAAATCTCTTTCTCGTCACTTGAGGTTTGTATAGGAGTCTTTTGTCTAATCTGAAAGCGCCGAAACTAATAATATCTGAATACGTTAAGGTGCGCACGTGGAGAGATCGCTGCCCCGGTCAAGGTCAGTCTATTGTCGATACATGAAAAGGGTTACGCTGCGCCGCGCAGAGCTCTGGATCCAAGGAGTTCTGCCATTTGCCGCTAGATGGGAGTGGCGTCGATTTCACAGAGGTGGGCTCACTAACAACATAGTCAAGCCAGTTTGCCACGAAATATTTATAAACTATATATGTATGCAAATTTAACTCGTAAATCAGTCTACCGTAAAGAAAACCGTATTAAAATCTACAGAGTAATCACAAGGTCCCAGCAAACATTTTACCTGAATGTTAATGACTTGTTTCTTATTGTTGCAGGTGCTGATGTACATCTAAATCATCTCTTGCGAGTCCACTTACACCACGGAGAAGCGGATCGTATGGCGCGCAGGCTCGCGAACGAATCCGTACAGGAAAATCACTGAGAGATATTTAGCATGATTTTATTGTAGGTTTTCAGAAACCTTGTCCACCAAAACCAGCAGTTTCACATTGGGAGAAAAAGCTGTTTGCAACTGGTTGCATAAAAGATAAGCCCCGCTCAGGACGACCGCCAACACGACTGGAAAACTGTGGGTGATGATGATGATGTTTCGTTTGTGAGGAGATGGTAACGCGCCCGTACAAATTCCCAACCTTTGCTCAGTTCAATTTCGCCGCTTTTCAGGATGGATGATGAAATGATGAGGACAACACAAACACCCAGTCATCTCGAGGCAGGTGAAAATCCCTCACCCCGCCGGGAATCGAACGCGGGACCCACTGCTCGGGAAGCGAAAATGCGACCACGAGACTACGAGCTGCGGACAAAATGGTGTGGAGGCTGCAGCGGCTGTCGAAAGTGCGCCAAAAAGGTCCATTCATAAGCGGTAACATAACTGAGAGTTCATACTCGGTACTGTTGTTACAAAAACATAGGAAGAATGATTTGAAGTTAAAGGCATTTAAAGACTCTCTTGTAAATGAACTGTGTGATAATGCCATGCAAAAACGTTATCAGACTTGTGGGCGAATGCTCGATGTCTCTACAACTCTTCTTCAAGGGAGGCAGTGCTTTTGTCGGAAGAGTATGCAATGCATCACAGTGGAAAAGCGAGAAACTTTTACCTCTGGAGTAAAGAAACCCTTCATTTTTATGAAGTACCTAAACATAGCCCACTACATGTCACGATCTGGGCTGAAATGCATGCAACCCAATTTGTAGGTCTATATTTCTATGACGGTGCTGTGAATCACATTGCGTATCTGACCATATTGTGTGATTGGTTTGTGTAGGGGACTGCTCGGTCGTGTATGATTCCAGAAGAACGGAGCACCAACCCATAATACTATTGTTGTTAGAGAATATCTGGAGTGGCGATGTGTGCAACGTCAGACATTCTTTTCCCTGCTCCCTGCGACATTATAAAATTTGCTCAAAACTAAGGAATTGCAGTACTTATGCAAATGGGTCCGTATATTAAAACTAGATTGTTGACTATCAGTCATGAACTACAAATCAAAGCACAATAAAATTACTCTTGGCAAAACTTAGTGCTGATTTCCTTTGTAGAAGACAGTCAGCAGAGATACTTCATGCAGCAGGCATTCAGTGGTGCAGCGAATGGCGCATCCGACTGGGAGTAAACGGGGTACATGTTCGAATCCCCGCAGGGTCATATATTTTTGAATGTTTTACACGAAATACGAAAACAGCGTTAGCAAGAACTGATAGTAGCAGTTATTAGATTGTGGGACGCGTTATATAGCTTCACACTAGTCTTAGTCTGAGTAATGGGCAGCAGAGTATAAATGCATTTACTTTGCCATCAAGCAGTTAACGTTTTTGGGAGGCATTGCTAGTAGTGAAGATATCACCATAGCCAAATGTACAACGAGGTGTAGAACTACGAGGTTATACAGAGAGGTATAAAGTGTGTACAACATGCAGGTGACATAAATATAAGGGCTGTCATGTTAGTGAATGTAAACTAACGTCAGCGTCTGAAGCAGATTTATTTCATCTTTATGGAAGATGATGAGACTGCAAATGTTTATACAAAAAGGATCGTAGGTGGACTGTAAAAATATAAAAACATTGTTTCTAATAAAGTAAAAAGTAGGTCATCACATTAACTATAAAATATCTTTTTGAACGCGACGTGTGTGAACAGTGATTGCAAATGTGAGCACATGTAAACAGCAAGGAAAAAACGGTGATATTCTGTTCCTGATCGGTGTGATGAAGTTTTACAATTTTGATTTGATTTTCATATCAGAGGACTGTCGAGTCGTTTTACATAAGTTTAAATGTTCTTTAGGGTTAGATCTGAACTAGCGATTATTGACATCGTCTTATAATATTCAATAGCCTACCGCTCTAATAACTGAGCCATCGAATAATTGTGGTGTATTTGGGTAAAACAACGATTTTCACCAGGAGTTTAACTTTGTGGAATGACGCTATTCTTCGTTGCAACAGTGAGAGAGCACATTTCGGAGGTTAGTTAATGTTAACTTCACAGTGCAATATATTTTCAATTAAGTTAGTGCACTTGTGCATCGACGTGGTGGCAATTTGCCTGTTCAGTGCAACCACATTTTACGCATCTTTTCTTTCTCTGTGGTACTCAAAAACAACTTTTCAGGAGTTTTTATAGATATATTTTTACAGTGTGGCACTACACACCATTTGTTGCCCATTTTCCGAAACGTAAATTCCGAAACAAAGACATCGCTGTGAATTAGCATTATGATATTAGGAGCAGCGAGCTAGCCAGTAATGTCACGGACATCATATGACTTGATTGGAGCGTTTTAGTGCGCTTTCAAATTATTTGAATTTCATTTCCGTTTTTATAAAAGAATTCGAAAATTCAAGAGGAGAGAAAAGGATGTTAGGAGTATAAAATGACATAATTAACCATTTAAGAAAATTTCCTGGCAACAGTGAAATACCCTATCTACAAGCCAGGGAAGAAACACACAAATTTAGATGCACTAAGCAGGAAGACAGCGGTGATACAATAACTAGGTGAAGAACTTGCCGACTGGCAGACAGTGCAGAGTGCTGACAGAGAATGTAAGGGGTACAGTAAGCAGCAGCAGCAGCAGTTCAGCATGTGTGATGTGGTGGGTTATGATGTAAGGAGACGAGATTAGGACCACTAGTGGATGTACCAGCCAAGCTAAGGGAAGAGGTGGTGGGAGAAATGCATGATCACATTTTGCCTGGCTATGAAGGGCGCAGAGCGACAAATTGGAGGGTGGCTAAGAAATACTGGTGGAGAAGAAGGAAAGGCGACGTACATCAGCAATTGTGTGCGCTACATGCAGATCTAAGTTGAAAATAAACACTTTTGCAGTGATTGCCAGAAGCGATGAAACTATTTCGATTTATTGTACTGAATCTGTTAGGACAGTTTAATCGAAATTCAGTAGGGAATCGTTTTGTGACCACTGCAATACGAGGTGCGACAATAATGTAATGAGATTGATTTTCTTTGCAAGATGTGGCAACCCTGCAGGCTTGCGTAGGCCCAATATCTTTGACCTTCATCTATAAGCTGCTTCTAGTCCAAGTGGCACATTGATGCAACTGCTCAGTTGTGAGTTGTGCTGTAATAAGTTAACAGGTGTTTGTATCTCTCGTCACGGAAATGGAACTGCATTATATTGTGCAACGGTATGCCACTTGTTTTTGCGTTAAAGTGGGTGAAAACGCGATGACAACTTACGTCAAGCTTCAGAAGGCTTTTGGAGAGGAGGTTATATCAACAGCTCAAGTTTTTCATTGGCATAAAATGTTTAGTGAAGGTATAACGAATGTCCAAGTCAAAAGTGAAATGCATGCTTGTGTGCTTCTTTGATTCCAAGGGAATTGTTCATATAGAGTGGATGCCTCCTGAACAAACCAATATTACTACAAAGAAATTTTCGAAAGACTTCGTAAAAGAGTTCTTCGTATCAGTGCAAACATTGCTGATAATTGGATTCTGCATCACGATAATGCGCCATCCAATACTGCTCTGTCAGTACAGCAATTTTTAACCTCAAAACAAATTTCAGTACTACCACGGCCACCTTATTCGCCAGATATCGCTCCGTGAGACTTTTTTCTATTTCCAAGAGTCAAAACGGTGCTCAAGGGACACCATTTTCAAACAACACAAGATGTCCAAAAGCTGTGACGAGGGTCTTGGAGGATATTACAGAAGATGAGTTCCAGAAATGTTACCATCAATGGCAGAAGCGCTAGAAAAAGTGTGTGCAATCAGAAGGGAACTACTTTGAAGGAGACAACACTAAACTTGACTAAAACGGTAAGCAACTTTTTTTTCATATCAGTCTCATTACTTTATTGTCGCACCTTGTAGACCATTTTTCTCGTTTTATGGAGATTGTGCCGATGCCAGACCAGCAGACAGCCACAGTCGTGCAAGCATTGTTGAACAGATGGGTGTTGAGATTTGGGGAGCGAGAGAAAATAATAATTGATCAAGGGATGACCTTCATGTTAGAGCTGATGAAGGAGTTGTGTCATTTATTGAGAGTGAAAAAGTAAAGGAGTGATCCACTTCAACCTGAGTCAAATGGTAGGACAGAGAGGGTTCATCGGACAACTGCGAGGACGCATAATTATTATGTCAACTTCCACCATACAGGTTGGGACACGTGCTTGTCTTTTGTAGTAGCAGCAAAGGCCTATCGCCGTTCAAGGTGCTGCATCGTAAAACTGTACTTTTTCCATTCGATATGATTAGGCAGGAAGGAAGCAGGAATGGAGGGTCAGTCTGAGATTTTGCCATAACACTGAGAGAAGTTTGGAAGAGGGTGCAACAAGAGAACACCAAGGTACTGGAAAGACAAGATGAGGCAGTAAAGGATTTAGGAAATTTACCTCAGTACAGGGTGGGCCACTGGGTGATCCCGTCGAATCCACTTTCTCTGAAAGGAAATATAAAGAAGTTTATATGGTACCAGGGCCTGTACCAAGTGGCTGAAACCACGTCAGTCGCGCGGGGTAGCCGTGCGGTCTAAAGCGTCTTGTCACGGATAGAGTAGCATGGAGAGCTGCATCAAACCAGTCCCTGGACTGAAGACCACAACAACAACAACAGCAAGCCTAGGGAACGATGACCTCAGCAGCTTGTCCCATAGTCCTCATCACAAATTTCCAAAAAATTCAAAACCATGTCACATGTGAATTTGAAGCTACAGTTGTGAACAAGGTCACCTATTGTACATGTTGGACGCTTACAGCCATTCAAGGGTTTGCCAGGCTCGACCTCAGAGGGGAATATCGATAGAACCAAAGAAAAGAGCAATGTGTTTTATGTTTTTTATGATTCTTGCGATTTTTTTTGTATGTTGTTAACTTAACTGTGTATAGGATCATTTTTATATGTTAGGGTAAGGGTTATCTTTGATTTCTGTGTGAGAGATGCTGATCAGAGGCAATAAGATTCTAGTGGGAGGGGTGATTATAATGTTTCCGGCCCTCAAGATGCCATTCGGCAAGGGCAAGAAGGAAGAATCCTAGTTTTCATGGTGTTCTACCTCTTCACCTGGTGAAGTGTAGCGGCGCTGCAAGATGATCACTTGGACAAAGGAGTTTTGTGTTTGAAGTAGCAGGATGTGGTATTGCCTAGTGACAAGTGAACCTTAAGTTTGGTATTTAAAGTACGGGAACTCATAGCATACGTGCAGTTAAAAGAGATGATGCAAGAAGTGGTAGAAGTGGTACCATGTGAAGACAAGAGGTCGTATAAATGCGGCAGGAATATTTGGAACAGTGGATGCGAACAGCGTTAGTGAGCTTAATAGGACAGCAGAAGCCGTAAGGGAATTTGCAGAAGGAAATAAGGTCGCTGTAGAATGGCATTCCACGTGGGTAATGAGTTTGGAGAGTGGCGTTTTGAAAAACACACAAGTGGTTCGACAACTGACTAGCGAGGTAATGGACTATACCAGAGCATCAGCTAGCACTCTAAACCGGAATTTAAGAGGCAGTTCAAGCATGAATGAAACAACTGGATGCGAGAGTATCGCTAACAAGACTATTGCAGTCACTAGGAGATAGCATCTGGGACACAGGAGTGAATTAAGTAGCTTGCAAGAGGCTATTCGTTAGACACTATCTGGGAAATTGGGTTTGGTCCTGTTGTCACCTAAGAGATTGTGGCAGGTGCGGAAGGAATTACCGCCAGAAGTACACTTAGTAGCAGAGTCTAACATTCATACCTGCCTTTCTACTACCATGGAGTAACTGTAGAAGTACAGACGGATATTGCACTGTTATAGGTGGCGGACAAGCACGCATTGCTTTGGTGTAGCCTGCAGCACATCAGTCCTGTAAGGTTAGAAACAATGGGGATAAGGACGTCAGAGGAGGGACCCGGTTTGTTAAAGAGAAACTTAAATAGACTCATGGTTTTCATTTATTCTGAAAATTGGCGTGAAAAACGATAATGAAGGAAAATGATCTCAGAGTTTTACGGTGTGGAGATATATCTCGTTACTTAGGATTGCTGTATTTTGGTAGACCACTAAGAACCACTCATACTGCAATCTCCCTTCACCCTCAAAGGTCATTTTATATTCTTCTTCTCTCAGTCTGGATTTGAGCTGAAGAAGTGTTCAAGAACGCATAAGATCTAATATTTTTGGACATCGTGATTGTTACCGTCAAGTTTTTGGAGTAAAGGAAGCTAGAATAACTTTTGGTGGTGAAAACGCAAAGGATCTGGAATTATTCAACCTTACACGTTCCCAAATTTTTTCATTTAAGTATGCATCTGCCACTTGCAATGTAAGAAAGGTCATTTTCTACATTAAAGAATTTCCTTGCAGACAAATACATGAGTCTAAATTAGGAGAATTTGGATTATTATTTATTTATCATACGCTTTTAGTGCTGGGAGTCTTGAAAGAGATGCACTGATCGCCTTCGATGCAGCTGCATCGGACGATTGGGTGGACGCATAGTTATTATGTCAACTCCCACCATATGGTTTGGGACACGTACTTGTCTTTTGTAGTAGCTGCTTACAGTTCGAAATACACACCAGCAAAGGCCTATCGTCGTTCAAGGTGCTGTATGGTAAAAACGTGCTTTTGCCATTCGATATGATTAGGCAGAAAGGAAGCAGTAATGGAGGTTCAAACTGAGATTTTGCCATAACACTGAGAGAAATCCATTTAAGCAGAGGCGCTGCATCTTTAAAGGGATTGGAATCTGTCAGGAAAGACAGGTATCAGGAGGACTTGGCTGTGGTCTGTAGTAAGGTGTTAACCCCTGAGTGTGCCTAAATTGGAAAGGGAAACCACAGAAAACCATTTTCGAGGTTGCTGGCGGATGGATTCAAACCATCCCGCCTCTCGAATCCACAGGCTGCTAGCTCAGCGACTCGCCACGCAGAGCTACCCCAACTCGGTGGAGAATATAGAAAAACTGACTGTTGCACATTGTTTTAAAATAAAATAAAATGCATCACAACAAAATATTGAATTCTGACATTGCATGCTTTTATTTCAATTGTGTATGTTCAGCCTTTTTGTAGTACTTGAATGCACGCATATTTCAAGATTTAATTGTGCACGGAATTGCTGGCTTCAGTTATTATAGTATAACAAGAGCGTAAATAGATTTTGGACGAAAGGGTGAGGGGGCGAGGGGGTTGCTGCCAGCTTGGATGGATTCAAGCAGCCCACTGAAAAAATATTTTAGAAACGGATGAACTATAGAATGTGCTGTCATATGCCTCTTCTCCTCTCCACAAACCCGTATCGGAACTGGTTTTCATAACTGAGTATTGCCAGGGTGATAGATTGGGTCATATTTTGCCATTTGAGCTACTAATAATACAATATTGAGCAAAATATTAAAAGAAATACAACCATCACCATTTGGCCGAAGTTTTTGTTGATCAATACAATTTTTGGGCGACACACGAATCCAAGTGTATTTTTATGTAGTGATTTTAATTTAATGTTATTTGTAATGATTCACTTCGCTGTCTTGTGAAATTACGAAGTATTGCAACCCCAAAGTTCTACCAGCTTCCAAATAACGGCTCCAGTGTTAACATTAAACTGCTATAGAATGATAATTAGGCTACTACAGTAGTCCATACATATTTTTAACTTACCGTAATGCTAGCGGATGAATCAAAATCGGTTTTGCTCTTCTTTCTTGTTACAGCCGTATCCATGATTAAAAACTATCACAACAGGACACAGCACAGAAACAACAAAAGGGTGGAACTTATATTAAATTCTGCTTCAAGTAAGAACTGAACTGGTTATCAAAACAACAACTGAAATGAACAACGCTAATAATTGGTATTGGCTAAAATAGGGATGGGTAATAGACAATAGTCCTATGGACGTATAGATAGTTTAAACATATCGTTGGCCTTCCTGTCTATCGATAGTTTGTCCCCTTTTCGTCGTTTGATTAAAAATCAAAGTACACTATGTGATCAAAAGTATCCGGACACCCCCAAAAACATACGTTTTTCATATTAGGTGCATTGTGCTGCCGCCTATTGCCAGTCACTCCACATCAGCGACCTCAGTTGTCATTAGACATCGTGAGAGAGCAGAAAGGGGCGCTCCGCGGAATTCACGGACTTCGAACTTGGTCAGATGATTGGGTGTCACTTGTGTCATACGTCTGTACGTGAGATTTCCACACTCCTAAACATCCTTAGGTCCACTGTTTTCGATGTGATAGTGAAGTGGAAACGTGAAGGGACACGTACAGCACATAAACGTACAGGCCGACGTCATCTATTGACTGACAGAGACCACCGACAGTTGAAGAGGGTCGTAATGTGTAATAGGCAGACATCTATCCAGACCATCACACAGGAATTCCAAACTGCATCAGGATCCACTGCAAGTACTATGACAGTTAGGTGGGAGGTGAGAAAACTTGGATTTCATGGTCGAGCGGCTGCTCATAAGCCGCACATCACGCCACTAAATGCCAAACGACGCCTTGGTATAAGGAGCCTAAACATTGGACGGCTGAACAGTGGAAAAACATTGTGTGGAGTGACGAATCACGGTGCACAATGTGGCGATCCGATGGCAGGGTGTGGGTATGGCGAATGCTCGGTGAACATCATCTGTCAGCGTGTGTAGTGCCAGCAGAAAAATCGGAGTCGGTGGTGTTATGGTATGGTTGTGATTTTCATGGAGGGGGCTTGCACCCCTTCTTGTTTTGCGTGGAACTTTCTCAGCACTGCCCTACATCGACGTTGTAAGCACCTTCTTGCTTCCCATTGTTGAAGAGCGATTCGGGGATGGCGATTGCATCTTTCAGCACGATCGAGCACCTGTTCATGATGCACGGCCTGTGGCGGAGTGGTTACACGACAATAATATCCCTGTAATGGATGGCTTGCACAGAGCCCTGACCTGAACCCTGTAGCACACCTCGCCGACTTCGTGCCAGGCCTCACCGACCGACATCGATACCTCTACTCAGTGCAGCACTCCGTGAAGAAAGAGCTGCCATTCCCCAAGAAACCTTCCAGCACCTGACTGAACGTATGCCTGAGAGAGTGGAAGCAGACATCAAGGTTTAGGGTGGACCAACACCATACTAAATTCTAGCATTAACGATGGAGGGCGTCATGAACTTGTAAGTCATTTTCAGCCAGATGTCCGGATACTTTTGGTCACATAGTGTATGTTTCACTTTCAGTACTTGGCAACCAGATAGAGCGTAATTTGATATTTGATTTGGCCATGTCCTTTACGGGGACGTTTGTGGGTGTTGTGTTACTGATAGCAGAATACGATAACGACTGGGGAGAGTTACAGCAATGTCAGAGTGGTAAGGCTAACATACGTCCTACTTGTGAGATACAGTATGTGCCTTACTATGTTCAAGTGCAGGGCAGAGGGTGGACCTTGTCTAAAAGAGATGATGGAACTGAAGATGTACCTCCAGTGAGCGTGTCTGTGTTGCGTATACTCGGTGCTCAACGTTTTAACTGTGGTGGCAGCTTGGTATGAACAAGGGAAGCTCATTGGAATAAGATGCTTGGGGTTGACAGGCAGTGGTTTGTTGCTTAATGGAACCATGTGTGACATTATGGGACCAACATTCCATTATCGGCTGCAATGACACCAGTTACTCTTTTAAATATAACATTACTGCAGCTGTTTTGGCTGGACGAACTCTTGGCGATGTTACCTAAGCAAAGCCTTACCTCCTTGAATGACACCTGGGAAACAAATCTAGTTCATTCACTGAGTCAGATGATAGCCACACAGGAACGGCGGGTAACTAATGAGCAGCTAAAGAAGCACATTGAACAGTATCAGGATGGTAGATGAGGGACTAGGAGATGACTGGGCACAGTCAGCTGCAGCAATGAGTTTGAGATCAAGTCAGGGCAGCCGCTCCATACACTAAGTCTGCCCTGCAGCTCCTGGTACCACAGCGCCGCTTCTGCCACCAGGGCCTTGTCAGGCGACAACGCGGGTCATGTCCAGTGCACAGCAGTCGTCCTTCATCATCACAGTGGACACGAGCCGGGCTTAAGTAGCCCGGGCGTGAGCGTTCTGTAACGAAACGCAGTTGCAGCAGACGAAGAAGATCGCTTTTAACCTCAGGGGCTTCGCCAACTGACTGGTCACTGTTTTGCTGCCGGCCTGACGTCAGCACTGCAGAGCGTTGATACATTTACCGTTACGCCACGATGGAAGCCACCATTCGATGGCCGTCGCTGGCCTGCTATACCAGAATGGGGCGTGTCTACCTCGTATTGTCAATGGCAAGTTGTGCAACTGAAGTCTAATAAACTGTTTCTCTTGACAACCAGTCTGCCACTGGGCCCTAGCGGCCCATCACTCCACTGCTCACCCTACAGAGCAGTAATAAACCAATAGGTTTATTACCTATAGGCAGTTACATTATACACTATGACATAGATATTGATTAATACTATATGGATGTAGATGGGCCTAACTCACAATGAATGTGTCACACAACTGATGATGTACTTCATTCGACATATACTGTAGGCTCCCAGTTTTGTCTCACCGAGTATCAGAGATCTCATTGGACATTCATGCAGATTCCCCTTCCTGGCTCACAACCTTGTCACTTGTCTTGCTACATATACTGGATTTACTTGTAATCAATTTAAGCAATCTTACACTTGAATTATCACGGTTTAGACTTCTATGTAACTTATTTTTGATTTGTCTAATATAGTCTTCTAGCTTTTATGATATATTAACATTGTTTTTCTGTTTTTGTAATCTACTGCCCCAAATAGAGGAATTGATCATGTATAACCTTCAGGTATCTGAATATTTCTGTAATTTCATTTGTGTTGGGGATAATTTTGGTATCATTTATGATTAACAGTCTTGCAAGATAAAATTGTATTGCTATTTGTTAATATTTATATTGTTTTATTATTCACATGTAATTTGAAACCTCATTTTCAATGTCATATAGAGGAATCTAGTTATGTTCAATCTACAGGCACATACATAGCCTCCACATTCAGGAATTGCATGTGAGAGAATCAGACACTTATTTCCTTTTATTCTAAGTATAATCATATCATTTTTTAAAATTATATTAACTTTGGTAACCACTTATTTCTAACAATTGATGATTTGTATGTTATCTCATACTCTAATTTAATTTTTAAATTTTGAATAGAGGAATCCTATTGTGTTTAAACATAGCTACTGAATACTTCCTGTATCTAAGATTGTCTATGTAAGATGTTTTAATATTCATTCTGCTACTATGTTTCATGTGAAATTCTAATATCACTTATAATCTAACATAGAGAAATCTAGCTCAGTTCAATTTTTGGGGCACATGTTTAAATTGTAATCTAAAATTGTATCAGCGAGAACTTGGTTCTCAGTAGATACCATATGGTTTAGAATTCTTTTTCTCTGTTTTCCTTTGTGTATGTATTTTTATATCTATTATGTTTTATTTTACACTTAAATAATTATATTAGTTTTTATTAATTATTTTGCATGTAAACGTCACTCACTGTATTAAAGAGTGTACTAACACACAGAGCAACAGCCAGGGCAGAAACTTTAGAAAAGGTCCGCCTCCACGTGGCAGGGACCGTAACAGAATGGGGGCTTGTCAAGCTAACATAACTTGCAAGCAGCCATTACGGCTAAGAGACCAAACACTGCCTGGCTTGTTACTTGTTTTAAGTAGCACATGGCCCACCTTAGTAACCCGGGTGGTGGGCTACTCTGTAGTGTTTAAATGAAAAAACAAAAAAAAAACATATGTTCTTTGACTTTTATGGTGAACCTTATTCTTGCATTTTTTTACCATTAGCACATTTTAATCCTATGTAATCAACTGTTACAGACCCACCTTGTGCATATAAATGTTTCCTTTTTTGCCATCGTCTATAAATAATATTGTTAAGGAGTGACAAATCTATATAATTCAGCATCTTAGCACAGAGAGCTTGGTACATACGTAAGTAAATGGTAAGCATTCAGGTAATGGTCATATGGCAGACACTTAGGCAGACAGTGTATTGTGATTTTGAACCTGATGAATTTTCAAAGTCTGTACTAATCAATTGTTTAACAGGTCTTACTGGATTGAGAATAGGTCAGGCTTTGCCTTTGTTGGCAAATGGTATGAAGTTTTTGATATTCTTTATGTATTTCTAGTATTACAATGAGGCTTTACGACGTTGCTGGTATAGAGGTGTGAGATTATCCTTACTTTTTAAGCGCTTTGCAGCTTTGCTAAACTTGATGTCTTTTTCTCTACGATGATTTGTGGTTGGACACTAAATTCTTGTTGCCTGATGATTACTCTTTTTCTGCTATGTGATAATGTTTATCTCGTCATCTCTGACATATTTTGATTATTTTGGCCAAATTCTTCTTGTTGCTATGTTGACTGACGCATGACGAATGACTTTAAAGTTCTTCTTTCCACACGTACAATTGGCCTAATGCACTATACAAATCTTCCTTTTTCTCCTCATGTCGTATTTGTTCCCGTAGTTAGTGGATCTGCTATTTTTCCCTTGTGTGTGTTTACTCTACAGAGGTAGTTGCCTAGTTATTAGTATAAATATTTTATGTTAACGTAGAGATGTTCTTGCAATCATATGGAAAGCATTTTGTCACTGAGCAACTAAGTTTGCACATTACTCTGACAAACGGACTTTGGAAATACTTTTCAAAATCTGATTATTAGCATAGTTGTAAGCCATTTCGTCAGTGTTCAGATGTATTGTATTCTGGTATTTTCTTTCTAATTTTGTTTCTCGATGTAATATGTATACTGATTCACCAGTGTATTTCATTGTCTGGACATACCCTCTTGCTTTATATGAAGCATTTGTACTTTATTTGTACTCTGCACAGATATTGAAATATTTTCTGTGAGAGCCACCGATAGCTCTCATATTTTATTTGATTATACCCTGGCTTGTGATTAGACTGTCCTGCACTTGAGAACACACATACTGTGGAGGTCTTGTGGAGACTTGTTTTGTAATGAGTGGTTAGGTTCTTGCTACAGTGCGGACAGACTATTTTCTTAGCACATTCTGAGCTTGCTACCTCCTCATAACTGCCAATACCATATTTTTCTGATGACAGTGCCTGTGGGATTGCAAGATCGTCTTTACTGGTCAGTTGTTTCAGATACGTCTCATGTTGGTGTCAGTGGGACTGCAAGATTGTCCTGTACTGGTCTGTTCTAACAAATACTCCGATGAAAGTGCCAGTGGGTCTGCAAGAATGTATGATTGTGCTTTTCAAATAATATTTACACTGTGATTGTCTATGGGATTGCAAGATTTTCCCTACGCACTTTGGTTGGCAGTATCTACAAGTTTTACTGTTCTTAGGACACTTTTTTGTCCCTCAACCTAGGGTGCTGATGAACGTTTTCTTTGCACTTAGGACACTACTATGTGCAGTGCGTATACACTCCTGGAAATGGAAAAAAGAACACATTGACACCGGTGTGTCAGACCCACCATACTTGCTCCGGACACTGCGAGAGGGCTGTACAAGCAATGATCACACGCACGGCACAGCGGACACACCAGGAACCGCGGTGTTGGCCGTCGAATGGCGCTAGCTGCGCAGCATTTGTGCACCGCTGCCGTCAGTGTCAGCCAGTTTGCCGTGGCATACGGAGCTCCATCGCAGTCTTTAACACTGGTAGCATGCCGCGACAGCGTGGACGTGAACCGTATGTGCAGTTGACGGACTTTGAGCGAGGGCGTATAGTGGGCATGCGGGAGGCCGGGTGGACGTACCGCCGAATTGCTCAACACGTGGGGCGTGAGGTCTCCACAGTACATCGATGTTGTCGCCAGTGGTCGGCGGAAGGTGCACGTGCCCGTCGACCTGGGACCGGACCGCAGCGACGCACGGATGCACGCCAAGACCGTAGGATCCTACGCAAGGCCGTAGGGGACCGCACCGCCACTTCCCAGCAAATTAGGGACACTGTTGCTCCTGGGGTATCGGCGAGGACCATGCGCAACCGTCTCCATGAAGCTGGGCTACGGTCCCGCACACCGTTAGGCCGTCTTCCGCTCACGCCCCAACATCGTGCAGCCCGCCTCCAGTGGTGTCGCGACAGGCGTGAATGGAGGGACGAATGGAGACGTGTCGTCTTCAGCGCTGAGAGTCGCTTCTGCCTTGGTGCCAATGATGGTCGTATGCGTGTTTGGCGCCGTGCAGGTGAGCGCCACAATCAGGACTGCATACGACCGAGGCACACAGGGCCAACACCCGGCATCATGGTGTGGGGAGCGATCTCCTACACTGGCCGTACACCACTGGTGATCGTCGAGGGGACACTGAATAGTGCACGGTACATCCAAACCGTCATCGAACCCATCGTTCTACCATTCCTAGACCGGCAAGGGAACTTGCTGTTCCAACAGGACAATGCACGTCCGCATGTATCCCGTGCCACCCAACGTCCTCTAGAAGGTGTAAGTCAACTACCCTGGCCAGCAAGATCTCCGGATCTGTCCCCCATTGAGCATGTTTGGGACTGGATGAAGCGTCGTCTCACGCGGTCTGCACGTCCAGCACGAACGCTGGTCCAACTGAGGCGCCAGGTGGAAATGGCATGGCAAGCCGTTCCACAGGACTACATCCAGCACCTCTACGATCGTCTCCATGGGAGAATAGCAGCCTGCATTGCTACGAAAGGTGGATATACACTGTACTAGTGCCGACATTGTGCATGCTCTGTTGCCTGTGTCTATGTGCCTGTGGTTCTGTCAGTGTGATCATGTGATGTATCTGACCCCAGGAATGTGTCAATAAAGTTTCCCCTTCCTGGGACAATGAATTCACGGTGTTCTTATTTCAGTTTCCAGGAGTGTATGTAGTCTATCGGCTGTCTATACTAACTGTCTACACATGTAATGCAGTGTGCACTACAGTGAAGGTACCCAAATAATTCGCAAATATTATGTTTGTAACAAAATGTTTGTGTCCAGCAATGATTTGTACCTATTTTCAGTCATGCAACTGTTTATGTCAAGTGATGATTTGTACTTATTTCCAATTATGCAGTTGTTTATGCCCAGTAATAATTCGTACTTATTTTCTGTCGTGTATAGTTATTATTACTTGTGTTCTCGTATTGTATCTTTAAACTTTTGTATTCACCTTTCTACATCTTTCTGTCAGAATATTGTTTTTGTAAAGTAAAATTTCTCATTCTCAGTAACGTCACTGACATCACCTTGCCTTTGAAATTCTGGTCCACCAGACCGCAGGGTAATGATAGGTGTCACGTATAATTTTGGTATGTGAATTTTTGGTATCTGAATCGATTGTGAGCGGGCAGCGATGTTGTAAGCTGTATTGCAAAGCTAAGCTAAAATCTTTGAGCTGCGCGAGGGTGCAGTGAGGGAAGACAATGTTTAGCTCTGGTAGCAATTGGAGTCGATGTACAACTGTGTTAGAGTTAAGCAGATAATTTTAAGCAGTGTTAGTGTGGAAGCTATGGCAATATTATGATTCAAATTAAAATTTATCTTTTGTTCAATCAACATGATTATGAAATGATTTGTGAATGAAGAAATCTAACGGGATGTTAGGTAATTACAATAATGGTGTTATTAGTTTTTTACTATTGCTGCGCCATCGAACGAAATTGGTTATTGTACTGAAAGCTGTTACATTTGAGAGATAGGAAAGTGATGTTGAGAAGTTCAATAAATTTAAAAACTGCCTTGAGCACTTTTTCTCAATATACGAAGAAAATAGAGTGTTGCCATTTATGCGCACATTTCATTTTCTTACAACCTTTCTCTTACAATTCTTTCTAATGGATGACCCAACCACGTATATTCAATTTGCAATTAACAGAGAACTCATTGCACCTCTCGAGTGTCTCTGTGTAGATACAGTAATTTTCAGCTTTAGCACAGTGGCACACAAGACAGAGCAGTACTGCAACATGTTATCCCGAATTGCGTAAATTAGAGGTAAGGAGAAAATATTTTGATTGTTTTATTTATTCAATCAGGGCCAACTTATGTTATTCAGAGACAGTTTTTGTGATCAAGTTTTGCAAAACCAAATACTCTAGGTTTCATGTCCAAATTAATTATTCAGGCAGTTTATACTGTTCAAAATTCTTGGAGTCAGATTGCTAATTTTTACAGTATGAATGACTTCTCGTTTCATTATGACAATTAATTATTATTACTGTGAAGCCTGTCTTTCACTTTACGACAGCTGATTTACTATCACAGCTCTGGCTTACAACCAGAGTACTTGAGCTATATATTTTTTATTATTTAGATAACTTTCAAGAGTGGCACCTGAAATCTCTGTCACCCCCTACACATGACGCCCTCTCTTGAGGCCATGTGCAGCCCGACACAAGAAGGTATTACTAGTGACCTTCAGATAAGATCGTGATCTAATCTCATACAGACACTAGATAACTATTCTGCAGTGAGCCAAAAGGTTTGTGAAAACATCAGAAGCGATAAATACCCACAAGTCCTGTCATCCATTCGTACTTCACAAAATGTCGTCAGTGAATCTTTCATTACAGTTCATCTACCCATCTGGTAAGATTGAGATTAGAAAACCCAGCTGGATTAGATTAAAAAGGTGTATCGCTTCAATCCACAAGAGTACTCTAACTTCTATAAGGAAATATTGCAGTGGTTCACAGTGTCTAATGAATATTATGGTTCCAGTGACTGAGAGAGATGATTATAATGTCACTACAAGACATGTCAGTATGTGATCCATTATTATTACTGTCATTAATAATAGTATAAAATTATTATTTTTTGTTATTGGACAGCAGTTGAGTCCCATCTTATTCGACCTCTCAAATACACCGTAGATGAAATATCAGGTAGGATCTTCTTTTTTTTCTTGTTTGTTTTTGTCGTCCAGTACAGTGCTTTGATTTGTGAAAACACACACACACACACACACACACACACACACACACACACACACACACTACCCGTTTGGTACAAAATCCAGACGTCATCTGAGTGTTTTGTGTTTTCTCAAAACCGTCCAGAGGTGTCTTAGGCACATTTAAGACTCACCTGTTCAAATGTTTCACCAGTATTGCTGTCCATGATCGTGGAAGGCTTACAAAAAACTACTGATGTAGCCAAAGAAATGTCGAAGAAATTGTCTACGAGTTTAGAATGATGTTATAATGTGAAAAGAAAATTTTGTTTCCAATGTGATTTAGGAAGTGAAGGTAATATGGAATACAATGAGTTATTTGCAAAAATTACAGTGAAACTGATGATGTCTTAATTTTTGCTGAGAAAAATTGTGATAGGAGAAGGTGAAAGGTGGCTACACTGAGTCACAGCGCCAGAGATTGCGCCAAAGAGTTTTATTCCCCCGCCTCCACTGGCAGTGCTTGTTCAGAAGTTGCTGTGGGAAGTAGTGGTTCTGAGGTTGCTGCAGTCAGTGCTTGTTGAGAGGATGTCGATAGCAGTACTAGTTGTGAGCATGTCGTGTGCAGTTGTTCTGATGGGCTAGACAGCTGATGCTGTTCGAATGGGGATGTTGTAATGATCAGAGTGTATTTTTCGTCAATATATATGAAGGTAAAAAAAACATTTTTTTTAGTTTTAAATTTCCTAACTAACAATGCCTCTTGGTCACAGGTTCAGTCAACAAAGCATCTGGCTTGTGTTCATGTATTAGACTGTAATTCGGGTTTCTATGTGCAATTATAGTATTTCAGTTTTTTAAATTACTTCAGTGTAAATGGTATTTAAAATATCTTGTCTTATAGAGGAAGAACCGTGCCAGATGTGTACGTTGAATCACACTTCCACACACAGAACAGTTACACTTGTGCTTTGTTGTTTCGTAGGTTTTATAGTTGCTGGGGACTTAATTAATTAATTTTGTTAACGGAAATTTCCTTTCATTCTTGTTGTTATTCTATGCAGTCGGATTGTGGAGTAATGCTAGTCAGGGCGAACCGGTTACGAGACTGAGTAACCGGTAAATCTAAAATTAAAAATATTTGCATTATATTTAATTATGCCCCCATGCACGTGGCGACCGCTGCTTCGGATCGTCCCTTGG
This sequence comes from Schistocerca americana, assembly GCF_021461395.2. Taxonomy (NCBI): domain Eukaryota; kingdom Metazoa; phylum Arthropoda; class Insecta; order Orthoptera; family Acrididae; genus Schistocerca; species Schistocerca americana. Next base: position 247,844,646 of record NC_060123.1, on the reverse strand, counting down.
AATTCTTTTGATAGTAAAAATAGCAGACAGTAGTATTGTTGTAGTAATTTGTAGTTTAGTAATTGTAGTCTATATTGCATGTGTACATTTGGTAATTGAACATTTGTAGTTGTCTTGTCATTCTTCTGACGCTATTTTTGCAGAATTTAATTTTTTATGTCTTGTCTACGGGTTTGACAATTTTGGGCAATTGTGAAGGTTTTAATTGTTCGTTAGGCGTGTTTGTCGGGAAGCATTTCGTGTGAATAGTATTGTTGGTGATAAAGTGTCATATTGTGTGTAATTTTCGTATAGTGACGAGTTTTGTATGTTTTGTAAATGATTACGCGATCGATGAAAAAGGCAAAAATGATAGATAGTCAGAATGATGAAATCGTTAACATGGCGAACACGCCAACACAGGAGAACAGTATGATGAATAATGAAGGAGAAAATAATTTAAGAAGCAGGGAAAATAGTCAGGAACCAGTTCAAAACTTTTCGCAATCAACAAATTTTCAGAATAAGAGATTAACGACAAAAGATTCTGGAATAGTATTGAACTCAGATAGCTTTACAGCTTTGACGGAAGAAGCTGGTTTTGCGGGAAATGTTAGGAGCGAAAATAATTTCGAACAAGTTAATATGGAGCAGTTGATGAGTGCAATATTGAATTTGGGATCTGAATTAAAAACAGATACGGGAACATTGGCAACATGGTTAGAAACTGATATGGGAACAATGGAAACATGGTTAGACTCACTGGGATCACAGTTAGGATCTGAATTAAAAACAGTGGCAACACGGTTAGACTCACAAATAGGAACAATTAAAACAGAGATGGAAACAATGGAAACACGGTTAGACTCACGAATAGGGACATGTTTCAAAAATATGAAAGATGAATTAAAGAAAGAAATTAGAGAAGAAGTACAACCGATTTTGAATGCTCACAATAATAGATTAATTTCAATAGAAATTAGACAAAAGGAACAGGATAGAGAACAGGAAGAAAGAGATCGCGTGATAGTACAAAAATTTTCAGAGTTAAATTTACAATGTGCACACGATAAGGAAGAAATATTTGAGAGAATCGAGGAATCCGTACCAAATGACATAATAAATAACCTAGCACAACAATATGAACAGTTAACTACTAAATGTGTCAATACTGAAACCCGAGTCGCGACACTTACGGAAGACGCAAATAAACAGAAAGAAAAAATAGGTGACTTATCGGAAAGAGTTGAGGAGATTTCAGATAAATTGACAAATCTTAGTTTACATGGGGACAGAGATTCAGATGATACAGCTCCATTGCCATTTCCAGAAACAGAAGAGTACCAGAATAAAAACTATCACGTAGAAAATCAGGGAAAATTTAATGAACGCGTTAAAAGGGAATTTGAGGCATTATGAAAGCAAGTCAAACAAATTGAAGGCGAAATCGTAGGAAAAGACAGCAGAAGAAATTTAGAATCACAGATAGCAGAGGGCTTTGAAGAAAATAATTTATTTCATTTACGAGATGCAACAGGAGAGCGCCAGGCGCACGAACTTGACAATAATCGACATTTGGACTGGGACAGACGCGGTAGGTCTTTGTCGCCATGAGGCGAAAACTTTGACTATAAACACTTTTTAAGTGTTCGGAAATTTAAGATCTTTCGAAATTCTAAGAATGACTTACATCCATGTTCATGGTTAGATCAATTTATGTACGCACTTCCACCAAATTGGCCACTAAGTCACAAACTGGAATTTATGTGTTTAAGTCCTCAGGGGATTCGCTACACTATGTGAATATGTGCCGTAGCGTGCACAGGGCACCGAGCTGTAGTGGTGCTATTTCCATTTTAGTTTTCTGCACCGCTGCCTACTCTTTTACTATTCTTTGTATCTATCAAAACAACTCTTCGACTATCAATCTATCTAGAAAAGGAGTCAGTAAAGAATAACCGGATATGACTATTTTACCCAAAAGTGATTTCGGAAATTACCGTTTGGACTTACTGTATCTTCAGCAGCATTCATTCGTAGTTTAAACGAAATTTTACCTGTTTGTCTTCGTGACAATATTACTTCATATGTTGACAATATTCTTATTGCTAAACGTTCTTGGAGTGAGCATAACAAAATTTTGGTTTCGTTATTACATATTTTTGCAAGAGTTGGCATTACAGTGAACTTGGAAAAATCTGAATTTGGTCGTTCTCGGGTGAAATTTCTTGGTCATATTATTTCTACAGAAGGTATTCTTCCTGATGCAGAGAAACTAGATGCTATTCGTAATTATGCTCTTCCTACTACAAAACGTGATGTTCGTAGCTTCCTTGGTGTCTGTAATTTTCTTAGACACTTCGTTGGATTGGAAAATTTGGCCACACCTCGTTGATGTGAACTATCTGGAAAGAATTCTAATTGGTGTTGGTATGAGGAAGCTCAATCGGAATTTCAACAACTTCGTAATGCTTTAGTTGCTGCTCCACTTCTTTCACATCCGGATTTATCTAAAGATTTTTGTTTGGCGACGGACTCATCATACAAAGGCCTAGGTGCACACTTATTTCAAGAGATAGAAGAAAACGGCGTTATAGTACAGAAAACTATTGCATTTGGAAGTCGTGTTCTCTCTAAATCAGAAAAGAATTATTCGATTACGGAACTTGAAGCCTTGGCTGTTGTTTGGGCTTTCACAAAATTTCGGACATGTTTGTTTGGCAGACATACTAAGGTTTACACCGATCATCGAGCTCTGGAATTTCTTATGTCAACAAAATTAACTCATGGAAGTTTGTCACGATGGGCACTGTATCTACAGGAATTTGATTTTAGTATTGTTTACATACAGGGTTCTTCAAATATTATTGCTGATGCTTTATCACGTGCACCTATGGGTTTGAAACAAAGTGCTGAAGAGGGCTGCAAAGAAAAAAATTATTGTTTGATGTATATTCAAGGTGTTGCGTTTGAAAATTTTATTTCGTCTTCGCTCCAGGACATCGCTAAGGAGCAAAATAAGGATCCAATCTGGAAGGACATTAAGGAGAAGTGGAGGAGAATGGAAAGCATAGCGATTAGACAGTATTATTTAGTTCGCAATGATATTCTTTTTAAACGAAAATCGGTAGACAACTCAGTTTGGTTAGTTTGTATTCCTGATGAGTGGGTTAATAAATTGATTTGGTATACACATTTCAGCTATGCACACTTTGGTCCCAGAAAATGCTTTCATAAATTACAAGAAAATTGCTACTTCAGTAATATGGAAAAACGTATTCGATCTGTTCTTGGCAAATGCAAATTATGTCAAAAGGCTAAGCCGCCAACTATTTCTCACAGAGCACCGTTGTTTCCTATCATTCCAGCGAAATTAAAGGACATGGCTGCAGTCGATTTGTTCGGTCCAGTGGTTCGTTCTACTAATGGTTTTGCGTACATTTTGGTAGCAGTGGAATTGGCATCAAAATATTTGTGTTTTACACCTTTACGCAAAGCAACAGCTCGTTCAGTATCTAATGCCTTCATCAAACATTTTCTTAAAGAAGTGGGTCATGTTGATAAGGTTATATCAGATAATGGATCACAGTTTTGCTCTAAAATTTGGCTTCGTACTCTACGGCGTCGTAAGATTAAACCAATTTTCATTTCTCTTTTTCACCCTCAATCTAACGCTTCAGAGAGATGGATGAAGGAAATCAATAAACTGTGTCGACTTTATTGTCATCAGAATCACAGAACTTGGGATCAGTATCTTCATATTTTTCAAAACATTCTGAATGAACTCCCTAATGATTCAACTTCTTTACCGCCTATATTGATATTAAAAAACAAAGCACCGACAAATCGCATTTCTGAAATAGTTCCTTTTCCGCCTACACGGAAACTGTGGCATTCTAAAGTTGTTAACCCGGCTCTACAAAATATTGCATCTGCGGCTGCTAGAAGAGAGAAATCAGCTAAACGTCCTGGTCGTTTAAAAACCATGTCAGTTGGTCAAAATGTGTTAATTAAGTCTCATCGTTTGTCTCAGAAAGGAAAAGGCTTGTGTCGCAAATTTTTTCTGCTTTATAACGGTCCATATAGAGTTCGCAAAATTATTCATGATGACACTGTTGAAGTAGAAACTCTTAAATCTCGACGCTCCAAGGGAATACATCATATATCGAACGTTAAAATTTTTGTGGAATGACATACTTATGAGAAACTAACAGTTATACGTAAACACATGGAGAGTACAAGGATACCGCGCCGTGTTCCGGCAGCGGCATATACTCAAAGCAACAGTCAAGTCTGCGCGGCGCACAAGGCAGTCGTTGACCGCAAACAATTACTTCCTACGTCATGCATACCTACAGCTGATCGAGCGCTCAGTGCGATTGCACTGACAGCCGTAAACAAATACCCGGTCTAATTTCTCTGATTAAATTCAGTATAAAGCTATAGTGAATTGATAAATTATGTTATTAACGTTCAGTATTTTTCAGGATACGGTTGTATAAAATATTTAAGAACTTTAGGTAAATTCTGTGTGTGTCAGACATTAAGAGGACTTGCTATCGAGAAAATTTCAGGAAGAATGTAATTTCGAAGAAGAAAGTAATAAACTAAAAAGGTAACTATTGATTGAGTTTATTTTTCAGGTAACATATTTCCACTTAGGTACATACTTTAGACGTAATTTGCTGATCGCGATTACGTGATTTATACTTTGAGTTGACTGATTTTGACAATGATTGATTAATCAACAGGGTTGTTACTTATGTATATTATGCATCGCTTGGCTGCTCTGCTTTTTCGCTGATGTCATATTTTTTTATTATTTGCCTGCTGTGCTTATTTATTTAAATTATAATTGTCACCAGATTAGTCATGCTGATATGGTTACGTATGTAAGTTATACTTTGTGATTTATCTGCTTGCGCCTTCATGTTTACTTATTAAGATTACATATGAACATTTATTTGCTTATGCTGATATGATGCTAATGACCTGTTTATTATGTAAGATATATATTTGCTGCTTTGCATATGGATTGCATATTTACACATTTTTGTTTCGTTGTCATAACTACTCTTTATTTGGTATATAGAAATGCTGATATACTGTGTACGAACATGGAGTTTAGGTCACACTATGGTATTAATTATAGATTGTTCGCTTGGCAGAGCCTAGCTGTAGGGATTGTGCTGCATCCACTTGTTGACATTCTGTTCTCTACTGGTATATTTACTCGCTATTGCATGTTTTGCTTACGCTCAGTGCTTCATATTTTAAGATAAGAAAATGAACTGCTATAATTATATGAACGACATTGGTACAAGAAACTTCATTGAAGTCACATGAGCTGGAGGTTTTATGGAAGCTGTATAAATTTATGATAATAGAAAGAAAGCTAACGACATGAAATACCAACACTAGGTTTAAACCATTGACAGTTATTACACTGCATTCTTCGTGAGCAATTGAAATAGCAAGTCACACTTGACACAAGAAATACTCCACATGTTTGCTTCTGTTTTGCCATGATTCTCAAAGTGGTGTACACACTGTGAAATATTACGATCATTCACACTCCGTACTCGTACTTACTTACTGAAAGTTATTCAAACTAAAGGCTGTTAGAGGTCATGTGTGCATTTCTTTTATTTAATGATGGACAAGGTAAGCAAAATGTATTTTATAATTCATAATGAGTAGAAGATTTGGGTCAGGTGGATTACACAGAGGTTGTGTGTGGACATTGTGTCTTTGGATTGTATGGGATGATGAATTGAAGTTTGCACTAGGATTTTATCTGTACTTGTTCGAGGAGACTGACTAGAGGAAAGAGTTGTTATGGAAGTGAAATGATATTGGCGATAAGGTTTATATGTGTCGACGTATTGAAGAGGTATTATTGAGGTATTGAGACTGTGTGAAGTTGATGATTATTGGAGTTTTGGTGGACAAGAGGTAAGGTAAATGATATTGATGATAAGGTTTATATGTATCGACATAAGAGGTATTATTGAAGTATTAAGATTATGTGATACTGATGATTATTGGAGCTTTGGTGGATAAGAGGTAAAGTAAGTGAGGAGCATATTTTTTTTGTTGGTTTATATGAAACAAGGAGGATGAAGATGACAGACTAGAACACTCAAGTGGAAGGAAGATTGTCTACACACACACTTTGTTAAATCAATAAGCAGTATACACTTTTTTTTTCTTTTTGGAGAGAGGAAGTATTTTCCTATCTTGGCACAATGACAGTTGTTCAGCAACCGTACATTTTGATTTGGCTTGGCAAACATTGGTCTTGACATGATGACTATGACGTTGACTAACTATTATTGACTGTTATACACTGCTGCCACTACTACTTAATATACATGTTGAACATCCAATTTCTGACAGAATTGCATTTACACAGTTAACACTATTCAATTACACAGTAGTACTTAAATGTGGATGAAAGATGAATGAGTGTGTTTTCCTTTCCCAATCCCAAATAATTGGTACCGACCTATCTCCTAAATATTATTTTACTTGTTTGTTATGGCTTGCACTGAAACCCATAAATAATATACGTTTATTGATACTTGTGTATTTGTAATAGTTAATATGACAATTATCTGATACCATTTGTGTGTTTATTATAATTTGTATGTTTAGTGTAAGAGCATTGATAATAATTTTGTAAAAGCAATTATGTGTTCGTTCAAACTGTTGTTCATGCTTACACGTGTTAACATTGGTGGGTGCCACTTGGAAATGTTTAATTTCTGCTGATAAACTCTGATGAAATGTCTAATTAGTGATAGTGAATATTATGGACTGTTACCTGCACTTGTTCAACATGATGGGTGCCACTTGGAAATGTTTAATTTCTGCTGATAAACTCTGATGAACTGTCTGATTAGTGATAGTGAATATTATGGACTGTTACCTGCACTTGTTCAACATGATGGGTGCCACTTGGAAATGTTTAATTTCTGCTGACAAACTCTGATGAACTGTCTGATTAGTGATAGTGAATATTATGGACTGTTACCTGCACTTGTTCAACATGATGGGTGCCACTTGGAAATGTTTAATTTCTGCTGATAAACTCTGATGAACTGTCTAATTAATGATAGTGAATATTATGGACTGTTACCTGCACCTGTTCAACATTACTGGGTGTCACTGTTGGAACTGCTTCTACTGAAATGATGTCACTTGTTGCTGTCTGCACCTGTTCAACATTGCTGGGTGCCACAGATGGAACTGATTCTACCGAAATAATGTCACTTGTTGGTGTCTGCACCTGTTCAACATTGCTGGGTGTCACTAATGGAACTGCTTCTACTGACATAATGTCACTTGTTGGTGTCTGCACCTGTTCAACATTGCTGGGTGCCACTGTTGGAACTGCTTCTATTGAAATAATGTCACTTGTTGCTGTCTGCACCTGCTCAACATTGCTGGGTGCCACTGATGGAACTGCTTTTACTGACATAATGTCACTTGTTGGTGTCTGCACCTGTTCAACATTGCTGGGTGCCACTGTTGGAACTGCTTCTACTGAAATAATGTCACTTGTTGCTGTCTGCACCCACTCAACATTGCTGGGTGCCACTGATGGAACTGCTTCTAATGAAATGATGTCACTTGTTGGTGTCTGCATCAGTTCTACATTGCTGGGTGCCATTGATGGATCTGCTTCTACTGAAATGATGTCACGTTTTGGTGTCTGCGCCTGCTCGCCATTGCTGGGTGCCACTGTTGGAGCTGTTTAAATACTGTTGATGAAATGTTATGAGACTGCTATTTGCACCTGTTGACCATTGCTGGGTGGTACTGTTGGAACTGTCAACTCCTCTGAGGAGTGCTACTTGTTTATTGAACTATTGAAAAGATTTTATGTGAATATTTGTATAAACTGATTTTTTGTGTATTTGCTGTTTATGAAATGTTATGAGACTCTTACCTACACCTATTCGTCATTGCTGGTGCCATTGATTGAATGATACTTGCGTAAACTATTATGTAAAATCACATGCATTCAAGCATTTGTATTCCTTACTGTATTTTATACATTAGGTTATTGAAGGGTCAGTGCAAAGCCAAAATTTATCTAGTTATGTGATATTTACTTATTAATATTATCTTTTATTTTTGTCTGTATTTTTTTTTTGGACGAATTTGGTGATATTTTCGCCACCAATGCTGGCAAAAATACTATCAAATTCTAGCCCGTGGAGGAGGGGCATATGAAAGGTGGCTACACTGAGTCACAGCGCCAGAGATTGCGCCAAAGGGTTTTATTCCGCCGCCTCCACTGGCATTGCTTGTTCAGAAATTGCTGTGGGAAGTAGTGGTTCTGAGGTTGCTGCAGTCAGTGCTTGTTGAGAGAATGTCGATAGCAGTACTAGTTGTGAGCATGTCGTGTGCAGTTGTTCTGATGGGCTAGACAGCCGATGCTGTCCGAATGGGGATGTTGTAATGATCAGAGTTTATTTTTCGTCAATATATATGAAGATAAAAAAAACATTTTTTTTAGTTTTAAATTTCCTAACTAACAATGCCTCTTGGTCACAGGTTCAGTCAACAAAGCATCTGGCTTGTGTTCGTGTATTAGACTGTAATTCGGGTTTCTATGTGCAATTGTAGTATTTCAGTTTTTTTTAATTACTTCAGTGTAAATGGTATTTAAAATATCTTGTCTTATAGAGGAAGAACCGTGCCAGATGTGTACGTTGAATCACACTTCCACACACAGAACAGTTACACTTGTGCTTTGTTGTTTCGTAGGTTTTATAGTTGCTGGGGACTTAATTAATTAATTTTGTTAATGGAAATTTCCTTTCATTCTTGTTGTTATTCTATGCAGTCCGATTGTGGAGTAATATTAGTCAGGGCGAACCGGTTACGAGACTGCATAAACGGACAGACAGCTACTATATCTAAAATTAAAAATATTTGCATTATATTTAATTAAGCCCCCATGCAAAGGTCCTAGGTCGTTGTCATGAAATAAAGATTTTTTTAGGAGACCCAACACGCCGATATGTTCTTTGCACGTGTAGAACATAATATTTTCATCATTGACACCAGATAATTCAAAATAGTTGTTCTTAAAACTAATTTCAAGGCAGTAAAAAGTGTCTTCGTTTAGTAAATGATAAACAGTTAAGGTAATGAATATTATTGAATTTCAAATGCATTTATTATTTCTATCACTTTTTATTGAAAGATGGTAAATAAATGTTTTTATTCCTGTTAGTGAATAATGTTTCGGACAATATTTGCCATTCACAAATAATAAATAACAATTTTATCTATATTTGTTATTCGTTATTCGCCTAAATTTTTCCTGACTCTGGTGGTAAGTAAAGCGCATCATGCATGTGCATATTGCAGTTTTTTTCTGCCTATGTGCGAGTGAATGTAAGTGAATGGCATATATGTGGCCATGCACAAGCATACACTCGGCTACCATTTTTGTCACTGTGTACAAGTGCTCACTTGGTTGTCATTGGGCGAGGCAGCATCAGCAATCTTCGGCAACTTCCACCAAAGTATTGAAATTGTACACATGCTCTCTTTCTCTCACACACAGTTGTCATGTGGTTGGGCACGTGCTTGCAAGTGTTTTTAGTAACCACAGTGCACAGATCGGTGTGCTGGAGGAGCGATGGGCCAGCAAGGGTCATCAACCCAGTTGGGTTTGGCTGACAGGTTGTGCTCATCTGCACAGTCCTATAAGCCAGCTGAGCTCTTCTATGACAGGTTGTGCTCATCTGCACAGTCCTATAAGCCAGCTGAGTTCTTCTACGTATCATCTGGGCTATTCCATGAGACAAGGGCTGAGCAGGCTGAAACGTGCACCATGCATGACTCTACTGGATGCCGCCGAAGTCCCCTTTCTACATGTGTCTCATTTTGGTCCTCCTCTGAAAGGTTCAGTCAGTACTCCCTGGCAGATACGAGGTGTGTTCAAAAAGTAGTTGGGGATTTTACAAATTTTCGTTGCTGTGCTGATAAAAATCCCTAAAAAGTACGTGAACACTATTAGCCAGGGAGGTTACATATTTATGAAATCATTTTTACTACTTCAGTCAATTTTTACCAACATTGGCATGGTACGTTTCAGCAGCAAGGTGCCATTATCAGCTGCATTACAGTTACATGTATTTTATTTATTTCAAGTTTCTGCTACCAGTCACTTTTTATTTTATGCTTAATCTAACATACTGCAACGTGTTTCAAACATGTTTTGTTCATCTTCAAGCGTTTGTACATACATATATACATCGAGAAATGGTACTTAAAAATAAACAGTCTTAAACTAGATTAATCTAGAATACTTTGTTTTTTACTGTAGCTGCTGGTGTGGCATTTGGGGGGAAGGAGGGGGCAGTGTATATCTAGAAATCGAAGTCAGTGATGTCTTCTGCTGGTTTTCTTCTTTGTTGTTGACTATGTATATCACAGCCTGTATCGGATGCAGATAGATTTGCATCAGTTATGTGTTACGAAAATAGTGTGAAAGGCTTTCATATGACAGTTGATCACTTACAGTTACATCATATTCCTGCTTCACTTGCGTCACTGGTGTAGTGGCGGAGTTGTTGATTGACATTACACTATTGCACGCTATATTTGTCACTGATTGCCACTGAACAAATTGCTTCGATGTTATACACACAACACAAGATGGGGGACTGTATCGATTATCGAGGTTTTCTATCGATATTCTTGGTTCTAGTCAATTATTTACATTGACATTTCTTGAATCTATTGAGTTAGAAGTGGCTTAAGACTGTTGAAGAATTTTGAGTTTTTGAATACGGTTATTTCATTAAGAATGTTATCTCCATGCTTTGTTTATGTATGAAAATTTCAATTTCTTCCATGATATCCATTCTTTTACGTTTTCTAATTTTGTGTAAAATTTCGAGATTGTCTTCGATTTTCAAAGGGTGGCCTGTGTCTTTAATGTGAGTTGCTACTGCTGATTTGTTACATTTATTTTCCTATAATAGGTATGTAGATGACACCCTCATTCTATTTGATGGCACAGAGGATGAAGTGACAAACCTTTTTAACAAATTCAATAGCCTACATAAAAATATTCAATTCACCCTTGAATAGGAAGAAGACAACACCATACCTTTTTTTGACATAAAAATATAAAAACAGAACCAAAAGGTAGCTTTCAATGTTTACAGAAAACCTACTGGCACGGACACCACTATACCAAACTCCTCCACACAACCCTCCTCCCTTGAAAAAGCTGCTTACAGGTCAATGCTGTACATAGCATACAAATTTCCACATCAACATACAGAACTCCAACAAGAAATAGAAACAATAACATATACTCCAATGAACAAGGGATATGACCATTCTCTAATTAATACCATGTCACAACAGATAAAAATAAACTGAACAAACAACATCAAACTACACTCACAACTGACAGTGCTCCAGGAGTCAAATACGTAAAAATGCCATATCTTGGAATGATATCTGACAAATTAGCAAGACTATTCAAAAACACAGAAGTAAAAATTAGCTTCAGCACCAACAACAACCTATGTAGGAAGCTTATTCACAATATAAAACAACCAGATACAAGTCTTGATGCATTTGGCATTTACAAAATTACCTGCAGCCAATGTAATAAATATTATATCAGCCAAACAGACAGAAATTTCAGAACACGATTCAAAGAACATTTAGACCGCTACAGGCTTGATAAATGTAACAAATCAGCAGTAGCAACTCACATTAAAGACACAGGCCACCCTTTGAAAATCGAAGACAACCTCGAAATTTTACACAACATAGGAAAACGTAAAAGAATGGATATCATGGAAGAAATTGAAATTTTCATACATAAACAAAGCATGGAGATAACATTCTTAATGAAATAACCGTATTCAAAAACTCAAAATTCTTCAACAGTCTTAAGCCACTTCTAACTCAATAGATTCAAGAAATGTCAATGTAAATAATTGACTAGAACCAAGAATATCGATAGAAAACCTCGATAATCGATACAGTCCCCCATCTTGTGTTGTGTGTATAACATCGAAGCAATTTGTTCAGTGGCGATCAGTGACAAATATAATGTGCAATAGTGTAATGTCAATCAACAACTCCGCTACTACACCAGTGAAGCAAGTGAAGCAGGAATATGATGTAACTGTAAGTGATCAACTGTCATATGAAAGCCTTTCACACTATTTTCGTAACACATAACTGACGCAAATCTATCTGCATCCGACACAAGCTGTGATATACACAGTCAACAACAAAGAAGAAAACCAGCAGAAGATATCACTGACTTCGATTTCTAGATATACACTGCCCTCTCCTTCCCTCCAAATGCCACACCAGCAGCTACAGTAAAAAACAAAGTATTCTAGATTAATCTAGTTTAAGACTGTTTATTTTTAAGTACCATTTCTCGATGTATATATGTATGTACAAACGCTTGATGATGAACAAAACTCGTTTGAAACGCATTACATTATGTTAGATTAAGCATAAAATAAAAAGTGACTGGTAGCCGAAACTTGAAATAAATAATTTTCCCACAAAGTCACGGTTCACAAACACAGACGTAATGGCTGAAAATAAATACATGTACTTTAATCTGAAATGTTATTAAGTTTATTTGCTTGGTGTGCTTATGAGATTATGTACTGAAATTTAACCTTGTACACACAGATTCATTTATTTCAGTCCATACAGTACCTTAAGTGTGTTATATGTTTAAATCAGCTCATTATTGTTCATAGCATTTTTTCTGGGTGTGTATTTGTCTAGGAGAAAGACATCATCTAACACTTCACCACTTTTTACATTCCAGAAACGCTTTACTGCTAAGATGAACATATTAATTATGCTTATAAAAAAGACTGTAGTTTCATTTTTTACTATCTTATCAACTGAAATACGTTTATCTTAGCAGTTAATAGTCTTTGAAATGTAATTTGCTGAATGGAAAGTGTTACGTGTTGGTGCTGTGGTCTGTGCACCAGACAAATACATAACCAGCAAAAATGTAATAAAGAACATCAGTGTGGTCGTTTTAACCTACAACTCATTTAAGGTATACACTGAAATGAAGGACTATTTCTGTATAGGGTTAAATTTCAGTACATAAAGTCACTGGCTTACCTAACGAATACCTCATCACACTTCAGATTAATGAACATGTAACTATATTGCACTCAGTGATTGCACCATGCTGCTGAAATGCTTCAAGGTAATAAATATTAGTAAAAATAGACTAAAGCAGTAATAATTGTTTCATATATTTGTAATACAATCACAGACTTTGACCTGTTCAACACAACATGGATAAATCAAAGTTTATATGTTTTCCGATTGTGTCAGTGATTCTTTACTTTGTACAAAAATGGATCAGAGAATCTGTATTAAGTTCTGCTATACGAATGGAGTGAAGTTCATCAGTTAGAAATGTTAAAAATCGTTTTTACCAGGTCTGCTATGAGTAAAACAAATATTTGCGAGTTGTACAAGCGTTCTGAAAACGGCCATGGAAATGCTGAAGATGACGCCCTGAAAAAACTGAAAGAAGTGAATATGAGCGATTGCCAAATCACAATCAGAGAAGTTACTGATGATGTCGGTATATCAGCTGGGTCATCCTATGAAATTGTTTTGGATGTTTTAGACATGAATAGTGTGGCAGCAAAAATGGTTCAAATATTTGTTGAATTTCAAACAGAAACAGAGGCAAATGGAAATTGCTCAGGAGCCGCTAGGTAACATCTACAACTGTGAACAACTACTGATATGACGTTGAACCTAATGGTTTGACCTCTTACAGGGAGAGGTCCCAAGTGGAGGACGGACATTCTGAAACCAAAAACACAGAGATGTAGGTTAAGATACCAAGTATCACACCCTGCATGCATCCACCTTGGTGGGCCCTCATTTGCGAATAATTGCCGAAAAAATTTCGGAATTTTTCGCGCTGCTCAAAAACGTTACAAAAAACGTACCACATCGACTGGTTGCGTGGTGTAGTGGTTGGGCTAACAGGTTCACAAGCAGGAGATTGTGAGTTCGAATCTCTTCAAGTGTAGTGATTTTGTTAATTTTTAAATCTTTATGAAAATGACCTTCATCATTATTTTTATTCAATTAACTGCTTTAAATGTAGTTTTTTTTATTTCTAACCATGTGTCATATCATTTTAATCACTGTACAAACTTTTTCATTTGTTTCATTTTTTCTTTATATCATTCTTTGTACAATCGGAATTTTTCTAAATATGAATTCAGTTAAATGTATCTACCGTAGTATTCAATTGTTTGAAAATTCCGCTCATTCATTTAAAAAACAAAAGACGAAATAATCTATTTATACTGACTGTGGAATGGTGTGAAAAATGTATTTTTCGTTACCAGATGTGCAATTTTTTTCACAGTAATTGTCACACAAACATGTAACACATAACCTAAATACCTGTTGCAAAAATAACGCAAGCGCACTCAGTGGGAAGAAAGGTACAAACGCGAAACTTTACTAATAAGTACTGTGAGGTCCGACACGCACAAAATTCAAGTTTGGTGACAATGTGCATGCCCACAGATTCTGCAACGGCGCTGAAATCTGGCGGGAGGCCGTTTTTTTAAATAGAGAGTAGTGGACGAGCTGTACACCTGACAATCACGTCTTGACTTGTGAAGGACGCCAGGACGCACAGAATACCAGGTAGAACTGTTAGCTGTGACATTTCTCACAGTCAGTTTGAGAGGGGCCTAATGTAAGGCATGAAAACCGCAGGCTGGTCGACAGGCTGTGTGGCTCACCAAGTCGATCGTTCGGAGTATTCTGTCAGACGATGTCGGGAGCAGAGGACACTAGATGGCAAGCCACGTCTGATATAACCGGCTGGAGTGGCCATGAAGAAGACGAGGCGAGAATGTCGAAGGATTGTGCGACAAGCAAAGAAGGATCCTACAATGACTTGCTCCACGATACAAGCAGAAGTAAAGGCGCCAGTTGTTCAAAAATCATTTCCAGAAGTCCTGCGTAAGCGAACTTGAAATCCAGGCAGCCTTGTCGTGAACTGCCATTAACACACAGAGATCAGCGATTCTGCCTACAGCTGTGCCGAGCCAGAATAATGTACACTGCCTCAGATTGGCAAAACGTGATATTTAGTGAAGAATTGCGATTCGTTTTGGGGACGGGTGATAATCGTTCAGCAGTGTTGAGGCAGCCTGGTGAACGGCACAGTTCGACCCACGCTATCGCGCGCCACAATGACCGCACAGATAGCGTAATAGTCTGCAAGAGGGGGGGGGGGGGGGGTCGCGCATAGCTTACAGTAGCAGGTCCCCCCTCTAATTGTGGTACACGGAACCCCAATAGGCCAGGGTTAGGATGATAATGACATTCTTCAGCCTCATGTGGGACCTTTCCTATGCGGTCTACCAGGGACATTTTTTCTGCAAAATTATGCTCGTCGCATACAGCTCGAGTTGCTCAAGACTTCCTATGTTATTTTCCGACTCTTTCATGGCCAGTCTGCTCCCTGGACTAGGCCCCTGTAGAACTTGTGGGAAGCCAGCTGAAACACCAAATGCCACCATGTCACTCTGTGTACATGGTCTGGAGGTGGTTGTTCAAGATTTGTGGGCCATTTTTCCTCAGGCCAACATCAGACATCTAATCAACTCGATGCTGACCTGTGTTGTGGCATGTCTCGTATTGCAGCAAACATGCGTTATTAATGTTGCACTGTATTTGTCTACTTGTTCTCACTTTCTTTGTTTACCAGTCTTGATTTGAGATCAAGTGAACCTCTCGTCTATATCACTATGTCTAATAAATTTCATTTCTATTCGATGCTCCCCTCTTGGTGCTCAACTTTCAATGTTATTGCGTGTACATTTGTGAGCAAGATGTGACCACATCCATTTAAGCGCTTGAAAATGAGATAAAGGTCGAAACTGATCGTTAGTAGTAAATAAAGAATTCATTGTAACTAAGCAGCTTGGTGGAAGTGGTGTCATTCTTTAAATTTATTGTTGCCATAGTGCCCAGAGGCAAGAAATGAATTCAGTAATAAGACTGCTCCCTGTTGACATTGGCACAATGTTCTGCCTTTGTGATGCGTGTTCAATGGAATTTTTATTTTCAGTTTGAGTTTCGTTTGTTCTTCAGTATAGATGTTATTATTCAGAAGACAGAAAATGGCCTCCAGTTAAGAATACATCGCCTTAATCCAATATGCAAATTTAAAATCTAAAATTCTTGCTAAAAATGTTAAATAAATAGCCTTCAAAGGGAAATTTCCTGTATGCTACAAAACAATAGTAGATAAACAATACTTAGAACTTTTATCGTACTTTCAGCTGTTAGGCTGTGATAATAGCTATGAACTTGAAAATGACATCACTAATGAATTAAATAGCTTTTAAATGATGTGTGACACAATACAGAGAACATTGGCTGACGAGACAAGGAAGGAAATAAAGCTACAATTTAAAAAAATATTAGCTACGTCTGTTCTGATATATGGAAGTGAGTGTTGAACATTAACTAATACAAACAATGGAAGAATACACTTATGTGAAATGGAATTTTCAAAAAAAAAATTAAAAGCTGTGAAACTCACACAAAACAACAGTATAAGAGAAGAACTTCATATAGCAAGTATCCATGAAATAGAAGCAACATATGAAGAGAATGGGGAAAACATAAGTTAAACAAATAATACATTATAAACTGAGAAGAAAGAGAGATGTCAGACAATCAAAGAACAGGTGACTTCATGCAACACAGAACAGGCTGTAAGCTTACTGCATGAGGTGAAGACTTCAAAATTATCTCCATTTGAGAATGATTTGTCCAATCTACGAAACAGTTCTGGAACTCAGCCTTTAGAATAGCTTTTAGCTCTCTCTCAGCGATGCATTTTTAATCTCGTCTAAGCCTGTAAAACGATGCCCCTCTCAGGTTTCCTTTATTTTTTTGGCACATACAGAAGTCACTTGGGGCCATGTCTCGAGAATGTGATGACTGGGGCATCTTTACAATTTAATTTTTGAACAGAAATGTACGAACAACCAACTAAACGTAACCAGATGCAGCATCGGGCTGCAAAGGCCATGAACTGATTCTTCACAAGTCTGGGAAATTTTTTCGGATTGTTTCACATGAACAGCTTTAAGGTTGTAAGTAGTACTCCCTGTTGATCGTTTGATATTGTAGCAAGAACTCATGGTGAACAGTGTCATTAAAAGTGAAGAACACTGTCACTTTCTGGGGTTTTCTTTTTTCAATTTCGGCGATCCAAAATGCTCCCACTAACAAGGAGAGGTCCCCAGCGGTGGGATCTACTTTTTAAAACCATCTATACAGTTACGTGGGTTAAGATCCCAGGTATCACACACTGTGGCCACTCATCCTGAAGGGCCCTCGTTTGCGAGAATCTCACTAAAAAATTTCTGTATTTTCTGTGACACTCAATAACCTTGCACTCTGTAGTCTGGTTGCATAGTGTAATGGACAGGTCAGTAGGCTCTTTTGCTGGAGGTTGTGGTTTCAAACTTCCTGAGGTGCAGTACTATTTTATTTATAAATCTTTATTGAACTGACTTTGATCATCATTTTATTCAATTCATTGATTTAAACGTAATTTTTTATTTCCATTCCCTTGTCACATCATTTTAATCATAATATCAGCTTCTTCATTTGCTCTCATTTTTCTTCCTATCATTCTTTGTCCACATTAATTCTTTGTTCATGTGTTTTTAATTAATTTTATGTATTAATTTCGATGTAATTTCTTTTGTTTTACCACCCTGTTTTTTTTCGCCCAAATTATTGCGTTCATTATAACTATTTCTCAGTTTGCCTAAATCTGTCATTTAAATCTTCACTTGCGTTGGGAATAGAAGTCAAAATGAATGGCCAAATCTATTGGGATCATTAGTACAGGGGGCATGAGAGAGACCTTTCCAGATGCTAGATCTGTATTTCACATGATTTTAATCCAGAAACAGATAGGATTATAAAGTTAGCCATAAATACGACTTTCCTGTAATCGACTGTTGGATCGTATCTGAATGCCAAACGTTCAGTTCGAATTGTCATGTTTGGCCATTTGTTTTGTTGACGTCCAAAATTATTTGGTTGAAGCTCCAACTGAGTCGATCACGATGGTATCCTTTGCTCCGGAGTCATAAAGGGTAGCACTTGAGAAATTCTCATTTGATTTGTCTGTAAACGCTGTCTACACTGGGTGTCTGTCTCATTGACTCGACGATCACGTAGATGGCCTGTGTTGCGAGTACGTCAACTGATATATTGACGCGTCACCTGTGGCCTTTTTCCCGAAGAAATAAACCACAAACTGAAATCAATTGGATGTTTGCAACACACCAAATTACCGCGAACTGACATCAATTCAACCTTTGTAACATACCTGATAAAACACTGAAATATTGCTTTCAAATGTATTTTGTAGCAAAATATCAATATTCAATGCGGAATTTTGTTGTTGTTAGTAATATGTGCGAAGCAGAACTGTCAAACCGACCATCACATTTCTTTATTGAGATTTTCGTACAAAAATACCACGCAAATTACCGACTTTTCCGATGGATTTTTCAAAAATTTTCTTTCGTACGAGCCTTGTCCTGACAATTACAAGGGACACTTCATGAATAAAGTACATAAATTTTTTTTATTTACACTTTTATATTTTTAGTATGTCTTTACAGCAGTCAACCAGTATAGTCTCCTTGCTTCTCTATGGTTGAATCTCAACGTCTCAGAAGCTCTGTTATTCCATCCAGGACACAACTTCTGTTCATCTGTCGAATGGTTCGGGTACCGGTGGTAGAATACTGTTCCAGAGAAAGATAACGACGTCCAGGTAAAGGTTTTTACAGCTCTGGAAACAAGTTAAGGTCTGATGGACTCATGTACGGGCTGTAAGGAGGACTCGGGAACACTCCCCATCGTATTCGCCCAGTTTTCGGTCTACAACATTGCCGACATGTGGGCGAGCGTTGTCGTGGAGAATAAGTGGCCCAGTGTCGAGTGACTGAGGTCGGAGTTGAGCAATTTTCTGCATTGGTTTTGCATGAAGTTAGGATAATACACTGCTGTGACACTTGTTCCACATGGGACTCTGTCATGATGATTCCTTGATGATCATAGCAAAATTTATCATTTACTTACCTCTGATTGAGCGTGTCGAAATGTTTTTGGACGTGGAGAATATGAAGCTCTCAACTCGCAGGACTTTGATTTCAATTCCAGTTCAAAGTCTCTAGCCCTCGTTTCATCAATAGCGACAGATCGATAAGAAAACCTTGACCTATGCGGGACCCATCTCGAGGAATTGTTTTCTTTTTCAAATCGTCGGAATATGGAATAGCGATGCTGGGGGAATTCCTGAGGTTCAAATGGTTCAAATGGCTCTGAGCACTATGGGACTCAACTGCTGAGGTCATTAGTCCCCTAGAACTTAGAACTAGTTAAACCTAACTAACCTAAGGACATCACAAACATCCATGCCCGAGGCAGGATTCGAACCTGCGACCGTAGCGGTCTTACGGTTCCAGACTGCAGCGTCTTTAACCACACGGCCACTTCGGCCAGCAATTCCTGAGGCTTCAGAGTGCTTCTCACAAATCGCACTGCGATCTTCTTCATTAGAATCTACTATAAGTTTCACACTTCGTTGATCTGTCGAGGTTTTTGGTTTTCCAGGTCATGAATTATCGTCTATGTACATATGACCAGCACGAAAACGATTAACTCAATGTGAAACTGTACTATGCTCCACTGTAAATTCACTACAAAGGCACTTCGGATTTCTGTCGGGTTTTTGCCGCGTAAAGTTTCGGTCTTGATGTACAACCTCTGGTTACAGTACCCGAGACCCCTGCAGCGTCAATTTCTGCCTCTCAGCACAAAGCAAAAATACAAACACGTGCTTCTTCATCATGCTTCCAACTACATCTGACGCAGTTTTCATTGTTGCTGCATCAAACAATCCACAGTAAAACTACCATGTGCATTATTTATGCCTTGTGGATAACATCGGAAGTTCACTCTGAGGCATTTTGCGGATGATGCTGTGGTATATCGAGAGGTTGTAACAATGGAAAATTGTACTGAAATGCAGGAGGATCTGCAACAAATTGACGCATGGTGCAGGGAATGGCAACTGAATCTCAATGTAGCCAAGTGTAATGTGGTGCGAATACACAGAAAGAAAGATCCTTTTGTAACGCTGGAAATGTATATCCTCCTATTTCCATCTATTGTACTATAAATTTTTTTCCTTATTTTGTTACCTGAAGATATGACATTCCTGTGTCTTTATATATTGTAACTGTTTATGCATTTATGTTGATGTATAATTGGTTTGTTTTGTAAATATTATTTGCATTTTTACGCTGGGTCTTGCCTAGGGAAAACTATGCTATCGAACGATTACATCGATAGGTCGTGTGGAGAACCAAAGTGTTGAGGATCTTTGGTAGTGTTAACTCTGCCGCATGGAGCGCGAGCAGGGAGAGCCTGGCTGGAATAGGGCGGTGGAGTATGTGTGTTGTGTGACGCTCCCGCGAGTTGCCGCGCTTTTGGGGTTTGGGAGCATGTAATTGCGCTCGACTTACTATGATAGTGTCTGACATGGTGTCGCGGACGGGAAGCATTAGCTGGCACATATCAAGAGCCCGTTTCGCCTGGTGACCGTGTCGAGAAGAAGGCGCGGCAACATTCAGCTTCTGCAACAGCGACGGCCGACAATGAGTGACTGTCGCCACCTCCCCAATCGACCACTTCAAACCTTCAATCAACCAACAACGAAAACTGGAAGCACGTAAAGTTTTAGAACTGTATGGCAGACCTCAGCTTTTCAAACTGTTCAATTTGCCTCACAAAATTACAGCAGCGTAGCATGAACCTTTGTTGCTCATTGTCCCAATTGCATTACCGAGCAGGGTCCCCTCCTTTTCCAGAATGAACCCGAGTGTCATTAAAATTCAAATGCCAGCATTAATGGAATATCATTCCATTTCACTGCTTTAATTTCAAAGTTCAGTTAAAGTATTCATAGCTTTCTACAATATTTAGATTACACAAGCACAAATGAAGAGTGCGAGTTTTGTTACCATATTTTAGCTTACCTGTGACTGCAGCTCAGTTTGGTACGTACTAAATTTTACTATTGTTAATTGTTCAGAATCATTTAATTCAAGTTCAAAGTTAAATCTCTTATTTCTAAATTGCGTAGATTCAAGTAGCTTTTGAAATGATTGTTGAGGTAGCCCAAGACTAATCTTATTTTATTGAATTTCGTAGTGCTTCAGAAACAAAGTTCACTATTAATTTCAGTCACTAAATTAACTTTCAATTTTCCGGTTTTATTAATTCTTTTGCTAAATTAAGTCAGAGTGTAGCGAAATTTATTACTTCTGACACACATTCAGTTTTCACACAACACGTGTCAACCTTCAGTTGCCACGATTTTAGTGCTAATTATATGTGCATTAATCTTTCATTTTCAGTTATTATAGTAGTTGTCCATAGGACTGGCGACCGTAATTTTCCCCAAATCTCAAATATTTAATTAACGCCAATTAATTGTTAATGTAACGACCACACATTTACTTTCTTTATTAATTTTACCCTTTTCTCACAGTTAATTTCCACCAATTTCATTTGCATTTTTACTTTTATTTAGATGTAACCCATTCCTCCCTCTTTACTGACAAATTAACTTTGGTGTCGATTGCTTTTCCCAAATTTCCATTAGGTGCACGTGATTTAATTTTTCAGTGTCACTAAGGTTGATAAGTGATGGGAGGTTACACTTTATCATTTAGCTACAATACAGCAGGTCAGCAACTGGAAGCAGTTAATTCCATAAATTATCTGGGAGTAGGCATTAGGAGTGATTTGAAATGGAATCATCATATAAAGTTGATCGTCGGTAAAGCAGATGCCAGACTGAGATTCATTGGAAGAATCCTAAGGACATGTAATCCGAAAAGAAAGGAAGTAGGTTACAGTACACTTGTTCGCCCACTGCTTGAATATTGCTCACCAGTGTGGGATCCGTACCAGATGGGGTTGATAGAGGAGATAGAGAAGATCCAATGGAGAGCAGCACGCTTCGTTACAGGATCATTTAGTAATCGCGAAAGCGTTACGGAAATATATAAACTCCAGTGGAAGACTCTGCAGGAGAGACGCTCAGTAGCTCGGTACGGGCTTTTGTTGAAATTTCGAGAACATACCTACACCGAGGAGTCGAGCAGTATATTGCTCCCTCCTACGTGTATCTCGTGAAGAGACCAAGAGGATAAAATCAGAGAGATTAGAGCCCAGACAGAGGCATACCGACAATCTTTCTTTCCACGTACAATACGAGACTGGAATTGAAGGGAGAACCGATAGAGTACCCTCCGCCACACACCGCTAAGTCGGTCAAGGTGTTCTCAAGTGTCGATCTTTCACAAGTGCGGCAACTGATTTTTATTTAAACAGATGATACTGCTAAAATACTGAAGAGATTTTATTTGTGTAGTAAGGACCTATACGCCACTGGTGCAAGTGGCCTGCCGAGTCTGACTGGAGCCAGAGGGATGTGTCAGTTTGCTTCGGATCGGCTGGAACACACGTGAGTGTGAGCTAGTCGTTGTTGTCGTGGTGGCGGCGGCCCGCGGCGGCTTCGGCCGCGTCGCCCAGGGCGGCGCCGACGGTGGCGACGGCGCGCACCGCCGTCCTCGCGAGGCGGACGACGACGTCCAGGTGGCGCGGCAGCACCTCCGTGAGCAGCCAGCGCGCCGCGTCTGGCGCCAGCACGCCGACGGCGAGGAGCGCGCCCGCCAGCGGCCACAGCAGCGCCAGCAGCAGCCGCAACGCCGCGCCCAGCAGCGCCCAGCCGCACACCAGCGCCGCCGCCGTCACCAGTTGCGCAGCCGCTTCCGCCGACATCCTCGCGGGCATGCCCCGCCTCTGTGTAAAGGGGTGCGCGGGAAACGAGACTGTCAGTAGCGTCTGCGAGAATAACGTGGCCGGCAGATGCGCCGTCGGCAAGGCGCGGACTGAGAGAGCGGTAGTGGTGGGGGTTATCGGCAAGTACTGCAGGGGAAATGCCGAGCGCTGGAGGGGAGTGCTGTTCTAAACTGAAGCCTACGCTTACTTTTTTTGTAAGTTACTGGCCATTAAAATTCCTACACCGCGAAGATGACGTGCTACAGACGCGAAATTTAACCGACAGGAAGAAGATGCTGTGATATGCAATTCATTAGCTTTTCAGAGCATTCACACAACGTTTGCGCTGGTGGCGACAGCTACAACGTGCTGACATGAGGAAAGTTTCCAACCGATTTCTCGTACACAAACAGCAGTTGACCGGTGTTGCCTGGTGAAATGTTGATGTGATGCCTTGTGTAAGGAGGAGAAATGCATACTGTCATGTTTCCGACTTCGATAAAGGTCGGATTGTAGCCTATCGTAATTGCGGTTTATTGTATCGTGACATTTGCTCCTTAAAGTAGTAAAGGAGTTTTACTATTTCGGGAGCAAAATAACTGATGATGGTCGAAGTAGAGAGGATATAAAATGTAGACTGGCAATGGCAAGGAAAGCGTTTCTGAAGAAGAGAAATTTGTTAACATCGAGTATAGATTTAAGTGTCAGGAAGTCATTTCTGAAAGTATTTGTATGGAGTGTAGCCATGTATGGAAGTGAAACATGGACGATAAATAGTTTGGACAAGAAGAGAATAGAAGCTTTCGAAATGTGGTGCTACACAAGAATGCTGAAGATTAGATGGGTAGATCACATAACTAATGAGGAAGTATTGTATAGGATTGGGGAGAAGAGAAGTTTGTGGCACAACTTGACCAGAAGAAGGGATCGGTTGGTAGGACATGTTGGTTGGTTGGTTGGTTGTTTCGGGGAAGGAGACCAGACAGCGAGGTCATCGGTCTCATCGGATTAGGGAAGGACGGGGAAGGAAGTCGGCCGTGCCCTTTGAAAGGGACCATCCCGGCATTTGCCTGGAGCGATTTAGGGAAATCACGGAAAACCTAAATCAGGATGGCCGGACGCGGGATTGAACCGTCGTCCTCCCGAATACGAGTCCAGTGTCTAACCACTGCGCCACCTCGCTCGGTGTAGGACATGTTCTGAGGCATCAAGGGATCACCAATTTAATATTGGAGGGCAGTGTGCAGGGCAAAAATAGTAGAGGGAGACCAAGAGATGAATACACTAAGCAGATTCAGAAGGATGTAGGTTGCAGTAGGTACTGGGAGATGAAGAAGCTTGCACAGGATAGAGTAGCTTGGAGAACTGCATCAAACCAGTCTCAGGACTGAAGACCACAACAACAAACATCGACATTTTCTGCTCCCGTTGGTCGATATCCGATGACTGTTCGGAATCAGTGGGTTCGGGTGTGTAATACGGTACACCGTGCTGCGTCCCAATGGCCTCGTATCACTAGCAGTCGAGATGACAGGCATCTTATCCACATGGCTGTAACGGTTCGCACAGCCACGTCTCGATCCCTGAGTCAAGAGATGGGGACGTTTACAAGACAACAACCATCTGTACGAACAGTTCGACGACGTTTGCAGCTGCATGGATTATCAGTTCGAAGACCGTGGCTGCGGTTACCCTTGACGCTGCATCACAGACAGGAGCACCTGCGATGGTGTACTCAACGACGAACCTGGGTGCACGAATGGCAAAACGTCATTTTTTCGGATGAATCCAGGTTCTATTTACATCATCATGATTGTCGCATCCGTGTTTGGCGACATCGCGGTGAACGCACATTGGAAGCGTGTATTCGTCATCGCCATACTGGTGTATTACCTGGCGTGATGGTATAGGGTGCCATTGGTTACAAACCTCGGTCACCTCTTGTTTGCACTGACGGCACTTTGAACAGAGGACGTTACATTTCAGATGTTTTACGACCCGTGGCTCTACCCTTCATTCAATCTCTGTGAAACCCTACATTTCAGCACGATAATGCAGAACCACATGTTGCAGGTCCTGTATGGGCCTTTCTGGATACAAAAAATTTTCAACTGCTGCCCTGGCCAGCACATTCTCCAGATCTATCACCAATTGAAAACGTCTGGTCAATGGTGGTCGAGCAACTGACTCGTCACAATACGCCGGTCACTACTCTTGATGAACTGTGGTATCGTGTTGAAGGTGCATGGGCAGCTGTACCCGTACACGCCATCCAAGCTCTGTTTGACTCAATGCCCAGGGGTATCAAGGCTGTTATTATGGCCAGAGGTGGTTGTTCTGGGTACTGATTTCTCAGGACCTATGCATCCAAATTGCGTGAAAATGTAATCACATCTCAGTTCTAGTATAATATATTTGTCCAATGAATACTCGATCATCATCCGCATTTCTTCTTGGTGTAGCAATTGTAATGGCCAGTAGTGTATTTAGTGGAGCCCGTCCACGCCCACACTTGCATGGTGACCATTCACAAAATTCTGTGAGCTCTGCATTGGTTGGTACTTAAAAGAATCCTGCTGAAAACGCAACAAAAGCAGTATTTTCACCTGGCTTGTTAACCATTTGTAACTTCCAGAGAAGTGCCACAAGTTGTGAATTCTGTCCAAAAACATTTCTCTTGTTGCCTTGTTAAATTCTGCTTCTTGCCAAAACCTAGCGCAGTTTACACAGTCTCACCTCACCAACATGTTGTGCAGGCGACATTGTGACAGAATTCTGAAATAGTGGTTTATTGAGGTCAGTATCTTACGAAAACGAACATCCTCGCTACAAAAATTAATGTGTAATGTCTTTACTTAGTGTTGCTCCAAAAGCCACAGCATTTTTCGTTTCACCAGCTATCGACGGCCCTAAAAAATTACATTCTTTCATCGAATAAGGTCTGCATTTGGGAGTGCAATGACAAGGTAGATAACGAATTTTTGCAGAATAAAAAATGGCAAAATACTCTTCTCTTCACCAAAATCCCATTTCGATATCTCAACCCAGTTTTGAAATGTGAGGCATATAAGCATATTTCGCGCTGGCCTTATCTCTGGCTAGCGCGATCGCAAATGAGTATGCTACATCAGATGAATTTTCTCGAGATCAGTGACAGATAGAGACCTCCACCCAAGACTACCGAAAAATTCTGTATGTTAGCTAAATTTCATATTCAGCAACATGTTGTGTAATGTGCACCAAACACAAAATCATAGTGACCTCTATTTTCATTGCAAACTTTTTCGAATTTTGCGAAGTGTGTTACTTCCATTCAAATATCACAATAACTGCGACCATTAACTAAATGATGGGGACATCATCATGAAGTTGATATATAAAGCTATCCAAAAAAGGAACTTTTTTACCAAATGCTTTCAGTAAAATCGTTTGAGAAGGATTTCTGGGCGTGCGCCTCAATTCTGTCGTCACCGACCAGCCAAAAAGCGGGTTAAACACTGTCGGCCTCCCCTTATGAACAAACGAATGAACTCGTCCAGGGCTTTGGACGAAAACTGGTCACTGCGAATCGGCCACAGTATCCTGCGCAAACTCTAAGGCTCCATATTGTCACCAAATGCTAGGTGTCATTTGTAGTCACCAGCTGGCGATGGGTGCGTCACATATGCAAAATCCGAAACGGATAGAGGACGACGCATTATCGTTAGAATTTGCACAGGTTTAAACTGAGAAAACTTTTTACAGCCAAGATTACATTAATTAATATTTATTAGACAACCATTTTCCACTGCCATCTTCTGATTTTCACAAAATATTTTGGTTATGAAACATATTCTATTATAAGATTGACACTCGTGCCATGTTATCATTGTGCTGGAGAATATAAAAGAATAATAAAATCGACAAACTGCAGGGACGGATTCCTGACTGGAAATGAAGGGAAGAAGGTTCTACGACCAGGTGTTTGGAAATGTATTGTTTCCATGGTAGATGGCGATGGTGAATGACTGTTCCTCTGACCAGGTGCCATGTGTTCCACGTGTGTCACAGGCTGTGTGACTCACGAAGAGTACTGTAAGCAGGAGATGGAAACAGTCGAGAGTCAGCACAACTATACGAAAACAAATAACCTCAAACACAGCAACCACATAACACAACATTTCAAGTCCATTTTGGGCGTTTGTGTGATCATGGATCCTTTCAGGCAGACGAACGTGCAGGGAGGTGGCGGACTGTGTGTACACCAGATTTGGAGGATTGGGCTCTACAGGACAGTACAATCTCCAGGCCAGTGGCCCACCTACATGGTGTAAGACAAAGTATGATTATGTGTATCCTGCATGACAACCACTACAGCCCCTATTATCTGCGAGCGGATTTCCCTCTAGGAGAACGAGTTTGTAGATGGTTTTTGCACCAGACCATCACAACTATGGGATTTCCATCGTCAGTCCTCTTCATCGACAAAACAATCTAGCGTCATCAGCTTGTATAGTCGTGATACGTGGGCTGCAGACAATCTTTGGGGAATGGCTGTGGTGTCTCATAAGCATCTGTTCAGCATCAGTGTGTATGCAGGGGTTCTTGGCAGGGTATTTGGATCAGTTATTATTTCATAACGCCTCGACACAGGAACATTCCTGGACTTCCTGTGGAATACTCTGGATGGGCTGCTTGAGAAGGTGCTTTTGGCAATATGATAGGTTATGTGGTTTCTGCATGACTGAACATCACTCCACTTCCGCATTACGGTTCGCTGACACCTCAGCAGCATCTTCCCTGGACGTTGGATAGGACACAGAGGCCCATAGCAAGGCCTGCTGGATCACTGGACTTTAAACCCCTGGATTTTTACCTCTGGGGGCATCTGAAAGCGTTGTGTATGCTGAGACGCATCCTGATAGGCAGACCTTTCAACATTGTGTTCATGACACCTGTGACACTGTTTGGAGAGAGGCCACAAAGTGCGAAGTAGTGTGGCAATCCATGATGCATCACGTGAATGCATGCAATGCATCCCCTGGAGGTCACTTTGCACATCTCTTGTGATGTGGATACGATACAGCTCTATACTACACACATCAAAAAAGTTTTGCATCACCTCGGTTCCGAGAGTTCCGGACCTGTACAGAAAATTGGAACACAGATCAACATAATCATCATTTGTGCCCTTTTTATTGCTCTTGGATGGCACACATTGCATGTTGTATCACCATACAGCGAGACCTTCAGAGTTGGTGGTCCGGTACACACCGGTATCTCTAATACCCAGTTGCACGTCCTCTTGCTTTGATGCATGCCTGTATTCGTCGTGGCATACTATCCAGGTTGATAGAAGGTTGGCAGCCCTGCAGCCAGGCGGACGAGCGTGTACGAAGCTCTCACTAAGTTAAGCGATTAAAATTGAAATAAGAGCTAATTTAGTTAATATTAGATTTTAGACTAGTGCACTTGCTTCTTATCTAATCTATCTATGGGAAGTTTTGCTTTTCTAAACGTAATTACATCGAAAAGGAAGTATTTTGTAAAGGCCAGCAGTGGTGAGTTTGTCTACATACTTCGGCGTAAATTTCGTACGAGCGTAGATATTAGTTTTTGACTAGACTTAGCGCTTCAAAGTTAAATGAATTCGCGTCTATCATCCAGAATTTGTGTGGTTGCTTAAAAGTTTCTGAAGCAAGTTTATAAGTTTGTTTACATTACAGTTTAGTTACGTGTTAGTACAGGTTACGAAACTATTGCGTTGTTGAAGTTATTTTCTCCTTTTGTGTTACGTTTTAGTATCAAACCATGTGTGAGAAGTGTGGTGGTTGCCGTAGAAATTTGAAAGAGAGGGTGTTCTGTATAGACTGTAAGTTGCGGTTTCATTGGGGCGAATGCAACGGAGAGGAAACGAGGGTAGATAATGGGGCTCTTCCATGGCAGTGTAGGTTATGTAGAAAGGACAGAAAAATCGCGGAACAGGAGGCAAAGATTTGTGCTCTTAAGACTGAATTAGAAATCGCGAATTTGGAATTATGTAAGCTATGGGAGGAAAAGGACTCTGGGCGCTGGGAAAAGGTAGCAAGCAATGGACGAAAAAGGGAAACAATTGATAAAATGTCTGAAATTCTGTAAGCAAATCAGTTTGGCTTGCTATCTGAAGTAGTGGAGGAAGGGCCTCAGCCCGCATCTCGTGGTCGTGCGGTAGCGTTCTCGCTTCCCACGCCCGGGTTCCCGGGTTCGATTCCCGGCGGGGTCAGGGATTTTCTCTGCCTCGTGATGGCTGGGTGTTGTGTGCTGTCCTTAGGTTAGTTAGGTTTAATTAGTTCTAAGTTCTAGGGGACTGATGACCATAGATGTTAAGTCCCATAGTGCTCAGAGCCATTTGAACCATTTTTTTTGAAGGGCCTCATTCAGATGTAGTTGAATGTAGGTTGAAGCAAAATACTAGCTTAAAGAAAAAAGACAAGTCAGGATCAAACCAGAATAAGAAAAGAAGAATTCTGCTTATAGGTAGCAGTCATGGGAGGGGGGTGGGCCAAAAGCTTCACGAGAAATTAGGGACAGAGCGCCAGGTCACAAATTTTGTGAAACCAAGTGCTAGCATTAGCCAGGTGACAGAAAACTTAGGTCAGCTATGCAGGGACTTTTAGAAGGAAGATCAGGTAATTATAGTTGGGGGAGCAGGAAACAGCCTGACTATGAATCCAAGATATAGTATTAGGAGTGACCTGGATAAAATAGAAGCAGAAACTGGGCACATGAATGTGGGGTTTGTGGAGGTCTTTCAGCACCATGATCAGCCCTGGGTAAACACTGCTGTAAGGCGTTTTAACACTGAGCTGAACAGGATTCTCCAGACACCAGCAAAGTCTCACTTGAGTGTTGTTCCAGTTGGGGTTACACTACGCATGGCATGCACCGTAATAGGAAGGAGAAAGATAAGTTAGCTTCAATATTGGCAGATACTGTAAGGGGAGGGGGGGGGGCACAGTCACACAAGGGGTGATCCCTGTGGTTATTGGGACCAAGCAGACAGGTTTTGTAGGTTAAAGCCAAATTCCAGACAGACAACAACCAAGGAAAATATAAGAAAAGAAATTTCATGCACAGCAAATAGGGATAACGCTAAGGGTGGTATCAACTTACTTCACCAAAATATCAGGGGAATAAAAAGTAAAGTAGATGAGCTGTTAGTGTGTTTAGATCATCTCAAAAATAAGAATGAGATTGATATACTTTGTCTGTCTGAGCACCATGCAACTATTGGGATGGAAAATGTCAGTATAAATGGGAATAATTTAGCATGTTACACTTGTAGATCTAGTATGGATAAAGGAGGAGTTGCCATTTTCATAAAACAAGGGTATAAATACAGAACTGATGATGTAAGAAAATTTTGTGTCGATCAGCACTTTGAGGTTTGTGCATGTGAACTTCAGCTAGATAATGTTGTGTTGATATTAGCAACAGTGTACAGGTCTCCACAGGAGATTTGGAGCTATTCATAAAAAAGTTTGGCTCCCTGTTATGTTGTCTGTCAGACAAAAAGAAGAAATTATTAATCTGTGGTGATTGCAATGTTAACTTTCTAAGCGATTCTGATAGGAAAAGTGAGCTAGAAGTGTTGTTAACAACAAATAACTTAGAATCAGTGACCAATTTCCCTACACGTATAGCTCAGGACAGTAGTACCCTAATAGATAATGTATATGTACAGCAAGAGCATGTAGAACAAACACATGCTTTCCCTGTGGTAAATCGATTATCTGACCATGATGCACAACTGATTAACTTACAAAACCTAACAGGGTGTACACTTCAGAAACCATTAAGTAAAAGTGTGAGGGTGCTCACCCCAGTATCTGTAGATCACTTCAGAGAAAGTTTAGGAAATGTAAACTGGGAAGATGTATATAATGAGCCAAATGCTAATGATAAATGCAGCATATTTCTTGATAAATTTATATCCCTTTTTGAACGTTGTTTTCCAAAGACAATTACTGAATGTAACACCACAAACTTTTCAAAGAAACCTTGGATTGCTACAGGTATTAAAGTGTCTTCAGAAAGAAAAAGAAAACTGTATGAAACAGCAAGAACTAGTAAAGATCCAGAAGTAGTTTTACATGATAAAAATTATTGTAATATACTGAGAAAAGTTGTACAGAAATCAAGAAATATGTATGTTAGATAAGAAATTAACAACTCCAGCAATAAAATCAAATCAGTATGGAATGTTGTAGAAAGGAGACAGGAAAAGTAACCACTGGGATAGGTAGTATTGCTGTTAAAAAAAATTAGACCATCTTAACCAACAGTACAAAGGTAGCCAATGTATTTAACAATCACTTCTTAAGTGTAGGAGAAAAAATAGGTGAGAATAGTTCAAAAGAAAAAGCCAGGCAGTACATGGAAGAGCCAGTTTCGAAAAATTTTAGTCAGATTAAGTTTTGTCTAACAACTTTTTGTGAAATAAGGAAAATTATTAAATCTTTGAAAAATAAATGGTCTGTTGGAGTAGACGACATCTCTAACAAGTTATTAAAACAATGTGGAGCAATTACAGCTGATGATTTGAGTCACATTTGTAATGCATAACTGACTCAGGGTATGTATCCAGACAGGTTAAAATATGCCACTGTCAGGCCTCTCTACAAAAAGGGGGAAACTACAGATGTCAACAATTACTGGCCAGTAACCTTGCTAACAGCATTTTCAAAAATCTTCGAGAAAGTAATATACTCAAGAGTGGTTAGCCATCTCAACAGTAATGGGGTACTCAGTAAATCACAGTTCGGATTTCAGAAATGCTGTTCCACTAAGACAGCAATGTGCAATTTCACTGTCCACGTAATAAAGTCCTTAAATAGTAAATTGTCTCCAATAGGAATATTCTGTGACTTATCCAAAGCATTTGACTGGGTGAACCATGACATTATGTTAGAGAAATTACAATTCTATGGTATAAATGGAACAGTGCATGAGTGGTTAAGTCATATCTACAGGACAGGAAGCAAAAAGTTTCTTTATATGTTTCAAGTGATTCAAAGGAGTTTGCTACTTCATCTAACTGGGGTTAAATTACAATAGGTGTTCCACAAGGTTCGATCATGGGTTCCCTCCTGTTCTTGATATATGTGTATGACCTCCTTTCTTATGTCAAACAAGATGCTGAACTGACAATGTTTGCTGATGATACAAGCATAATTATTAATCCAGTAAAAGAAAGTCCGATAGAAAATTATACAAATAAGGTCTTTGGAAAAGTTATTAATTGGTTTTCTGCGAATGGGCTTGCTCTGAACTTAGAAAAAACACAGTACATCCAATTTTCTGCTGCAAAAAGTATATTTCCTTCAATAAACGTAACACATCAAAAGAAATCAGTAGCCAGGGTAGAGCATACTAAGTTTTTGGGTGTAAATATAGATGAGAACCTTAATTGGAAAATTCATATTTTGGATCTCCTAAAGCGACTAGGTTCAGCAATTTTTGCAATCGGAATAATTGCCGATTTTGAGGATGCAGAAATTAGTAAGCTAACATACTTTGCATCCTTCCACTCTCTGATGTCATACGGAATAATATTCTGGGGCAACTCAACACTTAGGCAAAAGGTATTCACAGCTCAAAAGAAAGTAGTTAGAATAATGTGTGGGGTTCATAGTCGCACATCTTGTAGGCATCTGTTTAAAGGTTAGGAATTCTTACAACTGCTTCACAGCACATTTACTCAGTAATGAAATTTTTTCTCAACAGCATGGACCAGATTAAAATCAAAAGCGACATTCATGATTACAATACCAGAAAAAAGAAAGACCTACACTATCCGTTACTTAACATATCTTTGGCACAGAAAGGGATAAAATATGCTGCTATAAAACTTTTTGATAAATTACCGGGTGAAATAAAATGTCTGACAGACATCAGTAATAGTTTCAAAAACAAATTGAAATCATACCTCCTTGACAACTGCTTCTATACCATAGATGAATTCTTGAATCTGAGTAAATAAATCTGGAGATGTAATATGTGCATTTTGTGCCATTTAAGGGAATAGAATAGATAATAGAAATATTTAGGTATAACACTATAATGTAAACAAAAAAGGAAAAAGAAAAAAACTTGTTTCCTGTGCGCATCTCTTGTGCATCTGACAAGCTCCACATCATAACGAATTTCCATGCTATTGATCAATGGAACACGTAACTAACTAACTGACTAACTACTAACTCCATAAGTTCATCAAGGCACTATTGGTCCAGATTGTCCCACTCCTCAACGGCGATTCGGTGTAGATCCCTCAGAGTGGTTGGTTGGTCACTTCGTCCGTAAGCAGCCCTTTTCAATCTATCCCAGGCATGTTCGATAGGGTTCATGTCTGGAGAACATGCTGGCCACTCTAGTCGAGCGATGTCATTATCCTGAAGGAAGTCATTCACAAGATGTGCACGATGGGGGCGCGAATTGTTGTCCATGAAGACGAATGCCTCGCCAGTGTGCTGCCGATATGGTTGCACTATCGATCGGAGGATGCCAATCACAGTGGTGTACGTCGGCCCCACATAATGCCACCACAAAACAGCAGGGAATTTCTGTACTCGCTGGACAGTGTGTCTAAGGCGTTCAGCCTGACCAGGTTGCCTCCAAACACATCTCCGACGACTGTCTGGTTTGAAGGCATATGCGACACTCATTGGTGAAGAGAACGTGATGCCAATCCTGAGCGGTCCGTTCGGCATATTGTTGTGCCCATCTGTACCACGCTGCATGGTGTCGTGGTTGCAAAGATGGACCTAGCCATGGACGTCGGGAGTGAAGTTTCGCATCATGCTACGTATTGCACACAGTTTGAGTCGTAACACGACGTCCTGTGGCCGCACGAAAAGCATTATTCAACATGGTGGCGTTGTTGTCAGCGTTTCTCCGAGCCATAATCCTTAGGTAGTGGTCATCCACTGCAGTAGTAGTCCTTGGGCGGCCTGAGCGAGGCATGTCATCGACAGTTCCTATCTCTCTGTATCTCCTCCATGTCCGAACAACATCGCTTTGGTTCACTCAGAGACGCCTGGACACTTGTTAAGAGCCCTTCCTAGCACAAAGTAACAATGTGAACGCGATCGAACCGGCGTATTGACCGTCTAGGTATGGCTGAACTATAGGCAACACGAACCGTGAACCTCCTGCTTGGTGGATTGACTGGAACTGATCGGCTGTCGGACCCCCTCCGTCTAATGGGCGCTGCTCATGCGTGGTTGTTTATATCTTTGGGCGGGTTTAGTGACATCTCTGAAGAGTCAAAGGGGCTGTGTTTGTGATACAATATCCACAGTCAACGTTTATCTTCAGGAGTTCTGGGAACTGGGATGATGCAAAACTTTTTTTGATGTGCGTATGTCCTGGGACAATTTATAGTTGTTGCACGCACTTCTCCCACTTCCAGACAGATGTTCATAGGACCTGTTTTTCCTCTATTTCCGGTCAGGAATCCGTCCCTGCAGTTTTTCAGTTTTATTAATGTTTACCTTGCGTATGTCTATCAAAAGTAAAACCATATACAGATAGAAGTAGCTTGTGCAAATGGGCATGCTCACACACAAAGCACTCCAATTGATAGTTACAGGATGCGAAGGAGATTGGGTTTTAATGTCTCATCATTCACTAGGTCATTACAGGTGCAATGTTCTTTTCAAAGGAACCATCCCACCGTTAGTCCTAAGCGATTTAGGGAAATAACTGTAAACCAAAATCTGAGTGGCCAGACAGGAATCTGAACCACGGTTCTCCAAATGTGTGTCAAATGACCTACCACTGCACTTCGTATCTCGGTTTATGAAGTGAAGATTGAAGCTCGAGAAGTTGCAGAAAGGCTAGAAATGAAGACGATGGGGCCCAAATAAGTTGAAACAAACGGAATTGCTCTGAGCACTATGGGACTTAACATCTATGGTCATCAGTCCCCTAGAACTTAGAACTACTTAAACCTAACTAACCTAAGGACATCACACAAAACCCAGTCATCACAAGGCAGAGAAAATCCCTGACCCCGCCGGGAATCAAACCCGGGAACCCGGGTGTGGGAAGCGAGAACGCTACCGCACGACCACGAGCTGCGGACGAAACAAACAGAGATTGCTGATAGTTTCAAGGGAGGTATCAGGCAACGATTGACAGAAATAGTCGAAAGAAATTCAATAGAGGATAAGTGAGTAGGCGTGAGAGATGAAGTAGTGAAGGCACCAGAGGAACAGTTAGACAGAAACACAAGGGCCAGTAAGAATAATCGAATAATGTGAGATATTTTTATTGTAAGGGGGAGAAAGAAAAAATATAAAAATGTGGCAATCGAAGCAGACCAAAGATAATACAAGCGTCTCAAAATGAAATTTACCGAAAGTCAAAAATGACAACACGAAGCGAAAAAAAAAAAAAATGGTTCAAATGGCTCTGAGCACTATGGTCATCAGACCCCTAGAACTTAGAACTACTTAAACCTAACTAACCTAAGGACATCACACAACACCCAGTCATCACGAGGCAGAGAAAATCCCTGACCCCGCCGGGAATCGAACCCGGGAACGGGAAGCAAGAACGCTACCGCACGACCACGAGCTGCGGACGAAGCGAAAAAGAAAGTGAAAACTGATAAATGACTAGTCTACATAGAGTAGGCGAAAGAACTTGTTCCTCTTCTATCAGCCGTGTACCATAGATCGCAATAGAAGCTAAATGTTCCTACTGACTGGAAAAAGAGCGCAGGACGTTCCCGTTTTTAAGAAGGTGCATCGAAGAGACACAAAATTATAAACGCGCAGCTCCGACGTCGGACTGTTCTGGAATTTTAGAGCATGTTTTATGCTCGCTTATGATGTCATTTCTGGAGACCGAAATTCTCTTCTGTAGGAACCGACATGTGTTCCGAAAGCAAAGATCGGATGAAAACTAGCTCTGTCTGTATGAATGCATGGTTTCGCGGCAATATGAATTAATAAAAATAAAATTTTCTCGGGCTTCCAGCAGCATCAGGTGGGTAAAATCCCACGATCTTTCGACCGAGCTCTCCTCAGTCATTGTCAAGTGGTAAGACTGACTGCTTTGTCGCCGTGGGAGCGTCTTTATATAGCCGCTCTGCTGGCTGTGACGTCACTACTGCTCTCTACCTCGCCATATATGGTAATGTTTTCATCCCGCGTCCGTCGCGCCCGTTTTGGCCTCGCGATGGCCGGATCCCAGGCTGTACTAAGCTGCAAACCGCCGCCCTTGTTGAAGGTGTTTTCAAAGGTTTTTATTTCAAAAAATGGCTCTGAGCACTATGGGACTTAACTTCTGAGGTCATCAGTCCCCCCAGAACTTAGAACTACTTAAACCTAACTAACCTAAGGACATCACACACATCCATGCCCGAGGCAGGATTCGAACCTGCGACCGTAGCGGTCGCGCGGCTCCAGACTGTAGCGCCTAGAACCGCTCGGCCACTCCGGCCGGCTTTTATTTCAATAGCTTATTTTATGACATTATCCCAAGGATGATCTAGGGCTTAGAACGACTGGAGTGTACAAGATACCATGTCAGTGTGAATACACCATTAACAAGGACGGCGGTTTGCAGCACAGCACAGCATCGCGGGCTAAAACGAGCGTGACGGACGCGGGATGAAAACATTACCATATATGGCGAGGTAGAGAGCACTAGTGACGTCACAGCGAGCAGTGCGGCTATATAACGACGCGGCCAAGGCCACACGGCAGTCAGTCTTACTACTTGACAATGGCTGAGGAGAGCTCGGTCGAAAGCGCGTGGGATTTTAACCACCTGACGCGCCTGGAAGCCCGAGAAAATTTTATTAGCTCTGTCTGTCCACGCGACCCAGAAAGCAATCAATACCGGCGCCCAGGTTGATACTGTGTTCCTTCGCTTCTGGACGGCATTCGATACAGTTCCACAGTGCCACCTAATGAATAGAATACGAGCGTACGTAATATCGGAACATCTGTCTGATTGGATCTAGCAAACAGAACACAGCATGCCATTCTCAATGGAGAGAAATCTTCAAACGGAAAAGTAACTTCAGGCGTACCCCAAGGGAATGTTGTAGGACCATCACTTTTCACATTACATGTAAATGGCCTATTGAATAACGTTGGTAGTTCAATGCGGCTTTTGGCACATGAAGTCGCAACGCTAGAAAACTGTAGCAAAGTTCCACAAGAGTAGAGAGTATCAACGCTTGGTGCAGGGACTGGCTACTGAACCTTTTTTTCTTTTCTTTCTTTCTCTTTTTTTTTATTTTTTATTTCTTTTAAGAAAGAGAGTCGTATTGCACATAAAGAGGCAGAAATACTCATTACTTTATGATTACAGTAGAATAATTCACATACATAGTAGGAGTAATCCATCGAACTACAGACCTATATCATTGACGTCGTCTTGCAGTAGGGTTTTGGAGCATATACTGTATTCAAACATTATGAATCACCTCGAAGGGAACGATCTATTGATACGTAATCAGCGTGGTTTCAGAAAACATCGTTCTTGTGCAACGCAGCTAGCTCTTTATTCGCACGAAGTAATGGCCGCTATCGACAGGGGATCTCAAGTTGATTCCGTATTTCTAGATTTCCGGAAAGCTTTTCACACCGTTCCTCACAAGCGACTTCTAATCAAGCTGCGGCCTATGGGGTATCGTCTCAGTTGTGCGACTGAATTCGTGATTTCCTGTCAGGAAGGTCGCAGTTCGTAGTAATAGACGGCATATCATCAAGTAAAACTGAAGTGATATCAGGCGTTCCCCAGGGAAGCGTCCTGGGACCTCTGCTGTTCCTGATCTATATAAATGACTTGGGTGACAATCTGAGCAGTTCTCTTAGGTTGTTCGCAGATGATGCTGTAATTTACCGTCTAGTAAGGTCATCCGAAGACAAGTATCAGTTGCAAAGCGATTTAGAAAAGATTGCTGTATGGTGTGGCAGGTGGCAGTTGACGCTAAATAAAGAAAAGTGTGAGGTGATCCACATGAGTTCCAAAAGAAATCCGTTGGAATTCGATTACCCGATAAATAATACAATTCTCAAGGCTGTCAATTCAACTAAGTACCTGGGTGTTAAAATTACGAACAACTTCAGTTGGAAAGACCACATAGATAATATTGTGAGGAAGGCGAGCCAAAGGTTGCGTTTCATTGGCAGGACACTTAGAAGATGCAACAAGTCCACTAAAGAGACAGCTTACACTACACTCGTTCGTGCTCTGTTAGAATATTGCTGCGCGGTGTGGGATCCTTACCGGATGGGATTGGCGAAGGACATCGAGGGGGTGCAAAAAAGGGAAGCTCCTTTTTTTATTATCACGTAATAGGGGAGAGAGTTTGGCAGATATGATACGTGAATTGGGATGGAAGTCATTAAAGGAAAGACGTTTTTCGTCGCGGCAAGATCTATTTACGAAATTTCAGTCAGCAACTTTCTCTTCCGAATGCGAAAATATTTTGTTGAGCCCAACCTACATAGGTAGGAATGATCATCAAAATAAAATAAGAGAAATCAGAGCTCGAACAGAAAGGTTTAGGTGTTCGTTTTCGACGCGCGCTGTTCGGGAGTGAAATGGTAGGGAGATAGTATGATTGTGGTTCGATGAACCCTCTGCCAAGCACTTAAATGTGAATTGCGGAGTAATCATGTAGATGTAGATGTAGATGTAGAAGTATGCGTACGAAGCGTTTTATAGTGGAACGACCTCATAAAACAGATCACTGGCAAGGCAGATTAATTGGAAGAATCCCGAGAGGAAGTGTAGTCCACTCGCAAAAGCGGTGGCTTATAAAATTCTTGTTGGATCAATACTTCAGTACTGATCGTCAGTCTGGGATCCGTACCAGGTAGGACTGAAAGAGGAAATGGAGAGCAGCCAAAGAACATCAGTATGTTTTATTACCAGTTCATTTAGTAGCCGCGAAAGCGTCACGGCGGAGCTCAGACAGCTCCAGCGGCAGACGCCGCAAGAGAGGCATTTTGCATCACAGCGTGGTTCCGAGAGCATACTTTCCTACAGGAGTCAACGAATATATTGCTTCCTCCTACGTACACTATGTGATGAAAAGTATTCGGACACCCTCAAAAACATACGTTTTTCATATTAGGTGCATTGTGCTGCCACCTACTGCCAGGTATTTCGCATCAGCGACCTCAGTAGTCATTATACATCATGAGAGAGCAGAATGGGGCGCTCCGCGGAACTCACGGTCTTCGAACGTGGTCAGGTGATTGGGTGTCACTTGTGTCATACGTCTGTATGGGATATTTCCACACTCCTAAACATCCCTAGGTCATAGTGAAGTGGAAAGGTGAAGGGATACGTGTAGCACAAAAGCGTAAGGCCGACCTCCTCTGTTGACTGACAGACAACGCAGACAGTTGAAGCGGGTCGTAATGTGCAATAGGCAGACATCTATCCAGACCATCACACAGGAATTTCAAACTGCATCAAGATTCATTGCAAATACTATGACAGTTAGGCGGGAGGTGATTTAAAGTCGAGCGGCTGCTCATAAGCCACACATCACGTCGGTAAATGCCAAACGACGCGTCGCTTGGTGTGAGGAGCGTAAACATTGGACGATTGAACAGTGGAAAAACATTGTTTGGAGTGACGAATCACGGTACACAATGTGGCGATCCGATGGCAGTGTTTGGATATGGCGAATGCCCAGTGAATGTCATCTGCCAGCGTGTGTAGTGCCAACAGCAAAATTCGGAGGCGATGGTGTTATGGTATGGTCGTGTTTCTCATGGAGGGGCTTGCACTCCTTGTTTAGCGTGGCACTATCACAACATGGCTTACATCGATGCTTTAAGCACCTTCTTGCTTCCCACTGTTGAAGAGCAATTCGTGGATGGCGATTGCATCTTTCAACACGATCGAGCACATGTTCATAATGCACTACCTGTAGCGGAGTGGTTATACGACAATAACATCCATGTAATAGACTGGCCTGCACGGAGTCCTGACCTTAATCCCATACAACAGCTTTGGGATGTTTTGGAACGCCGACTTCGTGCCAGGCCTCACCGACCGAATCGATACCTGTCCTCAGTGCAGCACTCCATGAAGAATGGGCTACCATTCCCCAAGAAACCTTTCAGCACCTGATCGAACGTATGCCTGCGAGAGTGGAAGCTGTCATTAAGGATAAGGTTGGGCCAACACCATACTGAATTCGAGCATTGCCGATGGAGGACGCCACGAACTTGTAAGTCATTTTCATTCATGTGTCCGGATACTTTTGATCATATAGTGTATACCTCCCGAAAAGACAATGAATGTAAAATGAGAGAGGCTCCAGTTTACCAGTAGGCTTATCAGCAATCATTCTCCCCACGAACAATTCAGGACTAGAAGAGGAAGGGGGCGATGTGACACTTGTATACACGCTACGGTGACTTGCGCATTATAGATGTATATATACCGGATGGAAGTTGGATACGGTTGAAGCTGCCTCAAATCTAAAATAACGGAATCAATGGGGGAACTATAATCCTGAAACGCGAGTTAAGAACTACCCTACATTACCCATAACACTTAATGTAGTTCTCTGACACGTACCACACAGTAACAGATTGATTTCGAGCTGAACTATCAAATCACAGTCTACAATAGGCCCCCAGCAGACATTAGAAATAGAAGCTAAGAAGTCATATCCCGAAGACGCGATCAGAAAGAAATGCCAGCCTCGTGACGGCCCGTCACTTCTACCAATCAATATTTACTTCGATCAAAGTATTTATAAAATTCCCTAAAATGTAACGCAGCGTTTAACAGGAAAAAAAATCAGTGAGAACGTGTAACCATGAAATGAACGTCTACGTTGTCACTTGAGTCACCGGCAGTATTGATCACCACAGACAGAAGAAACGGTGGAATTGTTGTTGTGGTCTTCAGTCCTGAGACTGGTTTGATGCAGCTCTCCATGCTACTCTATCCTGTGCAAGCTGGAATTATGTGAGATGAAGTTGACAGTTAAAGGAACCGTCCCAGCACGGGTGAGAAGTTATTTAGGGAAAGCACAGAAAACTAAGACGACGACGAATACCGCTCCTGCCGAGAGACAGTGCACTGTCTTAACGAAGCGCCTCCTCTTTCGATATGACACCCAAAGATAACATGCTCTGAAAGCAACAAACGACGTAGAAGAGAGCTTTTCGAGTACCCACTGAAAATTCTTCACGATATCTCGCAGCGCAAACAGCTGATATTACCGTTACAAATGCAGACGTCATTTCAATGTCATACGTAGCATGTCTTATCGGTAAAAACAAAAATTGTTTCTAGACCTACGAAACCATTAGAGACTCACCCGCTCTGGTAGCGTTGACTGTCGTCACTGGAGATTTTGGTTGATAGTTTCCGAAAATAATTGGCCCAGATGGGTTCTGTACCCTGTCACACCATGTTGCTGTTGTTACTAGGTATACAATCTTTGGTCTAGGATGATCGACAGTCAGAGATAATACGCTAGTGCCTTAAGAAGACATTCTACAGCCACAGTCTAACATAACTGCCGCGACACTTCGTCTCGTTTTTGTTACCTACAGCGAGCGAGGTGGCGCAGCGTTTAGCATACAGGACCAGCATTCAGGAGGACAACGTTTAAATTTAGGTTCTCCGTGATTTCCCTAAATAGCTTCCGGCAAATGCCGGGATGGTTCTTTGAAAGAGCACGACCAGCTTCCTTCCCCACCCATCTGATGGGACCGATGACCTCGCTGTTTGCTCCCCTCCCCAAATTCAACCAATCAACCAACCTACAGCGATAGCAGCGCCAAAAGGGGCCAGCAAGCGACATTTCTGAATACGACATCGAATAAGTGCGCACGCTAACGTTTAAGTTGATTCGTAACATAGTTTTTATAAGGGATTGTATCTAGTGCCATAAAAATCGACATTAACTAAAAAAGACACCTTATTTGTAATTCTTTAGATACCTAAGAACCCTGGGATGTACGAAACAGGACATTACAGGACAGTTTGTTTACAATTCCCTTCAACGTACAGATATTTACTGGAGGATATCATTTTCCTTTAAGAACAAAATATTGTTAATGAGCGCCAGAAGACGTGAGCTTTCGCAGAAAGATGTCGTATACGCACCCGACGAAGCGGAGTTTTGTTTGCTACACTTTCAGACAAATCAGTGAATCCGGAAGGTAGGAAACTTTTGTTGTTGTGGTCTTCAGTCCTGAGACTGGTTTGATGCATGCCACTGTATCCTGTGCAAGCTTCTTCATCTCCCAGTACCTACTGCAGCCTACATCCTTCTGAATCTGCTTAGTGTACTCATCTCTTGGTCTACCTCTACGATTTTTACCCTCCACGCTGCCCTCCAATGCTAAATTTGTGATCCCTTGATGCCTCATAACGTGTCCTACCAACCGGTCCCTTCTTCTAGTCAAGTTGTGCCACAAACTCCTCTTCTCCCCAATCCTATTCAGTACCGCCTCATTAGTTATGTGATTTACCCATTTAATCTTCAGCATTTTTCTGTAGCACTACATTTCGAAAGCTTCTATTGTCTTCTTGTCTAAACTATTTATCGTCCATGTTTCACTTCCATACATGGCTACACTCCATACAAATACTTTCAGAAATGGCTTCCTGACACTTAAATCAATACTCGATGTTAACAAATTTCTCTTCTTCAGAAACGCTTTCCTTGCCATTGCCAGTGTACATTTTATATCCTCTCTACTTCGACCATCATCAGTTACTTTGCTCCACAAATAGCAAAACTTCTTTGCTACTTTAAGTGTCTCATTTCCTAATCTAATTCACTCAGCATCACGCGACTTAATTCGACTACGATCCATTATCTTCGTTTTGCTTTGGCTGATGTTCATCTTATACCCTCTTTTCAGGACACTGACCATTCCGCTCAACTGCTCTTGCAAGTCCTCGCCTTCTCTGACAGAATTACAATGTCATCGGCGAACCTCAAAGTATTTATTTCTTCTCCATGGATTTTAATACCTACTCCGAACTTTTCCTTTGTTTCCTTTACTGCTTGCTCAATATACAGATTGAACAACATCGGGGAGAGGCTACAACCCTGTCTCACTCCCTTCCCAACCACTGCTTCCCTTTCATGTCCCTCGACTCTTATAACTGCCATCTGCTTTCTGTACAAACTATAATAGCCTTTCGCTCCCTGTATTTTACCCCTGCCACCTTCAGAATTTGAAAGAGAGTATTCCAGTCAACATTGTCAAAAGCTTTCTCTAAGTCTACAAATGCTAGAAACGTAGTTTTGTGTTTCCTTAATCTTTCTTCTAAGATAAGTCGTAGCGTCAGTGTTGCGTCACGTGTTCCAACATTTCTACGGAATCCAAACTGATGTTCCCCGAGGTCGGCTTCTACCAGTTTATCCATTCGTCTGTAAAGAGTTCGCGTTAGTATTTTGCAGCTGTGACCTATTAAACCGATAGTTCGGTAAGTTTCACATCTGTCAACACCTGCCTTCTTTGGGATTGGAATTATTATATTCTTCTTGAAGTCTGAGGGTGTTTCGCCTGCTTCATACATCTTGCTCACCAGATGGTAGAGCCCGCATCTCGTGGTCGTGCGGTAGCGTTCTCGCTTCCCACGCCCGGGTTCCCGGGTTCGATTCCCGGCGGGGTCAGGGGTTTTCTCTGCCTCGTGATGGCTGGGTGTTGTGTGCTGTCCTTAGGTTAGTTAGGTTTAAGTAGTTCTAAGTTCTAGGGGACTTATGACCACAGCAGTTGAGTCCCATAGTGCTCAGAGCCAGCCAGATGGTAGAGTTTTGTCAGGACTGGCTCTCCCAAGACTGTCAGTAGTTCTAATGGAATGTTGTCTACTCCAGGGGCCTTGTTTCGACTCAGATATTTCAGTGCTCTGTCAAATTCTTCACGCAGTATCACATATCCCATTTCATATTCATCTGCATCCTCTTCCATTTCCATAATATTGTCCTCAAGAACATCGCCCCTGTATAGACCCTCTATATACTCCTTCCACCTTTCTGCTTTCCCTTCTCTGCTTAGAACTGGGTTTCCATCTGAGCTCTTGATATTCATGCAAGTGGTTCTCTTTTATCCAAAGGTCACTTTAATTTTTCTGTAGGCAGTATCTATCTTACCCCTCGTGAGATAAGCCTCTAAATCCTTACATTTGTCCTCTAGCCATCCCTGTTTAGCCATTTTGCACTTCCTGTCGATCTCATTTTTGAGACGTTTGTATTCCTTTTTGCCTGCCTCATTCACTGCATTTTTATATTTTCTCCTTTCATCAATTAAATTCAGTATCTCTTCTGTTACTCAAGGATTTCTAATAGCCCTCGTCTTTTTACCTACTAGGTCCTCTGCTGCCTTCACT
Source organism: Schistocerca americana (assembly GCF_021461395.2). Classification (NCBI taxonomy): domain Eukaryota; kingdom Metazoa; phylum Arthropoda; class Insecta; order Orthoptera; family Acrididae; genus Schistocerca; species Schistocerca americana. Next base: position 247,800,318 of record NC_060123.1, on the reverse strand, counting down.
ATTTCATCCCTCAAAGCTACCCATTCTTCTTCTACTGTATTTCTTTCCCCCATTCCTGTCAATTGTTCCCTTATGCTCTCCCTGAATCTCTGTACAACCTCTGGTTCTTTCAGTTTATCCAGGTTCCATCTCCTCAAATTCCCAAATTTTTGCAGTTTCTTCAGTTTTTATCTACAGTTCATAACCAATAGATTGTGGTCAGAGTGCACATTTGCCCCTGGAAATGTCCTACAATTTAAAACCTGGTTCCTAAATCTGTGTCTTACCATTATATAGTCTATCTGATACCTTTTAGTATCTCCAGAGTTCTTCCATGTATACAACGTTCTTTCATGATTCTTGAACCAAGTGTTAGCTATGATTAAGTTATGCTTTGTGCAAAATTCTACCAGGCGGCTTCCTCTTTCATTTCTTAGCCCCAATCCATATTCACCTACTACGTTTCCTTCTCTTCTTTTTCCTACTGTCGAATTCCAGTCACCCATGACTATTAGATTTTCTTCTCCCTTCACTACTTGAATAATTTCTTAGGAAACTCATATGGAAAGTAAAACCTACATCATTTAATATGCCAAACAAATCACCACGCATGTAGCTATCTGCAGCTTAAGGGAAAACCACATATGTAATATAAATGGTGAAAAGCAGTATAACTGTTTCCCTACACAGAGGAAACAGTTCCACAGTTGTTGCTAAATCTGAGCCACAGACGCAAGACTCTTGAGCACAATCGCTTTTGAAGAAAAGTAACTACATTTACAAAAATGTTCGCGTATTACGAAGTCGAGTGAAGTGTAAGAATGCGCGAATCATTAGACTCTATAAAAAATTTTTAAAGTGTCACGGAAAGTACCTATGATAATAATATCAGACAACAGAAATGTATGCTTCCAATACATAAAATATGTCTTCACATTCTCTTGCTTTCAGCGGAGTAAGCTGCAGGTATATTCGAAAGTATTTCTTCGTGAATAAGTTGTAGCTTATGTCACTGGCTGATGTTTCACGTAGGTATTTCACGATAATTAAAGTTTCTTGGCAATTTACTAACCATTTCGTTAACGAGACAGTAAGCAATTGAAAACAAACATTATCCTTACGGCACATTTGATTACCTGCTTTCTCACTGCATGGAGCGCTAGTGTCGCTGTCAAAAAGTAAGAATTTCCGCACCAGATTGTGACATGAATGTTATGTATTAGACTTTGCTACTGCCATGAACGAGGAGACTGTCCGCTAAAAGTACACACTGATTAAAAGTCAATGCCAATCTTGTAGGTGTTAATAGACAGTGGTAACTACATACGGCACCAACCAGATATTTTCCTTTAAGTTGTATGTGAATGCAGTTAATGTTTGCATTTAATATCGGTGTCCATTGGTCTCATGATCCTCTCTCTAGTCTATTGCTTAGCGTCGCTGGGTGTTGACATTTATGTCGCAACTACGATTTCAGCCGATATCTTCGGATCAATTCACACAGATATAGCGTGGCGCCGACGCCTGGCGCCGGCGAGTCAGGAACGTGGCTCTGACGGGACTGAGCATTTCACACTGAAGTGGCCCTGTCAAGAAATATGCGGGATGGTCGTGCTACATATCGATAAGAAAATGTCATCTTCATCAGACGAACGTATTGATGCGTTCAACCTTTTTAACTGGTAAACATTGAACAGTAAAGAAGATATTCAGTACATCTGTTATGGTTCAAAAAACGGAAGAAATATGGCACATAAAGCGTAATGGAAGAACAGAACCTGTATCCTGAACTTTACCAGCATTTTTTCTCAAAAGATTTTCCACATTGAAGCGCCAAAGAAACTGGTATAGGTATGCATATTCAAATATAGAGATACGCAAACAGGCAGAATACGGCGATGCTGACATCGAAATAAGTGTCCAAGGAATTGAAAAGCAACTGAACTCACACAACTGAGGAAAGTCCACTGGACCTGACGGGATACCAATTCGATTCTACACAGAGTACGCGAAAGAACTTGCCCCCTTCTAACAGCCGTGTACCTCAAATCTCTAGAGGAACGGAAGATTCCAAATGATTGGAAAACAGCACAGGTAGTTCCAGTTTTCAACACGGGTCGTCGAGCAGATGCGCAAAACTATAGGCCTATATCTCTGACATCGATCTGTTGTAGAATTTTAGAACATGTTTTTTGCTCGCGTATCATGTCATTCCCCCCATGAACCATGGACCTTTGCCGTTGGTGGGGAGGCTTGCGTGCCTCAGCGATACAGATAGCCGTACCGTAGGTACAACCACAACGGAGGGGTATCTGTTGAGAAGCCAGACAAACGTGTGGTTCCTGAAGAGGGGCAGCAGCCTTTTCAGTAGTTGCAAGGGCAACAGTCTGTATGATTTACTGATCTGGCTTTGTAACAATAACCAAAACGGCCTTGCTGTGCTGGTACTGCGAACGGCTGAAAGCAAGGGGAAACTACGGCCGTAATTTTTCCCGAGGGCATGCAGCTTTACTGTATGATTAAATGATGATGGCGTCCTCTTGGGTAACGTATTCCGGAGGTAAAATAGTCCCCCATTCGGATCTCCGGGCAGGGACTACTCAAGAGGATGTCGTTATCAGGAGAAAGAAAACTGGCGTTCTACGGATCGGAGCGTGGAATGTCAGATCCCTTAATCGGGCAGGTAGGTTAGAAAATTTAGAAAGGGAAATGGATAGGTTAAAGTAAGAATATAGTGGGAATTAGAGAAGTTCGATGGCAGGAGGAACAAGACTTCTGCTCAGGTGACTACAGGGTTATAAACACAAAATCAAATTGGGGTAATGCAGGAGTAGGTTTAATACTGAATAGGAAAATAGGAATGCGGGTAAGCTACTACAAACAGCATAGTGAACGCATTATTGTGGCCAAGATAGATATAATGGCTCTGAGCACTATGGGACTCAACTGCTGAGGTCATTAGTCCCCTAGAACTTAGAACTAGTTAAACCTAACTAACCTAAGGACATCACACACATCCATGCCCGAGGCAGGATTCGAATCTGCGACCGTAGCGGTCTCGCGGTTCCAGACTGTAGCGCCAGAACCGCGCGGCCACTTCGGCCGGCGCCAAGATAGATAGGAAGCCCACACCTACTACAGTAGTACAGGTTTATATGCCAACTAGCTCTGCAGATAACGAAGAAATTGAAGAAATGTATGATGAAATAAAAGAAATTATTCAGATAGTGAAGGGAGATGAAAATTTAATAGTCATGGGTGACTGGAATTCGAGTGTAGGAAAAGGGAGAGAAGGAAACGTAGTAGGTGGATATCGATTGGGGCTAAGAAATGAAAGAGGAAGCCGCCTGGTAGAATTTTGCACAGAGCACGACTTAATCATAGCTAACACTTGGTTTAAGAATCATGAAAGAAAGTTGTATACATGGAAGAGCCCTGGAGATACTAAAAGGTATCAGATAGATTATATAATGGTAAGACACAGATTTGGGAACCAGGTTTTAAATTGTAAGACATTTCCAGGGGCAGATGTGGACTCTGACCACAATCTATTGGTTATGACCTGTAGATTAAAACTGAAGAAACTGCAAAAAGGTGGGAATTTAAGGAGATGGGACCTGGATAAACTGAAAGAACCAGAGGTTGTACAGAGTTTCAGGGAGAGCATAAGGGAACAATTGACAGGAATGGGGGAAAGAAATACAGTAGAAGAAGAATGGGTAGCTTTGAGGGATGAAATAGTGAAGGCAGCAGAGGACCTAGTAGGTAAAAAGACGAGGGCTATTAGAAATCCTTGAGTAACAGAAGAGATACTGAATTTAATTGATGAAAGGAGAAAATATAAAAATGCAGTGAATGAGGCAGGCAAAAAGGAATACAAACGTCTCAAAAATGAGATCGACAGGAAGTGCAAAATGGCTAAGCAGGGATGGATAGAGAACAAATGTAGGGATGTAGAGGCTTATCTCACTAGGGGTCAGATAGATACTGCCTACAGGAAAATTAAAGAGACCTTTGGAGATAGGAGAACCACATGTATGAACATCAAGAGCTCAGATGAAAACACAGTTCTAAGCAGAGAAGGGAAAGCAGAAAGATGGAAGGAGTATATAGAGGGACTATACAAGGGCGATGTACTTGAAGACAATATTATGGAAATGGAAGAGGATGTAGATGAAAATGAAATGGGAGATACGATACTGCGTGAAGAGTTTGACAGAGCACTGAAAGACCTGAGTCGAAACAAGGCCCCCGAAGTAGACAACGTTCCATTGAAACTACTACGGCCTTGGGAGAGCCAGTCCTGACAAAACTCTACCATCTGGTGAGCAAGATGTATGAAACAGGCGAAATACCCTCAGACTTCAAGAAGAATATAATAATTCCAATCCCAAAGAAAGCAGATATTGACAGATGTGAAAATTACCGAACTATCAGTTTAATAAGTCACAGCTGCAAAATACTAACGCGAATTCTTTACAGACGAATGAAAAAACTGGTAGTAGCCGACCTCGGGGAATACCAGTTTGGATTCCGTAGAAATACTGGAACACGTGAGGCAATACTGACCGTACGACTTATCTTAGAAGAAAGATTAAGGAAAGGCAAACCTACATTTCTAGAATTTGTAGACTTAGAGAAAGCTTTTGACAATGTTGACTGGAATACTCTCTTTCAAATTCTGAAGGTGGCAGGGGTAAAATACAGGGAGCGAAAGGCTATTTACAATTTGTACAGAAAGCAGATGGCAGTTATAAGAGTCGAGGGACATCAAAGGGAAGCAGTGGTTGGGAAGGGAGTAAGACAGGGTTGTAGCCTCTCCCCGATGTTATTCTATCTGTATATTGAGCAAGCAGTAAAGGAAACAAAAGAAAAATTCGGAGTAGGTATTAAAATCCATGGAGAAGAAATAAATACTTTGAGGTTCGCCGATGACATTGTAATTCTGTCAGAGACAGCAAAGGACTTGCAAGAGCAGTTGAACGGAATGGACAGTGTCTTGAGAGAAGTATATAAGATGAACATCAACAAAAGCAAAACGAGGTTAATGGAATGTAGTCGAATTAAGTCGGGTGATACTGAGGGAATTAGATTAGGAAATGAGACACTTAAAGTAGTAAAGGAGTTTTGCTATTTGGGGAGCAAAGTAACTGATGATGGTCGAAGTAGAGAGGATATAAAATGTAGACTGGCAATGGCAAGGAAAGCGTTTCTGAAGAAGAGAAATTTGTTAACATCGAGTATTGATTTAAGTGTCAGGAAGTCGTTTCTGAAAGTATTTGTATGGAGTGTAGCCATGTATGGATGTGAAACATGGGCAATAAATAGTTTGGACAAGAAGAGAATAGAAGCTTTCGAAATGTAGTGCTACAGAAGAACGCTGAAGATTAGATCGGTAGATCACATAATTAATGAGGAAGTATTGAATAGGATTGGGGAGAAGAGAAGTTTGTGGCACAACTTGACCAGAAGAAGGGATCGGTTGGTAGGACATGTTCTGAGTCATAAAGGGATCACCAATTTAGTATTGGCGGGCAGCGTGGAGTGTAAAAATTGTAGAGGGAGACCAAGAGATGAATACACTAAGCAGATTCAGAAGGATGTATGTTGCAGTAGGTACTGGGAGATGAAGAAGCTTGCACAGGATAGAGTAGCATCGAGAGCTGCATCAAACCAGTCTCAGGACTGAAGACCACAACAACAACAACAACATCATGTCATTTCTGGAAACCCAGTATCTATTCTGTAGGAATCAACATGGATTACGGAAACAGCGATCGTGTGAGACCCAACTCGCTTTATTTGTTCATGAGACCCAGAAAATATTAAAGACAGGCTCCCAGGTAGACGCCGTTTTCCTTGACTTCCGGAAGGCGTTCGATACAGTTCCGCACTGTGGCCTGATAAACAAAGTAAGAGCCTACGGAATATCAGACTAGCTGTGTGGCTGGATTGAAGAGTTTTTAGCAAACAGAACGCATCATGTTGTTCTCAATGGAGAGACGTCTACATACATTAAAGTAACCTCTGACGTGTCACAGGGGAGTGTAATGGGACCATTGCTTTTCACAATATATATAAATGACCTAGTAGATAGTGTCGGAAGTTCCATGCGGCTTTTCGCAGATGATGCTGTAGTATACAGAGAAGTTGCAGCATTAGAAAATTGCAGCGAAATGCAGGGAGATCTGCAGCGGATAGGCGCTTAGTGCAGGGATTGGCAACTGACCCTTAACATAGACAAATGTAATGTATTGCGAATACATAGAAAGAAGGATCCTTTATTGTATGATTATATGACAGCTGAACAATCATTGGTAGCAGTTACTTCTGTTAAATATCTGGGTGTATTCGTACGGAACGATTTCAAGTGGAATGGTGATATAAAATTAATTGTTGGTAAGGCGCGTGCCAGGTTGAGATTCATTGGGAGAGTCCTTAGAAAATGTAGTCCATTAACAAAGGATGTGGCTTACAAAACACTCGTTCGACCTATACTTGGGTATTGCTCATCAGTGTGGGATTTGCACCAGGTCGGGTTGACAGAGGAGATAGAGAAGATCCACAGAAGAGCGACGCGTTTAGTCACAGGGTTATTTGGTAAGCGTGATAGCGTTACGGAGATGTTTAGCAAACTCAAGTGGCAGACTCTGCAAGAGAGGCACTCTGCATCGCGGTGTAGCTTGCTGTCCAGGTTTCGAGAGGGTGCGTTTCTGGATGAGGTATCGAATATATTGCTCCCCGCTACTTATACCTCCCGAGGAGATCACGAATGTAAAATTAGAGAGATTAGAGCGCGCACAGAGGCTTTCAGACAGTCGTTCTTCCCGCGAACCATACACGACTGGAACAGGAAAGGGAGGTAATGACAGTGGCACGTAAAGTGCCCTCCGCGACACACCGTTGGGTGGCTTGCGGAGTATAAATGTAGATGTAGATGCGGTTGTCAACGCCTATATAAGACAAGATGTGTCTGACGCAGTTGTTAGATTGGTTACTGCTGCTACAATGGCAGGTTATCAAAATTTAAGTGAGTTTGAAAGTGGTGTTACAATCGACGCACGAGGGGTGAAACACAGTGTCTCCGAGGTAGCGATGAAGTGGGGATTTTCACGTACGACCATTTCACGACTGTACGTGAATATCAGGAATCCACTAAAACATCAAATCTCCGACATCGCTGCGGTCGGGAAAAGATTCTGCAAGAACGAGACCAACTACGACTGAAGAGAATCGTTCAACGCTACAGAAGTGCAACCTTTCCGCAAATTGCTGCGGATTTCAAGGCTGGGCCATTAACAAGTATCAGCGTGCGAACCATTCAACGAAGCATCATCGGTATGGGCTTTCGGAGCCCAAGGTCCACTCGTGTGCCCTTGATGACTGCACGAGACAAAGCGTTACGCCTCGCCTATGTCCATCGACACGAACATTGGACTGTTGATGACAGGAAACATATTGCCTCGTCGGACGAGTCTCGTTTCAAGTTGTATCGAGCGGGTGGACGTGTACGGGTATGGAGACAACCTCATGAATCCATGGACCCTGCAGAGGACTGTTCAAGCCGGCGCAGGCTCTGTAATGGTGTGGGGCGTGTCCAACTGGAGTGATATGGAACCCATGATACGTATAGAAACAGCTCCGATAGTTGACACGTGCGTAAGCATCCTGTCTGATCACCCGCACCCTTTCATGTGGATTTTGCATTCCGACGGACTTGGGCAATTCCAGCAGGACAATGTGACACCCCTTACGTCTAGAATTGGTACAGAGTAGCTCCAGGAACACTCTTCAGAGTTTAAACGCTTCCAATGGTCACCAAACTTCCCACACATGAACATTATTGAGCATATCTGGAATGCCTTCCAACGTACTGTTCAGAAGAGATCTCCACCCCTTCGTACTAATACGGATTTAGGGACAGTCCTGCAGGATACATGGTGTCAGTTCCCTCCAGCATTACTTCAGACGTTAGTCGAGTCCATGCCACGTCGTGTTGCGGCACTTCTGCCTGCTCGCGGGAGCCCTACACTATATTACGAAGGTGTACCGGTTTCTTTGGCTCTTCAGTGTATATTTCGCCAGTGTTTAAGGTTAATTAAGTTTCATCTAATTTTACATCCGTACTTTGTTAACGATTTCCACACATTCTTCCACTCCTCTGTTTTTATATCTCGCCGATTTCACAATATTATAGTCAAATAGTCTTCGATTATTAAGCAAATGCTTTATGTTTAAGTCACATATCTATGATGTTTCTAAAGCAATGTGATGTTGATGGCATGTTAAATACTGGTGGAATTGCAGTGTTTCATCCTAAGTCTAGTACGAGCGATATCAACCATTTGCTTTTATGGTGTATTATGATTATAAATATGCTATTGCAGTTTATGCTTCTGTCGGTTTTCTTGGTGTTCAGGAAAAAAATGAGTATATACAGGGACGTAATAGCATTTTTAGTTTTCTAGTCATTCCTATGTATGAATGAGCATCACTTGGAAGTGACAGAAATGTAAGATGTTCCTGGACGGATACCAGTTAATGTTACATCACGTAGGCATATTATAGCGAAAATGAAATGTTGTCTGAGATCTTAGATTGAAATGAATACTACATTGAAGAGTTCTTTTGATTGTTGTACATCACTAATGGATTAGGAAATAAACTGTATGGCAGTTCTGACAGTCACTAGGTCCCTAACTGGAAGTTTTTTTAAACTTCATTATGGGGTTAGAGTGAGTACTAACAAGACTCCATAGAGAAGGAGGAGTAGGAGATTAGCGTTTAACGTCCCATCGACAACGAGACCATTGGAGACAGAAAGACTTCATAGAGTTAGCTCAGTAGCGTCTCTGTGTGTAAGTGTCAATAACGATTTCATATCGGGTAGCACGATCGACAGCACTTTGAGATATTAACGTCCAGCTTTGGTTTGTAGTCCAACGTAGATGGCCAACAAGAATAGAAGGAAATCATGCAATAGAGGTTGATAATTTATTTCTAAATTCAACTGTATTTCATAAAATAGATGTAAGTATACACTTCGAAAAATCTTGGTTCATTATTGTTCTGTTCATTAACATGAGATCAATGCAATAAACGACTGAAGCATACTGCTACCTCAGTGAAATCACTGTTGCCTCATTCATCCAAGGAAAAAGAATGCAGCGCCATCTGGTAAACATATGCATATATATACATGTGTGTGTGTGGTACAAACTGTCAGTTACACAGTAACATCTGCTTATTATATATATATATATATATATATATATATATATATATATATATATATATATATATATATATATATACGATAGTCAGATGTTAATGTGTAACTGGCAGTTTGTACCATACAAACAAAGCATAACCTAGAAGTAACTCCTATTATTACCAACGTGAGTAGATCAGAACTAGTCATTATTTATTATTAGAACATGGCTATGAAGTCTTTTGCAGTAAATCCTTGGATAAAAAATAATTAGATAATTAGACACATCAGAATTATATAAACTCTGAAAATTCAGCAATGGCTAAGGAGACTAATTAATAAACACAAGTTAATGTTTGATCAGACAAGGAGTCTGACTCATGTTTCGAAATACTGGATTCTGTGGTTAGGAAAACCATGAAAATGAGACTGTCTGCAAACTGCTTCACCCCACACAGCGAAGCACTGATATGAGGCGTGGCGCTACAAATGGCACTGAAAAACGAGTACAAATAATGTCTGTCTCTAGAGGGTCCCACCTCATGATTTACCATCACCATGATTCATCGTGATGTAGTTTAGCCCATCAGACGCTGCCTATTGGACACAAATGTGGGAATCTCACCAGTTTTAAATAGTCGATGTAGCCACTGATGACAATCGTTGGCATCGCCACTGAAAAGGTTGAGATTTTATTAAAATTGGATGCACCGGTTTTTCAAGAATTTTTCATCCTATTGCTAGTATTCTTTCTACCTGTCGATATACAACTTGAATTATTCCACTTCCCTGGAGGATCTCCATGATTCACGTTTTATAGTTTACAGGATACTTGGACATAGGAACGTAAATTCTGCCTAGCTGCAACATTTGTACCAGACATTAGTTTGCCAGAAGATAGACAGCTAATAGTGGCCTGTGCAAAACTAAAATTTTTTGTTTGAAATATTACATAAGAGAAACTGAGTAGTACAAAAGGATGAGCAGTAGGCTTTTTCAAAGTAATTATGTCTTATCAGCTTGTATGGATTAGCTATAGTCATAATTTGTTGTTAATATACTTTTCAGAAGTATCCAGGAGTGGTGAATTCTGATTGATGTCCAGGTATGTTATGACTCCTTTAGTAACATTCCCAACAAGAACAATAGCATATAGTCAAACAGCGACTTAAAAAAAATAAACACAACCCTTATGTGTGTTTTGTGATTGCCAGAACACTACATATTAAATACATTAGCGTAATACAGTGAAAATAACGATGTCATAGTCAACATTTTAAAATAAAAAATAATACATTTTAAAATAAAAAATAATAAAAATAAATTTGAAAATCCCTTTTTTGTTTTGAGAGGTTTCAGGAAACAGGAAATTAGCAAACACTGGTACTCAACACGAAAGGAAGAAGCGTAGCAGGCAGTCGAAAATACTTGAGACAATATATGATTTTTCATTGGCTGACATCACACACTGCAGACCAGAGTTACTAGAACTGCACACCAATGCAAGTGCTTTCGCCTTCAGTGGCCAGTTTTCTTTATTTGTGAGTAAAAACACGCCCTTTGTCATCTTTTCGACAGACACTGTCGCTGTAGTGTTCGCTAGCACAGCGAATTGAGAAGGCCTCCACTTGGCAGACCTGTATTCCGTGTGCAGTTGTTAGACAAACATATTAAAGCTTATCTCTCGCTTTTAAGTAAGATGTTTTAAACAGTAATTGCCATTTCCTCTCACAATAAATAATGAAGCCACGTAGAGGACAGTCTATCACCAAGTACTATAATTAATGATTCATATGTTACAGGATAGCTTGATGTATCTGTTGTTTGTATTGTAGGTCCAGAGGCGTGGGTACAATAAATGGCTTTACTGAGAGCGCCTATCTCTCTAGTGGCGATCGGCATCCACAGTTAACTGAAGAAAGAGTAATTGCTTGGCTCTGCAACTCTCATTTTTATAATACGTTGAATTTAGTGTTGTCACGTTATTTCACTTGCTCATAACCAGTGGTCTTCCTTCTAATTATCTGCAAACAGTCTCATGATAGTGGATGGCTGATGTTAATGACCTGTTAGATACATCAATATGTTTTTGAAACTTTTAATGTGGAAGATGCAGGTTAATTTTATAGACTTGTGATCTGATTAGACCTCTGTGCTAAGCATACATCAAACTTTTTTTAACTCAATGTTGTTCTCAAAAAATAATTTAAAAAATTTCATTCAGCCATTTCTAAAAGGTGCATAATATCTACCAACAGTTGTGTTGTTGCAAATTAATTTAATTATTGGGGGGTGGTTGCTCAGATTGTCTTGCATCATTTTCTGTATTTTAATGAATTGGTTTCTGTTTTTTAATAAATATGTTAGTAAATTTGTGGCCCAGTATCCTTCCTCTCAACACCAGCTCCCTACCACATTGCAACATACATATGTCATGCGACCATACAATTTTGTAGATCCTACATCCATACACTTTTACATAGGTAACATAATATATACCATGTACACATAGCCTCCTTGAAGTAAATTCATATATCTGTGACAGAGTATTTACCAGGTGAACAATCACAACAAAATTACAAACTTCCATGACTGAAAATGAAAAATATTGAGTCATCTTGATTATGACATATCTAATTAACATTTATACATAATTTATGTAATGGAAAACAAAATGAGTGATTTTCCCATTTCTAAAAATTCTTTAACTGAGTAGAAACAATGGTGTAATAAAAGTTGTTTCTGTGTGGCTCTCAATTCCACTGGTTACTGAAATGGTTTTTTTGGATTCTATTGGAAGATGATTTTATAATTTCATTTCCACATAGTTTGGACTGTTTTCATATAATTTTGTATTGTATGGTATGGTCTCTAAGGGACTTTGGTTTTTTGCATCATAAGGGTGTGATAAACGTTTTTGCTTAGGGACTCTAAATGCTGTGATGTAAAACAAGTCAAATAAATTATCTGTAGGCATACTAAGCCGGGGGGGGGGGGGACTTCAAGCTATTTGAAAGTCTCTGACAGTCTTCATACATGTTTTTTAAAAGAGGTTATTCTCACTCTTTACTACTGTAATTTGGAACTGGTAACAGATTCAGATCTATTTCCACAGAAAATCAGATCATAGGCATTAACAGTCTGTAATGTGCCTAAATATTTTATTTGCCAGGTGCAGATCATAGTAATTGTTTGCTGAGTAGATGCTGTTAGAAGTGTGTGCGAACTATTATCACTGCTGATGTTTGTTTATTCAATAGCTTCTTACTAAAAACGAAAAACTATACATTATCTTTTAGCCATTCTGTAACCATTCTATCTTCTGTAGGAGAAGGAGGTATTTTGTTCATCATGCCAAAATTGGCCATTTTCTGTACTGATGAAGTTGTACTACCACAACTGAACTGGGGTGCATATTTAAAATTTTGAGTACATTATCCATCATTGCAAACTGGTGAGAAGCACAATTATTTTACATACCGATTTGTAGAGATTAATATATCCTGCACATTAATTTAAATTATTTTTCATACTGTGTGGTGCTGCTGTTGATTCGTGGTCAAGCATGTAGAACTTGCACTTTGTAAATGTATGAAATTTTCTGCTACTTAGTTAAATTAATAAACATATTGCTGACCATTAGCTGCATAATGAATATCATGTATTGCCTTGCCACAATGATAAAAGGAATCACAATGGTAGCAGATCAAGAATCAATTTAATGGAATTATATTAAGGTGCCTTCACATAAATAAAAGAAGTAATATTTTGTTACATGTATTACTAAATTAGATCATAGTACTTAATTGAGAGTTCATTAATGAAAAAAGTCAACCAACTACATACCTGTTTAAATCAAATTCAATGAGTTAAAACTGTTTAAAGGTAATTTATACTGGCAATGAAGTAAGTAATAACCTCTGAGACTGAAATAGGGAATGGAACACAAGCTTTAAATGTTTACGTAGTTACTGTCTTATTGTTCACAGTAAGAAACACTCTTGGATAAGCTGTTTTGATAGCATTCCTCTTTGTAGTTTCCTTCTTAGTGTGTCACAGGAGAGTAATCCAAGAAATTTGGCTTTTTTTTTACTATGGAAATACTATATCCACCAACAGGTATATCAGGACTGGATTGAGTTACATATTTTTCTTGTGCAGAAGCTCATATTTATTGTTCAAATGGCTCTGAGTACTATAGGACTTAACATCTGACGTCATCAGTCCCCTAGAACTTAGAACTACTTAAACCTAACTAACCTAAGGACATCCATGCCCAAGGCAGGATTCGAACCTGCGACTGTAGCGGTCGCGCGCTTCCAAACTGAACCGCCTAGAAACACTTGGCCACACCGGCCAGCCATATTTATTGTTTTTTGTGCGTTTATCAATAATCTCATAGCCTCAAACCAATACTTTGGGTAGGGTAGCACTTTCCTCAATTATTCCTTGGAAGGTGTCCTCACTGTCAGTTATCTCTATATTTGTGTCATCTGCATATAGGAAAGAAGTAGTGTATATGTTCTGGAAGATAATTTTTGAAGAGTGTAAAGAGGGCAGTACCAAGAACAAAGTCCAGTGGGACACCATAACTGGTACCAAGTATTTTTTGCTTATATGATGTAGCTTCCTTAGAGTTCTTGATTTCAGTGAACTGTCTCCATCAATTTAAGTTATTTTGGTACCAGTTGTGAGCTGTATCTTAACACTTAATTGCTCAAGCTTTCAAAGGGGCAATATGTGTGTAACCATTTCACTTACTTTTGTTTTGTACAGAAATATGCCTATTGTATATTTTAATGTGCTATTAAACTTGTCATCTATCAAGAAAGTCATCCAGGGAATTGGTGGTGGACTAATTTTTGCATAATCCACATCGAGAGGATGAAACAATATTGTTCATGTTTAGGAAGTTCTCTAGTCTAGCTGCAGCAGTACACTTAAATACCTTGGAGAAAACGGAAAACAATCTGACTGTTTATAATTTGCTCTCTCTGTCTTTTCATCTTTTGTAAATAATACTAAATTTTTTGTTATTTTTAGGCAGTCAGAATAAGCTCCTTCCTCTAATTATTCATTTACGATATCAGACAGAAGGTTACTGATATAACATTGGCATTTTTGTGGCAAAAAAACAAGACATTACATCATGATCAGCAGACTTGACCTTTTTTTAACTTTTTCAAATAACATTTTGTGTTCCTTCTGCTGTTGATGGAATAAGAAAAGAGCATTTGTGGTGGGGAGATTGAGTACAGTGTTCTTAGTACCATGCGATAGATTTTGTGCGATATCTGAGAAGTATCTATTACAATTATTGGCAGTCACATATATGATATTATTGTTATTTGTTCATCAGCAGCTCTCTTTTTCCCAGTCTACATTATTAATAATTATGTCCCAGATTGTCTTACATTTGTTAGAAGAGTTTGTAATTACAGAATCATTGTAAGATTTAATTGTAGCTTTCATTACTTTCCTGTATTTATATTTCTTGAAATAACTGATAAGTTCTACAGTATTTACTACATATGTTTTCTTGTTTTTGGCCAGTAATGTCACGTTTAACGATGAAATTTTTATGCCTTTTGTAATCCAATCATTTGTCTTTTCTGGCTGATGGCTTTTACTCTTTCTGTAAAGCGATTAGTAAAGAAACACTGAAAAACTTGCATGAAATTATCAAATTTTTCATTGACAGTTGAAGCATGAAGCTCACTTTCCAAGTTTTCGTTTTGTAGATCAAAAGGAAAAAACCTCAGACAATTATTACATTGATTTCTAGGTATCTGTACTGGTAATTACACCTTATTCATATATTTTTCACGACTTGATAAATGTCTGCATTAATGAATGCTATTTTCATTCTCGTATTTTAATTATGGTTTCATTATCTCTCCATCAAAGGTGTCAGGAGGTTTCCCTTTGAATTAAGTCAAACTATGGTAATCCATTGCTATTTATTCCGAGTCACGATCTCCTCGAGTCTGCTAGCAGCTCGACTTTTGATTGGTTGAAAAGGACTGCGAATCGCCAGATATCAAACACATCTTGGAGAAGAGACTGATAAGTACAACATATATATTTTTTTTAGTAATCTTACATTACACAGTTATTAATACTCGGTAGCCTCACATCTGATTCGGTAAATCATCGATAACAAGGAAATTACGTTTTGAAAGCTGTGATGCTAGGACAGTTGGCGACAGTTTGGACAAAATTACACTTATGTGTAGAGCTCTGAGGAGCTAAGAGAAATGAGATGAGCAAGTGATTTGCCCCCAGTCGAAGTCTCTTACGTGCTCTCACGGATATCAGAATTATGAAGGCAATTTGATCCCATTCATGACGCCACCGCTGTGATGGTAGGTCTGTGTCTGGCCCTAATTTTGTCTGGTGAGGTCGCTTCTCGTAATTCACGTTCAATTGTCTGAGAATGTAGACGTCAATCTTGGCCATATTTTGGTACAACACAGCCTGCTACATTCTTGATACGTTTGGTAAGTTACATTTTTTCTGATGTAACTAGTGACACTGAACTGGTGAACTTTGTTGTGGAATATTTCTGCAACATCAGGAAATTAAAAGAAGTTGTCACATCTTAACGCCACATTTTGCATACAGTCACACCTTTGTATTGTCGTTCGTTCATCAAATGGACCATAATATTAAATAAAGTTATAATACTCCATCTAAATCTATAAGGTGTGCACAATTAAACAGTAGACGTTCCCTGTATCGGTGTTGTATGCAACCTCTTTAATGTGTGTGCCGAGAGAGATAGTGTGGTGTTTTCCCAGCTGCACAAGCAGAGTTAACGGCTTCGCAACAATTTCCTCATTTCTAGAGTGTTGTTTCTGTAGTTCGTTGCATGATGCATTCCAATCAGCAAAAATATCAATTATCCTCTTTCTTGTCACAGAAGAGGAGTATGCTTCACAATTCTATCACAGGATGAAAGAGATGTATGGAGAACAGTGTTTCGCACTGTGCACAATATTCTAGAGGTTTGTGATGTAAGGTGGTGTCTCCACTTCGACCCTGGCTCAGAATGGATGAGCATGGAGTGGTGGCATCCCTGCTCCCCTCTTTTATTCTTTTTCTTTTTTACAAAAAAGAGAAGAAACGCCACTACGCCCCGAAGGCCAGAAAAGCGATGCCCAGTTTCTTTTTCGACGAAAAAGGACCGAGGACCTCGACTGGCTATCACTGGTAGGATGACGAGACGCAGAGATATAAAAAAGGAGAACAAACAGCTTCAAAATGTAGGACAAAGCTAGAAAAAAGAGGACACACGGAAACATACATTCAAATTTAATAAACTGATCAGTTAAAAGACATAACATACATTCCTTAACTTGTACTAGTACTTCTCCGAAGATTAAATTTTCTGAGGAGTGTAGACTTGCTTAGGAGATAGTTGTAAATAGATACACAGGACAATTCTTTTAAATTATACTGGACCATCAACATACCTTTAACAGATTCCAGATTTAGACTATTCATGTCATCATTTCACTTTGTTGTAATGAGGGAAAATACTCTTTCTGAATTTGCATTGTGGCCTGATATACTGAAAAAGTATTAGGCAAATTTTAATAGACTTACTTTCACAAAAATTTTTGGCCCTTATTTTGGCCACAAGATACTCCACAAATTTCAGGATCATTCCTATTCTGTTTCAGAAATTGCCTAAAATTACTGAATTGGTCAAAACATTTTACATATTCAGTTTCAACAGCTTTATATTTATCTTGTAAGTGCCAAAGACTTTTTCAACATCACTGTAGTTAACATGTTTTTTATGAGACATCCCTTTGAAACAGGAAAAGTCGTTAGACATACACAGCCATCGTTTTAAATATTCATGGCATGACTGATACAGCAACATAGCTTCCACCATAAAAAGTTTAATTTCTTTATCAAATCCTTCTACTGTTGCATTTCCCAGCTTCTGTTGAACTTTTAGGCAAATGAATTTTTCATTTAATCGGTCCTCAGGTACATTAATACAGAATCTAAAATTTCAGTCGCTTCAGGTAAAGAATAGTCCTCCTTTTCTAATTGCAGAATACTTGAATTGAACACACACATCAATGAGAGCAAATGCCATAAGTAAACTTCACTTAACCTACTCTCAAAACGCTGAAACAAGACATTGGGTGGCTTCCTTTCAGACAGAGAGTAAGATTTCAGAGCAGGATACATTTCTAGCAGTCTTTCAATGGCTGGGGGAGGAGACGCCCATCTAGTTTTTTGCGTGAGGCAGGGCTTATTTGTAATTTACCTCAAGAAATTCACTGATGGAGTGTAACTGGAAATGTAGGTGGAAATATAATCATGAATTTTCACTCTGACACAATCCAAATCAACGGAAAGACTTTAGCTCCATGATGAATTGCATTACGTAAAACGTGAGTTGGACATCCCACACCGATTACATTATCATTGTTCAAAGATGTCTCTAATCTGCGGTATATATTCTTGCCTTCCTTTTGTTAGCATTATCGCCGTTACATGATACACACTTATTAGCAAAACCAATGCTATAGTGTTTATGTAATATACTGTGCAACAGTCTCAGATGTGTCATTTGGAGTAGATTTTAGCTCAGTTTCTTCTGTTTTTAAACCACCAAGTTTTTACTCAAAATATTGGATAAGAATGAGGAACATTTTTATATTGCTATCGTTATTCTTGTTGGTCGAGACAACAAAACAGGATATGCCATTCAAAGCTTCCATGGTTATACTCGAGGCATGAGGGGTAATTAAATTGTTTATAATGCTTTGAGTTTTTGTTCTGGCTGAGGTCCACAGGGTGCACCAGAGAACACTGTGCAGTATTGCAATACGGGCCATCAAGAACAACAGGAAGAGCTAGCTCTCGAATGGGACAGTGCTCCTCTAGGTCAGCGCTAAGCTACATGTGGTCAGAGAGCCCCTCAACTTCTTTGAGAAAGTTCGATGGGGTGCCCTGGAACATCCTCCTTCAGCGCCAATATTTCCCCATGTTACTCTCTTATCTTCGGCCCCTTGAAACAATCTCTGAAAGGTCAGAGGTTCATCTGTGACGAGGAAGTGCAGGACGCTGAAGAAATCTGGATGTGTCAGCAACCTAAAAGTTTCTTAACTGAAACCGTCCACTCCCTTCCTACACATTGGGTTCGATGTATCAATGTCAGTGGCAATTATGTATAGCTGTACATTTCACATGAACTGTAATTATAACATTGTTATCAAAATTTCTTTACATGTAACGATAGTCTCCTTTTATTTGGGCGCACCTTATAATAGATATTTCTAAGTGGACTTGAAAATATATTTCAGAAAAGTGTTACGAAAGTCGCGGATTTTGAGGCAAATATTATTTTTGTCACATGTCACAGACAGCAAAGGACATTTATCCGTTTCATCCAGCTGCTCTCCCATATCCTTTGCCTTGGAAGTAGGTTATAAGGTGAATGTCAACAAAAGTAAAACAAGGGTAATAATCGAAATAAGTGAGGCAAGGCCGAGGAATTAGATCTGGAAATAAGAAACTGTGGCCTGTCGATTAAATTATGTTATTTGAGGAGTAAAATAAATGAACGTGGATGAAGTGGAGAAGATATAAAGGAAGGCTCGCAGGAACAAGGAAAAATTTTTGAAAAAGATGAATTTATGTGTGTGATGACCTTAAGGTAGTTAGGTTTAAGTAGTTCTAAGTTCTAGGGGACTGATGACCTCAGATGTTAAGTCCCATAGTGTTCAGAGCTGTTTGAACCATTTTTGAAGTTAAGCTTTCTAAGGAAGCGAAACGCGGATAATAAACAGTTTAGACAACAAGAGAATAAAACTTTTGTAATGTGCTACTACAGAAGAATGCTGAAGCTTAGATAGATACGTCTAATAACTAACGAAGAGGTACTCAGTCGATTTGAGGAGAAAAAAGCTTAATGGCAAGACTTAACTAGAAGAAGAAATCGGTTGACTGGACATCAAGAAGTAGTTAATTGGTAACGTTTCGAAGGAAGTACGAGAAAAGGGAGTATACTGAATGTTAGAGAAAACGCCAGATGCCGTACCCCAAACATAGAGACTGCATGTGGTGAGTGGACGAATCGTAGTTTAGACCATAGAGCTATTCTCGCTCTCTGTTAATCCGAGCGCCGGCCGTGGTGACCGAGCGGTTCTAGGCGCTACAGTCTGTAACAGCGCGACCGCTACGGTCGCAGGTTCGAATCCTGCCTCGGGCATGGATGTGTGTGATGTCCTTAGGTTAGTTAGGTTTAATGGCCTAAGAAGTTAATTTCCATAGTGCTCAGAGCCATTTTTTTTGTTAATCCCAGCGTGGTGCTGAGACACACGATAGCTCTGTCAGTGTTATGGAAAAGAGCCAATCTGGCAGTTCCAGAGATGCCGCCTGAGATGGCGCCATTTTCGGAGCATTTACGCTCTCTATTTCTTGCTTGGTATGCTATGATGGCTGTATTCTGTAGGGATGACGTCCTGAAATAGTAGATGCAGTTTTCTATTTATATATAAGGAACTGAGTTCCATCTCATTGATGTTAACATCTGACCACACACAGCTGGAATGCTGGACGAGTTCATGAAACATGAGAACACTAACTGCCCAGAATGGCCACTTTATTCTCCAGACTTAAATCCGATTGGGCATGCATCGGATAGTCTAGGGCTTTAGGCCAAACGGATTACAGCCCTAACACTCATCACGGGCATTATTGACCTCGAGAATTCTGCCACTAAAATTACCAGTTATTAACTGTTTCCTTTCTGAGTGTACATATTCAATTCCATTACAAGTATTTGTTTGAGCCTGTGGTCTGTGCCAAATGTGTGTAATTGAGCTTAGCAGTTTTTTTTAACTGTTCTGATTTGTGCTAAGAAAATACGCTCTCGCTTCCTGATAATGTTTAACTTTTTGATATTGGTGTACACAAGTAAGAATATATGAGAAATGGTTTATTTCGCATTAATCAGGGACAGAACGATGTGAACAAAACAAGACAGCTCAGTCTTCGAGCCTCGTCACTCCTTGTCACAAACAATGTCGTGAACCTCAGAGGGCTCAGCCTCGGGCCAGAAGAGCCGTGCGACGAGGTCGGCAGCGAGGAAGGGCAGCTGTATGGCCGAGAGAATGGTGTGCTCCGCCGAGTGGTAAGTGGTGACCGCCAGCATGCAGCCAGGCCTGATCAGGAGCAGAGCCGCACTCAGCAGCTGCTCCAGCACGATGGCCACCAGCGCCGTGGCCACCAGCAACGCCACCACTGCCACTAGCGCGAACAGCTCCACGATGCGCACAGCCACCGCCATCACCACCTGCACAATACAGGGTGTCCCAAAGAGAATGACCCGATTGTAAATAGAATTATTTATTAGGAAGAAGGGCTCAACACCAACAAATTGCATACTAAATTACTCAGAAAAGAGAGAAGTTTATAAAAATCCATCATAAATGTTTTATTGTCCTCCATTGGCAGCACGGATGACATCTACCCCATAGCTAAATTCATCCCAAACTGAGCATAAGTTATCTTCTGTCACTGAAGCTACAGCAACTGATATTCTGGTTTTTAGTTCATCAATGTGATGAGATAAGGGAGGAATGTAAACACATTGTTTAACATATCCACACAGGAAGAAGGGGGACCTAGGAGGCCAAGTGTGTAAAGCCTGGTCTAATGGTCCTATACGCCCTATCCAACGTTGATGCATGTTGACACTGCGGAAACTGCGCACCTTGTTGTGCCAGTGCGGTGGTGCTCCATCTTGCTGATAGATGAAATTAGCAGAGTAAGTTGTGGGAATAACCAGTTCTGTACCATTGCAAGATATGATTGTTCTGTTACGGTTTCTTCCTCAAAAAGGTAGGGTCCATAAACCTAACTTTGCGAAACAGCACAAAAACATTCACTTTTGGTGAATAACGTTCGTGTTCAATTGTTTCATGAGGATTTTCGAGCCACCATATATATGCACATTATGACGGTGAACCTTACCGCTAATATGGAAAGTTGCCTCATCGCTGAATATCAACCATGACATAAAAGTGTCATCTTCCATGTCCTCTAGAGTAGCATTGCTGATGTTCACTCGCTTCACTTTGTCAGTATCTGGAAGAGCTTGTACCAGTTGTGTGTGTGTGTGTGTGTGTGTGTGTGTGTGTGAAACCTTATGGGACTTAACTGCTAAGGTCATCAGTCCCTAAGCTTACACACTACTTAACCTAAATTATCCTAAGGACAAACACACACACCCATGCCTGAGGTAGGACTCGAACCTCCACTGAGACCAACCGCACAGTCCATGACTGTAGCGCCTTAAACCGCTCGGTGTACCAGTTGTAATCAGTACAGTTTGAGGGCTAAACGACGCCGTAACACACGCCACACTGTAATGCGCGGTAACGCAAGTTCTCGGCTAGCACGACGCGTAGACTTGCGGGGGCTCCACTCAAATGCTTGTTGGATTTGTTCCACTGTTTGTTCGGGAACGCGTTGCCGGCCAGGACTTTTGCCTCTACGGAGGCACCCAATTTCTTAAAACTGTTTATACCACCGTCGAATGTTCATTGGTGATGAATATGAAACGCCCGCTGAACTGCGATCACTGATTGATTACGACTAAATACAAAAACACAATACGCCTTCTGTTGTGCGGACGCCATATTGCGCGAGACTGACTGCACGCTCCAGGTCAGCACTCGTAGCGACATCTAGCGGATTTTTTCTGAAACTCTAGACCATGCCGATTACATCTAGCAATGCCTCAGTTACCTAGTGACATTTGTCAAAGTGTTATTACAAGTTGAAATCGAGTCATTCTTTTTGGGACGCCCTGTAATGTCAGCACACAGCTAGGCTGGAACAGCAGCAATGCCTTGTTCAGTAGGTGCTCGATCTCAGTGGCTACCAGCGCCATGGCAATCAGCTGCACCACCACCACCGCCACCACCACCACCACCAAAGGCGCCACTGGCTCCACAATATGCCCTGCCACCACCATCAGCACCTGCTCATCAATTCAGTGTGCAGCCAACAGGAGGGCCATGTTCAACAGACATTCCAGAAAGTTGGCCACTGGCACCATGGCCACAAGATGTTCCAACTCTGCCAGCAGCTTCCACAATGCACATTGCCACCACCATCACTACATGCGTAGTAGTGCAGCTCTTATTTCTCAAGTCTGATTTTTTTGTTAGTGCAATCGCTGGTTGGTTGCATTTCACAAAAGTTGCTTCTTTGTAATTTGAGCTCAATAGAAAAAAGGAAAGGAGTGTTTCTTGGCCCTGAAATATCTCTATTCCTTTCCGCCTTCCAGCATTCATAGAAATTAATCATAAGTTTTTAATATGAGTACAATATTAAATACATAAAATCCTGTCGAAAGTACATCCGCAATTGAGCATTACACCAGCGGTTGAAAATACCGCTCCAGTTGTGAGGTTCTTTTTATTCAGAACACGACTGGTGTCATACTGAAAATAGCAAGAGGCAGGAGATAATTTCTACACGCAGCAACACACATGACAAACAAAAAACAACATTCCATAAAAATATTTAAGAAACCACCAGTCGGGCTAGGTGCAGTGCCGTAAGACCTAAGACGATGCCAAAGTGACACCAGACAGTACTACAGACAACTGCCTGGGTAAGGAAATAAGCCAAGAATACCAGGACACTTACACTTGGTGTTGTGACTCCGAGCGCCGTGGTGGACGAGTACAAGACACAGCGTGCTACCAGCGAGTGCAGAGCATGGAGTAGCGTATGCGAAGGAGGAAGCAAATTGGTAAACCAAAGTGACAAACGTACTGCCATCCGTTGACGGGAAGAAGAACTCGGGCTCACTAGCCCGGCTGTTCACAATTTGAATTAGTGATTTACATTTAAAATGAAAAAAGGAAACATTATATAGAAAGTTACATAAAAAACGATAAAAGTGCATTATGCATGGAAAAGGAAGGTGCTGAACAGGGCAGTACAGAACTGCAGTAAGACTGAGTGGAAGCTGGCGACATAAAATTTATGTATAAACCTTAAAACGCAATGAAACTTTTCCCTTTACACGAGTGGCATGCTAGTTTTTAATTTAGTGGGGACATATACGTGGCGACGTGGAACAACATCCCACAGTCATCAGTTAAAAGAACATGCACGTGTGTCACTCCTATTTACAAGCATCTCGTTACTGACCAAAAGGGGAAGTAGCGAAACCTTACAGTCCACTCTTTAAGAAACTACTATGCCAATTAATAGCTAGCAGCAATAGCACTAAATGGACACGTTAAAAATTGGGTCAATTTAAAACCTACTAACTAAAAGTCGACATCTAATCGAGGCTTACATAAGATAAGACCTGAGAGGAATTTTACATTATGAAACACAGGTAAATTTTAAATTAATGAAAACACATAATGATGCAGCACAGTAATGCATCATAGTCATAGGATAAAAAATTAAAAACATGCAAACGTCTGTTAAAAGAGGACATGTTACAGGTATGAAATGGGTGCACCTTGCAGACCTTACTATATGAAACAGGCATATGACGTACACCAAAACAAAACTAACAGCGTCAGTTGGATACCATTAAATTCATAGCACCTGCTAAGGCTTACCAGCCAAATGTTGTTGATGTTCTTCACCAGCAAATGCAATCTACAGCCGTTTTCAGCAATCGGTACCGGACTATCCTGTCATCTACTAGTAATGGTAAGTCTAATTTTTTTTGCAGGAGCTCATGCATAGGGGGTAAATGTAAATGAATATATGACTCACTGTAAAATGTGAATGTCGTGTGACTAGTGCCTCCCATGGGGTAGACCATTTGCTGGGTGCAAGTCTTTCGATTTGACGCCATTTCGGCGACTTGCGTGTCGCTGGGGATGGACAACATCTCGTCTCTGAGCGGAGAAAAATTTCCGACCCAGTCAGGAATCGAAACCAGGCTCTTAACATTGACGTTCTGTCGCGCTGACCACTCATCTACTGGGGGCGATCTACATAGAGGGCTATACCCGCCTTGTACACCCTACATAAGGTCGGACATGAAACCAGAGAAGACAATCGCTAAGCATAGTTGCGCGTCTTACCGTTTCCTGAGTAGTGAGCGTCCTTCTGCATACATATTCCAACCTGGCCGCCCCTTTAACATACGGTTAAGAGACCATCAGGATCTCATCAACTCCAAGTTTCATCACCATCGACGCGCAAGTCGCCGAAATGGCGTCAAATCGAGAGACTTGCACCCAGCAAATGGTCTACCCCATGGGAGGCACTAGTCACACGACATTCACATTTTACAGTGAGTCATATATTCATTTACATTTACCCCCTATGTATGAGCTCCTGCAAAATAAATTAGACTTATCATTACTAGTAGATGACAGAGTAGTCCGGTACCGATTGCTTGAAACGGCTGTAGATTGCATTTGCTGGTGAAGAACATCAACAACATTTGGCTGGTAAGCCTTAGCGGGTGCTATGAATTTAATGGTATCCAACTGACGCTGTTAGTTTTGTTTTGGTGTACGTCATATGCCTGTTTCGTATAGTAAGGTCTGCAAGGCGCACCCATTTCATACCTGTAACATGTCCTCTTTTAACGGAAGTTTGCATGTTTTTAATTTTTTATCCTATGGCTATGGTGTATTACTGTGCTGCATTATTATGTGTCTTCATTAATTTAAAATTTACCTGTGTTTCATAATGTAAAATTCGTCTCAGGTCTTATCTTACGAAAGCCTCGATTAGATGTCGACTTTTAGTTAGTAGGTTTTAAATTGACCCAATCTTTAACGTGTCCATTTAGTGCTATTGCTGCTAGCTATTAATTGGCATAGTAGTTTCTGACAGAGTGGACTGTAAGGTTTCGCTACTTCCCCTTTTGGTCAGTAACGAGATGCTTGTAAACAGGAGTGGCACACGTGTATGTTCTTTTAACTGATGACTGTGGGATGTTGTTCCACGTCGTCACGTATATGTCCCCACTAAATTAAAAACTAGCATGCCACTCGTGTAAAGGGAAAAGTTTCATTGCGTTTTAAGGTTTATACATAAATTTTATGTCGCCAGCTTCCACTCAGTCTTACTGCAGTTCTGTACTGCTCTGTTCAACACCTTCCTTTTCCATGCATAATGCACTTTTATCGTTTTTCATGTAACTTTCTACATAATGTTTCCTTTTTTGCATTTTTCATTTTAAATGTAAATCACTAATTCAAATTGTGAACAGCCGGGCTAGTGAGCCCGTGTTCTTCTTCCCATCAACGGATGGCAGTACGTTTGTCACTTTGGTTTACCAATTTGCTTCCTCCTTCACATACGCTACTCCATGCTCTGCACTCGCTGGTAGCACACTGTGTCTTGTTCTCGTCCACCACGGTGCTCAGAGTCACAACACCAAGTGTAAGTGTCCTGGTATTCTTGGCTTATTTCCTTACCCAGGCAGTTATCTGTAGTACTGTCTGGTGTCACTTTGGCATCGTCTTAGGTCTTACAGCACTGCACCTAGCCCGACTGGTGGTTTCTTAAATATTTTTTGTGGAATTTTATATTTTGTTTGTCATGTGCATCGCTGCATGTAAAAATTGTGTCCTGCCTCTTGCTTTTTTCACTATGTCACCTGGAGATGGGTGTATAAGAGCCCAAAACCGGTCATGTCCAAAATAAGAGAACCTCATAACTGTTGCGATATATTTCCAATCTCTGGTGACAATATTAAGTAGTAATTCAGTGAGTAACCCCAATCTGAGGTTATGTAAAGTTGCAGATAAGGATCAAATGTAGACCTTTGTCTACCTTCTTGTGTTTCCCATTCTATAGTGGAAGATGCCAACGAGAGAGGTGTGCACAAATAATTGACAGTCGCAATTATTGGACTACACAATTAAGCTGGTTTACTTGGAATTGATAAAGACTAATTAAATTACAAGTAGATCTGGATTTGTAAACAATTGTAGATGTTATTTAATGATTAAATGTTCCATACTTAAATGATATGTGAGTCTTGGAGATCAATGAAAAGTATATAAAACTTTGCTGTTATTACTTTACAAGTACTACTAATTCCATTTGAAGTTTTGTATGTGGATCCTGTTTCTACTTCATGGCCCAAACTAATTTTACAAGTTTTTTCTCACATATAATTGCTTTCCTAGGGTAAAGTATAATATTCCATGTTAGCAGGTGTGGATCGTATAAAAACTGCCAATCCTGTCAACTGATCAATAAATATTTAAGGCAATTAGTATTAACTGAAATGTGTTCACAATTGATTTTTGTGAATTTGTTGCATTGGAAAAAAGTCAGATTATGGAGAAAAAAAGCGAAAAATAGACCGAAGGAAATATCTAGATGGATACAAAAGTCACAGCACTAGAAACCCTCACTGGGTTTGAACGCAGATGCTCAATAAAAATTTTTATATTTGCAAATTCTGCGCTGAACCTTAGCTTAGTTAATCTGCAACAGCAGTAATTAGCAAATAAAAGCAACAATTATGTGCAGAATCTTTAGTATATTTAATTGAATGATTATCCAGAATTTTCTGGAGCAAAATGTAGCATGTTGATATCAGGAACCAGTGCAACATTACTCTTCCTTATTAATGACCAGGTATTGTTGTGCACAGTTAATGTAAAAGTGAGTTTCATTTATGCTGAAAGGTGATTATTATTTGCAAAATATGAAAGTAGAAAAAACAGATGCTATCATGGCAGGGCTAAACACGTAGCACAAAAATTAGCAAACATTAATAAGATAGATATTCTACTTTTGGCCAGCAGAAACAAATAGCTATAAAGATAGAGAAAATATAATATATAATTGCTGAACGGCAGCTTCACTTCAGTCGGACTACAGGTACTGTACCTTGTCACCTGAAAACATAGCAATTGAGATCAAAAAATGCATTGATGAGAAGCTTAGTGAACGAGTTTCTGTAATGAAGTTAGAAATATCCATCAACACTACAGACAAAATGATTATATTGTTAGCAAAAAACATAAATGGAATAGGCTAGACAAACATCTAATGAAATTGCTGAACATAAAACAGATTGAAATTATTAGATACATGTGCATTATCTTTGATGAGGACAGTGCATCTGGTGTGGGATATAATCCCTTTATAACTGTGATAGTGATGTTAAACTCAACGCCTAGATGATGATGTCAAAATATTATTTTGCTTTAATTAATAACAAACATGTTCCTGATTTATTAATCAGATTTAAATGATTTTAGGTTGAATATAGCTGCTATGATGTAAATAAAGCTCCTAAATATATGTTTCTTAAAGAAAAATATAATGTTTATTGTTCTTTATCACATTTACTGAATGAAGACTGGCGATTGAACTCCACTTTGTAGTTAAATAAACTGAAGTTAGCTTGAGCTCCCAATATAGTGGTTGGTGAATACACTGTATAATGAAGATAACAAAAAGCAGCACATTTTCATCGTTAAAATTACTCAAAGTAAAATCGATACTACTACAAGAAAGTGGAAGTCTGATAACATGTGCTGTAACAAGTAAAAGCGTTGACCAGTGTTGAAATCAGCCAAGTCCCACTAACTACCTGAATTACAGTTAGACTCAGTGTGAATAATCCCAAATCGAATCCTGTTTAGTTGACAATAAATCCAGGTTCTAATGAACTACTCACAGAATTAGATCAAATTTCTATGAACTGCAGATTTTTACACTAAAGAGCTGAACAAAATATTTACTGTGCTCGATTCTACCTCAAGAATCTTGTCCATAAATTAAAGATAAACAAATGCACATTTTTATTCTAGTGATTAAATTCAGTTTATTCTTTCTCTGTCTCTTGAATGATTATTGTATAAACAAGTATTGCATCTTTTTTTCCACTGCTACAATCAGATTTCATATAGCTCTAACAAGCTGAAAATTAAGAGCAAAACTCTGCTAAATAATAAATAGTTAATTGAAAACAGTAATTAATCATGTAAATTTATAAACTAAAAGTTGTAGGTGATGGCTATATACTTCTACCTTCTGCATTGCTGGCAGTGTAACTGTCTTGGTTTATAAAATGACATAGATTTTTAATCAAATGTTCAATTAAAACGTCTCTCACAGGTTACATATTTAAAGAATAGAATATGTAACTAGCTTATTTGATTTGTATCGATGAGCACTACTTTTTGATAGATGGATCTCTTTTGTGCATTAAAATTTACAAAAGTTATTAATTATTGACTAAATTTCTGTTAAAAGAACCTTCTCAGTGCTGTACTTCTTTCATGCATTACAACCATATCACTTGTGAATATTTACAGATTATCATTTTCTCCTTTTTAAAGCAGTGTCCCATGCTTTATTGTAATAACAATAATTTACATCATAAGTGCACAAATGTGTACAAAGCCATTCATCTGTTTGTGACTGCAGCTGGGCAGCCATGACATCACATCTTAGTAGTGCAGATTTGGCAGTTCCACATGGCCCCTGCTATGCTATTCCATGGCTGTCATGCCCCACAGCCAGCTGTCAGTGCTGTGCTAGTTTCTGCACCACACCACATGGTGCTCAAGCACCACACTCAAGCAAGACAATCACTTCATCCCAGTTTATAGTAACGTATGGCACAATACCTCCCTTGCCTTGTCTTTCACGCAGTTAACAAGATAAGTGACATAACATCAAACTACTCCATCAAAAAGAACCCATATAGTAATCAGTAAATATAATAAATAATCATAAGGCGTAATATTCTGTGCTTTGGCAGTATCAGTATACGCGGGATGTCTCTGATATCTTAGACTAAACATGTGTAGTTCCGTATGTGTAACATTTTAATAAGTAAATGGAACAAAACATAATATAAAAGACATGAAAAATAACTTTATCTCATGTGTAGCAGTTCATGTTACACTTTGTAGCCAAAATAAAGTATTTAAATATCGAGACACTATAATTAAGGAATTAGTGTCTGAGATGATTAATAGAACAATTAAATATGAATAACATAACAATCAATTCCTCTGGCATAGAATGCTCCTTTCTTTCAGTCTGTTGCAGTATTGTCTTTTGCTGTACATCACAATTAGTTTAACATTCATTATTCGGAATTATCACACTCTGACCACTATCTTTATACTGCACTCACAAAATGAATCGCAAGATATGATGAACTGCTTACTAAGTTTGAAATTCGTATGTGTCTTCCTGCAGTGGTGACAGCCTCAATGCATTTGGCATTGCTGCGTTGCACTTACATTTTGTCAGCTAGACCAATTTTCTAATGAATAAACAACGTTACCCATGAGCTTTACGATCTAAAACAATCTAATTATGTCTCCCACCGATGAGGTTATTGTCACCCACTCTTGGCAGACCAAACTCATCGGATAGAAACATCACTAAGTGAGAGCAACAAACTCATTCGCAACTACAGTGCCGAAAACATGTCTTGCAATTGCAGTTTTTTTAAGTTTCTAATGCTGTGTTCTGAGTCTTCACTAAGAAAGAACACCGACCACAATACTTCATACTTCAGAAATCAGAAAAAGGAACTGTTATCTCCAACAAGCCCTTCATATTGTAAACAAACGTAGATTGACACTTCAGCCTTCAAACACAAAAATAAACATACTAAAACAAATATAAGTGACATTCTACACAAACATAATTAAATAAATACACAAAGAAAATCCGGTGCCACACAGCAAAAGTAACATTATGAATTAATTACAAGATACACACGCAATGTACTACACAAATGAAACCATCCTTAACGCCTGTCTATATACAAACAAAAGAAACCCAGTTATCACGGTAATAGAACAGAAACCACTGCTCGCAATGCTGCTTGGCCCACAAACCTTTACTTGCATGGTATACACAAAACCAATAATCTTCCTGGGTTTATCGGAGAACGCATGTTGATAATCACATAATGACTGTAATAACTCACTCCTGTTTTCATTCATCAGTCATGTAGTAACTGAAATAACTCGCCCCTCTTTTGATTCATCAATTCCTTGGTTCCATTTACCCTAGTCCTATTACTGCCAATAGCAACTACACCCCCCTAATAATTATATCTATGAAGAAATTAGTCACGTTCTTTCAGAGCAAGCACACTTTGAATTTAACATGCTTATGGTTTGCACAAGCATTCAGCTGAACGTACTTGTGCTGGTAGCAGGTGTCAGCTGATTGTTTGGCTAGAAAATCAGTCCCTAATAACATATTCGTACAGACGTTCAGCACTACAAAAAGTCCATGTATGTAGATGACCCCATAAATACGCATCTCAAATATGGGCTCACTCATTTTAATCTTAATGCTAGTAACACGCCACAGTACAATATCCTTATCGCTAACATGGTTGAAGAAATATTCAGAGATACAAAACGTATCATTCCCTGTGTTGGTCAGGCAATCAAGAGACACCCCTCTCTCTACTGACTCCCTTCTTAGCTCTGTTTTTGTTAGTATATAGTTTTCTGTTTCCTTAAAGCTATCAGTATACAATGTCTTCACATACACGTCACTTGGAGGCTCAATCTCACGCTCATCACTAAATATATTGTCGAAAGCAGCATGAAACTCAGATTAGTTTTTACTCATGCTGCATAACTTCCTGGCTAGCTTAAATTTCTCAGTGCCCACCTTTCTGGTAATAACAATCTTTCTCATTTCGCCTGCACAATGTAATCGTTTGGTCGGAAACAGCACCTCTCTCTACTGAACCACATAGTTTGCCGATCATCAACAACAAATTGTTCTTCATCATTGATGCACTTTTTAATTCCATCCTGGCTGTCAGCGATGTTTGAACTATTACTGTAGATCAGACCTCGCTGTGCCAATCACTGTGTTTGTAACAGTATTCACTGCAAGTACTTGCTTTTCAGTGAATACTTCTTTTGAACACAAAAGCCAGTTTACGTGTCTAAATTCCATTTCCGCTCCTAAAGTCTCTACTTCTTGTTCACTTGCAGTAATACCTAGTAACACTGTTCGGACTGCACAAAATTGCCTTTCCTGTCGGTTACGGAAACTGATACACCCCCTGATTGTTCAGTTCTAGTACCACCAGTCAGAATAGATTACTGTCATCATGAGCTTCTAAATAAAACAAGTTACCTAAATCTGGCGGTTTTTGCTTCTTTTTCTTCCTAACATTATTCTCGTGCTGGCTCCAGCTTTTCTACAGCTCTTCATTGCCCAGCACTGCCTCCATATTAAAAATTCTAGCCTCCTTGACATTTTGTTTCGTCTACGTCTACGTGATTACTCTGCTATTCACAATGAAGTGCCTGGCAGAAGGTTCAATGAACCACCTTCAAGCTGTTTCTCTACCGTCTCACTCTCTAACGGCGCACGGGAAAAAGGAGCACTTAAATTTTTCTGTGCGAGCCCTGATTTCTCCCTATGTAGGTGGGTGCTAACAGATTGAGAAATCTGGTGACTGAAATTTCATGAGAAGATCCCGTCGCAACGAAAAACAGCACAATTGCTACAATGTCTTGGTCCATTCAGTAACGCATTCTGCAACTGCTTCTGCTTCCCTACCTCCAGTATTTATTTTTTTTAAATGCCTCAAATGCAGCGTAATCACAGAACACTGGCTCGTTTTGTTCCGCCCACATCTGTGCACCTCCATCGAGCTGCTGCCTAACAAACTTAACTTTCGCACGCTCTGACATACCCTCATTGAAAGAGTCTTTGCCTGACAAGTCCACAGCATGGTACTTATTTCGGCACTGAAATGTCTTAACAAAACTGAATGTTTTCGAAAGAAAAGTAATGAGAAAAATCTGGGGACCTGTGTTGGAGAATGGCGTGTGGAGAATTCGAAAGAACAATAAAATTTATCAGATAATGAAGCAACCCACTATCATCCAGAAATTAAAAATTAGGAGACTGCAATGGGCAGGACATGTGGCTAGAATGGAAAACAACAGAATCACCGAAAAAGCGTTTGAAGGAACTCTCCGGGCAACAAGACCATTGCGCCGATCTCGTACAAGGTGGAAAGATGACATAGGGAAGGACATCGCAGCATTAGGAATTTCCGCAGGGTGGAGAGAGACTGCTAGATATAGAAGGCGGTGGAAGCAGATAGTTGATGCAGCCAACGCCACCTAGGAACAAGGCCTCACAGCGCGACTCGTGACGTCACGACTAGGGGTCCGAAATACCGAGCGGCTTGTTAGGCTCTACGCCACATATACGAAAACATTAAACAGTTTCCTGGTAGACTACTCACTGCTTTATACACAAATCTGTAAACAAACGCTAATCATTCTCACAGGAGAATTACATTGTTCAAATTTCGTAAACTATAGCTCCAAAGGTGAAAATACTTTTTAATTTCCGTCACTCGCGTTTTGAAAATGCGAATTTCTAATTCCATAACTCTGACAGCACTATTTTCACCGTGTATGTCACCTTGCATAATTTAATTGAAAATGAGGTACCGCAATTGGAAAGACTGACAATCTGTCGAAGCAGGTACTCTGGGACTTGTATCTATGTCAAATTCTAGTTTCGTATGACAGATACCTCATTTGGCAGTCATCTACAGTTTTATACTTAAGAAAACATTACCGTACAGAAACTTGTGTAAACTTCACTGAACCTTCTACATACTATTTAGTTTAAGAGATTTGCCAGTAGAAGACTAGGCAGTGTTAAGTTATTAGGTATTATAAATTGACATGGGAATCACACATTAGAATCATTACAAACTCTGACAAACTTGCCCACTGTAAGCCATTGTTTATCAGCTTGAAAATATTAATTGTTATAAATTTGCATATTTTCACTGTTCTACTGTATACAAAGACTAACTTAACAGAATACCAGCTTAGGCAGGATTTACACTCTCATGGAACTGAGGTTTATCTGAAGAATGGGACACCACCCATCGGCTTCATATAACGACATATCTTAAGAACCTGTTATTACTTTTTACTGTACAAACTGATCCATTTATATTCACCCATCCACATACTGATCCCCATCTTTTAATTAAAATACTTGTCATTTGATACACTGATCATTGGCAATGGGTATTACAGCATTTTAAAAATTTAAAATGTCATCTATAGTGCCATTTGTGAAAGCAGATGAGTGGTATCCCAATCTTCAGTAATGCCAGAACTAGAAATAGTGTGCATCTTCACATACCTTACTGCAGATTATCTAAATCATAGAACAGCGATGTAGTGAGTATGAAGCTGTTCAACAAACTGCCTCTAGAATGGGTAGAAGCTTTATCTGATTTATTCAAGCACAAGTAGTACAGTTGGTTATCAGTAAATCCTCCCTACTCACTTGAATGTGTGAGTGTAAATATCACAGTGATAACTGCTCGGTGAGTGTGCCAAAATTTCCTTAATGATTTCAATTTAAGATGTACTACACAAA
Source organism: Schistocerca americana (assembly GCF_021461395.2). Classification (NCBI taxonomy): domain Eukaryota; kingdom Metazoa; phylum Arthropoda; class Insecta; order Orthoptera; family Acrididae; genus Schistocerca; species Schistocerca americana. Next base: position 247,766,711 of record NC_060123.1, on the reverse strand, counting down.
TCGTTTTAGCTTGAATATTTTACTTTATGGAAAATCTGTTGTAACATTGTTTTTTAATTTGTGTAAAGTAATTTTTGTATACATGCTGTACACTTTTTAAACATTTGTAATTTGACTGTCTACACTCCTGGAAATGGAAAAAAGAACACATTGACACCGGTGTGTCAGACCCACCATACTTGCTCCAGACACTGCGAGAGGGCTGTACAAGCAATGATCACACGCACGGCACAGCGGACACACCAGAAACCGCGGTGTTGGCCGTCGAATGGCGCTAGCTGCGCAGCATTTGTGCACCGCCGCCGTCAGTGTCAGCCAGTTTGCCGTGGCATACGGAGCTCCATCGCAGTCTTTAACACTGGTAGCATGCCGCGACAGCGTGGACGTGAACCGTATGTGCAGTTGACGGACTTTGAGCGAGGGCGTATAGTGGGCATGCGGGAGGCCAGGTGGACGTACCGCCGAATTGCTCAACATGTGGGGCGTGAGGTCTCCACAGTACATCGATGTTGTCGCCAGTGGTCGGCGGAAGGTGCACGTGCCCGTCGACCTGGGACCGGACCGCAGCGACGCACGGATGCACGCCAAGACCGTAGGATCCTACGCAGTGCCGTAGGGGACCGCACCGCCACTTCCCAGCAAATTAGGGACACTGTTGCTCCTGGGGTATCGGCGAGGACCATTCGCAACCGTCTCCATGAAGCTGGGCTACGGTCCCACACACCGTTAGGCCGTCTTCCGCTCACGCCCCAACATCGTGCAGCCCGCCTCCAGTGGTGTCGCGACAGGCGTGAATGGAGGGACGAATGGAAACGTGTCGTCTTCAGCGATGAGAGTCGCTTCTGCCTTGGTGCCAATGATGGTCGTATGCGTGTTTGGCGCCGTGCAGGTGAGCGCCACAATCAGGACTGCATACGACCGAGGCACACAGGGCCAACACCCGGCATCATGGTGTGGGGAGCAATCTCCTACACTGGCCGTACACCACTGGTGATCGTCGAGGGGACACTGAATAGTGCACGGTACATCCAAACCGTCATCGAACCCATCGTTCTACCATTCCTAGACCGGCAAGGGAACTTGCTGTTCCAACAGGACAATGCACGTCCGCATGTATCCCGTGCCACCCAACGTGCTCTAGAAGGTGTAAGTCAACTACCCTGGCCAGCAAGATCTCCGGATCTGTCCCCCATTGAGCATGTTTGGGACTGGATGAAGCATCGTCTCACGTGGTCTGCACGTCCAGCACGAACGCTGGTCCAACTGAAGCGCCAGGTGGAAATGGCATGGCAAGCCGTTCCACAGGACTACATCCAGCATCTCTACGATCGTCTCCATGGGAAAATAGCAGCCTGCATTGCTGCGAAAGGTGGATATACACTGTACTAGTGCCGACATAATGCATGCTCTGTTGCCTGTGTCTATGTGCCTGTGGTTCTGTCAGTGTGATCATGTGATGTATCTGACCCCAGGAATGTGTCAATAAAGTTTCCCCTTCCTGGGACAATGAATTCACAGTGTTCTTATTTCAATTTCCAGGAGTGTATTTGCTGCAATAGCTAAATGACAATTAAATTCTTTTACTATTCACTATTTAATGTTGTCCCAGAGGAAAAAAAGCACTGCTATTCCAAACTCCAAAAACATTATCAATTTCTCTCAAATGAAGAATGGCTTAAGTTATGTATTGTCCTCCCCCCTCCCCGAAATATTGGTTGTATTGACAGACTGGACCTGTTCTGCAGATTAATATTTACTTATGATGATGGCAGACTAGCATGCTAATACTAGCAATGAATTGTTCTCCTTGTGAGAATAATTAATTTACTGATTGGACAAAAATATATACAAAAACTTGTCAACCACAAAGCAGGAGCAGCATTAATTATATATTTACTGATGAACAGAAAAGACTATTCCCCTAATTCTATGAGATTGCGGTTTCACAGAGAATTTGTGGTAACAAATTAATCTGTAGCAAAGCCTCATGTTTACGGCAGCACCATTTCGAAGAGAGCAGAAGGGGTCCAATACATAACATTTACCAACAAGATGTATGGGATACTGTGCATGAAATAAAAACAGAAAATAGAAATAAACATTTATTTCACATCATCTTCCCAAGCCCCAAACAGTATAATTTAACATTTTTTCAATCTTTTGTACACAGTTACATTTTTAACAGTAGTTACATCATTTCTCCTCTTGGTGTAATTGTTTAGCAAAATATTTGCACAGCAAAACAGTATGCAATTCATGACTGAATCAACTGAGTGTTTATTTTTACAGTGAAACCCATAAAAAAGATTGCTGGGAATGTTGTGGGATGCTACCTTCACAAGTACATTTCTCTGATTTGCCTGTTCTAAAAATAAAATTTCCTGGTCTTTCAGAATTTTCTTTAGAGTTAAATAGACATATGTCACACACACTACTACATCATCTGCAGGATATGTCAACCCTCCTCTGTCTTTTACCATAATCAAATCATCACCACCCTGCTTCATTTCATCTGTAGTAAGGAATACCTTACAATATTCACAATGGTTTTTTTTAATAGCTTGGTGTGAGCAGTAACCTGCTATGTAATGCAACAGTGGCCAAGTATTCTCATCTATTCCATCAACATCATTTTCATCTACTGCTACATTTAAAAATTCTTGTATTGATGTTTCTTTTAATCCCTGAATTTGAGTATGAGTAGAAAAAATATCAGTGGTCTTAATAACAACATCCCCAACTACTTTCGACCGAAGCACAAGGGAAAACATAGACTGTGCCCTTAGTTTTTGTTCAGTTTCAAAAACTTGTCTTAGAGAAACATGATAATTTCCCCCACATAGCTGGCGGTATTTGCCGAACCTGTCTTCTAAACTGTCTGTCTGTACTTTTCCTAACAGCAAATATGATCTGTTTTTCTCAGAAAGCCAGTAGTCACTGAAGTCTATCAAAGCAGCAGTTGTGTGTTTCAAAGCGCTATGTGTCTCTCAAGTAAGTTTTCTTTCATTACTACACTCTTCCCAAGAACATAACCATGAGATGAAGCACTGTAAGAATTCTTGTATGTGATGGGATTTACTAGTCACAGGTTCTTGGAAAATATTTCTTAACCTCTGTCCCTTGAGTAATGTTTTTACATTTACAATATCCCACCAACGATTTATTATTTTTATGAATGTTGCAGTACTTTCCCAGTTGCTAATTGCTTTCTTTGAACCAAATGTGTCCAAAGCAACAACTGTCGTATCACTGAAAATACGCAACACTAACTTGACATTTTGGCGCTCAATTGAGTTAGGAAATAGAGACTTCAAAGTTAAGGAACTGCCATATTGCAATAGTTCATCTTTTTCTATCAAGTGCAATTCTTTCAGTGCTCCAACAGAAGACAAACCTCCCTTCAAACTGTCACTGAAGTCAGGAAAACACAAGATCTGCTCCTTTTGGTTAAACCAGTTATTGCGGATACACTTCAAAATATGGACAGTGTCCACAAAATAATACAATGGGCGATTTGGAGAAGACTGTACAGGGTGATCATACTTTTTTTTCACATCTGGAGGAGTAGGAAACTTAGACATTGCTTTCTTATTAATTGCATTATTGTCTGCTACTATACCAACCACCTCAAATCCAACTGCTTCTAATTTAACAATGACTGCTTTAATGTAAGAGAACAGAACATCACCCTGAATAGTATGAACTGGCAGAATAGATACCACATCCTTGTAAGGTGATTCCATGCTCTGAACCATAAAAACATAGGCGCTGGTTGCACACAAAAATTTTTCAGTGTTAAAGGCACATCCTACAACATTTCCAGCTTTGTAATCAAGCTGAGACTTCAGATGAATTTCATCCATCAACAGGAGCACAGTTTTATCATCTGAGGATAAAGTACCTACTTTATTTGTGATGTAGCTCATAAACTGATGACCCTGTTGCTCAATGACAGGATTTGTTGAGAGTTTACTACAAAGCCTTGAAAGGGTGTTAGGACTAGGCATAGAAAAACTGTCAGTGTTCCTCAAAAATTTGTAAGCATGTGGGCTTATAGAATGTACTAATGACCACATTATCATAGAGTTAGTATCATACCTAAATTGAGTTGAACTTCTGCACTTCAAAAATGAAATCTGTTCCTTCAAAAATGTAATTTTAGTTTCGTTTCCTGGCAACTTTTCTAATAAATTTTGCAATAACTGGTCAATTAAAGACAAAATGTTATCTACAGGAGCCTCAGAACTATTATACAGAAGATAAATGTTCTTAAGAACATCACTTACCACCTGTATGTTGTTTACTTTCATGGGAAATTTCATGTTTCCAATACATTTCACTTCAATATCATTATTGAAGACACTGAGTAATAAACCACTGCTTATAACTACGTGGCAAAAAATTCTTGGGTAAGGATTATGCTTTAGTAACACTAGTCTCACACTGTCAGATTTGTTTATCACTACCCAGTCACTGTGCTTTTCACATTCACTCAACTTTGTTTTCATTTGTTCTAAACTATCGAACGATATCGCATCAATCATTTTCGCATGTGTGTCCACACTTTCTTGGATAGCAATTTGAAGAGCACGATTTTCTAAACGCCCCCTACGAATTTCTGGGTCCTCTCGTACTGCAGTTTGATGACTCGACAAGTAAGATGGGCATCCAGGCAACTTCGATGGGATAGCATCTGAAAAATATAACGAAGTATGAAACCGATCTCACAGCATATAAGTGAAATAAAGATAGTTCTTATGCCACTGTACTTTACTAAGAGCGTGTTTCGTAACTCACCTTTTCTCAAGCGTCGACGATCCAACGGTGCTGTCAAGAGTATACCAGTTTTCGGGTCATACATACTGGTACTGCTTAAAATGTCGTCCTTGTTGAAATGCAGTTCACATATCTAAAAACAAGCATACAGTTCTCTTTAAAACATATAACGAAAATTAATGAGGTATGAGATTATAAATATGTTCTTCTGTTTACTGTATTTTGTTCAGCTGTACTACATTTCAAGTAACTACGACACACTAACCAAACAAATACACTGATACTTACAACAGAGTGCTTACTCGGTGTCCAGTCTTGTCTGTGAACAGCCGATAACCATTTTCGTCTTAAATTCTCGTCAGATGGAAAATAAAATACACTGACTTTAGGTCCATTATCGTAATTGCCCCTGCAATTCGGCATACAACACCTTCGGGGCTTCGTAACTGAGTATAGATCAAATAACCACTCACGAACAGCACAAAGTACAACATGGAAACGCTACGAATCACGTGTGTCGGTAGTCGGTTCCTAGCTTCTCAGACCCCTAACCGTGACGTCACAGGTTCCTTAGACTCACGATGTGAGGCCTTGTTCCTAGGTGGCGTTGATGCAGCGCGTGGTCTACAGGGTCTGTGATCGCTGAGGAGAAGAAGAAGAAATATCTTAACTTTGGGCTTGTGTTAACATGTGTAGCCACTGCTCCCCTTGATTCATTACAGTATCTGATGTGACTTTCCTCTGGCACCGTTCTACTAACCTATTTTGGCAGACATCGATTTTAGTGCAGACTCCATATCATTGGTTTTGGCTTTGCTCTCACACTTCGTCTGCACAGCGTTCATTTTCTCCCCCCAATCCTTCTTCACCGTGGTAATCCAGTCTACCAGTCTCTTCTATACGTGGCTATCTAGCGACATAATTCCCTCTAAAATTGTCTGGGTTCCTTATTTCACCTAAGGCTCCCAGTTTCTTTGTAACAAACAGCATGTTCTCCCAGATATCCATTTACTCCTCACCCCATACTACTTCCTATTTGTTCAAATGTATGTGAAATCTTATGGGACTTAACTGCTAAGGTCATCAGTTCCTAAGCTTACACGCTACGTAACCTAAATTATCCTAAGAGCAAACACACACACCCATGCCCGAGGGAGGACTCGAACCTCCGCCGGGACCAGCCGCACAGTCCATGCCTGCAGCGCCTTAGACCGCTCGGCTAATCCCACGCGGATACTACTTCCTATTTGATTGACCCACTGGGCGATTGCTTCATCCCCTCCGCCATGGCTGACAAGCTGTAACGACAAACCTAGAACAATGGTTCAAAATGGTTCAAATGGCTCTAAGCGCTATGGGACTTAACTTCTGAGGTCATCAGTCCCCTAGAACTTAGAACTGCTTAAACCTAACTAACCTAAGGACATCATACACATCCATGCCCGAAGCAGGATTCGAACCTGCGACCGTAGCGGTCGTGCGGTTCCAGACTGTAGAGCCTAGAACAATGCTCCTCACACAGATAACTTTTGTCTGCGAGCGTCATAAGCTACTGGTGTAGCGGTGATGGCTGTACGCGTGGCGTAGCTGGTGTGGTGACTCTGAAATTCCAGACCCTCAAAGTGTGGATTGCTGCTGTGCCAGCATTGTTACGACGACCACATGGCCGCTGCTGTGGCGGTAACCGTGTAGCGTTACGTGCTATACTGGAGCCTTGTGTGCGTGCGTGGACTACGCTGTTCTGCTAGCGTGGTGGCAATGACTGTATGATAGCTGCTGCGGCCGGCTGGAGACCACGGGCCGTGCTGCCGCTATGTCGGCAATGTACACTCGCACGTGGGGAAAAAGAAGGAACTTGTGACCCAAACTGTTCATTTACAATTAGCACCTGCATAGAAACGTAAGTTATTAATTATTTATTAAACTTCTGCTAAAAGAACCTTCTCAGAGCTTTAACTTCTTTCACACTCTGAGACAAGAAAAAAAAAAGACGCACTACGAAGGAACTATGCAAATTGATCACAAATTGACATCCATACATATATCGACGGAAAATGAAACACTGTTAACTTCCGCAGCTGGTGGATGAGTACCTGACGCTGCAGCGCAATTTCACCGTGCAGCCAGCCAGGATAGTAAACTGGGGATACGTCAATACTAGGACATAAAGTCTTTGCGAATTTCTTCCCATGTACTCAGTTGGATGGTAATTATGCCTCGCAGATAGTCGCATGAACAACAAACGTAGATTTCAGCATTTGTGAGAGGACTTGAGGTTGACCTCAAACAAGCTCATTGGAGTAATCAGCGAATCACTCGACATTTGAAGAGAAACGACGCCACTGTTCGACGATGTCGGCTGGAAAGGGTGAACCATGGCCAAACACTGCATCAAGAAGGAAGCGATCGACCTAGAGCAGGGCTTAACAACTGGCCGGTTTTGAGCGCGAGTACTCGCGTCTGCTCAGGCACGTGCTCGCGAGCAGGTGCAAGGTCGCGGAGTAGGGAAGGAGGGGAGGGAGGGGAAATGCGCGCGCACGTTTGAGTGTGATCTCGCGTTCTTAGCAGATTTAACTAGCCATCTGAATGCTTTGAACATTTTACTACAAGGTAAAGATCTGTTAATTACTCATTTCATAGATCGAATACGAGCTTTTAAAATGAAATTAACACTTTGGGTGAGTCAGCTGGAAACAGGAAACCTAGCTCATTTTCCTAAATTATCATCCATGCAAGATGTTCACAAAGACTGTGAACGTTATTCACATAGTTTAGTTGATCAGCGCTTTCAAGAACTGACAGCACTAGACAGTGATTTTGATCTGCTCTCCTCTCCATATTCAGCGAATATTTAAGAGATTCGTCCTGAGCTGCAGCAAGAAATTATTGACCTGCAGTGTGACAGAGAATACAGAGACAAATTTCAGAACAAGAAAAACATTTTGGAATTCTACAGACACTTCCCTCAGGATAGATTTCCTCGTTTGCACAAACTGGCGGCTACAATAATATCAATGTTCGGTTCCATGTATGTCTGCAATGAAATGTAACAAGACGCGCCTGAGAAACGCATTGTCTGATCGAAACTTAAACTGCACGCTGCGCCTAAAATGCACAAGAACAATTACTCCGAACATAGACGCAATTGTAAAGGACAAAAAGTACAAGATAACCGAGAATCCCACACTTCAGTGACACCTTTTATTGTGCAACAGTTCACAAATTAATGACAATGTAGAGGCATACACTAAGCTAATAAAATTATGTGGCATGTGTACATTCTCCTTTATTTGTTTCATTTGTCGCAGTAATAATTCGTGAGTGATATCCCTGCAGGTGGCCGCGGTTTTACATTGACTGGTGGCAGCTGTTGTGTGCCCCACGTGACTTTCCCCACTCTCCGCTCTGGTCTGGTAGTGGGGGTAGCGTGCTCGCGCTGCTCCTTGCTCACGCATTGCTGCTCCGCGAGCACGTATGTTGTGAAGCCCTGACCTAGAGAGTAACGAAGGAACGAGAGACCGATCAGTCGTCAGAGAGTCACTCAGAGCACCGGATTATCATCGATCCAAAGTGCAACTATTAACCCTCCGACAGGCGCGCCTAGTGTTGTCACACGAGCAGGCACTCGTTGTAAAATTTACAGCATGGTCATTTGTCAGTGAAAATAAACTTGTCTTATGCAAACTGTTATATTTATTGAAGAAAGCAGCTCATATTCACTGTCTTCAACATTTATAACAAAAGCTTTTGGTCTTTTAGTTTTTTAAATAACAAAATAACCAGTTTTTCTGACACTTTCATAATACTTTTTACAGACAATTTGTTTGCGAGTTAATTCCGGCAATGTTCATAAAAATGAAAAAATAGCCAATGGCTATCACCTTGTAATTCTTGAAATGGAGCATCAGGCACACACTTTAGCTATAACGTCAACCTGTTGTCATGTTATACTCAATTATGATTTCGGTTTTGTGTGTTTCTTCATCCACTGTATGATAGCACAATTTTTACAAGGAACATGAAACTAAGGAAATGGCTCTAAGCACTATGGGACTTAACAGCTGAGGTCATCAGTGCCCTAGACCTAGAACTACTTAAACCTAACTAACCCAAGGACATCGCACACACCCATGCCCGAGGCAGGATTCGAACCTGCGACCGTGGCAGCAGCGCGGTTCCGGACTGAAGCGCCTACAACCGCTCAGCCACAGCGGCCGACCTACTGAAATCCAAACATTGCACTTCCAATTTCTTTTGTTTTGCTTGGCAGAAATTCTGGAAGAATTTCACGTTTGTTCTTCGTCATTGTACCAATGCAAGTGATATTCTTCTGCAGCAAATATTCAGAAAGGAGTTAGCTTGTGTACCAATTGTCAGTTCTATGGTTCCTGTTAGAATTTTCTATAGGCATCACATATCTTTTCACTATGTCCTCAGAAGCTTTAGATACCCGACATTGTCCTTTGGTTGCATGCCACAAGAAACCTCCAGATTACTGCAATAAAATGTTTTTGCATCACACAGAGCAAACATTTTTGTCCCGTATTTAGCTAGTTTGCTCGGTATGTGCTGATTCCATCTACAACGGTTTCCGTAGGGGTGAAACATTTCATCAATCGTGGTGAATTCACCAGGCTGTAAGAACATTGACAGTTAGCAGCAAAAGGATCCAATACTGTACGAATTGCAACCAACTTATCAGATTTTCTCCTGTCATTCCTAGTTTCCATATTAACAAACCTCATACAGCTTAGAAAAAACAGAAACCTATCGTAAATCATTGCAGTCCTAAGCAGTAGCATTCCTGTTCCGTCTGCTGCCAGAGATCCAGTACACTAGCATGATGGCATTTTCTTCTTCATCTTCTTCTTAAAAAAAAAATCCTGAACACAGCCATTATTTCGTCACCTCCTTTGCGCGAGAACTGATGTGTGTCTCGCTGTTTGTTTGTATAGGTATTTGCATAGTTTACGATTTCTTCAATGAAGTCAAGGTCAATTACTTTCAAAACAGCATTAACTTCATCAGTTACACCCATCACCTTTCTCTTCGGAACTGGTGGAATTTGCACAATGTTTTTTCTGTTTGTTTTTTATGTTTTAGCCCACTCGCATTTACACCAACGTCAGGCATTGTCTGTGCAGTAAATGACACTCGTACATCTGCTGTCTCTTCGGAATCATCACCATCGTCACCTTCAAGTTCAGATTCACTGCCATGGTCCCATTCAGTGTTTTTATCACTCAAATCCACTTTACTTTCCTCCAAGTCTTGAAATGTTTGAATAGACTTGATCATCACCTTCTTCGAGCAGTTAGCGGATTTCTTCGTCTGGTACACCCTTTGAATTGGAACAAAACATCAAAGAAATGAAATGAATAAGTACATTCAGATGTCGGTGTAACCAAAGTAACCTTTAATGGGCACCTATAAAAACTAAAAAAAACAACGAGCAAGTGTAGTTAACTTTTTAGTACACTTTCCTCTGGACATTGACAGCTCGAACAAAGCTTGCAACTGTCACACGAGCAGGCGCAAGTTGTACTTTTTACAACATTCTATAAGTCGTTGCTTACAATTTTGAAAACAAACTGAGAAAGCTTACCAAATGAACTGAAGCCACTTTAACATTGTCGAGAAAACATCAACAATGGAATACATGGCAGCAATGGCGCAATAGCTAAAGGTTAAGGCGTCGATTAGGCATAAAAATAACTGCTATTGTACTTTTTACAACAGCGCGCCCGCTCGAGGATTAATAGTTGGCTCACAGGAAGAAGACCGAGCTCACAGCGCCCAGTTGACCTCCATACACCAACAAGTCTATTGTACAATACCATCCTGAAGGAAATTCAGCTGAATGGTGTTTTTGAGGACTATCTACATATACGAGGGTTACTCAGAAACCAATACACCGCATTTTTTTCTTCAGCAATTCTTTACTGAACGTAATGAGAATTACCCACTCGAAAGAATGGTGTTTTATTTACACACCCTATTTTTTTACTTAATCTTCATCCCGTTGTATGGCTTTCTCCAGTGCGAAACAATGGCACGTATGCCCTTTCGGTACCAACCCTTGTCCTAGTGGCGGAGCTTCCTCATCATCATCATCAAAACGTCTTCCACCAATGGCATCCTTTAACGGCGTCTGTCCTCGCGAATGACATCATCATCTCACTGCAACATGTTATGTGTGACAGCCATGGATGGTCTCCCCGACCACTGCAAATCGTGGAGCTCCGCCGAACCGCCTTCTGATGTCCTCACCCTCCGTGCCTAGCGACTGACTGTACAGGGCTATTACAAATGATTGAAGCGATTTCATAAATTCACTGTAGCTCCATTCATTGACATATGGTCACGACACACTACAGATACGTAGAAAAACTCATAAAGTTTTGTTCGGCTGAAGCCGCACTTCAGGTTTCTGCCGACCGAGCGCTCGAGAGCGCAGTGAGACAGGAGCCGAGAAAGCGTATGTCGTGCTTGAAATGCACTCACATCAGTCAGTCATAACAGTGCAACGACACTTCAGGACGAAGTTCAACAAAGATCCACCAACTGCTAACTCCATTCGGCGATGGTACGCGCAGTTTAAAGCTTCTGGATGCCTCTGTAAGGGGAAATCAACGGGTCGGCCTGCAGTGAGCGAAGAAACGGTTGAACGCGTGCGGGCAAGTTTCACGCGTAGCCCGCGGAAGTCGACGAATAAAGCAAGCAGGGAGCTAAACGTACCACAGCCGATGGTTTGTAAAATCTTACGGAAAAGGCTAAAGCAGAAGCCTTACCGTTTACAATTGCGACAAGCCCTGACACCCGATGACAAAGTCAAACGCTTTGAATTTTCGGCGCGGTTGCAACAGCTCATGGAAGAGGATGCGTTCAGTGCGAAACTTCTTTTCAGTGATGAAGCAACACTTTTTCTTAATGGTGAAGTGAACAGACACAATGTGCGAATCTGGGCGGTAGAGAATCCTCACGCATTCGTGCAGCAAATTCGCAATTCACCAAAAGTTAACGTGTTTTGTGCAATCTCACGGTTTAAAGTTTACGGCCCCTTTTTCTTCTGCGAAAAAAACGTTAGAGGACACGTGTATCTGGACATGCTGGAAAATTGGCTCATGTCACAACTGGAGACCGACAGCGCCGACTTCATCTTTCAACAGGATGCTGCTCCACCGCACTTCCATCATGATGTTCGGCATTTCTTAAACAGGAGATTGGAAAACCGATGGATCGGTCGTGGTGGAGATCATGATCAGCAATTCATGTCATGGCCTCCACGCTCTCCCGACTTAACCCCATGCAATTTCTTTCTGTGGGGTTATGTGAAAGATTCAGTGTTTAAACCTCCTCTACCAAGAAACGTGCCAGAACTGCGAGCTCGCATCAACGATGCTTTCGAACTCATTGATGGGGACATGCTGCGCCGAGTGTGGGAGGAACTTGATTATCGGCTTGATGTCTGCCGAATCACTAAAGGGGCACATATCGAACATTTGTGAATGCCTAAAAAAACTATTTGAGTTTTTGTATGTGTGTGCAAAGCATTGTGAAAATATCTCAAATAATAAAGTTATTGTAGAGCTGTGAAATTTCTTCAATCATTTGTAATAACCCTGTACTTCAGTCAACAGCAGATGCTCTATAGACTTTGCACAAGCGTTTGTGAATGTTCCCCACACAGTTCCTTTTCTGCAGTGAGGAATTGAATGACGGCACGTTGCTTGTAATGTACATCACGTACAGACGCCATTTTTCTGGGCAACCGTCGTATGTGCACATACATTTTGAAGTGACGGATTGATACTCAGTCCTGTCTTGGAATAAGCTTTTCGGAGTCTTACTCTCCAACCTCTTTCCTGAATTAGTTGTTATTGGTGACTGTTGATTCATCGCTTTGCAAGATGAGAGAGGAAAAAGTTGTAGGAGCAGTGCACGATGATGACGGTAACTGACTTCTTCCACTAAGTTGCCATCAACAAAATTAAAACTCTGCCTGTGATCGACACGAATTGTATGCATGAAACGTCTTCTGAAAATTAGCAGTATTGTTTAAAGCTTATCTTCAAATAAATATACTATCTGATACCACAGGAAAAAATCATTCTTCTCTACCAGTCAAAATATTCGACAGGCCGTCATCTAGTTTAGAAGCTAGCAAAAATAAGTGAGAAATCCAATGCAAATTATTTCAAGATATCCTTTTACTGCTCTGAAATGAGAACCGCTAACTTCCTATAAATATATACATTTAGTGCCTTCGTCGTATTTCTGCTGACATTAACAAGATCATATTCAACCAAATAAACTTTTACATAACAGAAAAATCATAGAACACCAATTTGCGACACTACAGGTTTCTGGAATCGTCACAACCAAAGTACTAGAGTGTTTTAAACAGTGATCGTCACACCTTTTTGCTCAACAGCCAATACTGACATTGTGGTGCAACACATGTACCCGTCTCATTATTAATTGATAAGACTACATAAACTGGAACTACACAAATTGGCACGTTATGGCCCCTAGTAGCCCAGGTTTAGCAAGGGTATGATAAGTTGGCCGCTGGCCCCCACTTACTTATCGTTATTAAGTCGGCACTATTCAGAACTCTTCATATGGACAGTTCTTTGTTTCAGATTGCTGTCACTCAAAGCGACCCCAAAGTTGTGACACTGGAGTATTGTGTTATCTTTCTGAACAAATGACTGATTAATAACAGTAATTCTATTTAATGAATTAAGCAGTATGAAACATGATCACAAATATTTTGATCCTTTGATGGCAGTATGAAACATAATAACTGCTTCCACTCTTGAGCCTTAGGTGACGAGCCAACTTTTCATATGCTCGCTATATATCTTCCAGTATACATTTGGTCCAGGCCCCACGCCCTTGGCACGAAACGGTGTCGCTGTCGCCTGTATGTGTGTGTCAATGGAACACAGTGTGCAGGTCGTCAGGCAAGGAGGTCAGCCCGACGCAGTCGCCACGCCACTCTGAAATATGAGATTGCGTACCTCGCAATCTTGTTAAATGTAATTGCAATTGCACCCGATTTTTGACCTGGGTCGCTTATTGAGTGTTGCACAACGGAGCGGTCATCTGCTGTTGCAGTTGACAATGGCAATCATCTCCTCTTCTTCGGGCAGCAGTGCCTGTGGTTTAGAATGCTCCCCATGCATGTGAAGTAAGGCTTTGGGTAACACCTAAATCCTGGGCTACGCTCATAACACTTCATCATTTTTACAGTTTCCCGATGATTCTTCCCCCTTAAAGTCATCCATATGTTGTCTTCAGATCATGTAATGAAGAACACCGCAACAGCGCATCATACCTACACAGTGATGGACACGAACTGTCTTTTCCTGTTCCTTCAACCATAGGCGAAATACCAGCTGTCATATTGAGGGGCTCTGGCCAGGAACATAAGACAATTTGGCTCATAGCATACATGCTGTGTGGGAAAGAGTCCCATCCATAAAGCTGCCAGCAATTTATTGCAACATAATTTTCAGGAATCTCGTTTACTGGAGTAGAATTGTTCTCAGTGATGAGTCCAGCTTCGAACTGAGGCCAGTGACCACCAAAGATTTGCCTGGAGACGCCCCAGACAGTGGTGGGATGCCAACCTGACGACCACTTGCCACATGGCCCGACAACCAGGAGTGATGGTATGGAGTGGCGTTTCTTTTCTGAGCAGGACCCCTTTGGTTGTCATTCGATCCACGCTTACAGCACAGCTGTCATTCTACACTCCGTTTTGTTGCCTTTCATGCCAAGCCATTTCCGCAAGATAATGTCTGCTTGCACACACCACTCGTTCCTGCTGCTTGTCTTTGCGCTTGGCAAACCATACAATGGCCAACAAAGTTGCTGGATCTCTAATTTTGACGATCTAACGCACCAGTTGGACAGAATTTCGCATGATATCCATTAGGAAGATACCAAAAATTCTGTCAGTGCGAAACAGAATAACAGCTTGCATAAGAGTCAGGTGTGGACTAACATGTCACTGATTTGCTCAGTGAAGCTCTTTCCATTGAATAAATCGTCTAATTTTTCTGAAACTGTAATCATTTGTTTGTCTGTACACGTACATCACATCTACCAATTTCAGTCCAATTCGGATAATTCCTTCATGGTGTGTCTTTTTGTCTTATGGTAAATATGCAAAGCAGCATGTATGTACATATATCCAGGATCTCCTTCCAAACGCTTTGATTGATTGCAACCATATTTGTTACATAAATACCAAACTTTATGTGTATCAGCAATGTGTGGATTATAACAAATGGTTCAAATGGCTCTGAGCACTATGCAACTTAACTTCTGAGGTCATCAGTTGCCTAGAACTTAGAACTAATTAAACCTAACTAACCTAAGGACATCACACACATCCATGCCCAAGGCAGGATTCGAACCTGCGACCGTAGCGGTCACACGGTTCCAGACTGAAGCGCCTTTAACCGCACGGCCACACCGGCCGGCTGTGGATTATAACCTCCTAGCTCCCATTGACATGGCGCTACCAACAAAAATTTGTTTTTTCAGCCCCTGCTATGTAGGCTGCCCTGCACATCAGTGTGCAGTGCAGGAATAGTATCAGCCTGTTTGCAGAGGAACCTACACTTCAAGGGCAAGATACAGTTTCCCAGCCACAGAAGTGTAGGCTTTCCTGCACATAGAGGAGGGGATGGACAAAGAGAGGGGGAAAGGAGGGAAGGGACAGAGAGAGGTGGGTGAAGAGATGGCTAGGAGAAGTGGGGAGGAGGAGATGGATTGGGAGACTGGGGAGGAGACGATGGAAAGCGAGAGGTGGGCAGAAGGAGGTGGACAGAGAGAGAGGGAGGTGGAGTAAATAGATGAAGAGTGGATGGAGTGTTGGACAGAGAGAGATGGTGATGGAGGAAATTGACAGGGAGAGAAGGGGAGGAGGAGATGATTTCAGAGTAAGGGAGCGGATGAGATGGACAGAGAGGGAAGGAGGGGGAGTTTGTAGGATGGGAGGAGGAGATGAAGAGACAGAGAGGTTGGGGAGGAGGAAATGGACAGATAGAGGTGGCAGGATGGGGTGGACAGAGAGTCAGGAGGAGGGAGAAGTGAACACAGGGAAGGGATCAGACGAGATGGATGGGAAGAGTGGAGAGGAGGAGATGGATAGGGAGAAGAGGGCAGGAGAGGAGGAATAGTACATGCACAGAGAGGGGAAGAGGAGATATACAGAGAGGTGGGAGGACAATGAGATGAACAAGGAGGGGGGAGGCAGAGATGGGCAGAAGGAGGGGGTAAGAGGGGATCATTGCAATATATTTTATATGTTGAGCGAGTACGTGGGCTAAGCTGTGGGGTACTGCCTAATTACCCATAACTGTAGCTGTGTCTTTTTACTGGGGCAACTATGTTTCTATTGTGGTTTGTTGCTGTAGGCATCATTCCTCTCAATTATATTTTTTCTCGGTGTTGATAATAGTGCAAAATCCAGCAGAAACTCTGATTAGTTTTGCTTCTTAGTGTATAATGTGTGCTTGACTTCTTTTGTGGAGACAGGTTTGTGCTTCCGGCGTTGCTTTTCTGCTAATTGCCCAGGGTGACGTCGCTGAGAGCGAGAACTGATTGTTTCATGAAGTTAATGAGTTGAAAGTTACCAGCGGAAGGGAGAAATATTTTGACGTCGTGAAAGGAAGAGTGGTTTAGGCCGCACCGCTGATTAGCCATCCCTTTTTCAATGATGGTGCGTTTACCATCCTGAGCGGGCAGGCGGAGCACGCAAATCTCTATGACAATCGATTGACTATATGAGCACCCTTACAACCAAACAGTGTAGTCGCGCTGAAATTGAGAGGCTCTTCGATTTTGACTCAGTAGTTGAGTCGTCGCAACACTCGAGTATATTCAACTGGCCTAAGACTGCTTGAATGTTTTAGTGAGAAATCAGATGATTTACTGCAAGAATTCTGGGAAAGAATACTTTATTTGCAAAAACAAGAGCTTAAAAAGCTCTCAGCTAACCTCTGCAAACGAGTCCACAATTTTTTTGAAACTGGATTTACTGAAAACAGAGAAAACATTAGAAGTAGATGTCAACTATCGTCGTGGCATGATATTTCAGCACAATAATGTTACTGGAAACATTAGTGTTAGACTTGACTCAGTCACCTGAAAGCTTAGTTTGAGCTCATACATTATAGCACACACTTCAGACTCAGGTCACACAAATGGTGTCATTGCTGGTTAGCCCGCATCTCGTGGTCGTGCGGTAGCGTTCTCGCTTCCCGCGCCCGGGTTCCCGGGTTCGATTCCCGGCGGGGTCAGGGATTTTCTCTGCCTCGTGATGGCTGGGTGTTGTGTGCTGTCCTTAGGTTAGTTAGGTTTAAGTAGTTCTAAGTTCTAGGGGACTGATGACCATAGATGTTAAGTCCCATAGTGCTCAGAGCCATTTGAACCATTTGAGCCATTGCTGGTTTTGACTTATTAGTACGTCATCATCAGATGGTCTGTTTATATAGAAGGAAAAAAGGGGTAGTAAAATACATTGTGCGGCACAATTAAAGGATCTATGTTTCTAAACCATGTAACTGTTTTCCGTTGCGATGTAGAAGTTTGAAATGGTGTGCAAGAGTAGTGTCCTGTGACGTCATCCTCGGCTTCGACGACACTTCAAACAGCAATAATTTGACAAAATTTGAACATGTGTTTCTGCTTTTTCAGAGCTTCTGTTTCGTGTCGTCCAGCGGCGTGATCAGGGGAGATGGGCGTGGCAGGGGGAGGGATGGGGTGACAATGACACATACGTGAATAAAATGGTGAAGTGCCCCTCTGAGACCCCCATTTCGGCAACACGTACAGAGCCAGAAGACCACTTTTGTTGAGCACTTAAAAAATTGACCTCTACACAGACAACATGTGATGATGATGTTTGGTTAGTGGGGCGCTTAACTCCGCGGTCATCAGCGCCCAGACAAAGTCACAATTTTTACACAGTCCAATTTAGCTACGAATGATGAGGATGATGATGATGAAATGATGAGGACAACATAAACACCCAGTCCCCGGGCAGAGGAAACCTCAACCCGGTCGGCAATCGAAGCCGGGTCCCCGTGATCCAGAGACAACAACGCTAGCCACTAGACCACGAGCTCCAGACAGCAGATAACATGAGACGAAGTCATAAGCACCTGCAGGCAGGCAAGCAGGCAACCCCTTGACATCCCTCCCATGCCATTACATCTGCTATCTGGGGATGGCCTGCCTGCCTGCAGGTGCCTACGACTTCGTCATGGAGGGCTGGAAAAGCATATGCAGCCTCTCCTGCTTCGGATGGCGTACAAATTTCGTCTAATGGTTTTGAACAGCTTCTAGTTGCCCTAACGTGTACACCACAGAGAAAATTGCGGTCACATTACATTCCAAGTAAGTGCGATCACATTCAGTGGATCTGCACGCCCTAGAAGTCCTTACAGGAAGGTTCAATCGTCCGGGGGATGTCAGCAGTGCCAAAGGTTGTCAAGAACCTCATCCTGTTGTTCATCGCACTGCGAACTGCCTTTTCGACCGCGAAACGTTTAGGAATCAACGCGCCAAGGAAGGGAATGGTTTCGCTAACGCGCTTTATCCCACCCCCTGAGGCCTTTTCGTATCGACTCTGAGCGGCGGTGTATCTGAAACGTTTTCCTCGACCATTCGGAAGAAAATCGCTTGATTTCAACGCTGGGCTTTGCGGTTCAGATCTCCATCGCAGAGGCATCAAGAGAAAGGATGAAATGTTGCTAAGAGGGGATGTGACGATCTTCCCATAATGTGAAGCTTCCACGTTGGCGTTACGCGCCATTGCGGTGAAATTTGGTGTTAGTGTGACACCGTTAACCCAAGTTACAACTCACATGAACTTCTGAGTTCTGGCCTTTCTTTCGCAGGTGTCGACGCCTTGCTGTTTAAAGCGTTGACGAGCCCGCGGATGACCTCGCATGGTGCCACGCTTTTGCACCATTACAGAGGAAGATTACAGGCACCTTTGACGTTGCAAGAGGAAACAATTGCGGTGTTTCGAAAAAGTGATCCCTTAATTGTGTTGCGCAGTGTAGTAGGAAACTAAGTAAATATCGTGGGACTAGGGTCTCCTGTCGGATGGACCGTTCGCCTGGTGCAAGTCTTTCGATTTGACGCCACTTCGGCGACTTGCGTGTCGATGGGGAGGAAATGATGATGATTAGGACAACACAACACCCAGTCCCTGAGCGGAGAAAATCTCCGACCCAGCCGGGAATCGAACCTGGGCCCTTAGGATTGACGTTCTGTCGCGCTGACCACTTTCTTTTTCTTTTTTTTTTCTCCTTTCTTCAATCGTTCGGTGCTGTTCGTTGCGTTTGGTCTGGGCGGACGTCACATGACACCCGTTCAAGTTGATCGTTGATTCCTTTGCTCAGTTTTTTTGTTACTGAGGGCCACCGCCTCTCAGACTGAACGCGCTGAGCTGCCGTGCCACAGTAAAAATCCTGTAAATAACCGATTCCTTAAGGAAATCGAACTCCCATCTATAACAAAGCTTCAAACATTTGGTTATTTTTTAAATGAGTTAATGTCTTAAATATTTGCTTTTAAGCTTGCAAGCGGGAAAAAGTTTAGGTAAGGTTTGGAATTATGCTTAAGTTTGATGGTAGTTGCTAAGTGCTCTCATTATGAAACATTGGATGAAGTTAATCTAGGTAATTTGCGCTCCATTTTAAGCAAAAGCTAGTTTTTCACGCATCTCAATGTTTATGGCGTCATATCTTCTGAAGTATATGTCATACCATGACATAATTTCTCAGGTACGTCTGCAAAGAATGTTCCGATCGAAGTTAGTAATACTGAAGTAATAAATTAAAATGTCATGTCTGATGTTGAAGTTTTACTGTACGCTATTTAAAGCAAAAGCAAGTTAGTTTTGCAAACATCTAATTGTTTCTGACGTCATATCTCCTGAGCTATCTGTTGTGCAATGATATAATTTTGCAGGTATATTCGACGATATATTTAGAAACTATCCAAAAAGAGCTTTGCGTATGGAGCCACTGGTAAAGGAATAATAAATTCAAACGTCACGTCTGACATCGAAGTCTGACTTCATGAACAGCGAGAATGTGGTAAGCGACAAATTTTTTTCTCTAATCATTTTGTGGGGTGTGTCAATAAGAAAAATTTTCATAAAGGTTTGAAGTTATGTATACAGTTTTTTGGAAGTCGCTAAGTGCTCTCAATCTCAAATACTGGATGAATGAAGTCACGGTATTTGCATTCCGCCAGTTACGCTGCCTTAAGATAAACGCACAGTTTGGAACTGTAATACCTGTCTTGTTGTGTTGAACTTTTAACAAGGTTATACTTCGTAATGAGTAGATTACGACAGGTCAGGGCTTTACATTTTTAAATTCGGTCAACAAATAGGCGCAATTTTCAAAATGAAATTTTTGGAGTCCCTGGTAGTCGTTTTATAGGCAACCTGCAAATGCTATTTGGATATGGGTTCCGAAATAACTGTTTAGTAATGTAGATTTCTTAGCTAATGGTGTAGATAGGCTGCATAGATGACACCCGTCTGCTGACTTGTACCACGAGTACCGAACTATTAGCTGGCCAGTGTACGCTAAGCAGCCAGTATGCAAGGACTGACGAATCAAGCTATTTTTAGTCAAGTGCTATCCGGCACAGAAAGGAATTTCCATGAAAGTAAAAAAAAGGCAAGGGACGCTGAGAAGTCACGACAACCTAGAAAATACTCCGAAAAGAGCTTTGTTATGGAAATCGCTTTATTAACTGTTGACAACTGTTTTTTTTCTTTACAGTAGTAATTTGTTGTTTTTCATCTTTTATGTCTCGTGTAACTATCACGGAATAAACAGTTTTAATAATCTGTGTTCCTGACCATATAGTATATGTCCATTTTATTAATTACTAAGTCAACATTATAATCTGTTAAAGGACTTAATGGAGTCAGCTCCTAGTAGGTTGTGGGCCCAGGGAGATTAGTGAAGTTTACACACCCATAAAGTACCAACTTTTCGAAAACTGATAAACCAAGATCGCAAGTATCTACTTGGCATAAAATATTGTCAAAAAAAAGTTCAAATCTGTGTGAAATCTTATGGGACTTAACTGCTAAGGTGATTAGTCCCTAAGCTACACACTACTTAACCTAAATTATCCTAAGGACAAACACACACACCCATGCCCGAGGGAGGACTCGAACCTCCGCCGGGATCAGCCGCACAATCCATGACTGCAGCGCCTCAGACAGCTCGGCTAATCCCGCGCGGGAAAATATTCTAACTTTTACTCGCGACGAACGTTATTTCCCGTGTGTTCAATGTGGTGGCATTTTATTTTTGCAAAAAAAAATTGAAGATTTGCTGAATTAATGAACTTATCTAAAATTACTTTGAGTGGGCAAACAATGTTTAATATTGAAAATTCCACTGGTATGCCTAATAAGAACGACTGGAAATTTACAATTGAAATGTACCTAAAACATGAGGGACTATGGGAAACAATTGCTTGCGCTAATGGAGACCCTAAAGCATTAACCCAAAGTGTTTTTAACTGTAAATTCATTTGTACATCTAAAACTTCATAGAGCAGCGACTACTGAAGAAGCATGGCAAAATTTGCAATCTACGTTCGAAGATAAGAGCTTATGTAATTATATTGGACTGCTACAATGCTTGATAAATGTAAGATTGGGTTCTGAGAGAAAAATGGGGTAAGAAAATGGACTACTTCATACATACCCAGCAAGTCTCAGTACGGTGCTTGGGGGAAGGTACCATATGCCACTACCACTTATTTCATTCTCATGTTCCACTTGCAAATAGAGCGAGGGAGAAACGGTTGTCCACATGCCTCCGTATGAGTGCTAACTTTTCTCAACTTACCTCCGTGGCCCTTACGCAAAATGTACGTTGGTGGCAGTAGAATCGTCTGCAGTCGGTCTCAAATGCTGGTCCTCTAAATTTCCTCAATAGCGTCTCACGAAAAGAACACCGTCTTCCCTTCAGGGATTCACATTTGGGTAATCTTCGAGAAGTGTTGCCTATCGCACGTGCGGGCTCCGAACGACCGAAAGATATATATCGACCGCGTGACTCTCTTGGCGGCAAATAAGGTTACTGTGTATTGTGGTGAATAGAGCAACGACAAAAGACGCTCATAACATAACGTAATTACAAAGGCTACTAGTACTTTCACTTACTTTACCCGTCAGTCACGTCTTCTTCGAGGACCGTTCTGCGAGTTGTACACGCCGCCGGAAGCAATCTTTGTTTCCCATGACCTGGGTACACTCTAGATATGTCTCTGAGGAATATTAGGAGAGTCTCAGAAGGTTGAATGTTCCCACGCAACCACAGTTTGTGGAAATACAGGTACTGGAAGAGGATAAATTCTAGTGTCCTATTCCACTTGTCGGCTTTGAGCAATGACGCCAAGTATAGGCAATCTATGAAAGCAACGGATCATACTCGTAAACAGACGAACGTAGCATACGATAAAATTACACTCACATTCACGCAGTTATTTACTTAGTCATGAATTACATCGAAACGAACTGAAGATAACGAAATTAACTAAGAACAAGAATTGAAAATAATTTTTCATGTCTGGTAAGAAGTATTTTCGTAATTTATGCGACTAGAAAAACACAGAAATACTTTAAACTGTTTTACTGTAAAGCGCATGGTGAAGTCACACTGTCATAAAATACCGTTAATTTCATTTTAAGTGCTGAATGTAACGGGACTAGCACAGGAAAGTGGGAGTTTTTAGAGGGGAAAAAACTAAAGTGTATCAGAAAAACGGGAAGATTAAATGAATGACAACAAATACGAAACAGTAGCATAAAATGTGGAGAAACCGACACGCTTAAACTCTAAAAGAAAAGCCAGGACGTGATTAACGAATATCTACAAAAAATAAAATATAGGTATCCATAAATAGATTTAACATATATAGGTAAATTGCAGTTATAGATTCAAACCGCTCCATAATTCATATGTAAATTACTTTTGCAGTTGTTTGCACTGTAACGTAATACCATTTGTACATTTGTAATTGCTCTCTGAAACTTCTGTGGTGTATAACAAAAATTGGAATCGATAACTAGAGCTGACCTATATAGGTCAATCTTAGTTACCGATTCCAATATTAGTAACTTCTTTGTAGTAGTTCAGAGAGCAATTACAAATGCAGAAATCATGTTAGCCTACATTTTAGTGCACATACGCGGTGAAAAAACGATCTAATTAATGAAGCATCGAATGGCTGGAATCGGTAATTGGAATTGACCTGTTTAGGAGGTCACTTATAGTTACCGATTCCAACTTTTGGATGGTTCGTAATTTTGGACATTTTTGCAGTAAATCTGTGGACTACGTTTTTGTAGAATTTCTAGATTTCTTATTGATCTCAAAACCACTACGAAAAACTAATAAATATTGTAGTTACAGCTCTCAAATATTTCTCTTTTCCTTAGTAATGAAGATAGTAATGCCATTTGTAGAAATCCTGTAACACCTTAGTGCACACACTTGTTGTTAGAACAATCTAAGTAACGAACCGCGGAATGGTTGGACTCGGTAACTGGAATTAACCTATATAGGTCAGTCCCAGCTACCGATTCCAGTACTTGTCAGACCCTACTTTTTGTCAATTTTCGTTACTTGTGTTCTCGTCCCATTAGATTTAACGATTAGTATTAAAAGTTAAGCTGCTTCATAACATGACTTCAGCATGCGCTATACTGTACTGGATGGCCGGTCGGGGTGGCCGAGCGGTTCTGGGCGCTACAGTCTGGACCGCGCGACCGCTACGGTCGCAGGTTCGAATCCTGCCTCGGGCATGGGTGTGTGTAATGTCCTTAGGTTAGTTAGGTTTAAGTAGTTCTAAGTTCTAGGGGACTGATGACCTCAGAAGTTAAGTCCCATAGTGCTCAGAGCCATTTGAACCATTTTTTTGTGCTGAATGTATAGGTCGCCCGTGCTTTTCTTACTCGCATAAATTACTATATAGTTTATTTCAGACACGTATACGTCTCTTTTTCCGTTCTTATTTCTTTTCGTTACCTTTAATTCTTGTCCTTATAATTTGTGGCCAAGTAATTAACCACGTGAACTGTGTTCGTAATTTTTTCGTACGCTACATGCATTTATTTACGAATATGATCAGTTGCTTTCAAAGATTTCTTCTATGTAGCGTCTCTGACGTCATTGATCAAAGCCGACGAGTGGAATCGGACACTAGAATTGACCTCTTTCTCCATGACAATACACACATTTCCTGAAATCGTCATTTGGCAGCAATCCATATCCCCAACAGAAATACAAACAAATTACACACTCCACAATCGAGGAATTAGGTTTAGGCAGGTAAGAGTATCGGGACTACCGAAGATCGGCACACACCCCAATGACGTCAGAATTTGCCAGAGATGATTTATTACACAGATTTAACAGCAAAGATGAGTGTTCATAAACAAAGGAATGTAGGAGAGAAAACAGATGATGGACATGTATTACGTCCAGCAATATTTCGAGCATAATGTTAAGGATATCGCTGCTTTGAGTCTTAGTATTTCTGTAAAAAAAAAAAAAAAAAAAAAAAAAAGGGATAAAAATAACGGAAGCATGGAATACCTCAGTTTACATATATATGAGTTGTATATGAGAAAATAGTTCAAATGGTTCTGAGCATTATGGGACTTAACTTCTGAGGTCATCAGTCCCCTAAAACTTAGAACTGGTTCAACTGGCTCTATGGGACTTAACATCTGTGGTCATCAGTCCTCTAGAACTTAGAACTACTTAAACCTAACTAACCTAAGGACATCACACACATCAATACCCGAGGCAGGGTTCGAACCTGCGACTGTAGCGGTCGCGCGGTCCCAGTTGTATCTCTAACTTCAGGCTATTTGGATGGCTTAACTGCAGTACGGGAAACAAATTTAACGTACGTCGACTTCTTCGTTTTCGTTAGCGTTAGTATCCTATTCTTCAGCTGACCTATGTAGGTCAACTGAAGTACGAGATACAAATTTTACAGGTGTTGTTTCTTTCGACTCCGCTACTACTAGCATTCTGTTATTACGTAGATAGTATTACAAGCAAAGGCGAAAAGATCTACATACAAAATATTTTTATCCCATACTTCAGTTGACCTATATAGATCAGCTGAAGAAAAGGAGACTATGGCTAATGAAAACCAAGACTTAAGACATACGTATCATTGGCATCCTGTACCTCATTTCAACTACGTGAAGGCGGAAAAAAAAACGACACACATAAAATTTGTACCTCATACTTCAATTAACCTATATAGGTCAACTGAAGTATGGGACACAATATTTTTTTTGCTTCCGATACTATTAGTATCGACTGAAAATTATCATAGTCTTGCTAGTGACGACAAAAAACCGATAACAGTAAAATTTGTATCCCATTTTACAATTGAGCTATATAGGTCAATTGCAGAATAGGATACTAGTATACTACTAGCGAATGGGAAATAACGACATCTATAACATGTTGACCTATATACGTCAACTGAAGAGTAGGATACTAGTGGTAGCGAAGGCGAAAAATAGCGACATACATAACATTTGTATCCTGATCTTCAGTTTACCTGTATAGGTAAATGACATCAATGTTACAAATGTCGTTTTTTTCTTCAAGCTTGCACCTGTTTCTCGTACTTTAGTTGACAGTTGACCTGTATACGTCAGTTGACCTGTATACGTGAGTTGAAGTATGGGATACAAATTTTACGTATGTCGATATTTTCGCCTTCAGCAGTGCTAGTATAGACCCTGGCCTTGGGAGAGCCAGTCATGACAAAACTCTACCATCTGGTGAGCAAGATGTATGAGACAGGCGAAATACCCACAGACTTCAAGAAGAATATAATAATTCCAATTCCAAAGAAAGCAGGTGTTGACAGATGTGAAAATTACAGAACTATCAGTTTAATAAGTCACAGCTGCAAAATACTAACGCGAATTCTTTACAGACGAATGGAAAAACTGGTAGAAGCGGACCTCGAGGAGGATCAGTTTGGATTCCGTAGAAATGCTGGAACACGTGAGGCAATACTAACCTTACGACTTATCTTAGAAGAAAGATTAAGAAAAGGCAAACCTACGTTTCTAGCATTTGTAGACTTAGAGAAACCTTTTGACAACGTTAACTGGAATACTCTCTTTCAAATTCTGAAGGTGGCAGGGGTAAAATACAGGGAGCGAAAGGCTATTTACAATTTGTACAGAAACCAGATGGCAGTTATAAGAGTCGAGGGGCATGAAAGGGAAGCAGTGGTTGGGAAAGGAGTGAGACAGGGTTGTAGCCTCTCCCCGATGTTGTTCAATCTGTATATTGAGCAAGCAGTAAAGGAAACAAAAGTAAAATTCGGAGTAGGTATTAAAATTCATGGAGAAGAAGTAAAAACTTTTAGGTTCGCCGATGATATTGTAATACTGTCAGAGACAGCAAAGGACTTGGAAGAGCAGTTGAACGGAATGGACAGTGTCTTGAAAGGAGGATATAAGATGAACATCAACAAAAGCAAAACGAGGATAATGGAATGTAGTCAAATTAAATCGGGTGATGCTGAGGGGATTAGATTAGGAAATGAGACACTTAAAGTAGTAAAGGAGTTTTGCTATATAGGGAGTAAAATAACTGATGATGGTCGAAGTAGAGAGGATATAAAATGTAGACTGGCAATGGCAAGGAAATCGTTTCTGAAGAAGAGAAATTTGTTAACATCGAGTATAGATTTAAGTGTCAGGAAGTCGTTTCTGAAAGTATTTGTTTGGAGTGTAGCCATGTATGGAAGTGAAACATGGACGATAACCAGTTTGGACAAGAAGAGAATAGAAGCTTTCGAAATGTGGTGCTACAGAAGAATGCTGAAGATAAGGTCGGTAGATCACGTAACTAATGAGGAGGTATTGAATAGGATTGGGGAGAAGAGAAGTTTGTGGCACAACTTGACTAGAAGAAGGGATCGGTTGGTAGGACATGTTTTGAGGCATCAAGGGATCACAAATTTAGCATTGGAGGGCAGCGTGGAGGGTAAAAATCGTAGAGGGAGACCAAGAGATCAATACACTAAGCAGATTCAGAAGGATGTAGGTTGCAGTAGGTACTGGGAGATGAAGAAGCTTGCACAGGATAGAGTAGCTTGGAGAGCTGCATCAAACCAGTCTCAGGACTGAAGACCACAACAACACAACAACAGTATAGACCCAAAAAATCGTAGTGGTACTAGTTCTACGTAAGAGAAAAAGAGCAACGACTGCAAAATTTGTATTCTGTACTGCAGCTGCGAACCCATACTTAACGCAGAACAATGTAATACGACAAAGAAATACACAAAATAGACAAATTCAGTACAACATGAAAATAAAAAACTAAAGGTACAATACGCAAACTCCGATTTATTTTCAATGGCTCGAAAGTAAAGACGTTAATATGTATGAGTAACCTATGACGTTATTAGTCAAAGCCGACGGGTTGTATCCCGTTCCTCAGTCGACCCCACTTTCCATATCTCTCGTCACGGCAGTCGTGCGTTTGATGTATTTCTTCGTTCGATATATGTCGTTCGAAGACAGCGCGTTCCATAAGTGATGCTTCTTCGAAATTAACCCCATTTGAGTTCACAATGCATTTCCGTAATACTTGCGTGTTGATCGAATCTACCGGTAACAAATATAGCAGCATGCCTCTGAATTGGTTCGAATCTTCCTCCAATGAGACCTGGTGGGGATCCCAGACACTCGAGCAGTATTCAAGATTTGACGCACTAGTGTTCAAGACTCTTACTGTTATTTTATGAAGTACATTTTCCCAAAATTCTCCCAATAAAACGAAATGACCATTCACCTTATCTGCTACCGACCTGACGTGCTCGTTTCACTTCATATCCCTAGATATTTAAGCGACGTGATGTATCAAGCAGCACATTACTAATGCTGTATTCGAAAGTTACAGGATTACTTTTCCTACTTATCCGCATCAACTCACATTTTCCTACGTTTAGAGCAAGTTGCCAGTCATTAGAAATTCTGTCTGTGTTACTAGGTCAGCTTCAGAATTTCAAAGGACTGACTGATGTCGGTGTACCATGTTAACAGTTGTTAAATGAACAAAGCAATTTCGGTATAATTGTAGCTTTAAAACGGTCTTCACCAGTTCTGCGTGGATTACACTATCTGAATCTACACAATACAGGTAAAAACTAGGCTTTCTGAGCTGTCAGCCAATCAGGAACAATGTCATCATTGGCCGGGCTGTCTATATAGGAATTCTAACTAGTTCGAATCTACAGCGTCATCGCACGTCTGATGATCTCTCTGAGATCTTTACCATCTACAGACCTTTGACAACCATGACCAATGTGGTCTGGTTTCTTTGCAGCAAAACATTTGCAACAAGGAGTGTTATAGATAACAACAGATGACAGAAACTGTAACACTATCAAACTGAATGTACCGAGGAGAAATGTGATGCAGCAGAATATTGGCAGCCTCGTAGGCGGCGGGGCACTAAGTCTTCATTTACCTTCTGTCACGTTACTGCTTACATACAAAATAAACATGCCACCACACGTCGATAGTAAATTGTTATATGTCTCACTACGAAAAGTAAACACAAACGACCAAATAGGGGCTATGAAAAATTACCTGTCTCAAGTAGCAACGCTTTCATGTAACTAGGGCGAGTTTCTCCACACACATATTTCTCCACACGTTTCCCACTTAGAGCGAGCAGCAGTTGTTCCCGTAGATGATTGGTTTGTCTAGAGGCTTCCTATGTTCACGAAAAGTTTCATGTCGTACATGTGTATGATGTGCCATACTGACATACTGAAAGGTTATCTTTGGATGTGCTCCTTTTGTCAGAGAACAAAATAAATATAATTTTCTCTTCCAAAGATTAACATACTATCAGAGACATAAATATAATGTAAGTTCATTTTATTTTCGAAATATTTTCACTTGGAGTAAGAAGCAAGCTGTATCATTTGTTACTGGTATAATCTTTAAGTGAAAAGTAAGCTCAGGATACTGAAATAACTTACACAAATATATTTATTTTAGACAAACCTCATATTTTACTCCAGCGTTGCGTTTACTTTATTGTATCTGTTATCAAAGTATTAAGTCTGATCAACGCAGTTTCACGGTTACTTAGACCACAGATTGTCTATTATGGGATACGAACAGTTATCTCTATAGTAGTACAGAGATCACTAGTTAGAAGCTCATTCTACATCTATATCTATATGGATACTCTGCAAATCACTTTTAAGTGCCTGGCAGAGGGTTCATCGAACCACCTTCACAATTCTCTATTATTCCAATCTCGTATAGCGCGCGGAAAGAATGAACACACATCTTTCCGTAAGAGCTCTGATTTCCCTTATTTTATCGTGGTGATCGTTCCTCTCTACGTAGGTCGGTGTCAACAAAATATTTTCGCATTCGGAGGAGAAAGTTGGTGATTGGAATTTCGAGAGAAGATTCCGTCGCAACGAAAAACGCCTTTCTTTTAATGATGCCCATCCCAAATCCTGTATCATTTTTGTGACACTCTCTCCCATATTTCGCGATAATACAGAACGTGCTGCCTTTCTTTGAACTTTTTTGATGTACTCCGTCAGTCCTATCTGGTAAGGATCCCACATCGCGGAACAGGATTCTAAAAGAGGACGGACAAGCGTAGTGTAGGCAGTCTCCTTTGTAGGTCTGTTACATTTTCGAAATGTCCCGCCAATAAAACGCAGTCTTTGGTTAGCCTTCCCCACAACATTTTGTATGTGTTCCTTCCAATTTAAGTTGTTCGTAACTGTAATACCTAGATATTTAGTTGAATTTACGGCTTTTAGATTAGACTAATTTATAGTGTAACCGAAGTTTAACGAGTTCATTTTAGCACTTATGTGGATAACGTCACACTTTTCGTTATTTAGGTTCAACTGCCGCTTTTCGCACCACTCAGATATTTCTTCTAAATCGTTTTGCAGTTTGTTTTGATCTTCTGATGACTTTATTAGTCGATAAACGACAGCGTCATCTGCAAACTACCGAAGACGGCTGCTCAGATTGTCTCCCAAATCGTTAATATAGATAACGAACAGCAAAGGGCCTATAACACTACCTTGGGGAACGCCAGAAATCACTTCTGTTTTACTCGATGACTTTCCGTCAGTTACTGCGAACTGAGACCTCTCTGACAGGAAATCATAAATCCAGTCACATAACTGAGACGATATTCCACAAGCACTCAATTTCACTACGAGCTGCTTGTGTGGTACAGTGTCAAAAGCCTTCCGTAAGTCCAGAAATACGGAATCGATCTGAAATCCCTTGTCAATAGTACTCAACACTTCATGTGAATAAAGAGCTAGATGTGTTTCACAGGAACGATGTTTCCTAAACCCATGTTGACTTGTGTGTCAATAGACCGTTCTCTTCTAGGTAATTCATAATGTTCGGATACAATATACACTACTGGCCATTAAAATTGCTACACCAAGAAGAAGTGCAGATGATAAACGGGTATTCATTGGATAAATATATTATACTAGAATGACATGTGATTACATTTGCACGCAATTTGAGTGCATAGATCCTGAGAAATCAGTATCCAGAACAACAACCTCTGGCCGTAATAACGGCCTTGATACGCCCGGGCATTGAGTCAAACAGAGCTTGGATGGCGTGTACAGGTACAGCTGCCCATGGAACTTCAACACGATAGCACAGTTCATCAAGAATAGTGACTGGCGTATTGTGGCGAGCCAGTTGCTCGGCCACCATTGACCAGACGTTTTCAATTGGTGAGAGATCTGGAGAATGTGCTGGCCATGGCAGCAGTCGAACATTTTCTGTATCCAGAAAGGCCCGTACAGGACCTGCAACATGCGGTCGTGCATTATTCTGCTGAAATGTAGGGTTCGTAGGGATCGAACGAAGGGTAGAGCCACGGGTCGTAACACATCTGAAATGTAACGTTCACTATTCAAAGTGCCGTCAATGCGAACAAGAGGTGGCCGAGACATGTAACCAATGGCACCCCATACCATCACGCCGGGTGATACGCCAGTATGGCGATGACGAATACACTCTTCCAATGTGCGTTCACCACGATATCGCCAAACACGGATGCGACAATCATGATGATGTAAATAGAACCTGGATTCATCCGAAAAAATGACGTTTTGCCATTCGGGCACCCAGGTTCGTCGTTGAGTACAGCATCGCAGGTGCTCCTGTCTGTGATGCAGCGTCAAGGGTAACCGCAGCCACGGTCTCCGAGCTGATAGTCCATGCTGCTGCAAACGTCGTCGAACTGTTCGTGCAGATGGTTGTTGTCTGGCAATCGTCCCCATCTGTTGACTCAGGGATCGAAACGTGGCTGCACGATCCGTTACAGCCATGCGGATAAGATGTCTGTCATCTCGACTGCTAGTGATACGAGGCCGTTGGGATCCAGCACGGCGTTCCGTAGTACCCTCCTGAACCCATCGATTCCATATTCTGTTAACAGTCATTAGATCTCGACCAATGCGAGCAGCAATGTCGCGATACGATAAACCGCAATCGCGATAGGCTACAATCCGACCTTTATCAAAGTCGGAAACGTGATGGTACGCATTTCTCCTCCTTGCACGAGGCATCACAACAACGTTTCACCAGGCAACGCCGGTCAACTGCTGTTTGTGTATGAGAAATCGGTTGGAAACTTTTCCTCATGTCAGCACGTTGTAGGTGTCGCCACCGGCTCCAACCTTGTGTGAATGCTCTGCAAAACTAATCATTTGCATAGCACAGCATCTTCTTCTGTCGGTTAAATTTCGCGTTTGTAGCACGTCATCTTAGTGGTGTAGCAATTTTAATGGCCAGTAGTGTATGTTCTAAAATCCTGCTGCATATCGACGTTAACGATATGGGCCTGTAATTTAGTGGATTACTCCTACTACCTTTCTTGGATATTGGTGTGGCCTGTGCAACTTTCCAGTCTTTGGGTACGGATCTTACGTCGAGCGAACGGTTGTATGTGATTGTTAAGTATTACACCTCCATGGATACGAACTATTCCATTTTTATTTCCTTGCTTGGGTGACGCTCATGTCGCGAGACTTCGTGCAAACTTGATGTCACTTTGACAACAAACACTGCATCCGAGGCCTGCGACAAACACAGGCGTTCACGACACAGCGCGGGTTACTGCAGGTCTTACGAGTGCCAGCAACCGCCTCCGGCGGGGAACGAGAAGCTATTTCAGACGAGTTTAATAATTCCTGATTGAGCGCTTAAATGCATGCAAGCCCTCGATAGCACACAACAAGGTACGACCTTTAGTGGGTTCCTTTTCAGTTACATATTGATTTCCCGTGCGCCCTGCACGGAATCGAGCGTTCGCGAAGAGTGTCAAACAAGCCGACTTGTGTGACGGCCCAAGTTTGTTGCAGGGTCCGTTTTTCTCGTGGGACCCGCTGTATCGAAGTCGGAAAGAGCTATCTGTTGGCTTTTGTGATCGCACAGGTCAGAACACATGGTGGGAACATGGCATTCAAAGGAATAACATTCGGGTCAGTTAGAGAGAACCGGATGTTACGCTTTTTCTTTACTGCTAGGAGTGCTAACCTTGCAGTTAGGTTGTTTATATATGTGTAAAGTTCAGCAGTTAAATGTACTGCGCTTTGGATAAGGGGCAGATTAAAGTGTTTGCAGGAATCGATTCCGAAAAAGTTGTACAAACTCTTTTTCCTAATAGTCTTCGTCAACCCTGAATGTGAGACGACTTGCGGATTTACGAAAAAAAGAAGAAAAAAAAGTTGACCATTCTGTTGGGCGAATTAAAGCGGCAGCTCATTTAACATATGTTTTGTGAATAAATTCTGTTCCAAAAGACCAACACATTGAAGATCTCTCGAAAATGTGTCCGTATTGGTACAATTTGTTGTAATACAATGACGAAAAACGTCATATTGGTGGTTAAAGACGTACTGTAGGTGAAGACATTCTTGTTTGGCGAAGAAGTATCCTAAAAGAAATAGCACGTAATTTTTTTGTTTTGTTTTGTTTTGTACTTTATAGATGGCTGAGACTAAGTTAGCTTCTAATTCTTTTGCAAATGTGTCAGTATTTTTTATGCTTTTTATTGTTAGTGGTTGTCTGTTTTACCGGATGATTAACGTGTTTTGAATATTTACGCCCATTTGTGTGTTTGATGTATGGAAGTAGCGAAAGAGGGGAAGTGGCATTACGTCACAAACTTGAAGTCGATGTCCGCCAGCTTAACTAGCCCAAAACATTAGGTTCACCGCATTCATACCCCCATAGTTCACCGCAGTGACACTTCCCCGTGACGTCACTATGACTGAGTCGTATTACTAGAGCATATACGCATTCAAAAACAGAAAAACATTCGAAATTGCCTTCCTGACACTATGTTATTCATGTAAGCCCTATAATTTTTAGTATTTAAAGCAGTTATGGCGCGCACACAACAGAAAAGATGAAGAAGAAGCACTGTAGTCTGCTAACGTTTTGGACTACTTAAAGTGGCGCCCACACTGGCTTAAAAACAACGGGTACAGCGTAAGTCTGTAGTGCCCTTCTTTTTTCACCTCCATGATTTCATGCGGGTAATACTCATTTCACAAGACGTCATGCACGCTAGGTCATTTTGACGTCACGCGAGTTTCGAAGACAGCAGAAAGTGCTGTCGACTTCCATTAACGTTCGATGTGGGATGCTTGGGATTTTCCATACAGAATGTTGTCGTTGAAAACTTTCGTATCGTAACTTACGAAAGGCAACGGCATGCAGCAAATTTATAAAACGCGTCATTTTTGGCACTACATTTGTACGTAAGCGTCACATAATTACATGTACGTAGTTAAATCTTTCGAGAAAGTTACAGCATGAAGCCTTAGATTACATCGGGTCATCGTATTGTAGTGGTCGTGACTGTAGAGTTGTGATGTGTAAAGTGGCGAATTTGCGTCCACATGCTTCCTAATTTCTTTTTTCGCCTTCCCAGTTCTGAAAGATTCTGAGACTTCCTTGTTAATTTAATACAAATATTTTCTTTAATGTTTGACAAGTTTGTTGTGGTGGCCATTTCCGCAGCAGTGGTATATAAATTGCAGTAGTTCAAAGCAAAAAGGCCTTTTGCGTGCTACACAGTAAGTTTTTTTTTCATTTAACTTATGTATCCAGACACGTTTCGCCTTAGTTACAATGCATCTTCAGTGAGTGTCAGATCACTGTCTAATTCATCATTTTCAAGCCAAACAGCTTTCTCTCATGTGGCAAACTGGTTGAAAGTTTGCAGCTTTCATTCTGTCACTGTTTTCGAAATACAGCACTGTAACTTTCTTTTTAGACACAGAAAATGGCAGTTACTTTCAGCCGGCGGTTCTAGGCGCTTCAGTTCGGAACCGCGCTGTTGCCACGGTCTTAGGTTCGAATCCTGCCTCGGACGTGGATGTGTGTGATGTCCTTAGGTTAGTTAGATTTAAGTAGTTCTAAGTCTAGGGGACTGCTGACCTCAGATGTTAAGTGCTATAGTGCGTAGAGCTATTTGAACCATTTGAAACACGACATGTTGATGTGTCCCTACACTTAGGTGACCTCGTTTTACTTTGTCCAGCGTAGTGCAGCAACTCGACGTGGCATGGGTGCAACAAGTCGTTGAAAGTCTTCTGCAGAAATATTGAACCATGTTGTCTCTACAGCCATCCATAATTGCTAAAGTCTTGGCGGTGCAGGATTTTTTTGCACGAACTGACCTCTCAATTTTGTCCCATGAATGTTTGAGGTGATTCATGTCGAGCTATCTGGGTGGACAAGCCATTCTCTCGACCTGTTCAGAATGATATTCAAAGTAATTGCGAACAGTTATGGTCTGGTGACACGGCGTATTGTCATCCATAAAAATTCTGTCGTTGTTTGGGAACAAGTTAGCGAATGATCGTTTCAGTTGGACCAGAGAAACCAACCCATTCCATGTAAACACAGCCCACACCATTATAGAGCCTCCACCAGCTTGCACAGAGACTTGTTGACAACCTGGACCATCAGCTCTTACCAACTAAAATCGGGACTCATTTAACCAAGCCAAGGTTTTCCAATTATCTAAGGTCCAATCTATATAGTCACGACCCCAGGAGAGGCGCTGCAGGCGATGACCTGCTGTCAGCAAAGGTGCTAGCGTTGGTCGTCTGCTGCCATAGGCCATTAGCCCCAAATTTCGCCGCACTCTTCTAAAGTATACATTTGTCGTACTCTCACGTTGATTTCTGCGGTTATTTCACGCCGCGTTGCGAGTCTATCACTGAAAACTATGCGCAGACGCCTCTGTTCTCGATCGTTAAATGAAGGCCATCGGCCACTGCGTTGTCCGTAGTATTCTCGGCACACTCTCGACACTGTGGTTTCCCCAAATATTGAATTCCCTAACGATTTCCGAAATGGAAGTCTCAAGCGTCTAGATCTAACAACTACTCCGCGTTCAAAGTCTGTTAATCCCTGTCGTGTGGCCGTAACCACGTCGGAAACCTTTTGAAATAAATCACCTGACTACAAACGATAGCACCACCAATACACTGCCCTTTTATACCTTGCGTACACTATACTACCGCCATCTGTATATATGCATACCACTAACCCTGCCCTTTTACACCTTGCATACACTATACTACCACCATCTGTATACATGCATACCACTAACCCTGCCCTTTTATACCTTGTGTACGCTATACTACCGCCATCTGTATACATGCATACCACTAACCCTGCCCTTTTATACCTTGCGTATGCCATACTACCACCATCTGTATACATGCATACCACTAACCCTGCCCTATTATACCTTGTGTACGCGATACTACCGCCATCTGTATATATGCATACCACTAACCCATACTTTTGTCGCCTCACCATATTTCTCTGCAGTTTGTGGTAGCTGTTACCCTTCTCCCTATTCCGTGTATGTAGGTGGGATAAGAACTGTAACCAGAGTTGGTTGGGTCATTCAGGCCTGTCTTTAACACTTCGTAAAAAAATGTACTCACGCCTACCGGTGGTCCTTTCATTCCAGTCGCACTGCCGTTCATCTGTTCTTCAGGCCCAGAGTTGCATTTTGGTTACTGATATTTTCCCCTGTAATCCCATCTACTTGGTCAAGTCTGTTTCCGTCTAACCACGAGGGGAAACTACACCCAATACCTCGTGAGAGGATGCTCCGTCAAGCATTGGCCACTTGAATGTTGCCTGCAGGTGAGGGTGACACGCAACGTCCAGGTCTGTCTAGGCATCAATGGTTGGCTGCAACTGCACCCAGCACGGGTGCGGCTGCTGGCTGTCTCTGTAGGTTCCCCAAACGGCTGGCTGCAATGAAGCGCCGGCCGCGGTGGCCGAGCGGTTCTAGGCACTTCAGTCCGGATCCGCGCGACTGCTATGGTCGCATGTTCGAATCCTGCCTCGGGCATGGATGTGTGTGATGTCATTAGGTTAGTGAGGTTTAAGTAGTTCTAAGTTCTAGGGGACTGATGACCTCAGATGTTAAGTCCCATAGTACTCAGAGCCATTTTTTTTGCAAAGAAGCCTTGACAGCATGAAAAAGAGAACAGCCTGGTAGTTGTGCCTATATGCGCATAAGCGTGAAATTTCTTCAACGCTGCTTTTGTCTACTGAACCAGTACCTAACAACACAGAGTTAAGCGGGAGAACATCAACGACCTATCGAGGTAGATGGACTGATGGCAGAGGGATGAGAAACAAACGCACCTCAGAGCAAGATACTGAGTCATCGTCATCGTCATCGAGGCGTTTTCGGAATTTTAATTTGTGATCCATACGTTATCAATAATTTCTATGAAAACAATACAGGGTTTGTCTAGGATTTTCTCCACTAAAAGATTGCCGAAAGCAATTGCCACAGACAATGGCTCTCAGTGTTCATCTCAAGAGTTCGAATTTTTTGGTGAAAAAATGGTAATTCACACTTCAAAACAACACCATTTCATCCTGAAGCCAACGGACTTGCAGATAGATTTGTACGAACCTTATAATCACACGTGACGAAGGTCGTTCAGTAGTATAATAATGACAACGCTTTATTAAATTTTCTCTCTCAGTGTAGAACCACTCTACATGGTGGAAAATCTCCAGCTCTAAAACTACATGGAAGACCACATTATACATTAATGACACGTTTAAAGTCACTAGTGTATCCTCAGCTCGAGCATCGTCAACATTCGAGACGATTATGTCACAAGTTTGATACAGGCAACAAGCGCTTATATCTTGACGTAGTAACTCGCAAACAGTTATTGGTCAGTGACTGAGTAGAACGTAAAAACTATTCGGGTATGGCTTGTATATTTCTGGCTTCTCAAATGTGAAAACTCGTAGTAAAATTAGTGGATAGCCATTTACCTCTTGTTATGGAGGCAATAAAATTGAACGTTAAACCTTGTCATGTAAGTTGCTTTGAGTCCTGAACGCCCAATATTTTTACGAACTTACGGATGTTTCCTCCAAACGTGAGGTACGCGGTCTAAGAGATCTTTGCTCTGTAAGTTGCAGTGCACGACCTATCCTCTCTCAGCTTGTTGTCGATGGGAGGACTAAAAAGTTCACACGCAAATAAATTAGTTGCTACATCCAAAAGTCGCAGTTGATATAAGTACTTACTTTAAAGTGCGGTTGGTTTCAAAAGGTTATGTTCAACATGCAGGAACTAATTATGAAGATACATTTAGTCGTGTTGAACGTTATGATACCTGCTGTGTACACAGTCATAAGGTACACAGGGACACGCAACAGAGGGTGCCACCATCCAAGCACTTTCCACGCAAGGTGCTACTAAATTCCGTTCTGTCGCCACCTAGGTGACCCTCATAAACTAGGAACTATCTATGCTTCCTAGACGAAACCTCCGAAGAGTCCGATCCATCCGCCTCTAGTGACATCAGCTGCCACAGAGAGTGCTTATACTTGAAACTAAAATCCTCTTCCGTAAATAAGAGGCCAGCTGCAGTTGTGGTTCTTGAGTTCACACTATTGCAGCAAAACAATCACTCTACAATTGTCGTCAGTCTACGCAGATCACCAGTTGCTGCCATTACAGCTGGCTGTAATATCTGAGAGATTGTTGAACAGTACAAGCCGGAGGGGATTGCATACAAAGACGACGTATGTACTATGTACACTCCTGGAAATTGAAATAAGAACACCGTGAATTCATTGTCCCAGGAAGGGGAAACTTTATTGACACATTCCTGGGGTCAGATACATCACACGATCACACTGACAGAACCACAGGCACATAGACACAGGCAACAGAGCATGCACAATGTCGGCACTAGTACGGTGTATATCCACCTTTCGCAGCAATGCAGGCTGCTATTCTCCCATGGAGACGATCGTAGAGATGCTGGATGTAGTCCTGTGGAACGGCTTGCCATGCCATTTCCACCTGGCGCCTCAGTTGGACCAGCGCTCGTGCTGGACGCGCAGACCGCGTGAGACGACGCTTCATCCAGTCCCAAACATGCTCAATGGGGGACAGATCCGGAGATCTTGCTGGCCAGGGTAGTTGACTTACACCTTCTAGAGCACGTTGGGTGGCACGGGATACATGCGGACGTGCATTGTCCTGTTGGAACAGCAAGTTCCCTTGCCGGTCTAGGAATGGTAGAACGATGGGTTCGATGACGGTTTGGATGTACCGTGCACTATTCAGTGTCCCCTCGACGATCACCAGTGGTGTACGGCCAGTGTAGGAGATCGCTCCCCACACCATGATGCCGGGTGTTGGCCCTGTGTGCCTCGGTCGTATGCAGTCCTG
Organism: Schistocerca americana; assembly: GCF_021461395.2. Taxonomy (NCBI): domain Eukaryota; kingdom Metazoa; phylum Arthropoda; class Insecta; order Orthoptera; family Acrididae; genus Schistocerca; species Schistocerca americana. The sequence continues at coordinate 247,728,030 of NC_060123.1, read as the reverse complement.
ATTGTGGCGCTCACCTGCACGGCGCCAAACACGCATACGACCATCATTGGCACCAAGGCAGAAGCGACTCTCATCACTGAAGACGACACGTCTCCATTCGTCCCTCCACTCACGCCTGTCGCGACACCACTGGAGGCGGGCTGCACGATGTTGGGGCGTGAGCGGAAGACGGCCTAACGATGTGCGGGACCGTAGCCCAGCTTCATGGAGACGGTTGCGAATGGTCCTCGCCGATACCCCAGGAGCAACAGTGTCCCTAATTTGCTGGGAAGTGGCGGTGCGGTCCCCTACGGCACTGCGTAGGATCCTACGGTCTTGGCGTGCATCCGTGCGTCGCTGCGGTCCGGTCCCAGGTCGACGGGCACGTGCACCTTCCGCCGACCACTGGCGACAACATCGATGTACTGTGGAGACCTCACGCCCCACATGTTGAGCAATTTGGCGGTACGTCCACCCGGCCTCCCGCATGCCCACTATACGCCCTCGCTCAAAGTCCGTCAACTGCACATACGGTTCACGTCCACGCTGTCGCGGCATGCTACCAGTGTTAAAGACTGCGATGGAGCTCCGTATGCCACGGCAATCTGGCTGACACTGACGGCGGCGGTGCACAAATGCTGCGCAGCTAGCGCCATTCGACGGCCAACACCGCGGTTCCTGGTGTGTCTGCTGTGCCGTGCGTGTGATCATTGCTTGTACAGCCCTCTCGCAGTGTCCGGAGCAAGTATGGTGGGTCTGACACACCGGTGTCAATGTGTTCTTTTTTTCATTTCCAGGAATGTATAAAAGCTCTATAGTAAAGCCGGACAAACATATTTTTTTCTGTGATTCATCAGTTTCTCCCGGCGTATTTCTTGCTCGAACACTTCACAGGTTTACTGCTGGTCCATAGTGTCCAATGGGCGCAGTATTTCGGCGATCAGACATGTCGCCATCGTCAGGTGGGCTGACGAACTGAGCTCCTGAGGGCGGGCAGCAGTCTTAAATCCCCTCCCCTCTCCGCGGTCCGCGCCGGCGCGTCTGCCGTTTGTGAGACGCTGGCGTCGGCGCCTGTGGTGGCGTCGGTGTAATTGCCTCGTCCGCCCTAGTCGCCAGTTCGTTTCCTTTGTTGAGCGTTTTTTTGTTAGTCTCAATGCTGGTTCCCATACCTCGCTCAGGTTGTAGCCGCAGTCTCGGTTGATAAGTCCGTTCCTGGTACGAATTTCGATAGCCTCTCTAACGACTTTGTCCCAGTATTTAGATGTCTGTGCCAGGACCCTGGTATGTTGGTAGTCCATTTCGTGATTTTCGGACAAACAGTCCTCTGCGACCGCCGACTTGTTGGCGTACCCAAGTCAAGTGTTCCTCTGATGTTCTCGGCAACGATCTTCGATGGTGCGCACTGTCTGTCCAATACGTCTTCGCACATTGACACGGAATCTGGTACATGCCGGCCTTCCGCAAACCGAGATCGTCTTTGACACTTCACAATAATGCTCGCGTTTTATTTGGTGGGCAAAAGACAGTTCCTACTCGGTGTTTCCTCAGTATTCGTCCTATTTTCCCCGATATTGCGCCAGTACATAGGCACTGGCTATCTCTTTCTCCGTGACTTCTTCCGTCTCCACACGCTGTGCTGTAGAGGTGGGGCGGAGAGCGCGTCTGATCTGCCATTCAGAGTACCCGTTTTTCCGGAATACAGTTTTGAGGTGCTCCAGCCTTTGGGGCAGACTCTCTGCGTCAGAGATGGTGCGCGCCCTGTGCACCAGTGTTTTTAGCACCCCATTCCTCTGCGCAGGGTGGTGGCAGCAATCCGCTTGCAAATACAGGTCGGTGTGCGGTTTCTTCCTGTATACGCCGTTGCCCAGGGTGCCATCCGCTCTTCTTTTGACCATGAACTCCAGGAATGGTAATATTCCTTCTGCTTCAGTCTCCATAGCGAATTTGATGTTGGGATGTATGGAGTTCAGGTATGTAAGGAAGTCTAGGAGCTTGTCCCTCCCATGGGGCCAGATCACGAACGTGTCATCCACATAACGTAGAAAACAAATAGGTTTCCATATGGATGACGCCAAAGCTTCCTACTCGAAGTACTCCATATAGAAATTCGTGACCACAGGCGAGAGTGAGCTCCTCATTGCGACTCCTTCTGTTTGTTCATAGTATTCTCCATTAAAGAGAAAATACGTGGAGGTAAGAACGTGCTTGAAAAGGTCGGTCGTCTTCTCGTCAAATTTCTGTGCAATAAGCTCAACTGACTCTCGAAGGGGCACCCTTGTCAATAATGAAACAACGTCAAAACTCACCAGGATAACTGAGTCTTTCAGCTTGAAGTTGTCAAGACGTTTCTTGTGGAGTGGCAGCTCATTCTTCACAGAGTGCTGCACTGAGGAGAGGTATCGATGTCGGTCGGTGAGGCCTGGCACGAAGTCGGCGTTCCAAAACATCCCGAAGGTGTTCTATAGGATTCATGCCAGGACTCTGTGCAGGCTAGTCCATTACGTGGATGTTATTGTCGTATAACCACTCCGCTACAGGCTGTGCATTATGAACAGGTTCTCGATCGTGTTTAAAGATGCAATCACCATCCCCGAATCGCTTTTCAACAGTGGGAAGCAGGAAGGTGCTTAAAACATCAATGTAGGCCTGTGCTGTGATAGTGCCACGCAAAACAAGAAGGGGTGCAAGTCCCTTCCATAAAAAAAACACGACCACACCGTAACACCACCGCCTCCGAATTTTACTGTTGGCACAACACACGCTGGCAAATGTCGTTCACCGGGTATTCGCCATACCCACACCCTGCCATCGGATGCCACTTCGTGTACAGTGATTCGCCACTCCACGCAACGTTTTTCCACTGTTCAATCGTCCAATGTTTACGCTCCTTACACCAAGCGAGGCGTCGTTTGGCATTTACCGGCGTGATGTGTGGCTTACGAGCAGCCGCTCGACCATGAAATCCAAGTTTTCTCACCTCTCGGCTAACTGTCATAGTACTTGCAGTGAATCTGATGCAGTTTGGAATTCCTGTGTGATGCTCTGGACGGATGTCTGTCTGTTACACATTCAACTGTCGGCGGTCTCTGTTAGTCAACAGACGAGTCCGGCCTGTACGCTTCTGTGCTGTACGTGTCTCTTCACGTTTCCACTTCACTATCATATTGGAAACAGTGGGCGTAGGGATGTTTAGGAGTGTGGAAATCTCGCATACAGACGTATGACACAAGTGACATCCAATCACCTGACCACGTTAGAAGTCCGTGAGTTCCGCAGAGCGCCTCATTCTGCCCTCTCACCATGTCTAATGACTACTGAGGTCGCTGATATGGAGTAGCTGGTAGTAGGTGGTAGCACAATGCACCTAATATGAAAAACGTATGTTTTTGGGGGTGTCCGGATACTTTTGATCACATAGTGTACATTTTACATTAGCTTTCACTTTTTGTTTTCCCAAATGATGAAATTAGCTTGGGGTGGTGGCGTCGTTGAAAAAACCGCGCTATTACGTTGCAGTGCTGACTGCTTGGGATCATGCAGTAGCGAAGACTGTATGACGCACTTGTTTTTGAGTATATGTATAGACATAATCTGAAGCACCACTCGCACACGAAGAAGTTTCTCTATATGGAAGTATGTTAACAAAGATGGTCAATGTGGTCATCTTTGTGTGCATATAATTTTGGAAAACAAAACCTGAAAGCTAATGCAAAATGAATCTCAACGTGAACTAGCCGACTAATGTACCTTTCGGTTAGAAAACGGTAACGGCGCTATTTAAATAAACAAATAGCATTGTAGAAAGTGGCTGATTGCTGTTGTCTTTTCTGTAAGAGTCAACCTATATCTACTACACTTGCTTTCTGAAATGCCTCGTAGTTTATTCCATTGTTTATTGCAGGCAAACAGCTCTGTTTGACGGTTTTCTCAGTAGTAGCGACGTCCAAAGGTGAAGCACGGTGTCTCTGGTTACATTACCAGTGTCAGTAATGTAATGCGAGGTTGACACTAAACGCGAAAATTTTCAGTAATGGACAGTGAATAGCCCCTTCGCTGAGACATACGTAATAGGCGTGCATCGAAGGACTCAGTCGAGATAATGAGGTTTCGCCGTGTTTGTAGCAAGTAATCAGTGCCATTGCTAGTAATTCCGTATGATTTTCTTGTAGCTCAATTTTCTTGTCAGAATCGCACTCGAGCATGTGTGCGAATGGATGGCAAGTTACGTCTCAGACGAGGACGTCCCCTCAAGTGAGACAGACGTGCACGGCAATGGAGTACGACGGAGGGCAGACTCCGCGTGTGTCGGGGGGCGGCGCGTGGCTCTGGGGGCGGCTGCGGCCGCTCCTGGCGGCTTCTGCGCTGCTGGGGGCGGCGCCGGACATCCTCCGCCACCGCGCCTGCTGGCGGCTGCACAGCCTCGCCGTGCTAGCACTAATGCTGCTCCTCATCTGCTGGGCGGTTGTGGTGAGCGTCCGGGACATGGCCGCCAGCGGCCGGTACAGCATTCACGTGCCAGACGTGCTCACCCACGCAGTGATGGCTGTCACCACGTGCTCCTCCGTGCTGGCCGTAAGAGCTATCTCTAGCGAGAGATATGCCGATACCGTCACGGAGATGGAAGGCGTCGACGTAGTCGCTACAGAAAGACGCAAGGTCACGTTTGTCCTCATCTTTGCCCCAGCGGCTGTACTATTTTACAGTGCAGTTCTTCTCATTTACTTTCTTAATACCCAAGCGCACAACTCGGCACTACTCGTAAGCATAGATTTACTGACAAGCTTAATCGTGCTCCAATTTTTTTCGCTCGCATTCGTCCTCAAATACCAATTTGCGGCACTCAACAATGCTATTGTAAACAGATTCTACACAGACGGGCACTCTATATATGGATGGAAAGAAATACCAAATCAGCTGTGGTGCTCATACAATACGAAGTCGAATTTTGCTGGACAACTTCACTCGAAGTTACTTTCCAGTGAGCTGCTGTTGTTCAGAAACAGTCACATGAGACTGACAAAGTTGGCTGCCACACTGAATGACATGTACCACGTCCCAGTTACAGCAGCAGTATTTCAGATTTCGGCCTTAACGGCTATCGTTATATTTAACTCTCTTCTGCGAGTACTGGATGTCGCAAGCATTTCCACGCTAAACACTGTAGTTCGTGTGTGCCATGTTCTTCTATCGCTATTGAAGATTGTGTGCATGGTTACTGCTTGCCAGTCTACTTGCAGCGAAGCACAACGAACTGCAGAAATTGTGGAAGACCTGCTACTCGACCACGGGCCTCGTGAGAAGGCGTTTCTTCTTCCGAGGACTTGTAAGTATGACCAAGTAGTTTTTCGAGACAACATTCTTGAATAAATGCTTTACGAAGTTCTTGCCGCCTCGGATTTGTCAGTCTAGAGGTCTTGACGACTTCCTTAATCGTCCGGAGATTAGAAAATTTCCGAAATTTTTTGTAATCTCATATGGGACCAAACTGCTGAGGTCATCGGTCCCTAAGCTTACACACTACTTAATCTAACTTAAACTAACTTACGCTAAGGACAACACACACACACACCCATGCCCGAGGGAGGACTCGAACCTCCAACGGCGGGAGCCGCGCATACTGTAATAAGGCGCCTGAGAACGCGCGCCTAACCTTGCGGCCCGGAGATTAGATTTCTGTAGGCTGTTGGATACTTCAGTTGGACGAGGAGTGACATTCATTTCACAACACTTCCTGCAAAAATGACGTCATGCACAATATCGACGACCGCACGATCGCCTATCAACTTTGTTAGAACGAAGGATATGAATATTGTTACTCCTCGTTTCACTCGCAGCAGTTTAAGCCGTCCTCTTAGGTTCCACACACACGGAAATTATTGTGGTGGCAGAAGAGCCAACACCGTGTTACGAGAGGAGGCCGAAATGCACGCGTTTTAGCTCACGCAGGCTGGCGTGAGGAGGGAAGAACTATACTGACGTGAGGTCTGGAACATGACAAGGAATGAGAATTCAGAAAGCAGACGTAATTAGTTTGATACTTAACTTTAATCCATTAATGATGAACGTCACTCTTGACGGTGCATGATTCACAATATTATCTGTTCAGATTATAGTAACTGAATATGGCGCCTTGCTGGGTCGTAGCAAATGACGTAGCTGAAGGCTATGCTAAACTGTCGTCTCTGCAAATGAGAGCGTGTGCAGTCAGTGAACCATCGCTAGCAAAGTCGGCTGTACGACTGGGGCGAGTGCTAGGGAGTCTCTCTAGACTACACATGCCGTGTGGCGGCGCTCGGTCTGCAATCACTGATAGTAGCGACACGGGGGTCCAACGTATACTAACGGACCGCGGCCGATTTAAAGGCTACCACCTAGAAAGTGTGGTGTCTGCCGGTGACACCACAGAAATCGCCACATATTCGGAAATAAAAGGCCAAATAGTTGTGAGAAGAAAGAAAACGAATTTTATTGCACCTCGTTTTGTTCACAGCATTTAAAATTCTACTCTTAGGTTCCCGCCTAAACACATGTTCGGGAATCGTCACATACGCGTACTAGTAAATAAACAGCGAAATATTTGTGATAGGAAGGAACATGAATGTTAATGCTCCTCGTTTCACTAGCAGTAATTTAAACTGTCCTCTTAGGTTCCTGCCAGCCACACATTCGGAAATCGCCACACATTCGGAAGCATAGAGCCAAATATTTGTGAAAAGGCAGGATATGAATTCTATAGGTGTTATTTCAGTCGCCCCAATTAAAACTGTCCTCTTATGCTCCTGCCTAACGACACACTTGAAAACTGCTATGTATTTATTTCATTCTTTGTTCTCAGATCAGACAGAATGCAAATGATATCGAATATTGCAAAACATACATGTATTACTTTCATAAGACAGCCCCAGAATGTGTTAACAACGCTAATTTTCACCTTCAGAAGCCACGGCGTTGTCTTTTACACATTTGTTACTCAGATGATATTTGTTTCCTTTCTCCGTTATTATAGTCTCTCTTGAAACCTTATATCGTTAATGAATTATTAGGTGACACTTTGATAATGGTGACATGTTTGTGATTAATTTTCAGTGCTCCGTTACCTTAAATGCTGCAAGTTATAAAACAAACGTGTTTCATGCTTAATTTTTAAATTATTGACGCTAATAACTTACTAGAGCACTCTTTATGAAGGCATTAACCGGTGATAACCCATTATGTGACATCTTATTATAGCAATGATTATAATAAATCATTCCAAGGATGATGTGTTTTTGTAAATCTCCGGTACGCGCACAAAGTCTTGTGAGAGGCCCGTATCGAACGCTAACGAAAGTCGATAGCCGATCATGCCTCGTAGATATTGCGTGTGATGTGAAAATGACTTCAAGTTTGCAGGAAGTGTTGTGGAGACGTCACGAAGTCACGGAACTTCCATATACCGGCAAAGAAGCCGTTGAGATCATAGTGTGTAATAACTTTAACCGAGACAGTGGCTGCACCGTTAGTTGTGCGCGTAAACGTGCTCTCGATGCTGAAAGACAGCAGAGAAATCAAATTAGTGATCGACCATCTAAAGAAAGGAACATCGCCACCAATGTTCTTCTTCAGTCATAGACATCGACACAGTCTCTGGTAGCATATGGAAGTTCCGCGACTTCGTGACGTGTACATGACATAACTCTGCCAAGTAAAGCACGGACTGAACTCATACAGGAGCTTCCAGTAACTCGATTTTGCTTCGTTGCCAGGCCACTTACAGGTCTGCAAGTTTATCAACCATTCATCATCTTGTTTTATTATTGGTTGATTTAAAGTCTTCCATGTTTGTTTTTTCTTCGCAGTGAACAGAAGCTGGTTTCATCGCATTGTATGTATTGCAGTCTGAATTGAATTGTAAATATATTGCTAGTATTCTGGTTGATTTCTGTTTGCATCAGTAATATTAGGCGGAGCAAATGACTCTAAATTTGTTTCTGTGTCATATAAAACAGAAGCTGATTTTCATGTGTTGTTCTATGGAATTACGTATATTTGTTACTGTTTATTAATCCGTGTGTCAACTGCTTATTTTAAGTACATTGCTTTTATTCTACTTTTTTGTATCAAATTTTTGTACATTTTTGCATTTAATGGAGATCTTCACGTTTGCAGGTTTTTGATAGAACTGATACTTCAACGTTATTACATCTTGTCAGGGACTGAATCCGTAATTCTGCTTTGAATGACGTTGCTCCTTGTCACTGACAAGGAACTCTTGAGTGCGAGGTCGCAAAAGGCCAATGATGTTCATGGCTGTCGATGCCCCAAATTGTCTACCATGCAATCACAATATTGGCTGCTAATGGCAACAAGGGTCGGGACTGGAGGTATCCAATGATGAGCACAACATGAGATTACGGAGCGTAGTTGAACTGCTTAGTCGACGAGTAACTCACAACAGTGCTACAATGCTAGTGGTGTTGATAAAATGCTGAGCAATGACAACGGCCAACAAAGCAAACGTTGCAATTTTACTACAGCAACAGTTGCAGAGATTGAAACTTCGTTCGAAAGAAACTCAAAGAATGTTGCAGAACCGGGGACAAAGTGTCAGATGATATATTAGCATCTCTGCAAGATGAGTCAGTGAAATTGTGATGTCATATTTGCTTGACTGTACGGACAATGTAAGTGAGAAGTACAATGATGACGTTACGTGTTAAACAAGTGAAAGTGGCACTGAAACTGTTGTCGAGTCACGTAGTTCAGTGTTCTTCTGAGGCACGGACCCACAAATCCTGTCTCCAGTTCTAGGGAACTCATGACCTCAGATGTTAAGTCGCGTAGTGCTCAGAGCCAGACTGTTTCGCAATCGGTTGCATACAATGACATTCCATCAGTTCTCATCACCCCTTTACACTAATGTGACTCTATTTGCATTCTTTAAGGATGTGATATCTGGTTTCGCAGGACAGAGCGGGTCAGGTTGTGGAAAGGGGCCAAGGTCAATTACTGTTAGTTATACAGGTACACACACAACTTTATTACTTAAACCAATGCACAGTTCATCTTTAAAACAACAAAGATCAATTCACGGCTGAGGTCCCAAGTAATTTCTTTAGAATAAGTTTAAATGATTGTTTTTTTTAAAAAAAAACAGCATTTAGAGGGCCTTACTTAAGTAAAATTACAATATCTTCTGGCTAAAGGCCATATTAAGGAAAATTCAAGTTAATTCTTCGGCTGAAAGCCCAATTAAAAAAATTCTTTACATAAATAAAGGGAAACTTTAAAGATAAGCCTCTACACAGTACAACAGAAAAACATCTTAAGAAAACTTGAAGTATCTTGTCGCGCTAGAGGCCCAAGCAATTAGTCAAGAATAGTTAAAGACAACCTTATGATAAACATTCACAGAACACGTCTGAAGGCCATTTCAAGAATTCAAAATAATTAAAGAGAAACCTTATAGACGAGGATTTGCATATTAAAGCCACAGATTCTGAAGCAAACTCCGCTGAAGGCCTAATTTTAAGTTGTTATGAAGTTCGGCTGAAGGCCATATACTAAACATAAAACAGACAATATTAATACACGGCAGAAGGCCTGGCACAGTACCTGCGACCAAAAAAATGATAATCACAAACAACAAACAGTGGTGCTCAGAAGTGTTGCAATGGTCGGCCTGGGGAGGAAACTGTAGCCACAGTTTAGGTGAGACAGGCAGCCAAGCGTAACACTAAACAGTCGGGCTGCAGCACGACCTACGGACGGCTGACGAATCAACCAACCGCCTAATCAATTCTGTTCCACCTGACCAACAGCAAGACAACCAAAGTACAATCGAAGACGAATATCACAGCAGTATTATGTCTTAATAATTGGCATATAAAACACAGTCAAGGCACAAGGAGCACTCAAAGAGAAAAGGAGAACAACACCAAGCTGTCAAACTACCCGCTGTGCCGGACAGCATCAACACGGCTAGGAAAACACACAGCCACCAAACTATCCTGACATCCAGGGCAGGTAACCGGAACGTCAACGGCCACAAGGCGAAAGATACTGCTGGTGCACTTCACTAATAAGTTATAATCATTTTGGAGGTTAAATACCATACAGGGGGCCGCGCGGGATTAGCCGAGTGGTCAAAGGCGCTGCAGTCATGGACTGTGCGGCTGGTCCCGGCGGAGGTTCGAGTCCTCCCTCGGGCATGGGTGTGTGTGTTTGTCCATAGGTTAATTTAGGTTAAGTAGTGTGTAAGCTTAGGGACTGGTGACCTTAGCAGTTAAGTCCCATAAGATTTCACACACATTTGAACATTTTGAACCATACAGGGAGATGGCTGCAAAATTTTGCCGATTCCAACACACCATCATGTTGCTGCTTGTGGGGACAGCCCAGGATGCAACAACCAGCAATGAACAAAGAGATGTCACAACGGTTGAGCTTTGATGACACGTTCACTGATTACTCAACTCCAGTATGCAGGTGCGGTGGGTGACGAACTTAGCAGTTCTCGCAGTTAGTGCTGCACAACTCCGACCACGCGTGCACACCGCCAGCGGCCTCGGCCTGATCACACGCCGCAGAGACTTCCTAGCTGCACCGCCGAAACCGACCAACCGCCACACTCACCATGACACGGAAATATAGCTGCCACACCAAAGAAGTTACAGCAGTACCAGATGGATAAACGCTGCTGCTGCCATTGACGGAGGCAAGTGAGCAACTCGTTCAGATAGTAACTGAGGGAGGAATAAGACATCACTCGACGGTGACAAAATGCCCAAAAGGAAAAACGGCATTAACGTGAGCCTACCACAGCTCAGGGTGGATGCCTGTCTGAACGTCCTGCACGGTTTTTAACTCCCAAGGAGTCCGCCTTCTGTCTTGATGGTGCAAACTTTTGTGATGACTGTGACGCCCCAGTTTTCGTTCAGTGTTTATGGTGCAAGGTAATGTTTTCTTTTGAACATTTATTGAATATAGACGATGTTACTTTACAATTTGTGAAGTGTAATACATACATCTCACAGAAGATTGATTTCTGCACCTCCCTGACCTCACTTTCTGTCGCCCTCCTGATGCGCATTAACAGCTAATATATTGCTGTGTTAATTGTTAACACAACACTTCAAAAGTGTCTTCCTAAAGACTGAACTTGCGACCTCGGACTCTCGGGGTTCTTTGTGAGTTGCGTGCATTTCACAGTGATTTGCAGAGTATGGATGTAAATGTAGATGAGCATTCTTTGTGATCTTAGTGACTCGAGCATTCTTCCATGCAAATGGTAAAAATTCTACAGTAGTTACGTGTATGTGTTCACGTACGTTGTTAACAGGTGCTACAAACAACACATTTTTGCGGAAATAATTGTACTGGAATCATCCTCCGTCTCCAATGAAAATTTCGGAGGCCGCCATTAAATATCAGAAAGTACGAAAAACGTATACGAACAGAAATAACGTGTTCGCTGAATACGGGCAACATATTTAAAATGCATTTAAATCGAGCAGTTATCGTACAAATTCGTAAGGAATAACAAACAGACACTCCACAGAAGACCATGTAACGATGCCAGCTTCTCATTTATCGGAAACAAAAACAAATATGGAATTGAGCGTCATTTCAAAAGTCCTGCACACTGCGCATGTGCGACCGTTACAGATGCGGGATCAAGTTGAAATTCATGTCAGTTGTCAAGGAGACTTTAAGGGAGACGGTAGCATAATTTATGTGTTTGCTGGTTCGCGTGGCAGTGTCGTAATTCAGTTTCAAAGTAGAAGCTGAAACCGAGTTAAGTCGGATTACACGAAGTGATTAGCGTTCCTACGTCAGAGATGCGTGGGAATAGTGTTGTAGATCTTAGCACAGTACCACAGTGGACTACGACGTGTGGCTGTGATACAGTGTTTGGGTGCAACCAAGAATTAAGCAAAATACGAGCAACATATTTAATGCAAGTCAAAGAAAGCAATACACACAAGAAGATCGTAATCAGGACGAGAATGCGATGAAACCAGCTTCTGTGTCACGTCATGTCAGATGATTTTTAGGTTTTGGCAAGAGCTAAAGCGCAATTATTTCCACACGATAGTGGCTACCCGGTCGAAATTGTTATATTGGATTTGACAAATAAATGATACTCCAGTCAAAATGAGACCACGACATCATTTACAGAATTTTTGACAGCAAACCCTAGCTGCGACAACGGACTTTTAGTTTCTAACTGAGAGTTCTCGAATATATTATTTTGTAAGGTCGCAAAAACCAGCAGACTACGAGACACAACTATAGAGTGTAAATGCAAAATATTATCATCTAATATCCGTATTTCTCAAAGCAAGAATACAAATTTTCGCGTCGTATGTTCCCGCATTCGAGGATCAATGCCAGGCCATTATGAGCGCTACTCTGTTTCCGTACCGTAAGAAGGGCTTACACTTCTTATAATTTGGTGTTCGGTGAACTGAAGTACTTAACAACCTACTGAAATCATCTTCTGACGATGACGTTGGAGGAATCGTCGAAAGCTCGAGACTGAGAAATCTGATGCGACGGATCTCCATCTCCATCTACATGGATACCATGGATAATCTGCAAATCACATTTAAGTGCCTGACAGAGGGTTCATCGAACCATCTTCACAATAATTCTGTTATTCCAGTCTCGTGCGAGCTCTGATTTCGCTTATTTTATCATGGTGATCGTTTCTCCCTATGTAGGTCGGCGTCAACAAAGTATTTCCGCGTTCGGAGGAGAAAGTTAGAGATTGAAATTTAGTGAGAAGATTCCGTCGCCACGAAAAACGCCATTGTTTTAACGATGTCCACTCCAAAGCCTGTATCGTTTCAGTGATACTCTCTCCCCTATTTCACGATAATACAAAACGTGCTGCCCTTCTTTGAACTTTCTCAATGTAACCCCGTCAGTCCTATCTGGTAAGGATCTCACACCGCGCAGCAGTATTCTAAAAGAGGACGGACAAGCGCAGTGAAGGCAGTCTCTTTAGTAGATCTGTTACATTTTCTAAGTGTCCTGTCAATAAACCGGAGTCTTTGGTTAGCTTTGATGATTGTTCCTTCCAATTTCAGTTGTTCGTAATTGTAATTCCTAGGTATTTGGTTGAATTTACCGCTTTTATATTTGGCTGGTTTGTCGTGTAATCGAAGTTAAACGGATTACTTTTAGCATTATGTGGATGACCACACACTTTTCGTTATTTAGGGTCAATTGCCAACTTGTGCACTACATAGATATCTTTTGCAATTTTTGATTTTCTGATGACTTTACTTGCCGATAAACGACAGCATCATCTGGAAACAACGTTAGTCGGCTGCTCAGATTGTCTCCTAAATCGTTTATATAGATAACGAACAGCAAATGGCCTATAACACTTCCTTGGGGAATGCTAGAAATCACTTCTGTTTTACTCGATTACTTTCCTTCAGTTACTGCGAACTGTGACCTCTCTGACAGAATATCACGAATGCAATCACAAACTGAGACGATATTCCATAAGCTTGCAGGTTCACTACAAGCCGCTTGTGTGATACGGTGTCAAACGCCATCTGGAAATCTAGAAATACGGAATCAATTTGAAAACCCCTTGTCAACAGCACTCAACACTTCGCGTAAGTAAAGAGCTAGTTGCATTTCACAAGAACGACGCTTTTTAAATGTGTGTCAATAGACCATCCTCTTCGAGGCAACGCATAATGTATGTTCCACAATCCTTCTGCTTATCGACTTCAATGATGTGGGCCTGTAATTTAGTGGATTACTCCTACTACCTTTCTTGACACGAATTCCGAGAAGCAAATACGAGGTTTATTTCCTAAGTTCTGCATACTATAAAATTAAATTGCAGGAAATGATTTATATTACAAAATACCTTTACACGCTTTCAACATAATCTCCGTTGTTGCTTATGACAGTTTCCCAAAGTGTTAGGAACTTCGCTATTCCGGACAGCGCACCTTCATTGTTGAGCTGTCTGATTGCTCGGGTCACCTCTCTGTAAGTTTCATTAGATGTATCAAAAAGTTTTCCACGGAGTTGTTCCTTCAATTTGGGACACAAGTCAAAGTCTGATGGGCTACTGTTAGGGCGACGTGGTGGGTGGCGAGTATTTCTCATCCATATGCGTCTAGCTTTCTTTCACTGGTAGTGCAATATGCGATCTTGCGCTACATCGCAAAACGAGGCCACCAGCTGCAAGCATGTCATGTCTTCTTTGACGATTTTCCGGCGCAAAACGTTTTACAGAAACAACTTGTAGTTCTCACCTGTTACAGACTTCCCTGCGGCACTCTGTGGCTATGACTCCATCCATGCCATACGCGAAGAACGTCATCAGTTTCACCTTTGATTGTTAGCAGCGGAATTTTTTGGGGCGTGGAGAATCGGAACTTTTCCATTATGAGGACTGAGACTTCAGTTCTGGCTCAGTATCTCTTATTCAGGATTCATCAAGTGCAGTAACCCTTTTCAGAAACTGTTCTACTTCTGTTCGATAATTTTGAAGCAATTCCGCGATTCTTTTGCGACCTGCTTTCTGCTCTTCACTCAGATCATGCGGAATCCATCTGGCAGCAACGTTCCACATGTTTAACTTTTGAGTCATTAATCTGTAAACTGAAGTGACGTATATTCTGGCCTCATATGTAGTGAGATGTTTTTCGTCGATTCTCTCTCAAAAGTAACCTGAGAGGTGTACTCTTTTGCAGTCGATGGCCTTTCACTTCTGGGTTGTCCTCAGTACTTACCCGACCTTCATGGAAAAGAGCAGACCACCGTGATACTGTGCTACTATCCACTACAATATTCCCACACACCTCTCTCAACCCGTTTTAAATTTCCGTTGGGTTCTTTGTGCGTGTTGTTGTTATGGTCTTCAGACCTGACACTGGTTTGATGCAGCTCTCCATGCTACTCTATCCTGTGCAAGCTTCTTCATCTCCCAGTACCTACTGCAGCCTACTTCCTTCTGAATCTGCTTAGTGTATTCATCTCTTGGTCTCCCTCTACGATATTTACCCTCCATGCTGCCCTCCAATACTAAATTGGTGATCCCTCGATGTCTCAGAACATGTCCTACCAACTGATCCCTTCTTCTAGTCAAGTTGTGCCACAAGCTCATCTTCTCCCCAATCCTATTCAATACCTCCTCATTAGTTATGTGATGTACCCATCTAATCTTCAGCATTCTTCTGTAGCACCACATTTCGAAAGCTTCTATTCTCTTCTTGTCTAAACTATTTATCGTCCATGTTTCACTTACATATATGGCTACACTCCATGCAAATACTTTCAGAAACGACTTCCTGACACTTAACTCAATACTCGATCTTAACAAATTTCTCTTCTTCAGAAACGCTTTCCTTGCCATTGCCAGTCTACATTTCATATCCTCTCTATTTCGACCATCATCAATTATTTTGTTCCCCAAATAGCAAACCTCCTTTACTACTAAAAGTGTCTCATTTCCTAATCTAATTCCCCCAGCATCACCCGATTTAATTTGACTACATTCAATTATCCTCGTTTTGCTTTTGTTGATGTTCATCTTATACCCTCCATTCAAGACACTGTGCATTCAATTCAATTGCTCTTCCAAGTCCTTTGCTGTTTCTGACAGAATTACAATGTAATCGGCGAACCTCAAAGTATTTATTTCTTCTCCATGGATTTTAATGCATACTCCGAACTTTTCGTTTGTTTCCTTTACTGCTTGCTCAATATACAGATTGAATAACATCGGGGAGAGGCTACAACCCTGTCTCACTCCCTTCCCAACCATTGCTTCCCTTTCATGTCCCTCGACTCTTATAACTGCCATCTGCTTTCTGTACAAATTGTAAATAGCCTTTCGCTCCCTGTATTTTACCCCTGCCACCTTCAGAATTTGAAAGAGAATATTCCAGTCAACATTGTCAAAAGCTTTCTCTAAGTCTACAAATGCTTGAAACGTAGGTCTGCCTTTCCTTAATCTTTCTTCTAAGATAAGTCGTAGGGTCAGTATTGCCTCACGTGTTCCAACATTTCTACGGAATCCAAACTGATCTTCCCCGAGGTCGGCTTCTATCAGTTTTTCATTCGTCTGTAAAGAATTCGCGTTAGTATTTTGAAGCTGTGACTTATTAAACTGATAGTTCGGTAATTTTCACATCTGTCAACACCTGCGTTCTTTGGGATTGGAATTATTATATTCTTCTTGAAGTCTGAGGGAATTTCGCCTGTCTCATACATCTTGCTCACCAGATGGTAGAGTTTTGTCAGGACTGGCTCTCCCAAGGCCGTCAGTAGTTCCAATGGAATGTTGTCTACTCCGGGGGCCTTGTTTTGACTTAGGTCTTTCACTGCTCTGTCATACACTTCACGCATTATCATATCTCCCATTTCATCTTCTTCTCTTCCATTTTGATAATATTGCCCTCAAGTACATTGCCCTTGTATAGACCCTCTATATACTCCTTCCACCTTTCTGCTTTCCCTTCTTTGCTTAGAACTGGGTTTCCATCTGAGCTCTTGATATTCACGCAAATGGTTCTCTTTTCTCCAAAGGTCTCTTTAATTTTCCTGTAGGCAGTATCTATCTTACCCCTGGTGAGATAAGCCTCTACATCCTTACATTTGTCCTCTAGCCATCCCTGCTTAGCCATTTTGCACTTCCTGTCGATCTCATTTTTGAGACGTTTGTATTCCTTCTTGCCTGCTTCACTTACTGCATTTTTGCATTTTCTCGTTTCATCAATTAAATTCAGTATCTCTTCTGTTACCCAAGGATTTCTACTAGCTCTCGTCTTTTTACCTACTTGATCCTCTGCTGCCTTCACTATTTCATTTCTCAAAGCTACCGATTCTTCTTCTACTGTATTTCTTTCCCCAATTCCTGTCAATTGTTCCCTTATGCTCTCCCTGAAATTCTGTACAATGTCTGGTTCTTTCAGTTTATCCAGGTCCCATCTCCTTAAATTCCCACAATTTTGCAGTTTCTTCAGTTTTAATCTACAGGTCATAACCAATAGATTGTGGTCAGAGTCCACATCTGCCCCTGGAAATGTCTTACAATTTAAAATCTGGTTCCTAAATCTCTGTCTTACCATTATACAGGGTGTTACAAAAAGGTACGGCCAAACTTTCAGGAAACATTCCTCACACACAAATAAAGAAAAGATATTATGTGGACATGTGTCCGGAAACGCTTAATTCCATGTTAGAGCTCATTTTAGTTTCGTCAGTATGTACTGTACCGCCAGTTGGCCCAATTGAAGGAAGGTAATGTTGACTTCGGTGCTTGTGTTGACATGCGACTCATTGCTCTACAGTACTAGCATCAAGCACATCAGTACGTAGCATCAACAGGTTAGCGTTCATCACGAACGTGGTTTTGCAGTCAGTGCAATGTTTACAAATGCGGAGTTGGCAGATGCCCATTTGATGTATGGATTAGCACGGGGCAATAGTCGTGGCGCGGTACGTTTGTATCGAGACAGATTTCCAGAACGAAGGTGTCCCGACAGGAAGACGTTCGAAGCAATTGATCGGCGTCTTAGGGAACACGGAACATTCCAGCCTATGATTCGCGACAGGGGGAAGACCTAGAACGACGAGGACACCTGCAATGGACGAGGCAATCCTTCGTGCAGTTGACGATAACCCTAATGTCAGCGTCAGAGAAGTTGCTGCTGTACAAGGTAACGTTGACCACGTCACTGTATGGAGAGTGCTACGGGAGAAACAGTTGTTTCCGTACCATGTACAGCGTGTGCAGGCACTATCAGCAGCTGATTGGCCTCCACGGGTACACTTCTGCGAATGGTTCATCCAACAATGTGTCAATCCTCATTTCAGTGCAAATGTTCTCTTTGCGGATGAGGCTTCATTCCAACGTGATAAAATTGTAAATTTTCACAATCAGCATGTGTGGGCTGACGAGAATCCGCACGCAATTGTGCAATCACGTCATCAACAGAGATTTTCTGTGAACGTTTGGGCAGGCATTGTTGGTATGTCTCGATTGGGCCCCATGTTCTTCCACCTACGCTCAATGGAGCACGTTATCATGATTTTATACGGGATACTCTACCTGTGCTGCTAGAACTTGTGCCTTTACAAGTACGACACAACATGTGGTTCATGCACGATGGAGCTCCTGCACATTTCAGTCGAAGTGTTCGTACGCTTCTCAACAACAGATTCGGTGACCGATGGACTGGTAGAGGCGGACCAATTCCAAGGCCTCCACGCTCTCCTGACCCTAACCCTCTTGACTTTCATTTATGGGGGCATTTGAAAGCTCTTGTCTACGCAACCCCGGTACCAAATGTAGAGACTCTTCGTGCTCGCATTGTGGACGGCTGTGACACAATACGCCATTCTCCAGGGCTGCATCAGCGCATCAGGGATTCCATGCAACGGAG
Organism: Schistocerca americana; assembly: GCF_021461395.2. Lineage (NCBI taxonomy): Eukaryota > Metazoa > Arthropoda > Insecta > Orthoptera > Acrididae > Schistocerca > Schistocerca americana. Next base: position 247,709,647 of record NC_060123.1, on the reverse strand, counting down.
GGTGGATGCACGTATCCTCGCTAACGGAGGACATTTTGAACATTTCCTGTAACAAAGTGTTTTGAAGTCATGCTGGTACGTTCTGTCGCTGTGTGTTTCCATTCCATGATTAATGTGATTTGAAGAGAAGTAATAAAATGAGCTCTAACATGGAAAGTAAGCATTTCCGGACACATATCCACATAACATATTTTCTTTCTTTGTGTGTGAGGAATGTTTCCTGAAAGTTTGGCCGTACCTTTTTGTAACACCCTGTATAATCTATCTGAAACCCGTCAGTATCTCCAGGCTTCTTCCAGGTATACAACCTTCTTTCATGATTCTTGAACCAAGTGTTAGCTATGACTAAGTTATGCTCTGTGCAAAATTCTACCAGGCGGCTTCCTCTTTCATTTCTTAGCCCCAATTCATATTCACATACTACGTTTCCTTCTCTTCCTTTTCCTACTGTCGAATTCCAGTCACCCATGACTATTAAATTTTCGTCTCCCTTCACTACCTGAATAATTTCTTTTATCACATCATACATTTCATCAATTTCCTCGTCATCTGCAGAGCTAGTTGGCATATAAACTTGTACTACTGTAGTAGGCGTGGGCTTCGTGTCTATCTTGGCCACAATAATGCGTTCACTATGCTGTTTGTAGTGGCTTACCCGTACTCCAATTTTTTTATTCGTTATTAAACCTAGTCCTGCATTACCCCTATTTGATTTTGTATTTATAACCCTGTATTCACCTGACCAAAAGTCTTGTTCTTCCTGCCACCGAACTTCACTAATTCTCACTATATCTAAATTTAACCTATCCATTTCCCTTTTTAAATTTTCTAACCTACCTGCCCAATTAAGGGATCTGACATTCCAAGCTCCGATCCGTAGAACGCCAGTTTTCTTTCTCCTGATAACGACGTCCTCTTGAGTAGTCCCCGCCCGGAGATCGGAATGGGGGACTATTTTACCTCCGGAATATTTTACCCAAGAGGACGCCATCATCATTTAATAATACAATAAAGCTGCATCCCCTGGGGAAATATCGCATCTGTAGTTTCCCCTTGCTTTCAGCCGTTCGCAGTACCAGCAGAGCAAGGCCGTTTTTGTTAGAGTTACAAGGCCAGATCAGTCAATCATCTAGACTGTTGCCCCTGCAACTACTGAAAAGGCTGCTGCCCCTCTTCAGGAACCACACGTTTGTCTGGTCTCTCAACAGATACCCCTCCATTGTGGTTGCACCTACGGTACGGCTATCTGTATCGTTGAGGCACGCACAAACGGCAAGGTCCATGGTTCATGGGGAATTCGATTTTGATGTAGGAACGCTATTCACTACGCGTAATCCTACTTGATCGGTTTCAGCTTTCATTTTAAACTGAATTACTCACGCCACACCCACGCGAACCATAAACACCTAAACTGTACAACCATCACTGCTAAAGTGTCGTTCACAACTGACGTAATTTTAAGTTGATCACGCCAGTATAACGGTACATATGCGTGTGCAGGACTTTTGAAACGACCCTCGAATTCAATTTGCAAGTACATATTCCATAATACCCTTCAAGATAAATACTGTGTTTGAGCGGAGGCACAAAGTGAAGTTTTGATCGGATCTTCTGTTAATTTTTCAAGAATGTTCTTTTTCCCAAAAATCTCCGAAGTTCACCTCAAGTGATATACGGACTCCACATAAAAAACAAAACTCATGGTGGCAGTAGGGGGTTTCATCCCAGCTCCAGCCCTGAGCTATCCAGTGCTCTATGATACGCCAGCCTCAGCACAGAATTTTCTTTATTACAGACGGAGTGTGTGGATGCCCGTCCGATTACATCACACATACACACACACACACACACACAGCCAGCGTTTTTCAGTGAGAACTAGTCTAACAACTTGTTCAAAATGGAAGGAAGATTATTATACGTATTTGTCCCTAGCATTTCCGATTGGTGATCGGGTTACCGTTTGGTAGAGCACAGTAATAATTGCTTGTAGGTTGTACTTCTACCCCTTCCATCCCCTCCCTCCCCATTGCCATATAAATCACAATTATCACAATAATGTATGTCTCACACCCAGTCTCCTGGCTTTCTGATTAACAGCACTAATACCTCATCCGGGAATGTATGACTGGTTTATCGTCAACAAAAGGCTTTTAGGAAAGTCATGTTCCAAACTCTGTGCTGAGGCTCGTGAAACGTCACTTGTAATCAGGTGGCGATTATTAATGGTGTGGCAAGCCTGCGAAAATCCACGCCATGAACTCCTACATGTCATACCCTCGTTCTTCCAAGGACAATTGACTGGATCTGTTTGAAGGACTGCTCTTCAGAAACGGCTGGCAGATTTCAAACGTTCATGTCGAATTTGGAGGAAATCTCCACTCGGTTTCTTGACATGTTCTGAGTCAGTTTAGACTGAAAAATTTTACAAAAAAATGCACTCCAGATATAGCATTAAAGTCATTTTTGGTAACATTTTAGATAAGCTTCATAATTTTGCTATATTAGGTTAGTGCATAAGTTCGTACAGTGTTAGTTTTGCATGTTGGTATTACGGTTGCTATGGGTTTGTTTATCGATTGTAATTTTTTGTTTGTAGTTCATAGTTGCTGTTTAAGTTTACATATTACGGGGGTAATCGCAAAAGTAAGGTCTCTTATTTTTTATAAGTACATAGACCTGTTTATTTCTACAATGGTATACATCAGTTTACGGCTTGAACATTTAGCTATTTTTCTACATAATCACCAGTTCTGCCGAAGGAATTTTGATAGACGCTGTGGCAGTTTTGTACGCCCATGTCATACCAGCTCGCCGCCATGCTGTTCAGAAAGTTATGAACCTCTTCTTTCACCTCGTCGTCGGAGCTGAATCGCTGGGATCACAATTAACGCTGACAGGTACTGTGAGACTGAAAAAACTCAAACGGGCAATTCAGAACCGGAGAAGAGGAATGTTGAGCAAGGGCGTACACATTCTCCATGACAGCGCTCGCCCACACGTCGCTCGGCAAACCGTTGCTCTCCTGCAACAGTTTCAGTGGAACACAATCAGCCTCCCACCCTATAGTCCTGCCTTGGCGCCCAGTGACTATCACCTGTTCCGTAGGTTAAAAGAACATTTGGCCGGAAAGCGATTCAGCTCCGACGACGAGGTGAAAGAAGAGGTTCATAACTTTCTGCACAGCATGGCGGCGAGCTGGTATGACATGGGCATGCAAAAACTGCCACAGCGTCTACAAAAATGCATCGACAGAAATGGTGATTATGTCGAAAAATAGCTAAATGTTCAAGCTGTAAACTGATGTCAACCATTGTAGAAATAAACAGGCCTATGTGCTCATAAAAAAATTGGATTACCCTTGTATCATTTTGTCGTTTGAAGATAGTGAGTGGAGCTGTGCACGCTGAAAATGGAGTGCCAAGTGGAGGGATCGGAGCATTTACGACGTATTCTTCTGTTTGAGCTCAACAGAGGTGACACAAGCGAGGGCAGCCACAAACATTTGCGCTGTATGTGGTGATAACTCCAGTGCTCAGAGCACGGCAAGAAAATAGTTTTCTAAAAAACTAAATGAGTTATATTGTAACTAATCTTACTTTCAACCAATAGCTGTCATACTTTACGAGCATTCTTGTTCTATTGTCGTTTCATTGAGATTTGTAAAGTTGACAATGCAACTGACAATACTGTTGTACAAGTACTTAAAAATGTACAGTAGACCACAGTGAATGGGAATGTCTAAATAAAACAATAAAGGTTAATAAAACAGAATTACCTTGAATTTAATCTTTTATGAAAAGCAAGCTCGTCTGAAAATCTGTCCATTTAGGAACAGATTGAGTACATTTTCACACTAATTTTAGAGGACAAAACACGAAAGTTTGTTCCTTTTATTGTATAACTTTTTGTTCTTAAAACTAAAAGTAAATTTTTTCTATCTCTTGTTTTACACTGACGCTTGCAGGTGGATATGCATTGAAATAGCCCACCCGAGATGTAGATTTAAAATCTGCTCTAGGTTGGAATTCTAGTCTTGGTCATTGTACACTTTAAGAGCTTCCCAAATTCGGCAAGTTAATAACACGTTGGCCCATCTCTGGCCCTTAAGCAAGTAATTCCTCGGCTTTGTATTGATTGACAGAGTACTTCGATGTTCTCCAGAGAGATGTCGTACCAGATTCTATCCAAATGGCGCGTTAGATCGTCAAAATCACGAGCTCCTGAGGGCCCTGCCCATAAAGTTCCAAACGTTCTCAATTACGGTGAAATCCGGCGACCTTGCTGGCCAAGGTAAGATTTTGTAAGCACAGAGACAAGCACAAGAAAATCTGACCGTTGGCTGGAGGGCGTTAATTTGCTGCAAGGTAAGCCCAGAACGTCTTGTCATGAAGCGAAACAAAATGGGGGGTAGAATACCGTCGACATACCGCCGTACTGCAAGGGTGCTGCGGATGACAACCGAAGGGGTCCTGCTTGAAAAGAAATGATACACCAGACCATCACTACAGGCCGTACTGCGGGCGACAGTTAGGTTAGCATCCCACCGCTGTCCAAGACGTCTCCAGGCACGTCTGTGGCCTGGAATCTACACTCATGCGCATAAAGGAAAGATAATTGCGAAAAGTGGTGCCACACAATGTGGCACTACACAAAACTGGCGTTAATGGCATAGGCACATAGGGAACACGCACGACACAGATCTGTAAGTCCACGGTATTGGTGATAAGTTGAGGAAACCGTCCCGAAACAGATAACGCTACAAAACGCCACTCTTTCCTGCGCACGTACCCCGACATCAATATGGGATATGAACACCATGCACACGAACACAGGCCGCACAACGAGTTAGCATACTCTGGATCAGGTGGTTGAGCAGCTGCTGGGGTATAGCCTCCCATTCTTGCACCAGTGCCTCCGGAGCTCCTGAAGTGTCGTAAGAGTTTGAAGACGTGCAGCGATACGTCGACCGAGAGCATCCCAGACGTGCTCGATGGGGTATAGGTCTGGAGAGCAGGCAGGCCACTCCATTCGCCTGGTATCTTCTGTTTCAAGGCACTCCTCCACGATGGCAGCTCGGTGGGGCCGGGCATTATCATCCATCAGGAGGAAGGTAGGACCCACTGCACCCCTGAAAAGGTGGACATACTGGTGCAAAATGACGTCCCGATACACTTGACCTGTCACAGTTCCTCTGTCAAAGACATGCAGGAGTGTACATGCACCAATCATAATCCCATCCCACACCATCAAACCACGACCTCCATATAGGTCCCTTTCAAGGACATTAAGGCGTTGGTATCTGGTTCCTGGTTCACGCCAGATGAAAACCCGGCGAGAATCCTGTTCAGACTATACCTGGACTCGTCCGAGAACATAACCTGGGACCACTGTTCCAATAATCATGCACTGTGTTCTTGACACCAGGCTTTACGGGCTCTCGTGTGACTAGGGGTCAGTGGAATGCACCTTGCAGGTCTCCGGGCGAATAAACCATGTCTGTTCAGTCGTCTGTAGACTGTGTGTCTGGAGAGCAATGTTCCAGTGGGTGCGGTAAGGCCCCGAGCAAGGCTACCTGTAGTACTCCTCGGCCGTCTGCGGGCACTGATGGTGAGATATCGGTCTTCTGGTGGTGTTGTACACTGTGGACGCCGCGTCACATTTCATGTCTCCTGGAATCGTTGCCATAATCTTGAGATCGCACTTTGTGGCACACGGAGGGCCCGTGCTGTGACCTACTGTGTTTGACCAGCATCCAGTTGCCCTAGTATTCTACCCCTCATAACGTCGTCAATATGTGTTCTTTCAGCCATTTTCAACACACAGTCACCATTAGCACGTCTGAAAACGTCTGCACACTTACTCGCTGCATCGTACTCCGACATGCACCAACACACCTCTGCGTATGTGGACTGCTGCCAGCGCCACCGTGAGACGACCTCACGTCAAATGCACCGCATCGACATACCTCGAGGTGACTGAAACCCACAAACCGCCCACCAGAGCGTTGTTTTACCATGTATCAGCATTATCCTTTATTTGTGAGCATAAGTATATTTGACTGGAGTGTAATTCTCTTAAGTGATGAGTCCCGCTTCGAACTGATCTCGGATGACCAGAGAAGGCGTGTCTGGTGACGGACTGGACAGCCTTGGGAGACCAACCTGACTGTCGCTCTCCATACGGCTCGACAACCAGGAGTGATGGTGTGGGGTGCCGCCATTTCATTTCGTAGCAGGACACCTTTGGTTGTCAACCAGGACACCCTTCCATCACAGCGGTACCTCGACGATATTCTACGCCTCATTTCGTTGTCCATCATGGTGAACCTCCCTGGACTTACATTTTAACAAGATAGTGCCCACCCGCACACGGCGAGAGCTTCTAATGCTTGTCTTCGTGCTTTCCACCCTCTACCTTGACCAGTAAGATCGTGGATCTCTCCCCATCTGAGCAGGGCCCTCCAATCAGCACGTGATTTTGAAGATCTAACTCGCCGATTGGACGGAATTTGGCACTATATCCCTCAGGAGAACTCCCAACAATTCCATCAATGAATACCAAGCCGGACATCTGCTTACGTAAGAGCCAGAGGTAGACCAAAGAGTTATTGAGTTGCACATCCGAACATCAAATTCACTATGGTGACCGAAGTAGAAGGAAGATTACCATTCCTGGACGTCATGGTCACAAGAAGACCGCATGGCACCCTGGCCCACGGGTTATACAGGAAGAAAACGCACACCGACCTGTATTTGCAAGCTGATAGCTGCCACGACCTTGTTCAGAGGAATGGGGTGCTAAAAACATTGGTGCACGGCGCGCACCATCTCTGACGCAGAGAGTCTGCCCCAAGAGCTGGAACACCTCAAAACTGTATTCCGGAAAAACGGGTACTCTGAATGGCAGATCAGACGCGCTTTCCGCCCCACCTCTACAGTACAGCGTGAGGAGACGGAAGAAGTCACGCAGAAAGAGATAGCCACTGCCTACATACCGTACACTGGCGCACTATCGAGGAAAATAGGACGAATATTGAGGAAACACCGAGTAGGAACTGTCTTTTTCCCACCAAGTAAAACTCGAGCATTATTGGGAAGTGTCAAAGACGATCTCGGTATGCGGAAGGCCGGCATATACCAGATTCCGCGTCAGTGTGGGAAGACTTATATTGGACAGACAGTGCGCACCGTCGAAGAACTTTGCCGAGAACATCAGAGGCACACTCGACTTGGGTACCCCAATAAGTCGACGGTCGCAGAGCACTGTTTGTCCGAAAATCACGAAATGGACAACCAACAGACCATCGTCTTGGCACAGACATCTAAATACTGGGACAGCGTCGTTAGAGAGGCTATCGAAATTCGTACCAGGGACGGACTCATCAACAGAGGTTGCGGCTACAGCCGCAGCAGGGAATGGGAACCAGCATTGAGTCTAATTAAAAAGACGCTCAGCAAAGGAAACGAACGGGCGACTAGGGCGGACGAGGCAATTACACCGACGCCAACACAGACGCCGACGCCAGCGTCCCACCAACGGCTGACGCGCGGGCGCGGACCGCGGAGAGAACGCCTCGTGAAGGGAGGGGATTTAAGACGGCAGCCCGCCTCAGGAGCTCAGTTCGTCAGCGCACCTGACGATGGTGACATGTCTGATCGCCGAAATATTGTGCCCGATGGACACTACGGACCGGCAGTACGCCTGTGTACTGTTCGAGCAAGAATTGATTCGCAGAGTTTGTGACATTCTTTGTCTTGAATAAATCATTCAGTTTTTCTGAAATTGTTTTCATTTATCTGTACATGTACATCACATCCACCAATTTCCGTCCCATTCGTTGGTGCACCAGTTTTTAAAAATGTCTATCGGGCGAATCCTTCTGACTCCTATCGATTCAGGACTGGGGAGCTGATAGGCCAGAGCAGTGTTTACACATTTTACATATATTTGACTACCCACTGTGATTTCTCGTGTGCTCGCAGACCGCTGCAGTGACGAGGTGTCCCAGCAACTGCGGCGCCTGTCGCGCCAGGTCCGGCTCAACCCCGTCAAGTTCAGCGCGTGTTCGCTCTTCACCGTGGACGCCCGGCTGCTGACCAGCATGGCGGCCAACATAGCCTCCTACACCATCATACTGCTCCAGTTCGTCCTGTCAGAAAAGACCACCAAAGTCCCGTGGAACACGTAGAGACCATTTACTGAATAACGATCACCATGTAACAAGATTTTTATAAGTTGTTTTCGCTGTTGTTTCTGATGCAATATGTTTAAAACACAATGTAAATCCAATTTTGCTTGTCGAAATTATTTTTAGGGAATGGCATCGATTTTGTTAATATTAGGAAAGCGTATTTATTTTGAACAACGAATGTTCGTTTACATATAAGCATGAAACAAAAGAATTTCTTAAATACAATGTTTGAAGAAATGTTAATGCAATAAACATGCAAAGTGTTAAAATACATCAAAATGTTTACTAGTCATGTACAGTGTGCTTAAAAATGTGTTCCCTACCTTCGTTTTCTCTCGCAAGTTGCATCACTCTCTCTGATCAGTTCCTGGATGTAACCATGTAAGTAGGCTGTTTGGGTTTTTATGTTCGTAATGTCACCTAGCACTCTGTATGAAAATCACTGGCTGTGCTGTGTGCAGTCTGTGGCTGGTTGGCATTGTTGGAATATTCGCCATTGTAGTGTTGGGCAGTTGGCTGTTAACAGTGCGTAGCGTTGCGCGTTTGGAGGTGAGCAGCCAGCAGTGATGGATGTGGGGAGAGAGATGGCGAAGTTTTGAGAGCGCATGATCTGGACGTGTGTCCATCAGAGACAGTAAATTTGTAAGACTGGATGTCATGAACTGATATATTTGAATATTATTAAGGTAAATACATTGTTTGTTCTCTATCAAAATCTCTCATTTGCTAACTATGCCTATCAGTAGTTAGTGCCTTGAGTAGTTAGAATCTTTTATTTAGCTGGCAGTATTGGCGCTCGCTGTATTGCAGTAGTTCGAGTAACGAAGATTTTTGTGAGGTAAGTGATTCATGAAAGGTATAAGTTATTGTTAGTCAGGGCTATTCTTTTGTAGGGATTATTGAAAGTCAGATTGCGTTGCGCTAAAAAATATTGTGTGTCAGTTTAGTGATGATTAGAATAAGTAAAGAGAGAAATGTCTGAGTACGTTCAGTTTTGCTCAGCTGTTTGAAAATCAAATAACTTAAGGGGTTTATCAGCACAATCATTAATAAATTTTTCTAAGGGGAGGTTTCAACCATCAAGCATTCGCTCAATATACTGCCCCTTGTACCTTTTTCCAAACAGTTATAAGTTGTGATGGAACCTTTCGGCGTGTTCCTCTGAATGTGCACCCATATGAGACTTGAAAGCATCTTGATGCGAGTGGAGTACAGGCAACTTAAGGGACATTTTACAGCCCACTGCTTTGTAGTTCTTCAGAAGACCTACCACATCCCCATAATTCTCCACCCTGCGATTCCCTAGGAAACCATTCACTACATCCGGGAACCTCTCCCAGGCTTTTCTTCGAAGTAGTAAAAGCTTGCTGATGAGTGTATCACCACGAAGTAATTTTTTCCCTTGGGGAGGTCAACAAAATTCCACCCTTTATTTTAGCCTCTGAAGGTTTGAGGAACACTTTCTTTGATGTCTTTGCACATTGCTTGAGGAGTCCAAGCTTAATATCAAGGGGAGGCATTAGAAACTTTTCCTGTTTGCAAGGGTTCCTATTTCTGATTTTTCTGGCCAACCACAAATTCCATCCTCAGTGGCCACTCAATAGTCCCAAGATGTCAGCATGTATCCCTGCTATCCCAAAGACAGAGAAAGCAGGGATTCTTTGTGTTTGCTCCTTGTAATCCCATCAAAAATGCACCATTTTGAAATCACCGACTACATCCCACTGATGTTCGGCATATTTTACCACCTGAAGGAGATGCTGAACACTTGAGTAATAGTACTTTACGTGACACAAATGAGCGATTGGAATTGAGGGATACTTGTTTCCATCATGGAGGAGAACAGCTTTCAGACTCTTGCAGGAGGTATCAATGAAGAGTTGCCTGTCGTTCGGATCATAGTTAAACCCAATAGCACAGTTTGTCCATCAGAGTGAAACATTATAAGACAGTTTCATGGTGTTTCCTCTGGTTGAATATGTTGCAGCTCATTCCTAATAGATTCCAGTGCTTTAGTCTCGATGTAGAATTTCTAGTTCCCTGATCAAGTCATTTATCTCATTTTGGTGGGATAGAGAGGTGTAGCATCTTCATCCTCTGCGAAGTCTTCTTCGTGGTTGATTTCTTTATTTGATTCACTACTGACTGCTATCTTCACGCTCCTTCAGTACTGGAAGAGGAGGAATAGGAAGCGCCCATCCGTGTGGAAGGGCTTAAGAGATGATGGCAAGCGTGGATTTGCAAAAAACATTGGTTTTCTTGCCCTCTTATGATGAGACAAGTGAGCAACACAGAAATAGCAGTTGGAGAGGTGACTCTTTGGATCTTGAAAAATTCTAGGTATACCAAATTTCAGTTTCCTGTTTTCTCCTCTATAGCAAGCCTCGAGAGCGGATCTGCAACACCTCCATACAACAGGTAGTGCCCAGTTTTGTCTTTTTCTCCCAAAGGGATGCCAAAATCATTAGCATTCCTTATTCTATGATCCCAGGAAGACACCACACATACATAACAAAAATAGTCTGGATGATGCTTACAACAACGGGAAGATGCCGTTATTCATCAATAATGTGAATCTGCAACAGTTAATATACGGTTGAACCGTTTATTCATCTCTTAGATAAAATGTTCTTAGCTAATGTAATTTTAACCAATTAATTTCATGTAATTGGGCATAAAAAGCAAAGAAACGCTTATGTAAATCTAGGATTACTCAGTGTAGTTTAGCTGGAAGCTGATTCATCCAAAACAAGCATAAAATTCACTTAAACAAGCAAAAAGGTTTGCCTTTTTAGATAGTGTTGTGTATAGCGGCTACAACAAACTGTTATCCGAATTATGCGGACTGCGCGAATAACCAGTGAACAATATACACATGCCTTTACCGGAATTTATTGGTTAATATGTTTAAAAACTTGTCAGAATTCACATTTGAAAGGTCACTGAATTACTTAAGTCTTACTCGCCGGAAACTGACAACTTATTTACAAAATCGTACTTAAAGCACTGCACTCCATTATCACTTTCTTTCAATTCAATTTCGTGAAATAGCGTCAATATTTTCTGTTTGTTTTTTGTATTGTTATTCATGACGGTTCTCACATTCCGGTGAATTAAAGCATCGGCATAGTCAAACAAATTTCGCCATGCATACTCTAATAACAGATTAACCCATTTCAGTGCATCAGTGTGCGTGGTAACGGGCTCCTTCACGAAACACACTGTTCACTACTTTTGCCGTCACATACTTGCTCAAATACAGGTGCATTGGCAGCACTAAATAACAATTCGTGAATGTTTTTGTCATCTGTGTCTTCACAACCAGATATTTTTATACTGAACGAAGATATTCGTCCTGATTATAACAGAATACCTAATACTTTTTTTTTTATTTTCTCGGATATTGCTTAAATATCCAGGGGTAATGGCGAGTTTGTTGTACCCGAAATACAACGTTAAATACACGAATGTTTATCTACATTTTGTCTTTATATAAAAGTGGAAATAAATCTGTACTACGGCGCATTAATGCACTTTAAGTTTAATCCTACCGCTAAGTAGGTTTAGAAATTTTAATTATTAACAGTTGGACTTTTTTGATTTGGTCTGTGCGATTGTTAAAGTATACATTCCAAACAGAACCCAGAAACCAATAGCATAAAGAAACACACAATAGGCAGAAGCACGTAACTTTGAGACTTTGAGCACTTCTAATTACAGCGAAAAAGTGGTTCAAATGCCTCTAAGCACTATGGGACTTAACATCTGAGGTCATCAGTCCCCTAGACTTAGAACTACTTAAACCTAACTAACATAAGGACATCACACACATCCATGCTCGAGGCAGGATTCGAACCTGCGACCGTAGCAGCAGCGTGGTTTCGGACTGAAGCGCCTAGAACCGCTCGGCCACAGCGGCCGGCTTAATTACAACGATGTACGCATTTACGCACAGAGTCGTGTCTGCACAGACCCCATTCATGCGTTACATATACGTGCAGACGCAGAATGTAGTAACAGTAATTACCGCCAACAGTATGGATCAGCTACGATGGTGGATTGTAGCTATTTGAAGTTCATTTTATAGAAGCACCTCTGTTTAATGGAGAACAAAAATCGTATAAATAATTGCGGAATTTTTAAGGTGTTAATAACGTAGATAAGAATTCTAATATCCAGAAGTTAAATAAAAATTCATGTAAGTTTCTTAGTTAACGCTCATTTTAGTGACGCAGAACGGTGGAACTAATTTTTAAGAATCGGTGCAACAGATATACAGGAACAAAAAAATTTACTTTGAATATATGCAAAGCAGCCTCTCCTACTTGATGTATGTAGATGGCGACTGATACCGAAATCTCTCCTTCCTCTGATTTTGCTGAGGCAGCATGACGTCTTTCTTGATTTTACATGGATGTGCGACAAAATAATTATTGACGTTCTTAGGTGACAAACTGACTTGAATCAAACAGTTTTCTCTAAAAGTACGAATGAATTCGCAACAGTATATAGTTCAAAATGGTTCAAATGGCTCAACCTAACTAACGTAAGGACATCACACACACCCATGCCCGAGGCAGGATTCGAACCTGCGACCGTAGCGGTCGCGCGGTTTCAGACTGTAGCGCCTAGAACCGCTCGGCCACTCCCGCCGGCAGTATATAGTATGAAAGAAGATTCAGGTGAGATTAATATTTTAACTTTCCTCAAAATCATCGATTTTTTTGTCGCGTATGTTTACAGTACCTGATACTTGCACTGGTGAGGACAACTTCCACCGTCAAGGAACACAACTCGATGAAACTCCGTTACAGACGGCACTTTGAAGGCTACGTTTAGCGCCGCCACCTATCGCAACTTCATGAAACTATACTGGTCAAAACGGCAATATTCCATGATGCCCCAGAACAAATTCCACATTTTATCAACCGAAATTGACGAGTAAAATATGTCTTCTATTACTTATTTAACGCCCCACATAGATTAACTTTTGAGGTTGTCATACTTCAATATTTCAAAAGCAGGTGATGGCCTTTTAAATTTGTGTTTTTGAAAAGTTTGACAACAATGTTTCGTTGATCCGCCTGGCAACTAAACATAGTTTGTCAATGATAACTGATGTTAAGTGCATCCGGTTTGCAAGTAAGCAACGTTAAGTAACCATTGGGGTATTTTTAAGAATAAAAGTTTAGATCGAATTTACGGTTTTAAGAGTACGTCTTTAAAAATAGTTGAAAAGAATGACTTATCTGAATAAAAAAGTTTAATGGATGTACTTGAAGTATCTTATTTATGAGAATTTATTGAAACTATACTGTCCAGTTTCTCGAAACAACCAACTTGTCCCTTACCATTGTTTACAGCCGAGGACCTGAAATGTGTTAGCTTAACTGACGTTGGTCCCTTCTACACTGAGGCAATATGCACATATACAGAGGGCGGTGATATCACATGCACAAGGTATAAAAGGTCAGTGCATTAACGGAGGGCGTCACAATGAACGACGCCCAGTGAGGACAGCTCACCCTGTTAGGTCCACTGCACCCACTAACGAGGTCCCCGCAGGAACAGCAGCTCCGCTGCTTAGACTGCCTTTACACCTGGCTTATGTAGCCAGAGTTTTAATGCGAGTGCGAGTGGAGCTGTCATTGGTGCTCAGGTGTTTCACGTGAAAAGGTTGCCGGCGTAATTATGACCGCACGACGGAAATTAACAGACTCTGAAAACGTAGTGGTAGTTGGAGTTAGACGCATGGGACATTCCATTTCGGAAATCGTTAGGGAATTCCATATTCAGAGATCCACCCTGTCAAGAGTGTGTAGAGAATACCAAATTTCAGGCATTACCTCTCAACCACTGACAGCGGAGTGGCCGACAGCTTTCACTTCACGACTGAGAGCCGCGTCGATGGCGACATGTCTGATCGCCGAAATATTGTGCCCGTTCGACACTGTGGACGAGCAGTACACCCGTGGATTGTTCGAGCAAGAAATACGCCGGGAGAAACTGAAGAATCTATGTGTCTGTTGACTCTTCTAAGAAATGTATGCTCTCGGAACCTTAATAATAGACGCAGAATTCCACGTTTGCGACGTCTGCCACTGGAGTTAGTTTATTATCTCTGTAATGCTTTTGTGGTCACTAAAAGAATCTGTGACGAAACGTGTCATCTTTCTTGAGTCTTCTCTATTTCCTTTACCAGTCCTATCTGGTATGGATCCCATACTGGCGAGCAATATTCAACTTCTATCAGCCGGGAAAAGAAATTGTGCCCAGACTGCATCAGCAGCAGCCTTGAAGTCTTTGCCGCATCCATGTCATCGCCGCCATTGGCAGCCAACACTTTGCCACCGCCTCTGTAGGACCACCCGCCATTGCCAAAGTCTGCCATCCACCCACCGCTGCTCTCCAACCTTCGGTTCAGGAGCTAGACTTTGGGTAATTAGCTACCCGCCACAATGGAGAAGATGCTACGGGGCCGCAACCAGTGCTTGGCTGCCGCTGTCGACTCAGATCGATGTGCCTACGGCAGCAACTCATTTCGACGCTTTCTGGCAGTGTGTGCATCCCACACACTACATTGGCTCAACTACTGCTACAAGAAACTACATTACGGGAGAACACCAAATTGCGTCAGAGGTGAGAGCACTTCTAAATGAGTGTCCCATCTAAATAAATTAATAAAGAACTGTTTACATCCACTGCTTGTTTGTCTGCAGCTCTTCCACAACGTCATCCCCGTCTCCCAAACGACCTATAGACCCATGAAGCCCATTTGGCCTCTAGTGTGGGGCATCTTGCTGCAGCGCTACAGTAGATGTTCTTAGCGAAGGGAATCGATCATGTCGCGCCGATGACATGGCAGGACAGAGGCTGGCTGACGAAAGAAGTTGACTGTCCTCGCAACTTAAAAATTACCACTTGTTGGGGAGGGTTCGAAATGAACTGGATAACGAGTGTATGCGCGTTAGATGGAAGAACCAGACCGAGTGAGCAAAATAGAGGGTCAGGAGTAGTGCAAGAGCCTTCACCACATAATAGCTGAAACTAAGATTAGTTTATTAAAGGCTCCATTCAGCAATGTCAGGACAAAAAAGTGTCATACCGTATTCCGACGAGTATTTTATCCATCCTCATCAACTGAAGTGCAAGAGCCTTCATCATAGTATAGGGGAAACAGGGATTAGTTTCTGAAAGGCTCCATTCAGAAACGACAGGACTAAAAGTGTCATAACATAGTCAGATTAGTATTTTATCCATCCTCAGCAACTGTAGTCGTATATAATGAAATAATAAGCAACCAGTGACATAAAAGACGTTTAATTTCGTTATCGGTTTCAGGCACTTAGTGCCCTTCTGCAGAAGGTTATACCCATCTCATTATTTGCGAGTGACAACAATAAAGTGCATACAGCGAAGTGTCATGGTCACACAGTTCACGTTGTTTGCACAAAACTAGTACTACTTTTGTGCCGACACTGTGAACTACTAGTACTAGCTTTGTTCATATACTGTGAACTGTATGACCACGGCATTTTGCTGTATGCACTTCATTGTTGACACCCGACAATAATGCGACAAGTGTAACTTTCTGCAAATGGGTACTAAGTGCCCGAAACTGGTTAAGAAATTAAATTTTTTTATACAACTGGTTGCTTATTAATTCATCATATTCAGATGCTAAGCTGTCACAAAAGGGTGCATGAAGCAGTATTATCGGGAGACAAGGAGGAAGCAATTGAGAAGTGCAAGACGGTGGTGTTGGTGGTGATTCGGGATAGGGAACTACTTGCTGTTCTAGATTCTGGAAGTGATCTGCGCACCTTGCCAAAAGGCACTTAACTCCTTACTGATAGAAAGGATCCGCTACCGATGTTACCGCTATCAAAAGTCAGAATCATAGATGATGTGGGAAAGAGAAGCCAACCTTTAAGGAAGCGGTTCTGGAGTTCACATGGCACATTTGAATGTTCAAATACAACGTGACTATCAATCCGCTCTCATGTGTTTCATTTCTCGTAGGATGGGTTTGTCTTAGAAATGCTCAAGCCGTCTTATATGCGAAGAAGGGGCTACTAAAAGGTACATTTGATGGAAAACAGGAGACAGTAGCACTAAAAAGCATGCGTACCCTGAGAGTACAACGGTCCGGAAGTACTACACTGAGGTGACAAAAGTCCTGGGATACCTCCCAATACAGTGTCGATCTTCTTTCGCCGTGAGGCGTACCGAGATAGTACGCGCCGGTGTGGTAAACGCTGTGTCCCGGGTGGTGCAGAGGTTAACCTAATTGCCTAGTAAGCAGGACATCCCTGGTTCGAATCACTGTCCAGTACACATTTTCACTCGTCGACGCTGATTCCGCGTCATGTTCCGGTGCAGCTGACGTCACTTATCCATTCCCTTTCCTTTCGTCTCTCCCTCCACCTTCAATTTACATACGAAGGGCGTTCAGAAAGTAAGCTCCGATCGGTCGCGAAATGGAAACGACTATGAAAATCCGATAAAGCTTTGCACAGATGTGTTGGGTAGTGTCTCTAGTATAACCCCAGTTAGCATCACGTCGCTCTTCTCATTTCTGAGCTCGCAGTGAGTGCGTAAAGATGTCTAGAAAATAGTGTCTGCCGCCAAGTACGAGGGCCTGGTGAGAAATTTCGCCTGAAGCTATGCAGCTGACATTACATAACTGTCGTGCTGTTTCGTCTTCACGACAATTCTCAGCCGCATTCTGCAGGGGCAATGAAGATGCTCCTGGATCGTTTTCAAATGGAAATGTTAGATTACCCACAATACAGTCCGCAATTGTCTCCCCCTGAGTTTCATCTCTGGTCACATGAACCGCTGTCTTTGAAGACAACATTTTGACACAGACAACGAGGTGTAGGCCAGCGTGGAGAATTGGCGGAAAGCACTGGCGGCTGCCTTCTATGATGAGGCTATTGAAAAGTTGGTACAACGCTATGACGAAAGTCTAAGTCAGAACGGCGACTACGTAGAGAAGTAGCTGAAAGGTGTAGCTAATTGTTACAAGTAAAACATTTCTGATGTTCACTGTGGTTTCAATTTGGCAATCAATCGGAGCTTACTTTCTGAACAGGCCTCGTATAATGCCTGTTCTTTGCCCATAGTTTCCTGAGCGCGCCTAGTCTCTGAAATCTCTGCTACAGATTTGCTTAATTCGTGCAGCTTTTACAAAATTAAATCTAGCCTGCTCGAATCAGCTACCGAGGTAGGTCATCGCTGTTAAATCTGTTCCTAAAGGTGTCTTCGCTCCTAGCACACCGTCCTATGCGTTTTCTAAACAATCATCCATACTGACTAACTACATTGAAGAGCCGAAGAAGTTGGTACACCTACCTACTATCGTGTAGGGCACGCAGGAGTGCCACAAGAGCACTAATGTCTGAAGTAGTACCGGAGGGAAATGACATCATGAATCACGCAGGGCTGTCCATGAATCCGTAAGAGTACGAAGAGGTGGAGATCTCTTTTGAACAGCGCGTTGCAAGGCTCCCAGATATGCTCAATAACGTTCACGTCTCGGGAGTTTGGTGGATAGCGGAAGTGTTTAAACTCAGAAGAGTGTTCCTGGAGCCACTATGTAGCAATTCTGGACGTTTGGGATGTCGCATTGCCCTGCTGGAATTGCCCAAGTCCATCGGAATGCACAATGGACACATACGGATGCAGGTGATCAGACAGGATGCTTACGTACGTGTCACCTGTCAGAGTCGTATCTAGACGTATCAGGGGTTCCACATCACTTCAATTGCACACGTCCCACACCATTACAGAGCCTCCACCACCTTGAACAGTCCGCTGCTGATAAACAAGGTACATGGATTCATGAGGCTGTCTCCATACCCGTACACATCCATCCGCTCGATACAATTTGAAACGAGACGCGTCCCACCAGGCAACACGTCTCCATTCACCAACAGTCCAATGTCGCTATTGACAGGCCCAGGTGAGGCGTAAAGCTTTGTGTCGTGCAGTCATCAAGGGTACACGGATGGAGCTTCGGCTACTAAAGCCCACACCAATGACGCTTCGTTGAATGGTTCGCACGCTGACATTTGTTGATGGCCCAACATTAAAATCTGCAGCATTTTGCGGAAGGGTTGCACTTTTGTCACGTTGAACGATGCTCTTCATTCGTCGTTGGTCCCGTTCTTGCAGGATCTTTTCCGGCCACAGTGATGTCGGACGTCTGATGTTCTACCGGATTCCTGATTCGTGAAGTGGTCGTACGGGAAAATCCGCACTTCATCGCTACCTCGGAGATGCTGTGTCTTATCGCTCGTGCGGCGACTACAACACTACGTTCAAACTCATTTAAATCCTGATCCTGTCACGGTAGCAGCAGTAACCGATCTAACAACTGTGCCAGACACTTGTTGTCTTATAAAGGCATTGCCGACAGCAGCGCCGTATTCTGCCTGTTTAAATATCACTGTATTTGAATACGCATGCCTACACTAGTTTCTTTGGCGCTTCAGCGTATTTAGCAGCCGACTGAACGGAACGGAACTGGCTTACAGTGTCAACTGCACTCGCTCAGTGGCTATATTTTGGCGAAATCCCCTGAAGAAAATTTGACAAAATAATTTGCCAATGCTTTGGCTGATTTCCCTCCAAAACACCACAAAATACACTGCCTGTAATCAATTCGTCACATGTTCTTATATTAGCAAGTACACAACACAGTGCAGTAACTTTCGTAGCACAAGAAAATGCACAAACAAAAACAATTAAAACCCCTATTTGCCACTCCCCCCCCCCCCCCCCCCCACACACACACTCGCATGTACAGTTTAATTATTGAGTGCTTGGTGAGGTATCTGAATTCGTGAAACGATAGCCACTTACCTCATAAACAGAAAAAAACACACTCCGATCACAAAATTAAATACTGTAAAGTGGCTCTTATGGCTTTGCTTTACAGCAAATTATTTGCCATTGCACTGCTTTTCGGTATGTGTTCAGTACTCGTACTCGTTACTTCGCTGCATCTGCTGCGGTTTCGTCTTGCCCAGCTCAGATTCCCTCACATAGGTTAGCGGGTAGTTCCTTCGCAAATCTTGGCAGACGTCGCTCTGTGTACGGTTACTAATGTTCTCCTTCTTCACTGCCACACATCTTCCAGTGTGACAGTTTCTTTGGCACTGTTACAACATACCTGGTGACGCTGAAATAAGACAAAGACATTATTTATTGCTCAAAAGACTTGCCTCTAGGCTCTGTTGTCACCTAGAACATTCTGAATAACAGCTTGAATGGGTTTCACGCTCAAGTGTTAACTCTGAACTACGCTTTCTTTGACTCTATATGTATACTGTTGTGCGCATTAAAATATCATTTAGCAACATATAACGAATTTTTTGTTTGTTCCGGTAAGACGCTACACGTTTAAACACAATATAAATACACACATCCAAAAAAGTGTTGCATCACCCCAGTTCCCAGAACTCCTGAAAATAGACATTGACTGTGGATATAGTATCACAGAGACAGTCCCTTTGACTTTTCAGATATATCAATAAACTCGCACAAATATGTAAACAACCATGCATGAGCAGCGCCAATTAGACGGAGGGCGTCCGTCAGCCGATCAGTTGCAGTCATACCATCAGGAAGGAGGTACACGTCTCATGTTGTCTGTAGTTCAACAATGCGTAGACGGTCAATATCGCGGTTCGACCGCGTCCGCATTGTTACTTTGTGCCAGGAAGGACTCTCAAGAAGGGAAGTGTTCACGCTTTTCGGAGTGAACCAAAGCGATGTTGTTCGGACATGGAGGAGACACAGAGAGACAGGAACTGTCGATGACATGCCTCGCTCGGGCCGCTCAAGGGCTACTGCTGCAGTGAATGACCGCTAACTTCAGATTATGGCTCGGAGGAACCCTGATAGCAACGCCACCATGTTGAATAATGCTTTTCGTGCAGCCACAGGACGTCGTGTTAGACTGAAACTGTGTGCATTAGGCTGCATGATGCGCAACTTCACTCCTGACGTCCATGGCAAGGTCCATCTTTGCAACCACGACACCTTGCAGCGCGTTACAGATGGGCCCAACAACATGCCGAATGAACCGCTCAGGATTGGCATCACCGATGAGTGTCGCATATGCTTTCAACCACACAATCGTCGGAGACGTGTTTGGAGGCAACCCGGTCAGGCTGCACGCCTTACACACACTGTCCAGCGAGTGCAGTTAGATGGAGATTCCCTGATGTTTTGGGGTGGCATTATGTGGGGCCGATGTACACCGCTGGTGGTCATGGAAGGCGCCGTAACAGCTGTGCGATAAGTGACTGCCATCCTGCGAGCGATAGTGCAACCATACCGTCAGCATATTGGCGAGGCATTCGTCTTCATAGATGACAAATCGCGCCCCCATCTTGCACATCTTGTGAATGACTTCCTTCCGGATAACGACATCGCTCGACTAGAGTGGGCAGCTTGTTCTCCAGACATGAACCCTATGGAACATGCCTGGGATAGATTGAAAAGGGCTGTTTATGGGCGACGTGACCCACCAACCACTCTGAGGGATCTACGCCGAATCGCCGTTGAGGTGTGGGACAATCTGGACCAACAATGCCTTGATGAACTTGTGGACAGTACGCCACGATGAATACAGGCATTCATCAATGCAAGAGGTCGTGCTTCTGGGTATTAGAGGTACCGGTGTGTGCAGCAATCTGGACTACCGCCTCTGAAGGTCTCGCTGTGTGGTGGTACAACATGCAATGTATGGTTTTCATGAGCAATAAAAAGGGCGGAAATGATTTTTATGTTGACCTCTATTCAAATTTTCTGTACAGGTTCCGGAACTCTCGGAACCGAGGTGATGCAAAACCTTTTATGATGTGTGTCACTAAACAGGTAGAACCACACTATAAATTAGGAGAGCCGTGCGAAATTTTCACACTTCTATAGTTTCAAATAATAATAGTATTTGGGCTGAGTATTGTCGTGGGATAAGGGTAGAAAACATCTTTAAAAATGAATTGAAGGACATCGAATAACGATCATGAATTTATGTCACATCCTTGTATACATTTACATGCATTATTGTTTGCAATTTCTCGCTTTCGAATGTAATGTTTACATTTACCTGTTGCTAAATAGAAATTTTAACGAGAAATACGAATATAAAATACAAAGAAATAAATAAATGCGAAATGTATGGGTTAGGATGGAATGTTTCTTCTTACCTGGTATATCACTACCTGTAAATGAATTTTGAGATTTTAATTATACTCTGCACTTTATGTAAGTACATTAACTATAGTAGTAATAGGTAAATTACAATTCAAAGTGACAGTGATAAATATGGTTTTCGTCTCTCCACGTATATTCGTTTAGAAAAGCCGACGTGTACGATGGACAAAGACAATGGACTAACGCAGTCGTCACGGTTATTATCTGTGACATTGCTGTATACAAATTATCCACTTTATAAATACTTTAGAACAAAGAAAATGGTATTTGCAAAAAGACTATATGAGACGGGAGTCTCTTATTCGTGATTATCGTCGTAAAATATAGGTATGGGGGACTGATGACCTCAGAAGTGAAGTCCCATAGTGCTCAGAGCCATTTGAGCCATTATATAGGTATGAAGCTGGGCATTCACGATGACCTATTGCCTATAACACTTAAAAGTCTCTTTTATGTTAAAATTTTCCATAAATAGTACATTTCAGCGCAAAATCGATACGCAAAGCCGTAGGGGGTTTAAAAGCCTTTGTAACGATACCTCATTCATCCCAGTACGATAAGCATGTGTTGAAAAAGGAATGTTGACATGAGAAATAATATATATGATAATCTAAAATCTGAACAAATAAATCTATATAGAGTTAAATCTAATTATGTGTCCATGTGCGTCACAGCAATTCATGAAAACTATTGCTTGTACTTAGAACAAATAATGGCCCTCCTGATAAACGTCCTTGAGGAGTATGCTACGCTCTCACCGTGTGCTGGTGTTCCTATCTCCTCTAACTTTTACATTCCAATTTAACGATCTAGTCCCCCTTGACATGCCAGACCGCTAACTCCTTGGTACTTCACAAGTAGTCGAACTGTCCGTGTGAATGCTTGAGTTGATGCAAACAGCCGCCTCTTTGTGACTCAAAGTTTTCGTACCAGTGGGACATATGTGTGTGACAGATTTTGTTTCTTCTGTTCACAGGGGTATGAAAGTCCCACATTTGTGTGGTTCTGCGATCTAACATTGAATGTATTAACTTCTAGGAACGAACAGGCTCGGTGTTTGGCACCTATTGCATCAGCTCTACATTTACATCTACATCTACATCGGTACTCCGCAAGCCACCGTACGGTGCGTGGCGGAGGATACCCTGTACCATTACCAGCCATTTCCTTTCCTGTTCCACTCGCATATAGAGCGAGGGGAAAACGACTAAGCGTATGAGCCCTAATTCCTCGTATCTTATCTTCGTGGTCCTTACGCGCAATGTACCTTGGCGCCAGTAGAATCGTTCGGCAGTCAGCTTCACATGCCGGTTCTCTAAATTCTCTCAACTGTGTTTCTCGAAAAGAACGTCGCCTTTTCTCGAAGGATTCCCATTTGAGTTCCGAAGCATCTCCGTAACACTTCCGTGTGGTTCGAACCTACCGATAACGAATCTAGCAGCCAGCCTCTGAATTGCTTCGATGTGTTCCTTCAATCCGACCTCGTACGGATCCCAAACACTCGTGCAATACTCAAGAACAGGTCACACCAGCGGCCTGTATTCAGTCTACTTTACAGGTGACCCACTGTTTCCTAAAATTCTCCCAATAAACCGAAGTCGACCACTCGGCTTCCCTATCACATTTATCACATGCTCGTTCCATCTCATATTGCTTACAATGTTACACCCAGATATTTAAACGACTTGTCTGTGTCAAACTGGACTCTAGCAACACTGCATCCGAACATAACAGGTTTGATCTTCCTACTCATCCGCATCAACTTACATTTTTCCCTCATTTAGAGTGTAACCTCCCCACAGTAAAATAATATAAATAATATTCACATTTAGCGTAACTACCCAACAGTGAAAATATGTATATCATTGACATTTAGTGAAATCTAGCAACAGTTTATTATTCCGTAACCTGCCAATAATAACGTGACTAATTTCTCAATAAAATTGTGGCTCACTTATAATCTTTCAATAACTGACTGTGAATTTAAACTGGTAAATTTTGAACGTCAGCAGTGCTGCGTCATGGCCCTGAAAGATCATTCTGAATAAATAGAAAATTCTTACCTCAAAGTCGCCGGATAACGCGTATATATCTGCTCCTATAAGAAATTTTTCTGGCACAGCTCAGTGCAATGTTGGCCGATAGATTGGTCATGTATAAAAAGAAACAACTGATTTTTCTTAGCAATAATCGGGATGACCATGGATTGGGGAAATTAGTAAATTCTTTAAATTGAGATGAGTGATTGTCAAAAGTTACTTTTTATAAGAAAGATTATTATTAAGAGATTTTTTAGAAACATTTACATGGGACTTGATATGACAATACTACATATGCGCGAGGCTGCTTTTACCTTATACTAAAATGCTCAGGCTCCGCCATCGCTCCGCACGACCGGCCCAACCAACTCCATACACACGACTGCTAGCAACAACTACTACAACTGCTACACTGTTCCTACTGCATACAGCACTGCTCTCTGGTCTGAGATTCTCTTACAGCTTACATATCGCAGGCACCGCGTGAGCAATCCATCGAAATTACATCTGCTCGAGTGCGCTAGCAACAAATTTCTCAATCATGGACCGCTTACAAGAACTCGCTGCCATTCGTCACACCAATCAACAATTTTGTCCAAGTCGTCTTGTATCTTTCTACAGTCACTCAACTTCGACACCTTACCGTACACCACGGCACCATAAGCAGACAACCAGTTCGCCAAATCATTTATGTATACAGAGAACAAAAGCGGTCCTATCACACTTCCCTGGGGCACTCCTGTGTCTGATGAACACTCACCGTCGAGGACAACATACTGGGTTCTGTCATTTAAGACGTCTTCGAATCACTCACATATCTGTGAACTTATTCCATACGTGTAGCTTCGTTAACAGCCTGCTATGGGGCACCGTGTCAAATGGTTTCCGAAAATCTAAAAATATGAAATCTACCTGTTGCCCTTCATCCACAGTTCGCTGTATATCATGTGAGAAAAGGACAAGCTGAGTTTTGCACGATCGATACTTTCTAAAACAGTGCTGATTTGTGGACCTAAGCTCCTGAGTCTCAAGAAAACGTGTTACATTCGAACTGAGGATATATTCAAGGAATTTGAAAGAAACAGAGGGTAAGGATATTGGTCTGTAATTTTCCCAGTCCGTTCTTTTATCCTTTTTATATACTGGAGTCACCTGGGCTTTTCTCCATCACTTGAGACTTGGCGAGAGATTCATAATAAATGCAAGCTAGATAAGGGGCCAGTGCTGCAGAGCACTCTTTGTAAAATCGAACTGGGGTTCCATCCGGACCTGGTGATTTATTCGCTTTCAAATCATTCAGTTGTTCCTCTACGCCAGGGATACTAATTACTATGCCATCCATACGAGAGTCTGGCTGATGGTCAAATGACAGTATGTTTGGACGATTCTACTCTGTGAACGATTTATTGAACTTGCAATTTAAAACTTCAGCTTTCGTTTCGCTATCTTTAACTGCCACACCAGACTGATCAACAAGGGACTGGATGGAAGCCTTAGACCCGCTTAGAGATTTTACGTAAGACCAGAATTTTCCCGGTTTCTGTGCCAGAGCTTTTGCTCAGGTGTGACGGTGGTAGTTGTTGTACACTTCGCGCTTAGATCTGTTTACAGACTCACGAATCTCTACTATCTTTCGCTTGTCGTCAGCCTCTGCTTTCTCAGCATCCTCCGAATTTCGTTATTAAACCATGGTGGGTCTTTTCCATCGTTTATCCGCTTAGCGGGCACATAACTCTCCAGACCACGATTTACAATCTGCTTAAACTTTGCGCATAATTCCTCTATATCCATCTTACTGGAGCTAAGTAATGCCAATTCACGGTCTAAGTACGATGCTAATAACAGCTTATCTGCTGTGTTTAGCAGAAACACTCCCCTAGCCTTCTTGACTTATTTATTAACTTTCACAATTATAATAGTTATAATGACATCATGATCGCTAATTCCCGTTTATATACTGACATTGTTGATAAGGTCTGGCCTATTTGTAGCTACAAGGTCAAATATACGAGGGTTGAAACTTAAATAGTGGCAGCTATTTATTCCAACCGATAAAAAACAGTTAAATGTTTGCACCTCTTACTGTCCTTCAGAGTAGCCACCAGCGTTGTGTAGAACCCGTTGCCAGCGATGTGGAAGGTGTAGTACACCGTTAGCAGTGCCTTTCTGTTGATGGTGCGAATGTAGCGGTCTACTGCCTGTCGAATCTCTGAAACAGTTCTGAAGCGAATGTCACTAAGTGGTTCCTTCATCTTCGGAATCAAATCAAAGTCACAAGGACTTACGTCCGGGGAGTATGGTGGATGGTACAGTACTTCCCAGTCCCATCGAGCGAACAGAGCAGCCATAGCTTGCGCTGTATGCGCCCGGGCATTGTCGTGCAAAATGATGGCTGGGTTGCAGTCGTGTGAAGTTAGCACCCCTTTTAAGAGAAATATACATTTTTCTCATAGTTCTTGTTAGATATGCCATAGTTCTAGAGTTCTTTGTACAAAATTTCAATAGTTCTGCAGAATTTAACGAAGAAAACAATACTCGTAAAAATTGTGGTATCGATACCGTTTTTTGTCGATTTTCGCAAAAAGTAAATTCGTACAACAGTTCTGAGGACAGTTCTGAACAGAGCCCCAATAGTTCTATCGAAAATCCAAATAACATTTTTTTGTGCAGCTAATAGCTTGCGAGATAATTGCAATTTAAGGAGAAAATCTTTTCACTTACTGTGAAGTTGGCACCCATTTTTCAGAAACGTATATTTTTTTCATAGTTCTTGATAGATATGCCATAGTTCTAGAGTTCTTTGTACAAAAATTGAATAGTCCTACAGAATTTAGCGAAGAAAACAACAATACTCGAAAAAAATTTCGTATCGAAAACATTCTTTGTCAATTTTCGCAAAAAAGTAAATTCGTACAACAGTTCTGAACTGAACACCAAGAGCTCTATCGAAAATCCTAATAACATCTTTTTGTGGCGATGATAGTTTATACTGTAACTGCTTTGATGTTAGACCCACTGTCTCCATAGAAAAAAATAAATTCGTACAACAGTTTTGATGAACAGTTCTAGATAACACCCCAAGACTTCTATCGATAATCATAATAACATTTTTTGTAGTTATAATATTTTGTAAGATAACTGATTAATTGTGGTGCTCACTTACTCTACAAATAAATTGTGTCCAGTCGTACGTTCTGATGTCAGCTCTGGATAGCATTGTAAGAGTTCTATCGAAAATGCTAGTAACGTATTCTGTGCAGGTAATTGTTTACGTAATAACTGCATTTAATAAGGAATGCTTATGAGCATTTCCCGTGAAGTTTGTACCCCTTTTACGAGAAATATACATTTTTTCATAGTTCTTTATGTGTATGCAATAGTCCTAGATTTCCCTGCTCAAAAGACGAATATTTCTGCAGAATTTCGAGAAGAAAACAACTCGGCAAAATTTTGGTATAGTAAAAATTTATTTGTCAGTTTGGAAAAAATAAATTTGTATCACAGTTATGTTGGCAGTTCTGGATAGCACCCGAAGAGTTGTATTGAAAATGATAAGAACATTTTTGTGGTGATAATAGTTTATACGGTAATTGTTTTAATCTGATACTCACTTTCTCTACGAGAACAAAATTCGTAGAATAGTTCTGATGGCAGTTCTGAATAGCACCCACAGAGTTCTACCAACAACTATAATAACATTTTTTGTGACGATGACATTATATGAGATAACTAATGTGGGACTCACTTTTGTAATGTAAAAGTAATAAATTCGTACAAAAGGCCTGATGGCATTTCTTAATAGGACCCTAAGAGTTCTACCGAAAACTATAATAACATTTTTTGTAGGGATAACAGTTAATGAGATAATATCAATTACGAGAGACCCACTTGGTCTACATTATAATAAATTGGCACAACCCTTTTGCTGACAGTTCTGGATAGCACCGAAAGAGTACTTTTAGAAACCCTCATAACATTTTTATGGTGCCAATAGATTACGAAGTAGATTGTGTGTCCACTCTGCTGTGGGTGTGCGCCGATGTGAAACTTACTGGCAGATAAAAACTGTGTGCCGGACCGGGTCTCTAACCCCACGCTGTGACGAAGGAATATCGTCTCACAATATCCTTTCTTCCAGGAGTGCTACTTCTGCAATTTTCGTAGGACAACTTCTGCGAAATTGGGAACGCAGGAGATGAGGTACTGCTGGAAGTACAGCTATGAGGACGGATCGTAATTTCTCACTTTTATTTTGGAATTATGTGAGACATAAACAATGTTATATTGTGCAGTGCACTACATAAGAAGCTCTTTTATCGGGACTAGGTGGGACCGGAAGTAATCCGGATAACCGAAAATCCGGAATCCGTGTATATATTCTAATAAATACAAAAAGTCTAAATGTTCAGCAGTGTACAAATGCCGGTACATCTTCTTAAGTCTGACTGTAGTAACTGTAGGTGGAAGCGTGAGATGTGCCCGCTTAGATGATTCAAAGAGAGAAGGCTCGTCAGTACAAAACAAACAGACGGCTGAGAGAGTAGATACATTCACACGTGCCACTAACCAGATGTTGTCATACCTGTCGAGAAGCGCACCAGAGGTACAATGAGCTGTGGTGGAGTGCTGTTGGCGTGGTTACTATGCAACTTACTTGATGGGCATCAATACACCGTTATATTAATGTACGATACTTGAGAAACAACGTCATTCACACACTCTGAGCTCCTTAATCACTCAGTACTAGACTAAATTACCGGCCTAGTGATAAGCAGTCTATGTACCTCACCGACTACATATCTTCGTGTGATAAGAAAAAAAGAGAAAAATACCAAGCGACACAAAATATGAATCCGGATAAACCGGAAATCCGGATTAGTGAGGACCAAATAAACGAGGTGCTTGTTTACAAATTTCGAACTCCTTATTAACGTTAATACTGTATCCCCTCAACATAATAACACCTCTATCAGCCGGCCGCGGTGGTCTAGCGGTTCTGGCGCTGCAGTCCGGAACCGCGGGACTGCTACGGTCGCAGGTTCGAATCCTGCCTCGGGCATGGGTGTGTGTGATGTCCTTAGGTTAGTTAGGTTTAAGTAGTTCTAAGTTCTAGGGGACTCATGACCTCAGATGTTGAGTCCCATTGTGCTCAGAGCCATTTTTGAACCTCTATCAGTCATGTACTGAATTAGGATTTAAACATACTACTTAGTTCATTTGTACAATATATTCATTTAAATATACTTACATTTCTACACATTGTAATGACTTTTGACTCTCGCTGTAGTGTAACTCATCAAACTTCCACACTTCCTTTCTAAATAGAACAAATGTTTGCAACAATATTAATGATAGCAATCTCAAATTTATTCGTTACACACAGCACATGTTTTTATGTATCCTAGCGTCTAGTGCTGTTGCCACCTAACTTTCATCCATGAGGGCCTTGGGCATATTTGTATCTGTTAGTGGGTCCTGGATGTCATGAGAGCCCAAAACAATTACTGTTTTACGTAATAAAATTCTTCTGGTTCTTCCTGATTCTAAAAATATACACTTCATGTATAGTAGACTACCTCGTCATTCTCGTGCTTAAATGTCATTTTGTTTAATTTGGGTGCCGCAGTTTCCGTAGAACCTCGTTTATGTAATATCTTTGAAGAACCTGTCGACTGTCGTATGTGCAGGAAAAATGTTTACATGGCACAAAACAAAATCAGAATGCGTTTCAGCAGTTGAAATATGTTTTAATGATGGAGTAAAAATGGTTCAAAAGGCTCTGAGCACTATCGAACTTAACTTCTGAGGTCATAAGTCCCCTAGAACTTAGAACTACTTAAACCTAACTAACCTAAGGACATCACACTCATCAATGCCCGAGGCAGGATTCGAACCTGCGACCGGAGCGGTCGCGCGGTTCCAGGCTGTAGCGCCTAGAACCGCTCCACCACTCCGGCGGACCTGATGGAGTAAAGATTAAAAACAATGAGCAGAACAGGCATCAAAACTAGGAACAACATGAAAATTGTGCTGCTATGGACGCACAGGCAACATGTCACATAAACTGAAAAAGCTGCTAAAAGTATGAAAAAGGAGGCCAGAATAACAAAGAAAAGAAGTAAAACTAAAGAAAATGAAAAGAATGCGAAAGGTATCAACAAGATTATGGAGCAGGAATGGTTTGCAATGTCGTCATTGAGATGAAAATGACATACAAATCTTTAGTTTCAATTTTCTGTAATCAACGTGTTTGCATACAGAGATACTGTTACCGGCATCTCACCCACTATTAAAGCTACATAAACAAAGCTATGGGTGAATAATATAGTGCTTGCCTACACACTGAACCACGTTATTCAACAATGGATTAAATATTTTAAGCTGCAGTATGTTATGCTATGTTCTTAAATTATTAGGAGAAAAAATTGATTCTTAAAATACATTTTTTTTAAAAATAATCAAAACATGAAACTGCTAAATATTACTGGTTTGCTGTTTCAACAAGGTTATAATTCAAAGAATAAAATTAGTTTTTTATCTTTTATTTGGAATAGCGTGTAAGTACATTGAACCTAAAATAACAATTACGTGTAATTCAGTATGTAAGAAAAACATCAATATTCACTGCACAATGTATTCCACATATTTTCAATTTTTTGCACCTAGAGTCACAATATTCCAATTCTTTGATATCATTCCTGAATGTATTGACAGTCTTGCATTATTAAATTCCAAAGTACCAGTAAAAACTACAGGCCGTGATGTACAGGTCCCCTTAACAGCTCTTCTTCAGGATACACTAAAACCCAGAAGGAAATACATATGTAGGGAATTCAGTAATAAATAAGCATAGAATTTATGAGGTGTGAAACAACTAAGACAAATAAGTACAAAAAATATATACGTGAAATTTAGGGCGTAACATGCTCTTATTCTAGTAACTAAAACAGGAGTACTGTGGTTCCAGAAACAAAGATACTAAGAATTAACATAAGAGCTGTATTTATAATATTTAGATATCAACTTTTAGCAATTGCTTACCTTATAAAGCAAAGTTCCTATGTAGGAACTACTTGTTTTGTCTCGTCGGTCTTGTAGCTGCCACTTGCAAATTTTCCTGTCTTGACATACATTAACAGGTGTGGAGAAATTATCGTTTCTTTTGAAACTCTCTGTACATCTTTATACAGGTCATCGTACTGCTTCCAGTAGGTTCTATCGAAGACATATGCCGTGTAGTGTTTGATGGAGCTATTATAATGAATGGCACCAACGAGAGTGTACTCTTGATTGTTGACTAAGATTTCTTTCGTGATCGTTTGCAACACACATTTCTTCCTCTGATTCGGAGGAAACTGATCTTCAGTTAGCGGACAAATTGTTATACTAGTATCCATCATCAAGTAGCATCCGAATTCCTTTTCTTCGACTGCTTCTCCTTTACATTTCTTGCATTTTATGATAGTCTTTAGACCTCCATTTGTGGCATCAACAGCCTCCTGCATGAAATTATAACCAAGTCTGAAAAGCACATACGTATCAACGGAAATATAAAGTTGTTTCACATAGCGTGAATTTAAGCACGTCACACACGATATCTTTTTGTTGCAAATCGGGATATCTTTTAATATTGTCTCGTATAATTCCCCAACATTCGACTCTGCATTCAGAGACAATATTTTTCGAGAGATAACTCCTTTTTTTTAGGAACGGTATCACATATAAAATATCAAATCCCTGCTTAAAATGCTGGGAGTTTATAATTTTTTTGTCCAAATCATCCAAAGCCAGATCCAAAAATGGATGGCTCACCATTTTAATCGTAGTTTTGAAATCATCACTGATTGACATTGCTTGCATGAATAAGGTCATCAAAGAATCGAAACCGCACGTTCCCTTCAAGTTGTAGGTAGCAGATTTGAATTTGCTTGAGGACCCATTTGGGAAAAGTGGCAAATTAATGTCTATGAATTTCTTAGTCGAATTCCAGTTTGAGCAATCATCTAAGTAGTTTTTCTTGCTCTTAGTTTGCATGCTCGATGTGACAATGATTTCATTTTGAAGCTTTTTCAGCATTGCACTCTCCTCCATTTTACTGTTACGGGTCTCTCGGGTTTCTTCTGTTTTCTAAACACAGGATGAAATTTCAGTGACATCCCTGGTGAAGTATGATTCTCGATACTCTTTTGTGGAATGAAATATCTCTTTAGAGTCCACATTTGGCAGTAAATTATTATCTGAAGAGCGTTGAAAACACTCACTATCAATCTTGACTGAGAGTGTTGTTCTCTGCATTCATAACAAGTGAGCTCGAAGTAGGAGAAAACCTGTATTCAAACTACTAAAAATTTTGTTTAACTCTGTCTCATTGCCATCTTCGTGCTGGGTCTCACTTTGTAAGGTATTGTTCAGTGTGCTCTCAGAGTAATCGAATATATGATTGGTTTTGGGGTTTGTTATCTTCAGCTTCTTATTTTTTCCTCTTCAGATTTCTTCTTCACGGTAAGGCAATGATGCTTCAGTTGGTTTGTGCTTCACAGCTTGCTTTTAATCTTGTTTTCCCATCATAAGGGGCGCTAACAGTTTTGTTTCCTCGCGCAGCCACTTCAAATGTTGAAAAATAAATTTGTCTACTCGTAAAGGCAACTTGTCAAAGCCCATTGTCTTTAATTTTGAAAACTGTCCTTCAGTCGCTGCTGACGAACGAATAGATAAAGGAATATGGAAAGAAGGATACATAACAGCTGTCCACAGTGGTATATAGTACATCAGCTCTTTCAGCATCTCTGAGCATTAGGAATGTTGTACGAATTCACATCAAGAGATTGTCATCCTTAGTCTGATTCGCGATGACTTCAGCTTCATTGTAGATACGTTTTGCCCTATCAATACACCCGTTTGCAGTAGATTGCTTAGAGTTCAAAATAGACTCCAAAAGACAGTCATCATTGTTTTCAACATCATCAGTTTTCTGATTCATTGATTCATTCATTGAGAATGACGTTTAAATAAACAGTTGCCCCAAATGGAATACCAGCTGGAAGAACACGCAATTTAAATGTGACTCCCAGCTGGTACACATCATCTGAAACATGAATCGTATACACTGCTATTGATTTGATGACAATATTTGCGCAACTGACTTTGATCTTTCACCCAATATATACAGATGAATGGGTCCAATCCGACTGCGTGAATTTCGTCCCGATAGGTTGTATGTTTTGCGATTTGCAGCTTTTCAACAGGCTTACTAGTTGTTATACCAAATCGTTTGTCCCTTCCTCTTCTTTAGCCTTTCTCAAGACATCAGGATTTGGTAAATTTGGAGGAATCATGTCTCCGAAAGACATATTTTTCGCTTTATCATTTCGCCAAAGAGCTGCAGGCATCCTGTTGTCAACCAATTTAGCAGCTACCTGTTGTCTTCTCGTGCCACGAAGTTGTCTTCTTTTCAGGAGATTAGTATCGTCTGAAAAGTTTGAAAGTCTGCAGTTCAGAATAATATCGTTGTCCTTTTTTGGCTTCTTCAGAGAAATCCCTTCGAAAGTGGCTCCACATTCTGTACATATTCCTTTGATCTTCAAGAAGTACTTCGAGCTTGAACTTTCATACCTTTCGCGCATTTGAAAGAAAAGGCACATGGAATTTCGTGCTGTTCATAAATTTTATCAGCCATAAAATCGGTCCATTTCCCTATTTCCAGTCTTGAGGGAGTTCCAAGCTTCCTCTTTGTTGGTTTTATAGTAGACCATTTTTCTGCTGGCAGTAGTAAGTGAAATTGCTTTGTCATGTCCTTGTTGCACGAAGAACCAAAAACATTCCACGACTCACTTTGCTGTCGTCCTCTTTTTCTTCAACGAAACATTCCAGCCTGAAGATGTTTCTAAGCAGATCATTATGATCTTCAATTGTTGTGTAGATATGTTTTGAAGACATTTTCGAGCCGATGTCGGCCATGGCATCGGACAGTTTTTGGAAGACCGGATGAGACGGAGTGAATTGAATGCCTCTATCATCGATTACTTTAAATTCCTCCATGCTGAGAAGACGTTGCAATTCTGGTAGATTGTACATTTTTATGTGCATTATGGTCTATAAATATCACTTACGCAACAGCACCGACTGCACAACAGCACCGACTGCACAAGAGCTCTGACTTAACGAGCGTAATGATTAGCCGCATGAGAATGAGTTAGTCATTAGGGGCAGATCAAGGAGCGAAATGCAGCGCTGGCGGGCGCCTTCACACGACGCGGCACGCGCCACCCAAACAGTGCTGCTGTAGTTGTCATTAGCTTTGATGCTACCGCGAGAAGCTTTGATGCTACCTCTATTGTAACTGCTTCGCTGACGTTACTTGCCGATTGTTCAGAAGACGCAGTTCACGTGTTCATTGTTTCCAGATGTAGTGCCACGACTTTTGCATTGTTGCTGTGCTTTGTTTATTATTTTTTGGTCTTGAGAGGTCTCAGGGACGTATCATAGTTTTTATTGTCCTTCCATCGGGCGCAGCTGTTCAGATTGATATATGTCGAAATCTTCTGTAAATTACTTTTCAACAATTTGCATTATTGGCGCCTTCTCGTTAATAGCTTCCTTCTCCGTATGCTTTTCATTGTTGTGTGATTCTGTAAATTACTTGCCAACAATTGGCAGCACTGGCGCCATCTCGTTATAGCTTCCTTTCTCTATATGTCTCTCATTGTTGTATGATTCAGCATCGACGCTAATGCTCTCTTGATGAGATATGAGCCGATTGCTCGTTTTTATCCACTGTGTCCATTCGTATTTCATTTCAGCAATTAATTTATTTGTTTATGAACGTAGTAAGTAGTACAAAGCTAATCCAGAATGTAAAATGCTCTTAAATTCTGTTTGAACTGTTTAATCGCCAGTGTCCGCTGTCTCAACGTCAAATATCAGACTAATACACTGCACCTGGTTTCGTTATTTTATAGGAATTTTATTATTTTTAAGTGGGATGTACTAGATCATGTTGAAGAAATTCAAAGCATATTGTTCGAAGAGGATAATATTATTCGAAATTTACCTGGACCAATAGGCGCAGCCAAAGCAGCCTTTCTGATGCTGTAATTTCCTCATAGATAACGATATTTGTCTATCGTAGTTTTGTATTCCAATCAGCATTTTGAGAGCGTCAGAGCTTCATTTCAGCGTGAGAGAGAGGTAAAATCAATAGATGTTATTGAATTGAAAGCCTTCATCAGTCTCTTGTTTTTAATTGCTGTTAAAAAAGAAACAGATAAAGCCTGGAAGATCTGTGTGGAACTGATGAGGATGACATTGAAAAATTTCACGTCGCAAATGAACATAAAACATTTCAAATTTATTGTGGAGTGCCTTAGATTTTACAGTCGCGCTGTTCGTGATGAAAGGAAACAATTAGACAAGCTAATAGCAATTCGGGAAATATTTACTGTGTTTGTACGCAAATACCAGAAATCTAATATCCTCGGAGAAAATGTTACAGTAGACAGGAAGCTGGAAGGATTCTGTGGAAGGTGCAGTTTTCGCCAATATGTACCTATCAAAACAAACAAGCGTGGATTTAAAATTTATGCTTTTGTGGATTCTTAAGTATTTTACCTGTACAATTTGGAAATATACGCTGTGTTGCAACCAGAAGGATTTACTAACTGAGCAATAAACATTTTGATGTTGTTCTGTGACTGTGTAAACCTATACATCAGTCAGGTCGAAATGTGAAAGTGGACAACTGGTTTACTAGTATTGGAATGATAATAGAGCTATGAAGGGAGAATTTTTCTTTTGTTGGCACGATGAAGAAAAACAAGCGTGAGATTTCTATAGAGTTTGCTATCAGTAAAAGAATGGCTGCCCACAGTTCCTGTTTTGGCTTCCACAAGACTTAACTCTAGTTTCCTCCGTACCTAAAAAGGGGAAGTGTGTGATCCTGGCATCACATTTGCATGAAGATAATTCAGTAGATGCTGACAGTGCAGATAAACGGAAGCCATCCATCGTAAATTTTACAATAGCGTTAAGTGTGGTATTTTCACAGCGGATAAGCTGTACAACGCTCCAAGAAATGTGCGCCGTTGATCAATGATTATATTTTTGTAATGATCAATACGGTTGGAATCTATGCACAAGTGATATATTGTGGCAACAGTAAGAATTGTATCAGAAGGAAAGGGTTCCTGAATCAGCTATGTTATACGTTGTTGTTTTCTTCGCTATATTCTGCAGAACTATTGAAATTATGTACAAAGAACTCTATAACTATGGCATATCTATCAAGAACTCTGAAAAAAATATACATTTCTGAGAAAAGGGTGACAACTTCACAGTAAGTGGAAAGATTTTCTCCTTAAATTGCAATTATCTCGCAAACTATTAGCTGCACAAAAAAATGTTATTTGGATTTTCGATAGAACTGTTCAGAACTGTCCTCAGAACTGTTGTGCGAATTTACTTTTTGCGAAAATCGACAAAAATGGTTTCGATACCACAGTTTTTGCGAGTATTGTTGTTTTCTTCGTTAAATTCTGCAGAACTATTGAAATTTTGTACAAAGAACTCTAGAACTATGGCACATCTAACAGGAACTGTGAAAAAATGTATATTTCTCGAAAAAGGGGTGCTAACTTCACACGACTCTGGGTTGCGCAGGAAGTTTCGCCGCTTCTTTCGCAAAGCAGATCGCAGGTGGTGCTCCAAAAACGAACTGTAATACTGTGCACTGACGGTCTACCGTGGAGGAACTTTATGCGTTAGGATAACATCATCCTGTTTCGAAAACATAGTGACACCATTACGTTAGACCGCTCGGTCACAAGTGACTGTGTTTCCCTCGATTGTGGGCACGCCGGTGACGTGGGACGGGCGAGTCCATTTGCTCGAAGGTAAAATAGGTATGTCAACAGCGTGTGCTGTCAGCGACAATAGTAGATTCCATTATATAGTGTCTCCACAGCAGTTTTGCTGCTACTTAAGTCCCAACCTACGTATTTCTATTGCGTGTTGGCTGCCGAGCTAACAGCTCGAGACAGTTTTCTGAAAACGAGTTCAAAAGTATTTCGCAAGACTGTCTGTCTGTACCCCCGCAATGAAAACGTGGACATCCCAGTCTATACTTGGTAGATTAAAGTCGCCGCCAACTAGTATTGTATGATTTGGGTATTTACGCGCTACTGAATGTAAATTGTCTTTGAATGACTCTAGAACTGTCACAGCAGAATCGGATGGCCGGTAAAAGCAGCCAACAATTAACTTGGTTTCACCTACACCTGATAGACGCGACCAGATGACTTCACTGTCATACTCAACTTTGACCTCAAAAGAGACAATATTTTTGTCAACTGCAACGAACACTCGCCCTCCTATGGCCTCTAATCTGTCTTACGCCCCACGACTCGCTAAATATCTCAGACCATTCCACCTCGCGTTTCAGCCAGCTTTCGGTCCCAAGAATAATTTGAGGGCGAGAACTTTCCTGGAGGGCAGTAAATTTGCTTAAATGTTTCAGTTGTGCCTTGTGTGCCTTGTGTTTTGGCGGTTTTATGTAATTTTTTCCTGTCTGCAATAAATACGCTTAGTAAACGTATTTAACGCCTATTTAAAAATTGCTAGAAATATACAGATTTATGCATGTATTTATTGATAAAACACTTTTAAATTCGTTTATTGTCTTATTGCCAGCGATTGTAGAGAACTGCTATCTGTGCCTTTTATTAATATTTGTGTCCAAATTTATATATTTCATTTGAAGCTGTAATCTTATTTTGTTGCCTTGATCTGATATAAAATGGAAAACTTTACAAACTCCTTTTTTTATGAATGTTTGTCTTTCCCCTTGTCTTTATATTTCTCCCAGTTGAAAGTTGCCTTACAAGAACAAATTGAAAGGAAAACTGGTCACATTTTCCTCTGTTATTACAGTTCCACATTTCCAGAAAAAAAGAAAAGAGACGTTGCCTCCATTTGAGTGACGTACTGCTAGTAGCATATCTTCCTATCCGCTCGTCGAACAGGGCCACAGCGCCCATTTCAGATGTGTAGCGTGCTACGGATGTAGGGACGAATATATCTGAGTTGTACCATTTTTTTTTTTTTTTCGTGACGAATCATTTCTTTTGGGTGGTGACCAGTCGACAAAACTGTAACTTGCATATTATATTGAACTTTTACTGTAGATACACATCCTTTTGAACGAATGGTGATGGTTGATCGTATGCAGGTGGAAAAAATTTTCCAGCGGGAAGCACAAGGAGGCGATGCAGACAATGCAGCACTCGGAAGCAAGAGATAAGGAGATATTTCATATGTATCTACTGCAAAGTACGTCTGTGAATTTAGCCATATTTTGAAAAATATTATAAAAATGTTAAGCTGTGAGTGTATAAATTTGTTTGTAATAATAACGATACTTACTTTCTTCTTCTTACAGATCCAAAAGCCTAATGAAAAACTTATTTTTAGTGAGACCTGTAGGTTTTGCTGGACTCGAGGTGGAATAAATTTAGGAAAAAATTTATTCCCCCATCTCCCCTCTCCTCCTCCTCCTCCTCCTCCTCGAGTCCACTACAAATAATTATAAAACTATAAACAACAATCGAAATTTAGAAACATGGCCTGACTCAGTATCTATCCCATAAACAGGAAATCAGTTTTTATAGTAATATGCGAAGTTTTAATTAATTTGGTCACTAAACTTTTAAGATATATGACGGGGTTATACGATTATGCGCAGCAGAGCAAAAAATATGTTTTTCCTCTCAGGCACGAGTACCAAGATACCGTTGAGAACGTACATGGAGTGGATCTTGCTGAATCTATAGATTGCATATTCGAATGGCACTAGTGGGATCCCAACAAATGGTAGCAGAAACATCCCAGGAATATAAACCGCAGTCTCGAAAAGTTATGATTCCACTGCTGTCGAATTTCGGCACTTGGTGGAAGAGGTTTGTCCTTCTTACAGGAGGCATAACACAGTCTTCTCACAAACAAACAACATTCAAAAGCTATTTCTGATTGAGAATGGCCGGCCGCTGTGGCCGTGCGGTTCTAGGCGCTTCAGTCTGGAACGGCGCTGCTGCTACTGTCACAGTTTCGAATCTTGCCTCGGGCATGGATGTATGTGATGTCCTTAGGTTAGTTAGGTTTAAGTAGTTCTAAGTGTAGGGGACTGATGATCTCAGATGTCAAGTCCTATAGTGCTTAGACCCATTTGAACCATTTAAAAAAAATTTTTTTTTTTGATTGAGAATGCGGCTGCATAATGTTTTCTGATATAGTGGATGTAGATGCTATTACTCCCATTCACTTTCATTAAAATTCGAATCAGCTGAATATCCAAGAATGTAGTACACTTAATGACTATCTGGCAGCCACGGCATGCCGCCTTTATGATGTTGCAGTTTCAGTGACCAGCAGTGTCTACATGTTGTAACAAAAGAAAAGGTTTGGTGAGACTTCCGGGAAACATTCCTGGCGCGTAGTAGAGGAAAATACGTTGTATGGAGATAGGACAGGAGACGCTTTATTCCATGTTACAAACCACATTATACAAACCATGAAAGTATACTAATCTTTGGAAACAGAACTTGTCAGCGTAATGCATGGAACTCTTTTCTTACACGATATGTTCAAAATGTCCCCGATTAGCAATAATACTTGTACCAAAATGAATTCCGGATTCGCTGAAGTGCACACTGGAGTATTTCGCATGATTTCGCACAATTTCGCAATACTGGCACCATAACTTTCCACATCTAGTACTAATGATCTGACGCGCAAGAACTTTTAAACGTCTTCACAAATAAAAATCTAGGCGTTGATATATGTAGCACTTGGAGGTCAGTGGATTAGTCCATCTCTTCATTTCATTTGTAGCTGAACGAGTTACAACAATCAGACATAACCAAGACAGCATTTTAAACATTTCATCTCATTAAGAGTTTCATGTAGCATCCTGGGCAGGGTCTTCTTGTGTATTTCCCACGAGTAATGTACAGTGAAGAGTTACAGAAAGTTCTAACCAACATTTCAGGAGGTTTTCCTTGGTTTTAAGGAAAAGATGGACAACTCGCAATCAGCTCCTTTGTTTTCCCATCAGCTTAAAAAAATGTTCAAATGTGTGTGAAATCTTAAGGAACTTCACTGCTAAGGTCATTAGTCCCTAAGCTTACACACTACTTAAACTAAATTATTCTAAGGACAAACACACACACCCATGCCCGAGGGAGGACTCGAACCTCCGCCGGGACCCCATCAGCTTCACACACACATACACACATGGGACGAGCGGTTGCATTCACGACAGTCTAGAACCAAGCTAGAGATTGCTCTGCTGCCCGAAATAACGGTGGAATATCGAATTTTCATCTGTCGGGACACAGCACTTGTGAGGGGATCACACACTGCGTCCAGAATTTTCAGCAATGGCAACAGTAACTTATTCAACAATTTATGGCGCAATTGGCCGTCGGCCTCTTCCAGAAGCAATTCCCAAATCGACACTGAAATCGAACTTCCTAATGACGGGGCGGAAAGGGGACCTCTCTGTATTCCTTTCATGCGTCGATGCTCGCTAAGAGCTGCAGCACTGCTGCTGTTGTTTTGATGAAACAGGTTTCCGAGTAAAGCCCTACTCACCTTGTCCAGACCCTTGTTCACAGCCTGCAGCCGTAACGCACGCTGAAGCTTGTGGTTCAAACCTACGTCGTCATACCAGTACCGTCCCGTAACGGCACGTCGTGACAACAACTCTACTAAGAAAGCAAATCTTGCAGCACACAGTAATATCAAAACATAATTAATGTAGAGCAGTGAAATTTCGGGAATACGTTTGTCAGGGTAACATGCACTACTGACCATTAAAACTGGTACACCAAGAAGAAATGCAGATGATAAACGGGTATTCATTCGACAAATATATTATACTAGAACTGACATGTGATTACATTTTCACGCAATTTGGGTGCATAGATCCTGAGAAATCAGTACCCAGAACAACCACCTCTGGCCGTAATAACTGCCTTGATACGCCCGCGCATTGAGTCAAATAGAGCTTGGATGGCGTGTACAGGTACAGCTGCCCATACAGCTTCAACACGATACCACAGTTCATCAAAAGTAGTGACCGGCGTATTGTGACGAGCCAGTTGCTCGGCCACAATTGACCAGACGTTTTCAGTTGGTGAGAGATCTTGAGAATGTGCTGGTCAGGGCAGCAGTCGAATATTTTCTGTATCCAGAAAGGCCCGTGCAGGACTTGCAACACGCGGTCGTGCATTATCCTGCTGAAATGTAGGGTTTCGCAGGGATCGAATGAAGGGTAGAGCCACGGGTCGTAACATATCTGAAATGTAACGTCCACTGTTCAAAGTGCCGTCAATGTGAACAAGGGGTGACCGAGACGTGTAACCAATGGCAACCCATACCATCACGCAGGGGTGATACGCCACTATGACGATGACGAATACACGCTTCCAATGTGGGTTCACCGCAGTGTCGCCAAAAACGGATGCGACCATCATGATGTTGTAAACAAAACCTGGATTCATCCGGAAAAATGACGTTTTGCCATTCGTGCACCCATGTTCGTCGTTGAATACACCATCGTAGGCGCTCCTGTCTGTGATGCAGCGTCAAGGGTAACCGCAGCCATGGTCTCCGAGCTGATAGTTCATGCTGCTGCAAACGTCGCCGAACTCTTCGTGCAGATGGTTGTTGTCTTGCAGACGTCCCCATCTGTTGACTCAGGGTTCGAGACGTGGCTGCACGATCCGTTATAGCCATGCGGATAAGATGCCTGTCATCTCGACTGCTAGTGATACGAGGCCGTTGGGATCCAGCACGGCATTCCGTATTACCCTCCTGAACCCACCGATTGCTTATTCTGCTAACAGTCATTGGATCTCGACCAACGCGAACAGCAATGTCGCGATACGATAAACCGCAATCGCGATAGGCTACAATGCGACCTTTATTAAAGTCGGATACGTGATGGTACGGATTTCTCCTCCTTACGCGAGTCATCACAACAACGTTCCACCAGGCAACACCGGTCAACTGCTGTTTGTGTATGAGAAATCGGTTGGAAACTTTCCTCATGTCAGCACGTTGTAGGTGTCGCCACCGGCGCCAACCTTGTGTGAATGCTCTGAAAAGCTAATCATTTTCATATCACAGCATCTTCTTCCTGTCGGTTAAATTTCGCATCTGTAGCACGTCATCTTCGTGGTGTAGCAATTTTAATGGCCAGTAGTGTATTTAACTGATTAACATTGCAAGATCACAGTTTAAAGAGTGCGCGATATAAGCCTTTGCAAATGTGCAATGCTGGTACGTAAAAACCGGTGAAACCCTCAGAATGTTGAATGCGAGCCTGCAGACGTAAGGTACAGTTGGTAGATGTCAGTTTGTGGGATGAATATCCCTTGCTGTTGCATTTGATCGGTCAATACAGAGGAGTTTAATGCTGTTTCTGGATAACGCTGGAATTGTCATCCGATGACATATCATATGTACTCCATTGGAAGCAGATCTGGAGATCGAGCAGGCCAAGGTAACGTGTCGACATTGTGTGTTTGGGTTACAGCAACGGTATGTGGGTGAGCGTTATCTTGTTGGCAAGCATCCCCTGGAATGTTTTTTGTGATTGGCAGCTCAACAGTTCGAATCAACAGACAGACGTTCAGATTTGCAGTTAGATTCAAATGGTTTAAAGGGCTGTGAGCACTATGGGACTTAACATCTGAGGTCATCAGCCCCTAGAACTTAGAACTACTTAAATCTAACTAACCTAAGGACATCACACACATCCATGCCCGAGGCAGGATTCGAACTTGCGACCTTAGCGGTCGCGCGATTCAAGACTCAAGCGCCTAGAACCGCTCTGCCACAGCGGTTGGCTGCAGTTAGGGTGCGTGGGATAACCTCGGGAGCGCTCATGCTGTCACGAAATCGCGCTTCAGATCGTAACTCCAGGTGTAGGTGCAGTGGGTCTAGCATGCAAACACGTTGGTTGCAGGCCCTCAACTGGACTGCTACTAACCAACACACGGCCATCACTGGCATCGAGGCCGAAGCAGCTTTCATTAGAAAACACAACAGACCTCCACCCTGCCCTCCAAAGAGCTCTAGCGTGACACCAGTTAAGTCGCAAATGGAGGTGGTTTGCGGTCAGTGGAATGCACGCTACAACGCGTGTGGTTCGGAGATGTCCTTGAAGTAACCAATTTGTAACAGTTCGTTGTGTCACTGTGGTGCCAACTGGTGCTCAAACTGCTGCTGCAGATGCACCACGATTTGCAGGACCGCCGCGCGGGATTAGCCGAGCGGTCTAAAGCGCTGCAGTCATGGACTGTGCGGCTGGTCCCGGCGGAGGGGCGGAGGTTCGAGTCCTTCCTTGGGTACGGGTGTGTGTGTTTGTGCTTAGGATAATTTAGGTTAAGTAGTGTGTAAGCTTAGTGACTGACGACCTTAGCAGTTAAGTCCCATAAGATTTCACACACACATTTGCAGGAGCCATACGCCAAACACGATGGTCTCCCCTTTCAGTACTGTCAAGTGGCCGTCCGGAGCCCTGTCTTCCTGCGCCTTTACATTATCGTGACCACTACTGCCAGCAGTCATGCGCAGTGGCTACATTCCTGCCGGGCCTTTCTGCAGTATCGCAGAAGGAATATCCAGCTTCTCGTAATCCTATTACACGACCTGTTCAAACTAAGTGAGGTGTTGATAATGGCGTCTTTGTAGCCTTATAGGCATTCTCGGCTAATATCAGATCACCAAGTCCAATCTCAAAGGTAAATAACGCTCACAACCGTTACACCTTGTATTTAAAGGAAATTTGATTTTCATTTTCATAGGGGCGCTCTTATGCGACTGGTGCAGAACTGGGACAGACATCATATTTCAGATGTAGAAACACGCCTGCCAGCTTTCGTTTATGTTGCACAACTCCTCCTTGATGCTGCGATTTTTTTCCGTCTGTGTGTAGTAAGGTGTCCCATGTGGAATGGTCAGTACTCAGGGATGTGACAGGAACGATCAACTGAACCAGAAAACTTTGTATGGACAGATTCTCTATGCTGAATGCATATACTGAGATACTACACATTTAATGTACATTGTTATTTATTTATTTAATT
Organism: Schistocerca americana; assembly: GCF_021461395.2. Lineage (NCBI taxonomy): Eukaryota > Metazoa > Arthropoda > Insecta > Orthoptera > Acrididae > Schistocerca > Schistocerca americana. The sequence continues at coordinate 247,666,043 of NC_060123.1, read as the reverse complement.
GATTGTCTGGGTTACACATGTACGCATGTACAACAAAAAAATGGTTCTGAACACTATGGGACTTAAATGAAATTTCCACTCTACAGCGGACTGTGCGCTGATAGGTAGGTAGGTAGGAGACGAGGTACTGTCTGAATTAAAGCTGTGAGAACGGGGCGTGAGTCGTGCTTGGGTAGCTCAGTCGGAAGAGCACTTGCCCGCGAAAGGCAAAGGTCCCGATTTCGAGTCTCGGTCCGGCACACAGTTTTAATCTGCCAGGAAGTTACTATGGGACTTAACATCTGAGGCCATCAGTCCCCTAGAACTACTTAGACCTAAATAACCTGAGGACATTACACACATCCATGCCCGAGGCAGGATTCGAACCTGCGACCGTAGCTGTCGCGCGGTTCCAGACTGAAGCGCCTAAGACCACTCGGCCACCCTGGCCGACAAGCATGTACAAGTTTGTAAACGTTTCGACACGCGTTTTACGAAGTATCAGTTGAAAAATAACTGGATGGTTGGTTTTGGGGAAGGAGACCAGACAGCGTGGTCATCGGTCTCATCGGATTAGGGAAGGATGGGGAAGGGAGTCGGCCGTGCCCTTTCAGAGGAACCATCCCAGCATTTGCCTGGAGTGATTTAGGGAAATCACGGAAAACCTAAATCAGGATGGCCGGACGCGGGATTGAACCGTCGTCCTCCCGAATGCGTGTCCAGTGTCGAACCACTGCGCCACCTCGCTCGGTGAAAAATAACTGTTTTTGACTCTTTTATCTCCTTTAAGCATTATCGTACACGTCACATTACAGCCGTTGTACAGTTCACAACAAATGTTCGTATACCCCATCGTCACCTTCAACGCATTCCTGCACTCTTGGGAGAACGTCTAGTCTTGCTTGTGTGAGTGGATCTACACGTTCTATAACGAGGGCAACAGCGTCCATGGTGCGACCAAGCAGTTCATCTCGCGTATTTATCTTTCGTTTATACACTTCAGCCTTCATCAACCCCATAAACAAAAATCTGAAGGCGCAAGATCCGCCGAGCTTGGTGGGTAGTTAACTGTACAACGACGACCAGTCCAGTGTTTAGGGTAAGTACGGTTGAGACGTCCCCTCACATCTCTGGTATTATGCGGAGGGGTCCGACTTGTTGGAAGTACATTGCAGTCCGCTTTGTCAAAGGAAGGCGCTCATGGCGTTCAACATGCGAATTTTCCAAAAAATACAAGTAATTCTGTCCCGTCATTCGCTCTTCAAAAATGACTGGACCTGTCAAGATGTACGTTAAATGTTAAAATTTTGTACAGATTGGAGCAGCAACTGTAGGATCAAACTGCGCGGCTCCCCCCGTAGGAGGTTCGAGTCCTCCCTCGGGCATGGGTGTGTGTGTGCGTTGTCCACAGCGCAAGTTAGTTTATGTTAGATTAAATAGTGTGTAAGCTTAGTGACAGATGACCTAAGCAGTTTAGTCCCATAAGATCTTACCACAAATTAAAATTAAATTAAAACGTAGGATGAAATCCTTTTGAAGGAATAATAAACAGTCGATCAGTTGCAAAATGGAAGGTTTATTGTAACACTTTGTGGCGGTACAAATCCCGCTACTAGATGAATATTTCTAGTATGCAAGGATTGTTTTGTGGAGAGCGAGCGCGCTGCATGGTGCGCGATTCGCGGAAGCGCGTGGCGCGCCCGCGCGAGATTTGCAACGGTCGGTGGGATGGTCTCTGTCGCCGGGCGGCCAGGTGGCCTGCAGCTTGGGGCATTGTTTGGTTTTTCGCGCCTTACGCGAAAACGATGTAACGTGTGGTGAAGAGCGATGCGGTAGTGGATTGCGGTCAGCAATATGCACCTTCTGAGAGATCGATCTTTATTTCAAGTCACGAGACGCATAAGTTATAGTAATCTCAAAATCGGTTAATATCACGAATACTGAAAGATTAATAAAAATAGTAAATAACAAGGATGAGCGAGCACTCATTAAAAACGTCTTGCCATAGTGGATCGACTGCCGTAGTCATATGTTAAGGTTCATAAATAATTAATCCCATAAGGAGCAATAAACAAAGTTTGAGGGAAAATTGTTTATAAAATTCAATAGAAAATTCATGACGCAAAGAACGGCTCTATATAATATTTTGGGTGGCATCACACGTATTTTAAACTAGTTAAGTTATACTATACACTTAACTTGCAATAGTTTTCATTGTTTGCAAATTATTATTAACATTTGTCGCCCATAATTAATTATTATAGATATGAAGATTTTGAGCAGCGAAATGTGTAGATCGCTATAGATTACGTCTGAAAACGGTGCTATGTACAGTTCTATGTTAAAACTTTGCAGCACAGATGTCAACAAACAAATTTGCACTATGTGACGAAATTTTGCAAAAACTAAAACTTGATTTATGGGTGATAGAATACCAGTAATCCTAGAAGTTAGTGTATCAAAGATGGTGTACTTATTTCTGTCGAGGGATGTATGTATCAAGATTTGCAGCCTTAACTGGTGAGATTGGTACTCAAATAACCAAGGGGGTTGACGTCTGAGCGTATATAAGCGAGCGGCCATCTTAGCCAGGGTCGGTGGCGGGCAAGCCCCACTTGAGGGTGGCCCATGTGGTCGTTTGAGAACTGTTTTTCGCGCCGATTTATTTCGACAAAGAGTATTGTTTAATAGTGCAAGTGTGCAAGCATGTATTTGGTGAACTGGAAGTGCTACGATTATTTGTGTGAGTACGATTTACGACCGTTACCAAAGAAAGCAGGTGTTGACAGGTGTGAAAATTACCGAACTATCAGTTTAATAAGTCACAGCTGCAAAATACTAAAGCGAATTCTTTACAGACGAATGGAAAAACTAGTAGAAGCCGACCTCGGGGAAGGTCAGTTTGGATTCCGTAGAAATGTTAGAACACGTGAGGCAATACTGACCCTACGACTTATCTTAGAAGCTAGATTCAGGAAGGGCAAACCTATGTTTCTAGCATTTGTAGACTTAGAGAAAGCTTTCGACAATGTTGACTGGAATACTCTCTTTCAAATTCTTAAGGTGGCAGGGGTAAAATACAGGGAGCGAAAGGCTATTTACAATTTGTACAGAAACCAGATGGCAGTTATAAGAGTCGAGGGACATGAAAGGGAAGCAGTGGTTGGGAAGGGAGTGAGACAGGGTTGTAGTCTCTCCCAGATGCTATTCAATCTGTATGTTGAGCAAGCAGTGAAGGAATCAAAAGAAAAATTCGGAGTAGGTATTAAAATCCATGGAGAAGAAATAAAAACTTTGAGGTTCGCCGATGACATTGTAATTCTGTCAGAGACAGCAAAGGACTTGGAAGAGCAGTTGAACTGAATGGATAGTGTCTTGAAAGGAGGATATAAGATGAACATCAACAAAAGCAAAACGAGGATAATGGAATGTAGTCGAATTAAGTCGGGTGACGCTGAGGGAATTAGATTAGGAAATGAGACACTTAAAGTAATAAAGGAGTTTTGCTATTTGGGGAGCAAAATAACTGATGACGGTCGAAGTAGAGAGGATATAAAATGTAGACTGGCAATGGCAAGGAAAGCGTTTCTGAAGAAGAGAAATTTATTAACATCGAGTATAGATTTAAGTGTAAGGAAGTCATTTCTGAAAGTATTTGTATGGAGTGTAGCCATGTATGGAAGTGAAACATGGACGATAAATAGTTTAGACAAGACGAGAATAGAAGCTTTTGAAATGTGGTGCTACAGAAGAATGCTGAAGATTAGATGGGAAGATCACATAACTAATGAGAAAGTATTGAATAGGATTGGTGAGAAGAGAAGTTTGTGGCACAACTTGACCAGAAGAAGGGATCGGTTGGTAGGACATGTTCTGAGGCATCAAGGGATCACCAATTTAATACTGGAGGGCAGCGTGGAGGGTAAAAATCGTAGAGGGGGACCAAGAGATGAATACACTAAGCAGATTCAGAAGGATGTAGGCTGCAGTAGGTACCTGGAGATGAAGAAGCTTGCACAGGATAGAGTAGCTTGGAGAGCTGCATCAAACTAGTCTCAGGACTGAAGACCACAACAACAACAACGATTTACGAGGTATATATCGTCGTAAGTGAACATGTGGCGAACTGTGATTTCGCGCCAAAACTGTTAGAACTAAAAGGACAATGGGACTTGTGGTTCTGTTCTAATTGATTGAGTAATTTTAGTTTACAGCAGCCTACATTACTGCTATTGGAGACTCGGAGTCAAATTATTATTAAAGTAATACTGTAAACCGTCTCACCAGTGCTAATTTCATTGTGTGAAAGAAAAGAACAACGCCAATTAATAGTGACTGAACTGTGTCGTGAAAAACTTATTTTAATATAATAATCGCCTAATTCTTGTTCCCTAGCATAAACTGTACTTATGTCTGAGTGAATAATTAATTCAAAAACTATAATAAATGCGTGGGTGTGGAAGTTTACAAACGCACGAAGTGTGGAAATCATCCCCTGAGACTTACGTAAGATCCAAAATTTGCAATAATATTTTTAACCAACATTTGTATATGCACCAAGTGTGAAGTCTCTGCAACCGCACTTCTTTATTATTTACCGCCCTGTCGCATCTTTCACCCTGTTTTCAGCGTTTACAAAAACGTCTTCCTCAGGAGGAAATAGTGACAACCTACACAGTTTAACAGTGAAAACAACGATGGACACTAGTAATATGCACGTAGAGGGTGCGCGGTAGTGAATGACCGCTGTGACGCAAAACTTGTTTAGAACGTTAAAATTAAAATTATATCATTAAAACCAGATCATATTTGAATGTGTGCACATTCAAAAAGTTCACGTAATTTGTTTTTACCACAATTATCTTTTCTAGGTGGTAGCTTATTAGGCTAAACATGATCTGACTTTAATGTCATAATTTTAATACTAATGTTTTAAACAAGTTTAGTACAATTTTGTTCACTAATCATCGCACATCCTTCTCGCTCATATACTACTGCCCCGCTCAGCGCCGGCTTTAGGGTGGGGCGACTCGGGCGGTCGCCCAGGGCGCCGGGGCCCAAGGGGCGCCACGTACTAAACGCATGTAAAAAAAAATTACAATTTACAATCACCCATTTCGCGAAACTAAAATATTATTCAGTCTCATTCAACATACGTCGCTAATCTCACGAATGCGCGATGAATTCGGGGTAGCAGAAGAGAAATCATGCTGAATGCAATCTTCGCATTGTCTGCAACCATCCATGTTTGACGCGGGCTAGCACGGGCTCTACCAAAGCGCCTCTCTTATTTGTTTCAAGAACTGCAACAAGGAAGAGCCCATGCAGCCGCACCATCTCTCGTTTACAACAGAAACTACCGGTCGCTCCAAATAAAATAAAATACAGACTGTGAAATATACATTACATTATGATTTAATTAATACGAATGTATTTATATCGAATATTTGTGACTTAATGACTCATGTACATTAATTAATAGGTCATGCAATGCGTGCACTGCATTCATAGAGAATTCTCCCCTAACTTACTGAAATAATACAGCGCCACACAATGTTTGTTAGACTGCATATGTTGGCAGCGCTACGATTTGCACCCGCATGTCAGGAATTGTCAGTAAGAGTCGGAGGCAGCGGTCATGTTTTCGTGGCTGAATAATTGTGAGTGAAACGAATGTCGTGACTGTGTCAACATTTTAATTTTCTGGTAGGTGCGAAAAACATTTTTATCTTTCAGTTCAGGTTTTTTTCTAGTTACGTATACTGATAGGTGAATTTCTTTATTTCTTATAGATCGAATATTGTGGTCGCGGAATAGAGCAGTGTCCAAGCAATAATTTGTCAAATTATTAAATCATGCCAGAAGAGAAGGAAATGATTGAAAAAAAGCTTTCTGGTTCAGAAAATCGGAAAAGAAAAGCTGAAAAAGAAAAAGTTCTTGAAGAAACTAAAAAGCACATGAATATTTATAAGTACCTTAAAGGAAATTCTAAGGCAAATACTTCAGATATTGAATCAAAAGTCCATGTATCAGCAAATATTTCTTCAGACTGTGAACAATTATACACAAAAAATATACAACCACCTATTGAAGGTGATCAAATTGACCAGCGCAGTACATCTTTGCATGAATCCTCTGATATTTCTCCAAGTCAAAATCAACACATGACATCTGTGGTCGATGAAAGTATCAACGTTCTTGCAATAAAAGAATACAATGTTTCTGATGTAGGTACGTGGCCAAAAGTACTTAATGCTAGAGATATAGATCGCATTATAATATGTGGACCCTCACAAGTATGTCTAAATAACTTTCCAAAAGATGAAAATGGGCGTCATTTCTCTTCAACTCATTACACAAGAAAACTATCAAACGAAGAAACTATCAGACGACGGTGGCTAGTTTATTCTGTATCAAACGACAGTGTCTTTTGCTTTTGTTGTCGACTGTTTGATTTAAAGTCAACTACTAATTTGACTACCACTGTGGGTTTCAGAAATTGGAAACATTTAAGTGAAGCTCTGAAACTGCATGAAAATAGTCCTAACCACAAAAAAGCATTTACTCAATGGACTGAAGCTGATATCAGGTTTAAAGCTGGATTAACTACTGACAAGGAAGAACAAAAGCTAATTTCTAAAGAAAGTTTACGATGGAGCAATGTGCTTCAAAGGTTGATACACATTACTTTGTATTTGGCTGAAAATAATATGGCATTCAGAGGGTTATCAGATAAATTATTTACCCCAAATAATGGAAAATTTTTAGGTCTTGTACAGTTATTGGCAAAGTTTGATCCAATCATGGAAGAGCACGTCAGACTGGCATTGAATGGTGATTTGGCTGACCATTATTGCGGCAAAAATATACAAAATGAATTAATAGAACTCATGGCATCACACGTTATGTCTACAATCGTATCCCGCATAAAGGGTTCAAAGTATTATGCAATCATAGCTGACTGTACTCCAGATATAAGCCACAAAGAACAACTTTCGATAACTTTAAGATGCGCCGACATAACAGAGGATGGCGTAAGTATAAAAGAACATTTCATCTCATTTTTGCAAATAGATGATACAACCGGTGAAGGCCTCACAGAAAGCATTTTAAAAACATTGAGTGATCTTGACCTTAACATTAATGACTGCAGAGGACAGGGCTACGATAACGGCGCGAACATGAAGGGGAAAAATAAAGGCGTCCAGAACAGAATTAAGAAGTTAAATCCACTAGCTTTTTTTGTGCCATGTGGATGCCATAGTTATAATTTGGTATTGTGTGATGCTGCAAAATCATCAGTAAAATCCGTGACACTGTTCGGAATGTTACAAAAAATGTTTAATCTATTTGCTGGATCGGTAAATAGATGGAAAATTTTGACCGACCATTTGAAGATATACACCCTGAAAAATGTAAGTGACACACGCTGGGAAGCTCGAATTGATAGCGTCAAAGCGGTTCGGTATCAATTATGCGAAATGCATGACGCTTTGCCCACGCCCGGGTTCCCGGGTTCGATTCCCGGCGGGGTCAGAGATTTTCTCTGCCTCGTAATGGCTGGGTGTTGTGTGATGTCCTTAGGTTAGTTAGATTTAAGTAGTTCTAAGTTCTAGAGGACTGATGACCTAAGCTGTTAAGTCCCATAGTGCTCAGAACCATTTGAACCATTTGCATGACGCTTTGGTTTCCTTGGCCGATGCTACTGAACAAAGCGATGCTGCGGTGTCACACGAAGCGACAACACTAGGAGGACAATTAAAAGACTTCAGCTTCATTGTTTCTCTTGTGACATGGTATGATGTTCTGTTTCAAATTAACGTTGTGAGTAAAGCAAGTCAGTCACCCACAATCAACTTTGTCGAGTTTATGGGAATCCTTGACAAATGTTGCTCTTATTTGGAAACATATAGACAAACAGGTTTCGAACAAGCTATTGTAACAGCAACTGAACTGGCTTCGGATCTTGATACGCAGCCATTATTTAAACCACAAATGCGATTAGGACGTATTAAACGCAGGCCGGGTGAAGAGGCTGTTGATGATCAAATAACTGGCCCAAAAAAGAAGTTTAAAGTAGAGTTTTTCAATGCACCGTTGGACACCGTGCACATATCCATGAAAGAAAGATTTGAACAGATGCAAGAATTTTCTGCGACGTGGAGTTTCTTGTTTGACATTTAAAAAAATCAAAATAAAGAAGAACTAATACAATGCTGTTCTAAATTACAAGAAAAGTTAACTGTCAACATGAAGTCAGATATTGATGGAAATTTGCTGTGCGACGAAATTTTAGGCCTGCAACACTATCTCGAAGACAGCCAGGCAACGCCTATTGAAGCCTTAAACTTCATAAAAAAGCATAATCTTCAAGAGTTATATCCCAACATCTGGATAACGTTACGTATTTTGCTAACAATACCAGTGGCTGTCGCAAGCGGCGAACGCAGTTTTTCCAAACTGAAGTTGATAAAAACGTACTTGCGGTCTACAATGTCTCAAACAAGACTAACCAGTTTGGCCTCACTGCCATAGAAAATGAAGTTGCAGAAAACCTGGACTTTGCTAATCTGATCAGAGACTTTGCCGACAGAAAAGCGAGAAAAGTAAAATTTTAGTCGTTTATAATTGTTTTTCATTAGGCGTAATATGTTTTGTGTTCAGGTGACTGACAGAAAATATAGGTTTATGGCTTACAGTTGTATTAAATTCAATAAAAATATGGCACCCAATTCAAAATTAGTGTTTTTTCGTTATACATATTACCTCCTATATATAAAAATCAATTGTTGTGTGTTAGTCTCACCAAAACAAAGAAATGGCTTGACCAATTTGAATAATTTTTGTTTTGTTTTGTTCGCTTTAGTACAGGGGTGCCTCAGAAAAGAAAAGAAATATTTGGGATATACGAGCCTGTTTCAACCACATTTTACGCATCTTTTCTTTGTTTGGAACACGCAAAAACAATTTTCTGGAGTTGTTGTAGATGTACAGTGCAGTACTACGCAATATTTTTAGACAATTTCCCAAAACGTGAATGCCCAAACAATATATCACTGCTATACTGACTGTTACGGCAGCGACAGCAGCATGCTGGACTGACGTCACAGGCTACACAAGACTCACATGGAGCGTCTTAGCGGGCTTTCAGATTATTTGGATTTCATTTCCATTTAAAAAAATAAAATACTCAAATTTACGATGGAGAAAACCATGTTATGATCATAAGATGACGCCATTAACCACTTAAGACGATTTCTAGAAAACAGTCAAATACCGTGTTGCAAAGCACTGCCAGGTTCGCTATTTATACAATAAAGGGCGCCAACTGGACGACTCGTCCGGGGCACCTGGATGGCTAAGGCCGGCCCTGGCCCCGCTTGCTGGACGCCTGCACATTGCGTACGAGAGGCTAGTGTGTAAGTAGGCTGTTTAGGTTTTTATGTTAGTAACGTCACGTAGCGCTCTGTATGAAAATCACTGGCTGTGCTGTGTGCAGTCTGTGACTGGTTGGCATTGTTGGAATATTCGCTATTGTAGTGTTAGGCAGTTTGATGTGAACAGTGCGTAGCGTTGCGCAGTTGGAGGTGAGCTGCCAGCAGTGGTGGATGTGGGGAGAGAGATGGAGTTTTGAGAGCGGACGATCTGGACGTGCGCCCGTCAGAAAAACAAAATTTGTAAGACTGGATGTCGTGAACTGATATATATATATATATATATATATATATATATATATATTGTTTGTTCTCTATCAAAATCTTTCATTTGCTGACTATGCCTATCAGTAGTTAGTGCCTTCAGTAGTTAGAATCCTTCATTTAGCTTTCAGTATTGGCGCTCGCTGTATTGCAGTAGTTCGAGTAACGAAGATTTTTGTGAGGCAAGTGATTCATGAAAGGTATAGGTTATTGTTAGTCAGGGCCATTCTTTTGTAGGGATTATTGAAAGTCAGATTGCATTGCGCTAAAAATATTGTGTGTCAGTTTAGTGATGATCAGAATAAGTAAAGAGAGAAATGTCTGGGTACGTTCAGTTTTGTTCAGCTGTTTGAAAATCAAATAACGTAAGGGGTTTACCAGCACAGTAATTCATAAATTTTTCTAAGGGGAGGTTTCAACTGCACTAACTGTACATTGGTGAGGTAATGCTAAATGACAACCACCATGTTGTGCGTGTTTCAAATATTATAGAAGTGAAATTTTATATACCACTGATGCCTTTCGGCTATATTTTAACGTACCGCAGTAACATGTAACCCAGTAAGTACAAATAATTTTTTATATTCGTAACGAGATATTATTGTACGTGTGTATACTATATCTAGACACGTATCCATTGTTAATCTTTTAGCTTGTCACTATTTCTTTCTGAAGAAGACATCTTTATAAACATTGAAACCATAATCAAGAGGTTTTAATAAACCTTCCATTTTGCAACTGTTTGGCTGTTTATCAGTTCTTCAAGAAGATATGTTACATGTGTTCTAGCTCGGAAATCATTCAAAATAGGGTATGAAGTTTTTTGTCTGCGTGTGCTTTGTGCTTGTATATTCTTAGGTTTTGCGTCCTATTACGTAAAATATTTATGTATCCATTGTATGTTTTAACTATGGCAGTTTCAGATCTACTTGAAAATGGCTTGGATGTGAAGACCGAAACCGGTCGTTGACTTGATCAAAGTACATATCAGCAAATGGAGCGGCCTTTTATTTATTGATTTTATTATCAGGCTGTAAAATAAAAGCGAATTTCTGGCTGTGATGCAACGGCGATAAGGCGAAAGAGTTCCCGTTGCCTCAGAAATGCTTTCTCCAGATGTATATTTAAATTTTAATAAGGCTAATGTCGTTAGGAGACGGTCTGCAACAACAATTAGGGCCAGCTTCCATTCCTATAGCTAATAACTTGCTTGCTGGGATCATCAATTTGAAGGCTTGCATATTAACTGTATTGTCTGCTTCGAAAACAATCAACGATAATGACTTTCAAATAAGCTGTATTTACAGAATCGATATGCCACACAGCTTTCTGCGTCAGTTGTAGGTCCACTGTAAAGCGCTATAGGTGATGTCCAGACTAATTTAGAAACGAAAATGATAACAAATAGCGTCCTTGTGCGAGTGTTTCCACTTATTCTTATATACGGAAGTACTGTTTGTTGTTCGCTGTCTCCGAACAGAATAGCCAGTTTGGTGTCTTCACTCGAAAGACAACTACACTTTAGCTGCATCTATGTGACGCACTCAATTCACGAATCAGGTATTAGTACACTTAAGCGTCATGTTGGTAATAAAATGTTACGTAAATTTGTCTCCATTAGAGACGTCATTTACACAATCAGTTGTATGTGTGAAGCAAACCATGTTTGTCATTTATGGGAATGGCCTCGAACTCAGATAGTTCTATAAAGCATAACGGTACCCATAATGTAGAGAAAAACTCCAAAAATAATAGTAAATAGAAAATTATCGTAGTCGTTGAGTGTGTTTGTACCTGAACACTGTTGCGCAAAACTGTAATCTACTAACGCTATTGTGTCACGTGCACACAGTGTAAAATTGTATGTCAGCATTTGTTTTAAATATTTTAAAATACATACAGTAGAAGAAGAATCGGTAGATTTGAGACATGAAATAGTGAAGGCAGCAGAGGATCAAGTAGGTAAAAAGACGAGGGCTAATTGGAATGTTGGGTAACGGAAGAGAAACCGAATTAAATTGATGAAACGAGAAAGTACAAAAATGCAGTAAATGAAGCAGGCAAAAAGAAATACAAACGTCTCAAAAATGAGATCGACAGGAAGTGCAAAATGGCTAAGCAGGGATGGCTAGAGGACAAATGTAAGGATGTAGAGGCTTATCTCACTAGGGGTAAGATAGATACTGCCTACAGGAAAATTAAAGAGACCTTTGGAGAAAAGAGAACCACTTTATGAATATCAAGAGCTCAGATGGAAACGCAGTTCTAAGCGAAGAAGGGAAAGCAGAAAGGTGGAAGGAGTATATAGAGGGTCTATACAAGGGCGATGTACTTGAGGACAATATTATGGAAATGAAAGAGGACGTAGATGAAGATGAAAAAGGATATATGATACTGCGTGTAGAGTTTGACAGAGCACTGAAAGACCTAAGTCGAAACAAGGCCCCGGGAGTAGACAACATTCCATTACAACTACTGACAGCCTTGGGAGAGCCAGGCCTAACAAAACTCTACCATCTGGTGAGCAAGATGTATGAGACAGGCGAAATACCCTCAGACTTCAAGAAGAATATAATAATTCCAATCCCATAGAAAGCAGCTGTTGACAGATGTGAAAATTACCGAACTATCAGTTTAATAAGCCACGGCTGCAAAATACTAACACGAATTCTTTGCAGATGAATGGAAAAACTAGTAGAAGCCGACCTCGGGGAAAATTAGTTTGGATTCCGTAGAAATGTTGGAACACGTGAGGCAATACTGACCATACGACTTATCTTAGAAAATAGATTAAGGAAAGGCAAACCTACGTTTCTTGCATTTGTAGACTTAGAGAAAGCTTTTGACAGTGTTGACTGGAATACTCTCTTTCAAATTCTGAAGGTGGCAGGGGTAAAATACAGGTAGCGAAAGGCTATTTACAATTTGTACAGAAAGCAGATGGCAGTTATAAGAGTCGAGGGGCATGAAAGGGAAGCAATGGTTGGGAAGGGAGTGAGACAGGGTTGTAGCATATCTCCGATGTTATTCAACCTGTATATTGAGCAAGCAGTAAAGGAAACAAAAGAAAAATTCGGAATGGAATTAAAATCCATGGAGAAGAAATAAAAACTTTGAGGTTCGCCGATGACATTGTAATTCTGTCAGAGACAACAAAGGACCTGGCAGCTGAACGGAATGGACAGTGTCTTGAAAGGAGGATATAAGATAAATATCGACAAAAGCAAAACGAGGATAAGGGAATGTAGTTAAATTAAATCGTTCATGCTGTAGGAATTAGATTAGGAAATGAGACGCTTAAAGTAGTAAATGAGTTTTGCTATTTGGGGAGCAAAATAACTTATGATGGTCGAAGTAGAGAGGATATAAAACGTAGACTGGCAATGGCAAGGAATGCGTTTCTGAAGAAGAGAAATCTGTTAACATCGAGTATAGAGTTAAGAGTCAGGAAGTCGCTTCTGAAAGTATTCGTATGGAGTATAGCCATGTATGGAAGCGAAAAGTGGGCGATAAGAAGTTTAGACAAGAAGAGAATAGAATGTTTCGAAATATGGTGCTACAGAAAAATGCTGAAGATTAGATGGATAGATCATATAACTAATGAGGAGGTACTGAATAGAACTGGAGAGAAGAGAAATTTGTGGCACAACTTGACTAGAAGAAGCGATCGGTTGGTAGAGCATATTCTGAGGCATCAAGTGATCACCAATTTAGTATTGGAGGGCAGCGCGGAGGGTAAAAATCGTGGAGGGGGACCAAGAGATGAGTACACTAAACAGATTCAGAAGGATGTAGGTTGCAGTAGGTACTGGGAGATGAAGAAGCTTGCACAGGATAGAGTAGCATGGAGAGCTGCATCAAACCAGTCTCTGGACTGAAGACCACAACAATAACAACATTGTAACTACGATGAATTTCAAGAAACTGTGCAGACGAAAAGCAGTCACTTCCTGCCACCAAATACAGCCCTTCCCCCGTCCCCCAAACCTTGTCTTCCCGCGGGGAAGACGAGATGAGATAGTAAATGTTAAGGATGCCGCATCGATAGACATGTATAGTGACAGCTGCACGAGGACAGATATTCCAGTTTAAATGTCAACACTCGCCCTAAGGCTTCACTTTCACAGATATTTGACGAGTGATAAAGGATTACTACTCACAAAATGAGAATACTTCCGTTGTCACTTCACGCACTGAAATGGGGATCCTCCAGTGGTCTAGCAGTCTGGAGTGTAGCAGCACGTCGGTGTGCTTGCTCCAAACGCTTTCTCCCCCTATGATGAGAGTGGTGTCACATTGCGAGCACATTGGTCTGTTTGGACCATTCTACGTACAGTAGCCACAGTTATCAACCTTTCCATGATTTCCTCAGGGACATACCCTAACTGAGGTGGGGTACCCATAGTCGCACGAACTCCGAAATGGCAGATAATGAGAAGAGTGATCGCGGTATGGAAAGTCAACTAAAATTGCTTTACAGAGGAAAACCGACTATACCTGTACAGTTCACTACAGATTATGCGAAGGATCTTGTTCCCCTTCTAGTTACACGTCGCTACAGCATCAAAGCGTTCCAAACAATTGTATAAAGACGTAGGTATGTCGCCGTTCAAGATATGTTGGACGGTTCGATACAATTATAGACCTATATCAGATCAGCCTGGTGGTTAGACTATTTTCTGATAGACAGCACACGGAAGGCTGTTTTAGAAATTGTAGGGAAATGTTGCAACTACTGGGAAGTTAAGTTCCTGGCAGGGGTTTATCGAACCACCTTCCGACTATTTCTCTACAGTTCCATTTTCTAACGACTTGCCGGCCGAAGTGGCCGTGCGGTTAAAGGCGCTGCGGTCTGGAACCGCAAGACCGCTACGGTCGCAGGTTCGAATCCTGCCTCGGGCATGGATGTTTGTGATGTCCTTAGGTTGGTTAGGTTTAACTAGTTCTAAGTTCTAGGGGACTAATGACCTCAGCAGTTGAGTCCCATAGTGCTCAGAGCCATTTGAACCATTTGAATTACTACGAATTGTGACCTTTCTGACAGGAAATCACGACTCCAGTCGCATAACTGAGACAATACACCATAGGCACGGAATTTGATTAAAAGTCGCTTATGAGGTGAGGTGTCAAAAACCTGGAAATCCAGAAACATGGAATCAATCTGAGACACCCTTTCGATAACATCCATTACTTCGTGTGGATAAAGAGCTCGTTGTGCTCCATAAGAAAGACATTTTCTCAATCAGTGCTGACTGTGCGTGAATGGATCGTCTTCTTCGATGTAATTCATTACGTTCTAACATAGTATATCTTCCAAAATCATACTGCAAATCGAAGTTAGTGATATTGGTCTATAATTCAGCGGATGACTCCTATTTGCTTTTTTTTATTACTGGTGCGACCAGTACAATTGTCCAGTCCTTAGGTACGAACCTTTCAATGAGCGAGCTGTTGTATATGATTGGTAAGTAATGGGCTATTATATCACCATACTTTGAAACGAACTTAATTAATACGCTATCTAGACCGTAAGTCTTGCCTTTATTAAGTGATTTCAGTCGCGTCGCTACACCCAATATGTCTATTTCGAAGTCACTCATGTTGTCAGCTGTTCTTGATTCGAATTCTATTCTATTTGCTTTGTTTCTTTGGCGAAGGAATTTCCGAGAATCATGTTTAGTAACTCATTGGCACTGTGACTGGTAACGTAACCAATCCTATCGTGCACTGAAGATATTGATTGTGTTTTGCTGCCGGTGTACTACACACAACCGGAATCTCTTTGGATTTTCTGCCAAATTTCGAGACGGAGGTTTGCTATCAAAACTATTAAAAGCAACTCACAGTGTTCTAGCCAACCTTGTGTACTGTGTGCCATCAGTTCCGCTCCTTATTAATTTATTTGGTATCAATCCCTTAAATGTCGTCGATACTATTTCTTTGAATTTAAGCGATGTCTGGCCTACGTCTACATAGTTAGTTTGGAAGGAGTGTAGAATGTTTCTTTATCTGCTTCTTATTTATTTATTTTACGGCATACATTGGACCACTTTATTCAATATTATCGACTAGGTTCTTCTTTCAGATCGCGCCCTTCTCTCCTCATTCGAAATCACCCTTCCCATTCTTTGTTTATTAGTTCTTATTGGTCGTGTGCTATGTCGTCCCAGGAAAGAGATCCGTTTCTTTTTCATTGTACTTGTCACTGGTTCTATTTCTTCATAAATAGTTTCATTTGAACCCATTCTCCAAACTCCGTCTTTTTAGTATTTTTCGTTTATACATGTTCTTGCTAACCTTCTTTCTATTTTGAGTAATCTGTCTATTGGTAAAGTGTTGGTTGTTTTAAGTATAGTTTCGCTAGCATATGTTATTTGCGGCTGTGTCAGTCATACCACGCTGTTCACCCGAGTTTTATTTCGTCATAAAATACGCCTGGAGAAACTGAAGAATCACATTTTTTGTTATGTGTGTTCTTGGTAACATGATGTGTTTATCAATTTGTTTATTCTACTCTACTTCTTTCTCTTTTACTGAGTTGTTGGTACACTGCGTTCGTAATACTAAAATTGTTGTTGTTGTGGTCTTCAGTCCTGAGACTGGTTTGATGCAGCTCTCCATGTTACTCTATCCTGTGCAAGCTTCTTCATCTCCCAGTACCTACTGCAACCTACATCCTCCTGAATCTGCTTAGTGTATTCATCTCTTGGTCTCCCTCTACGATTTTTACCCTCCACGCTGCCTTCCAATACTGAACTGGTGAGCCCTTGATGCCTCAGAACATGTCCTACCAACCGATCCCTTCTTCTAGTCAAGTTGTGTCACAAACTTCTCTTCTCCCCAATCCTATTCAATACGTCCTCATTAGTTATGTGATATACCCATCTAACCTTCAGCATTCTTCTGTAGCACCACATTTCGAAAGCTTCTATTCTCTTCTTGTCCAAACTATTTATCGTCCATGTTTCACTTCCATACATGGCTACACTCCACACAAATATTTTCAGAAACGACTTCCTGACAGTTAAACCTATACTCGATGTTAACAAATCTCTCTTCTTCAGAAATGCTTTCCTTGCCATTGCCATAAAATTAAAGTTTTTAAATACGGTTACTTTGCAGTCTGTTTGAGATGCGTGATGGTTTCTTATTTGACGCTTACATCATAGTTAGCATCGATAGCTTATTGTACTATTTGAGGGTGATGGTACCTAACAAAATTTGAGTTCATGAACATTCTCGACGTTGCACACGTTGTTTCTTTCAACAACACAAAACTTGTCTCCGTCGCACGGCATGTCGTTCAGAAGAGGAGTACTTATAGTGGAACAGTGGAAGAAAGAGCAACCAATTAACTGAAATACGAATTTAAGTCTTGAAGTCGGAGAAAATCTGATCCACGTAAAATTATGTACTGTATATGAAATGATGGAAGAGTTCACCTGTGTCTTAACTTCGAATACAGGACACAGTAAATGAGAAAGCATATACAAGATAACGACAAACCCAAGAAGGAAGGCTTTTATTTTTGATCCTCTATAAGTCTTAACGGAATGTCAAACGCTCCATTTGTTAACTCTGTTTCAATAAAGACCATATACCTAGCCGAAGGCAGCACAGTACATCATAAAATTACGAAACGTAACACCATGTGGGTCGGCGGATTTGCCACTATAATCATATTGCGCTTGCTGGAATACTTGCAGTTACAAAAGAATATGGATATTGCTTGAACCACAGATGTTTTCTTACGTTCAGAATCACGCAAATACAACACTAGACAACAAATTTTAATTTTTGTTTACAAAGGCCAAAATAGTTGTCATTTGGAGATGTGTGTGTTGAACTTGAAAATGACAGTTACAAATCTAGATTAACTCGGGTTGGAAGTTACCAAAACTTTCATGTTCTTCGCGTATTACAGTGGGCCGTAGTCTAATAAGTGTAGGACTGCACAACACAGATTTACTTACCAAACATTTGACAATGGTTTTGAGGTTAATTCGATGCCCTGATCACAAATATGGAGTTGTCGTTGGTTGGTTGGTTTTGGGGAAGGAGACCAGACAGCGTGGTCATCGGTCTCATCGGATTAGGGAAGGATGGGGAAGGAAGTCGGCCATGCCCTTTCAGAGGAACCATCCCGGCATTTGCCTGGAGTGATTTAGGGAAATCACGGAAAACCTAAATCAGGATGGCCGGACGCGGGATTGAACCGTCGTCCTCCCGAATGCGAGTCCAGTGTCGAACCACTGCGCCACCTCGCTCGGTTATGGAGTTGTCCTAGTTTTCTAGACACAGGGTATTGAAATTCATATTTTTACTGAAATACTGATACGTATATTTTTCATATTATATTCAAAATTTTTAATAGAGAGTAGAATATCTAAATACATTCATACAGTTTAAGGAGTGCTTAATCCATATCTCACACTACAGGGTGCGTCAAAAATGTATACACACTTTGAAGCGTCATAGAAAATTTATTTCCCGTTCTACAATGTTAAATTTCTGGAAATGGAAAGCTTAAAGTCCAACTGGAAAAATAAATGTACTTTGCAAATGTGATTAATGTTCAAATTGGTGACCTTCAGCATCAATACATTTCTGAGTACAAGTCACCACTGATTCCGTACATCGTACCAAAGTGTCCAATGAGATTTCTGCGCACACCGCCTGAAGCTCATTCCAAAGTGTGTCCAGGTTATGTGGCTTACGTTTGTACACCTCATCTTTTACTGTGCCCCACAAGAAGAAATCCAGCGGCGTGAGGTCTGGAGAGCGTGCAGGAAACTCGATTGGTCCCCTGCGTCCTATCCACTGGCCTGGCACATTGTGGTCCAGGTATGCTCGTACGTCCCTATGATAGTGCGGCAGGGGGTCATCTTGTTGGAAATAAAACTCATCATTACCGTATAATGCACGAATGGCAGGGAATATGGAGTCAGCAAGCAATGTTAGGTACGTTTCTCCAGTAACAGTACCTTCAAAGCAGAAAGGCCCAATGAGTCCCCTTGCAGACAAACCACGTCACACATTTACACCAGGCCAATTCACAGCCTTTTCAACTCTAATGTGAGGATTATCTTCAGCTCAGTACACGCAATTGTGCCTATTGACAGTTCCACTGCGTTTGAATTGGGCTTCATCCGACCAAATTATGCTAGCCATAAATCCCAGTTCACGTCTCACCATCTCCTGAACCCATTCACAAAATTCTAACCCTCGATCTGGATCGTCGTCACTTAGCTGTTGCACCAGCCTTGGAATGTACACACGAAACTTGCCTTTCTTCAGAATGCGTAGCGCACTACTAGCTCTTACATTACTCTCACATGCCACTTGCCTTGAAGATTTTTGAGGCGAACGCTGAAACAGCTCCAACCCCAGTTGTGGAATCATCACTTGTAGCTGTACGAGGTCGCCCTGATCGACCTTTATGCACATCACACACTGTTCCATGAATTTCGAATTTGTCTCGTAGACGTGTAATTGTTAACCTTGAAGGTGGTTCTGTGCCATACTCACTTCTCCACTGTCTTCGAACAGCAGCTACATTTTCAAACTTCCAGTACTACTTAATTATATGCTTCCGCGCTTCAAAGCTCAAACGCACGTCCGCCATGTTTCAGTTACTTCCTTGTCACTGCTGCCACCTGTTGAAGAAACATAACATTACTTTCTCACAGATATTTAACCTTGTAGAACGGGAAATAAATTGTCTATGACAGTTCAAAGTGTGTATACATTTTTTGACGCACCCTGTATTTTTATCAGATAATCTGTTGTTTTTTAAATATTTGGTAGAGTATGTCGCTGAAATATACACTGCCAGAAAAAATTAGTACACTCTCTTAGAGGTTTCCAATTCTGTCGAGATTTATTGTTGCAACAGTGTATATGAGGTATACGAAATGATTACATTTACAGATCGATAGCCAAGCAGTTCTGAGCTACCAGGTATCCACGCATGCTGAAACACCTACAATAGTACGTGGTGTAGCTTCCGTGGACGGCAGTCCAGGCGCGGACTCTGGTGTCTAATCGACTGCGCAGATGGCGAATACTGCTTTGGGATGTGTTATGCCAAGCACTAGTGCGTCTTCGTTGCGTGGTTGCCTGCTTGCTTCAAACGTTTGCACCACACTGAACCTTCTGGCTGTTCCCATTCCCTATCAAACGGTAGACACAGATAGCGCTGTGGTACCTATGCCACTACGCTATCTGCTGGCGGACGACGTTGAAACCATTATCAGTACGTCTACTATCTCCCAGGTGGCGTATGTCGTCATCGTGTCAAAATCGACGTCATCTTTCCAGGTATAGTAATTTTTTTCCGGCAGTATATGAGCCATGCAAAATCGTGAAGTCTAACCTATTCACAGATCACGTGGAAAAATAAATCAAAGTGCTTTGGACTAAGTAAATGAAAAGCTACAGAAAATTTAGTTCAGTTAATGATACACTATTAACAGCTACCTTGTGAACATACAGGCGTTTTCTCGTCGCCTATCGCTTGTGGGACAGATGAGAGTCTTTCTGCAAAATTCAGCAGAAATCTGCCAACATTGAAGCACTGAGTCTTCCTTGGTATCGATGTTCCATTACAGAGATTTGTTGGTGAAAACAAAAATCACAGTCTTCAGGAAAAACGTCGATATATGAGTGAATGAACTGCATTTTGAGTGTCTGACATATTGTATTTCAGTTTCTCATAGGCACATATTAAACCATTCACAAGCTCAATGTAATTTACAGCCGGCCGGTGTGGCCGGGCGGTTCTAGGCGCATCAGTCCGGAACCGCGCGACTGCTACGGTCGCAGGTTCGAATTCTGCCTCAGGAATGGATGTGTGTGATGTCCTTAGGCTAGTTAGCTTTAAGTAGTTCTAAGTTCTAGGGGACTGATGACCTCAGATGTTAAGTCCGCTAGTGCTCAGAGCCTTCTTTTTTTTGTAATTTCCAGCCTTCCTATACCAAAGAACAACTTCTGAAATCATTGTCACACTTTTATCTCATCAGGACTGAAACTACACTCAAACTGCTGGTCTCCAAAGACTTAACGTGTTTGTGAGCCAATCTTCTCAGCACTCACACCAGTGAATTTTCCACTTTAGTATTTAAATGCTCATTGGTTGCTCTTATTCACTGCTTTTGCAAGTGACTTCATCAATCATAGCTCATATTTAGTGGCCATAACGGGACATTACTGGGATTTACTGATGACTTCCATGAGACATGTTTCTTGTCGGGCAATGAAGCTTATTACCGTGGGTAGGCTTTCTGTTTGTAATATAAATCCTTATCACGACTGCCTCACTCACTGTTCTTAGTGTACCCATTTTGTAGGCCGATAATCATACCGATGACTTTTAAATCAGCACTTATGAGCTACAGATGCTTATCATAATCGATGACGGGTAAAGTATCTCTTATCGTGGTGTAACTTCCCTATGTTATGGTGCAACTGTTACTAAGATGGAAGGAGGCACGTTGCCATTATGTAACAGCACTGCATCCAAAATAATTTTCGAACTATTTACGAAAAGTCTCCAATCGTCTTGTTTGTGTAAGATATTGAGCGCTTGCATCAAACCTTCAACATCCATACGGTATGTCATTACATTTGTTGTGTTGAAAAACCTTTCGGAAAATTACATACTTGAGCTGTATCTTCCAAAAGAGTCCACTCCATGAAAGGGGAAATTAGCAGTTCGGCTTTATGCTTTAGAAGATCCAAGTCTCTATCTAACAAGATCACTGAGTTCACTAAGTTCACTTTTTGTGATTTTCTGCTTTTCACTAAGTGATGTTGCTGTAAAGGTGGTATTGTTGAACGTGGAAGAATGACATGTACAGGTTGACAATTATTGAACTACATATATGAAATAAACGTAAATTAGCTAGAAAGTACGGCGTACATACACTTTATTCAACATGTAAACGTCACTACAGATATTCGGGTTCAGGCTATGATATGTTCGATATGCCTGCCATCATTGGCGATGATCTGGCCCAGACGAATTGTGAAATTCTTCATGACCCTCTGAAGTGACAGAACATCGACGCTGTCGATAGACTCCTGAATGACTCAGCAATGGTTTTGGGATTATTGCTGTACACTTTGCCTTTAATCCAGCCCAACAAAAAGGAGTCGTGTGTGTTCAGGTCTGGAGAATGTGGCAGCCAATCGATGCCCGTGCCAGTGGTCTCTGGGTACGCCAGAGCCAGAATGTGGTCCCCAAAGTGCTCCTCCAGGACATCAAACTCTGCTGCTTCGATGGAGTCGAGCTTCATTTTGCATGAACCATATCTTGTAGAAATCAGAGTCACTTTGGATAATGAGGATGAAATCATCTTCCAAAACCTTCACGTACCATTTGGTAGACACCGTGTCATCAAGGAATATCACAGCAATTATCCCGTGATTGCACATTGCACACCACAGTCATCTGTTTCGGGTGAAGAGACTTCTCGATTTCGAGATGCGGATTCTCAGGCCCCCAAATGCGCCAATTTTGCTTATTGATGAACCCATCCTAATGAAAATGGGCTTCATCGCTAAACCAAACCATGCATGCCTTGCGGCCAACCGTGCAGTTTGAACGTCCTAACCCAAACTGTTCAGAAGTTATGACGATTTTATTTCATACAGTTCAAAAATTGTCACCCTGCATCTGAATGATCTTCAGCCTCACTGTCACGAGAAAAGTTTATTGTTGTGGCTTCTGGACGACATGGAACTCGATGCCCCTCTCCAAGATGCACTGTTCACATCGCTCTTGGTATATTAGATTACTGAATGATGCTCTTCTTTTTCTTGTTACATCCTTTATTAAGTGGATGCACCAAGCAGTAACAGCAATCTGTTACGTGTTTTGTAGGTTCATACCAAATTGCAAGCACTGCAGAACGCTTGGAAATCGATTTTCCTTTCATCCTTGCATTTAGAGCTGATGAACATGTCGTACAACAAACATGAGGAGCCCAAGCTTTTGATTGGTTCCCGAAAAATGTGTAATAAGATTCTTTTTCTACTTGTGATGATGTTCGTTTCATTTGTCTAAAAATTGCACCTTCACATAAGTAACAAAAATTGTTGACGTTATTAATATATCTGCAGGTCACCAACAGCAAGTTTGATTCCCCACAGAAAGTGAGAATCTCACGTAAAAATTACCATACATAATGAAGCACTCCGGATGGTACATACTATGTTTGCTAGAAACAAATCACCAACTTATTACCACGCGGATCACTTTCACAGATCAGTACAGGGTGTTTATAAATGACTATTGGGGTTTTAACACTTTATAATATTTATTATATTAAACTTACAGGTGTAAATGATACGTCAAATGAAAAAGCAACTCAAACAGTTTTACCAAGAAACTTATAAATGTTCAATGTGAGCACCATTTGTCACACAGCACACATCAAGTCTATAGCTGAGTTCTTCCCAATTGTTGATAAGTGTGTCTTCCATGATTGTAGCAACAGCTGCTTCAATCTAGTTTCTTAATTCAGGGAGGTCTGCTGGTAGCAGAGCCACGTACGCACGACCCTTGATGAAGCCTGAAAGGAAAAAATCACATGGCGTTAGGTCGGGTGAACGTGGAGGCCATGCAAAGCAAGGCCTGTCATTGGGCCCCTTGTGGCCTATACAGCCCTTGGGTAAAGTGAAGTTCAACCAGTCGCATACTTCGCTATGCCAGTGAGGTGGTGCACCACCTAGCTGGAAAATGAAGTTCTCTGGCTCATCTTCTTCCAACCGAGGGAAGAGCCATTGCTCTAGTGTATCAAGGTAAGAAGTGCCAGTTACAGTAGGTTCACCAAGAAAAGGCCCATAAACTTTCCACTGGGATACGGCACAAAAAACAGTCACTTTAGGGGAATCTCGTTGCATTTATACCACTTTAGGATTTTATGAGCCCCAGATGCGCATGTTGTGAGTGTTAACATGTCCCCTAAGGTGAAAGGTCGAACTTGTAAATTCACGACTAGCGTTCTGGACTGATTTCTTTGGGCTACGAGTGAACGATTCTCTCACTCGCTCAACAGTCTCTTCACTAACTCTTGGTCGTCCTGTGCTCTTCCCTTTACAAAGGCAGCCAGTATCTTCAAATTGATGATACCATCTATGAATGTTATTATCACTTGGAGGATCACAACCGAACTTCATCCGGAACGCACGTTGCACAGTAACTACAGATTCGATCTTTGTAAAATGCAAAACACGAAAAGCTTTCTGTTCACTAGTCGCCATCTTCGCTACTACCGCTGTCCAGCGGATTGCGGCGGAAACATTGAGCGCTGTGCGTGCGCACTGGTGCCAAACACAACTGTTTGAGTTGCGCTTTCATTTGCCATATCATTTATAACTGTAAGTTTAATGTAATAAATATGATAAAGCGTTAAAACCCCGATATTCATTTATAAACACCCTGTATATCTGTGGATGTGGTCAAGGTCGTCGCCTCACATTAAGATACACGTATGTTCTAAGTGCGTGAAACAGCAGTCATGAGTTATTTCAATGGCATTCCTGATATAACAGAATAAAAGCTAAAAAACATAAATAACGACGTAAAAAACCTCATACACCCCGAAAATGGAAGCCAAAATACAGAAATTATAACCATTCTTGAATTGAGCGTAATGTTGACTATATACAATGGGGTCAAACGAATGCGAAACAGATGGTAAAAGTAAGTAATGTATATTAATTCAAAAGTAATCGCCATACCTGTTACTACATTTATCCCACTGTGAGACAAGACAGTCAATGCCTTCATGGGAAAATGTTTGCAGTTGCCTCCGGAACTATTTCGTGCATCTTTTCGTCCATGGCACATCGAAGACCACGAATGTTTTTTGTTTGGGGCACCAAAAATATAGAAATCGCATGGTGAGAAGTCGGGACTGTAAGGAGGATGTCTAAGGGCTTCCCAGCGAGACTTCTGCAGCGTACTCGAAACACCCTTGCAAAGGTGTGGACGGACCCACATGTTTAGAGTATGCTGCAGAAGTTTCTCTGGGAAGCTCTTACACAGCCTCCTAACAGTCCCGACTTCTCTCCATGCGATTTCCATATTTTTGCTGTCGTGAAGGTAGACGTTTGTGGCCGTCGCATTACTTTGGGGAAGAGGTGTACGCTTGGGTATAATTACGGTTCCATGGGAAACTGCAAACATTTCTCCATGAAGGCACTGGGCGTCTTGTCTCATAGTGCGATAAATGTATTAACAGTTATGACGGTTACTTTTGAAGAAAAACACAGGTTATTTACTTCTTTTCCATTTGTCTCGTTTTAATTTGACTGCCCCTTGGAAAGGGTGTTTATATATTATTTACACAAAAGTAGCCTTTAATGGCGAACACTAACTTAAAGAAATTTTTGATACAGCACTGAATGCAGTATATCTTCAAGATTTATTTACAGATGTTCAGTGTGCCTACCTTCTGTAACATGACAAATGTCCCATCTGTAATCAGTTTCCTGCCAAGTTCTAAGTCTTGGTCTATGATGGCAGCTGCTTGTGTTATCCGTTGTCGTAGCTCGTCGACGTTTCCCGGAAGTGGAGGAACAAAAACCCTGTCTTTAATGTAACCCTATGCAGAGAAGTCCATTGGGGTTAAATAAGGTGATTGTTCCATCACGTCCAATCCAAGTCGACACATTCCTCTGGAAATAGGCGACGACGTCACGATGATAAAGAGGTGGCACGCCATCTTGCTGGAAAATAAATTCTATGCGCGATGCTGCAATTGAGGCATTACATAATATTCAAGCTTTTGCAGGTATTAATATGCAAGCAACAGTTGACTCGACAAAAATGAAAGGATCTTAAATCTTGTTACAGCTTGCAGCGGAGAAAAAATTACCTTTGGTGAGTCCTATACATATTCTATTATGTGACGTGGTTTATGCTCACGCCATATCTGAGCATTATGCTAATTCACTTTACCGCAGATATTGAAGGTGGTTTCGTCACTGAACACAGTTTTATTAAGAAATCGTCTTCAGTCTGCAATTTGTTAAACAGTTTTACACATAACTCAGCTCGTGTTTCTTTGTCAATTTCTCTTAAAGCTTGGAACAGCTCCAATTTGCGTGGTTTGAATGACAGGCGTTATCGTAATACCTTCCACTTTACAACACTAGGCATATTCCGTTACAATCTGGCACTTCAGGTTGATTTATCAGGACTACGAATGTAAGACTGCCGAACTTGTTCAACTGAGCTGGCCGACCACAACCTGGCGTTATATGTGATACACAGCTACTTTCGGTGAAACGAGTGCACCAATTAACAACAGTTTGTATTTGAGGTGGTGGCTTGCGATATTTAGTCCTGAACTGTCTCTGAACTATAGCTGCGATTTGTATTGACGAAACCATAAACAACACTGCTCACATTCTGCCTCGTTATACGGCTCCATGATGACTGATGGAATAACTCATTCGCTCATGCCTCCTAGCGGGAATGTCAGGAACTAACAATGTTAGGCGGGAATAACACTTGAAGATATGCCGCATTCAATGTTGTATCAAACATTTCTGTAAGTTATTTACCCATTTCACAAGTAAAGGTTACTTATTGTGTAACTATTTTAAAAACACCCTGTATAAACTGGTAGTTAAATCTACATGTGTATCCAACCAGCAGAACGTAAATGTTTATACAGAAAATAATGTTCAAATTCATTGTGCATTCGTATTCTGTAACCTTAGCGTTGAAGCACGGACTGCTATATCGGGTATCTATCAATATTTTGTTGTTGCTCGTTCTATGTAGAATGACTTATTGGTTGATTTCCCCCCTAGCAGGGTTGCAGGAATCAAAGATACTAGTGGAATTGCAGAAGAAAATGGGAAGACACCGTCAGACAGGATTTTTTCCCCCTAGTTTGCACGAGCCTTTCGTCCATAGATGTTGGGGATTACCACTTATGATTGTAGCAGACAGTGAGTTACTGGTTCAGGAATCAGCACTAAAGGTATGTAAAACAAAAAAACATTTCTTACATTTTGTTAGATGCAGTTATAATATTGACTCACAGAAGAGGAACACTAGATAAAGATTCTAATAAATTTACAATTTGCTTAACAGTGTTAATGTGATGTGTTTAAATATTTGAAGGTATCTGAAGAAACAGGTTTCCATCCCGAGCAAAGGTTCTTTGTTAGTGCATTGAACACAAAGACCTATTAAGAAAATTACTCACAGAATGATTACAATTTTACCTGTAGTTATAAAATTGTGCGGTGTGGATCCAGTAAACATTGCATAGAAACTGGTGTTATTATCATACAACGTCGTTTTCGTGACGGTAGACAACTTTAACTGAGCTGAACGTTCATATTGAGCCTGCTCTCTAGTACAACATTCAGTAACATTTATTTACTATCTCAAAGTCTATTATAGTATATTCATTGCTTGATATAACATTTATACACATAGAGAAAATATTTTCTTGGTTGTACCAGCGATCTTTGCCCTTGATTGGTGTGTATATCACTGATGGATTTGAGGACGTGCAAGTTATCCATTCTATCTACAAAAAATATTGTACATTTTGTTCTGTTAATGGTATGATCCATAACGCATTGTATTTATAATTCTGTTTTTATTCTGACATTTGCTCCCTAATCTTTTCTTGTGTAACACGAGGTTCTTAGCCCTCGTTCTGGTGCACATGTTCTTTATTTCAGTTGCATTAGAGTGTATACTTTAGCAACGTGCAGTAGAGTAGGAATTGCAAATATTTTACAGTCTCTCTTATTCCTTCATATCTAAGAAACATTATAAAAATAATCATATATTCAGTTTATTCCCAATTTCCACTTCCTCTCTGAACGACTAAGTGTACTAGTATCATAAAATTGAATTAATTAACGCTGTATTTTATTATATTTTTAATTACTATATTTACTAATAGGTTTCTGTTCCCTCATTGACGTTTTCGTCTTATTGGTACATATAAGTGTTCCACGGCAATGAAATGTATCTACTGAGCAATTTTCATAAATCTCTACAACTATCACCTAGTCATCAGCAAACGCAGCAGACATGATATATGTAGTATTTTGTAACGTGTGTGTGTGTGCGTGTGTGTGTGTGTGTGTGTGTGTGTGTGTGTGTGTGTGTGTGTGTGTATACTTCCTGATCTTCCAATGCACTTGCTGAAAATACGAGTATGCAACATAAATTTAAATGTATGGAGATCATTCCAGTCGTATCTGAATCTCAGTTACCCCTTTTATTACGGTTATGAGATGAGCCATTTTCTCTAGAATGATTCACTTTCTTTCACAATTAGCTCCAATAAAAATTGTGAAGGCTGTCAGACCAGTATCCACGTGAACAAAGTGAACTAATAAACACTGAAACTTAAACTGATTGTGATGAAACTATAGACATAAACTTACAATCGAGGTTTTCCAACTGATATCTGAATGAAGTTCCAAAAGGGAATGTGTAATTTTGTGACTGAATCCAACAATCAATGGTAAACATTCCATCTCACCACTCAGCGTCAAATGGTTCAAATGGCTCTGAGCACTATGGGACTTAACTGCTGTGGTCATCAGTCCCCTAGAACTTAGAACTACTTAAACCTAACTGACCTAAGAACATCACACACATCCATGGCCGAGGCAGTATTCGAACCAGCGACCGTAGTGGTAGCGCGGTTCCAGACTGTAGCACCTAGAACCGCTCGGCCATATTCTATCCCAAGCGTCTGCAGCATGTAGACGCTATAAACCACTGCAATGGAATGTGTATCAGCAGTTTAGACAACAACTTGGTTTCCTTCAGTTCTATGCCGACAGCATTGCTTCAGAACTGAGCCAGCCCCATAAGCAAAGTTGTACATCGATAATGTACATCTATGTGGATCAAACTATGGTCATGGTCCAGAAACCAGAAATCGTTGCGTATGACGCTTTCCTATTTCTTGTTTCTAAAAGTGTCACTGTTATTGAGGTCTGTTCCATTCACTGTAGGAAGCTGAGAAAAATGCCTACGTGGAGGGGCGGGGAATGAAGCAGTTTTATCACTTTCTCTATCCCGCCATGAGGCTGCCATTTGTTTGTTTGTTACTAGCCATCCATAACACATTACTTATCAGCAGACTTGTCAGCCTTGTTGAAGTTCATTATTCATAATTGTTGATCTCTGAGTTCTATTATTTCTTATATACAGCACCTCTAGAAAAGAGAAAAATTCTAGAGAAAGGAACATGCAACCATCACATCTACAATGCAAGCAAGCAATAGACGATAAAAAACTACCGCCGGTGATTTGTTAACTGAATAAAATTAAACATGTACCATGACGAAAAAACGCATTTAGATAACTGCATAAACAGTACCAGTGTGAGTAAACTAGTGATATAGCAGCTAATTGTATCATAAACATCCAAACGAAGAATTTGTCCACTATTATTTTGGAAGCATCAGTGCAATTAAGAGGGTGAGATGATTTAATATACACTACTGGCCATTAAAATTGCTACACCACGAAGATGACGTGCTACAGATGCGAAATTTAACCGACAGGAAGAAGATGCTGTAATATGCAAATGATTAGCTTTTCAGAGCATTCACACAAGGTGGACGCCGGTGGCGGCACCTACAACGTGCTGACATGGGGAGAGTTTCCAACCGATTTCTCATACACAAACAGCAAATGACCGGCGTTGCCTGGTGAAACGTAGTTGTGATGCCTCGTGTAAGGAGGAGAAATGCGTACCATCACGAGATTGCCGTTTATCGTATCGCGACATTACTGCTCGCGTTGGTTGAGATCCAATGACTGTTAGGAGAATATGGAATCGGTGGGTTCAGGAGGGTAATACGGAATGCCGTGCTGGGTCCCAACGGCCTCGTATCACTAGCTGTCCAGATGACAGGCATCTTATCCGCATGGCTGTAACGGATCGTGCAGCCTCGTCTCGAGTCCTGAGTCAACAGATGGGGACGTTTGCAAGACAACAACCATCTGCACGAACAGTTCGATGACGTTTGGAGCAGCATGCACTATCAGCTCGGAGACCATGGTTGCGGTTATCCTTGACGCTGCATCACAGACAGGAGCGCCTGCGATGGTGTACTCAACGACGAACCTGGGTGCACGAATGGCAAAACGTCATTTTTTCGGATGAATCCAGGTTCTGTTTACAGTATCATGATGGTCGCATCCGTGTTTAGCGACATCGCGTTGAACGCACATTGGATGCGTGTATTCGTCATCGCCATACTGGCGTATCACACGGCGTGATGGTATGGGGTGCCACTGGTTGCACGTCTCGGTCAACTCTTGTTCGCATTGACGACACTTTGAACAGTAGACGTTACATTTCAGATGTGTTGCGACCCGTGTCTCTACCCTTCACTCGATCTCTGCGAAACCCTACATTTCTGCAGGATAATGCACGACCACATGTTGCAGGTCCTGTACGGGCTTTTCTGGATACAGAAAATGTTCGACTGTTGCCCTGGCCAGCACATTCTCCAGATCTCTCACCAATTGAACACGTCTTGTCAATGATGACCGAGCAACTAGCTCGTCACAATACACCTGTCACTACTCTTGATGAACTGTGGTATCGTGTTGAAGCTGCATGAACAGCTGTACCTGTACACGCCATCCATGCTCTGTTTGACTCAATGCCCAGGCGTATCAAGACCGTTATTGTGGCCAGAGGTGGTTGTTCTGGGTACTGATTTCTCAGGATCTATGCACGCAAAATGTGTGAAAATGTAATTACGTGTCAGTTTTAGTATAATACACTCCTGGAAATGAAAAAAAGAACACATTGACACCGGTGTGTCAGACCCACCATACTTGCTCCGGACACTGCGAGAGGGCTGTACAAGCAATGATCACACGCACGGCACAGCGGACACACCAGGAACCGCGGTGTTTGCCGTCGAATGGCGCTAGCTGCGCAGCATTTGTGTACCGCCGCCGTCAGTGTCAGCCAGTTTGCCGTGGCATACGGAGCTCCATCGCAGTCTTTAACACTGGTAGCATGCCGCGACAGCGTGGACGTGAACCGTATGTGCAGTTGACGGACTTTGAGCGAGGGCGTATAGTGGGCATGCGGGAGGCCGGGTGGACGTACCGCCGAATTGCTCAACACGTGGGGCGTGAGGTCTCCACAGTACATCGATGTTGTCGCCAGTGGTCGGCGGAAGGTGCACGTGCCCGTCGACCTGGGACCGGACCGCAGCGACGCATGGATGCGCGCCAAGACCGTAGGATCCTACGCAGTGCCGTAGGGGACCGCACCGCCACTTCCCAGCAAATTAGGGACACTGTTGCTCCTGGGGTATCGGCGAGGACCATTCGCAACCGTCTCCATGAAGCTGGGCTACGGTCCCGCACACCGTTAGGCCGTCTTCCGCTCACGCCCCAACATCGTGCAGCCCGCCTCCAGTGGTGTCGCGACAGGCGTGAATGGAGGGACGAATGGAGACGTGTCGTCTTCAGCGATGAGAGTCGCTTCTGCCTTGGTGCCAATGATGGTCGTATGCGTGTTTGGCGCCGTGCAGGTGAGCGCCACAATCAGGACTGCATACGACCGAGGCACACAGGGCCAACACCCGGCATCATGGTGTGGGGAGCGATCTCCTACACTGGCCGTACACCACTGGTGATCGTCGAGGAGACACTGAATAGTGCACGGTACATCCAAACCGTCATCGAACCCATCGTTCTACCATTCCTAGACCGGCAAGGGAACTTGCTGTTCCAACAGGACAATGCACGTCCGCATGTATCCCGTGCCACCCAACGTGCTCTAGAAGGTGTAAGTCAACTACCCTGGCCAGCAAGATCTCCGGATCTGTCCCCCATTGAGCATGTTTGGGACTGGATGAAGCGTCGTCTCACGCGGTCTGCACGTCCAGCACGAACGCTGGTCCAACTGAGGCGCCAGGTGGAAATGGCATGGCAAGCCGTTCCACAGGACTACATCCAGCATCTCTACTATCGTCTTCATGGGAGAATAGCAGCCTGCATTGCTGCGAAAGGTGGATGTACACTGTACTAGTGCCGATATTGTGCATGCTCTGTTGCCTGTGTCTATGTGCCTGTGGTTCTCTCAGTGTGATCATGTGATGTATCTGACCCCAGGAATGTGTCAATAAAGTTTCCCCTTCCTGGGACAATGAATTCACGGTGTTCTTATTTCAATTTCCAGGAGTGTATATTTGTCGAATGAATACCCGTTTATCATCTGCATTTCTTTTTGGTGTAGCAATTTTAATGGCCAGTAGTGTATTTACGTCGCTCTAAGTTCTTCAAGTCCGTTGCAGCTGGAGTACTTCCCCTTCTTGATGAAGCTGAGTGAGTGAGAGTTGTTCCTGTCACTCACCATCCGTGTGGATCAGATTTATTTGCTTTCACGAGACGAGCAATTATCAACTGCAATTGAACAGGCCCGTGGCCAATACCATATGGCTATGGAAACATGGGAAGTAGCTACATCACCCTGCATCTTCATGGTCTGTACACATCCACATGAATTTCTCGTGGCTATGGAAGCTGCAAAGATGGCTGCGTCCTTAGGTGAGGTAGTGTCGGTCATCTTTATAACTTCTGCCAAATTGTGCAAAGGTTATTCAGCCTCTCCCTCGCATATCACAGTCGACTGAACTCCACATGGATTGGGCATTTGAATGCAGTGCTCCAGTTACGGAACAATATTGTCAATTTGGATTCAAGAATCTGTTTTTAGAATAACATGCATTATTCTAGCTACTAAATGTCGCTACTCACACCAGCATTACTGGCACACACTAATGCAGTGGACAGTAGACTAATCATTCTGCCGATATTCTCTTCTCACTGATAAGATGTATTGTTACTTGGTTCAAATTTCCACTTTGTCTGGTTACTCTTCACTAACTGCCCTTACCATAATACAGATACCTCAGTGGTAAGGCTAAAAGGATTGTGGTGCGTAGTGCAAGTTTCCACTGCTAGTCGTGATGCAGCAGTTGCTGGTGGAGGTGGTGGTGAAAAACTCAAAGATCATAGATCATGGATAGTGAGAAATTTAAAAATGAAAAATGGTAGGAAATTCAAAAATAAAAATGGTGGATGGTAGGAAACAAAATACAAGATAGAGTTGGTGGAAAATGTAAAAATTGTTGGGAAATTTAAAAAATCCAAGAAAACGGAACTTGTCACACTATGCTTTGTGCCCCTCCTCCTTCTCCCAAGCCAGCCAATGTCAGTGAAATATTAAAGTGAGTAAGTCACTTGTTTAAAATTGCGCCAGTTTTGAGTATATGTAGCAAAAATGTCGTTACTTTCAGTTGAACAGGTGCAAAGTTGAAACAGATGTATTATTTCTTTGGAAGTCAACTACATCTGTATTTAAACTGTGCAGTATTACAATGATACTTATAAGTGATGTAAAGGCAAAAATATAAATTACTTTCGTGAAATCATAGATATTTTTGTACACATACAAATCTCTGTATTTTCTTAAAGAAAGGTAGTAATAAAATGATGTATAAAAAGGCAACAAGTTGCATTTTTCGGTGGGAGTCAAAGATATTTGAGTAATATATTGGCCTCTGAATTGCACGCACGCACACAAACACACACACACACACACACACATCTGGCGAATTTTTTAATATAAACAAATGTTTTTTTGTATATATTCATACTAGTAGTATTGTTATTTCAGCTTAAAAAAATAATGTATTGTATATACTCATACTATTAGTATTGTTATTTCAGTTTTTTAAAAAATTGACATGTTCCACATCCACGAGGATCTCCTCAGCACGGATCTATGGAACGAAAAACTAATCTAATCTGATCTAAACCATTTAGATCTGCTTAGAGATAGATAGAGAGAGAGAGAATGAATGGCACCTCGTTAATGCTAATGTTATATGAAGGACAATGTATTACAGACGCAATGGGCAGGAGGAACACTACAAACATAAAATTTATTATAATTATTTCCATATGTTTTCACATACAATGTCTTCCCATTCAGTGTTTTTACTCACAATATTTTTTACTATCTGAGCAATTCCAATGGATCGCTACATTTCCTTGAAAGTAATTATAACATGAGTACATGAATTCACGTCAGTTACAGTTTATATTTTTCAGGTGTTTACATTATTTGCATCTCGTTTCAGGAATTTACATTTTACAATAATATTAATCATCATCATTTTTAATTTTCTAGTGACCCCAAACTTCTTCAAGCAGTATCAAACGTTAGTCATCATGCACAGATAAACCCAGTTTATGTTTGCTTATGGACTGACAAATTGTGTAATAGGTACACCATTAATTTTGTCTTTCATTAAACCAACTTTCTTTTATTGACACGTGGGATGTTATAAATGTTATTATTAGGACAAGCCAAGGTGTCAGACCATCTTTGCACATTGCTTTCAATATCATCGTAAACATCTGAGGTGCTTACATGATGCATTGGGCTCCCTATGTCTGTGTAACACATTTTTACATTTTTTGGTTCATATTTATTTAACACGCAGCTACAATAAAAATCTACAAGGAGCGCCTTGCAAAAGTGCAAAATAGCCATTCCAACTGCAATAGGTTTATTGAATACTACGTTAAGCCTGTTCACTTCAATGCTGACTAAATTTTCGTTAAAAATACCACTCATCTGCCTTCCCAGGACGTTACTAGTCTTGCAACCTGCTTTTTTCTTGCAGTTTTGCATGGTTTTTGTAAATAGAATGAGCTCATTTGTTTGAAGAAGTTTTTCTCGAAATTATTGCTTGCACTCATGCCGTGTTGTGCATTAATCTCAATGTATAGCTTCATCCAGGGATCTTGCCTAAATGGTAAAATTCTATGAATTTTTTTAAACCAATTCTTGTTGTAAATATTGTTTCGAATTCCTGTAGCGACTAACGTAGTTGTTCTTATCAAATAATGTTGAAAACTATTTCCTTGGTTTCTTCCTATCAGGTGGTGGTAACATTTTTTTCTGGACTTATCGCAAATCTGAATGAAAATCACGAATATTTTCGGGATATTCAAGATTCACTTATAAAATGTAACCTGTCTTCCATCATAGAATACATTTTCCATCAAAAAAGTTTCGATACTCTATAGAGAGAGCCATTCAAGATTGGACACCGAAAGATGTCGTAACTTTGCCCACCTTTACAGGCTATTCACATCAATTTTGCTCTCATAATTGGCCACGACTCCGTTGTTGGCATCGACATGGCCACAAAAACAATGGACAATACCACTTCTAATGCCTCTTTCGACAAACTGGGGGTGTTCGATACCGGTGATAAGTTGCAATTCCACTTTAATAATTTTGAGCAGTGCGACCCACACCAAGCCAGGTGAAATAATGTAATGTGCAGATGCAGTTCATTTGTCTTAAGGCAAAGACCTTTAAGGTTTTCGAAAACGTCAGCAACGAGCAGTGCGTCAGTTTGCAAACATAAATCAGAATAGTTTCCAAGTGTTTTATACTTAAATCCTTACGACACAATCCAAGTTTTTTGGTACTCTCCTTCTGTTATTGTTTCGCCTGTTAAAACACTTTTAAAATTTTCAAACGAGGGTAAGTGATATTCCAGTAGAAGCGATTCGCTGATGAGTTGTTCATTCGTAAACAAATTCCTTCTGATTAACTAGATTATACTCGCACTCATCAGGTAATATGTCCTTATTGTATTGATTTTATTTGATTTTAGCCGGCCGCTGTGGCCGAGCGGTTCTAGGCGCTTCAGTCTGGAACCGTGCGACCGCTACGGTCGTAACTTCGAATCCTGCCTCGGGCATGGATGTGTGTGATGTCCTTAGGTTAGTTAGTTTTAAGTAGTTCTAAGTTCTAGGGGACTGATGACCTGAGAAGTTAAGTCCCATAGCGCTCAGAGACATCATCTGATTTTAAGTATGATGCACATTTTTTGAGTGAGCGTGTCAAGAAATTTAGTGACTCGACAAACCGCAAGCTTATTTTACGGTACCACCCTTGGTGCAATATTGTATACTTTCCGTAAAGGATTTGTATTTTTCTACAATGGTTGGCAGAAATGAAATGCAACCTAGATTTAATTTCATTTTTTCATCTTCATGTGATGTATTTTGTTCAAAAATATCTAGCTATGCCCATCCTAATCGCTCAAATTGTGAAGTATCATGGGGACTGTACTGTATAGTCAGACCTGTCGATCACGTTACAACTGGCGTGTGTCGCTCCTTGGTACACACTAATGAAATGGGAATTATCTCTGTTTTCTGCATCACTTTCCTCAAATGATTCCGTGCAGATATAACAGACCTCTTATGAGAGAAATGCTAATTATTTTCCAGGTCTTATTTTCATCATTTTATTTTGCAATAAAAAGTCATTCACACTCTCAGAGGTAGCATACAGCCATTGCCTCGGCACAATTTAAACTTCGAATGTCCCTGGTCATAGCAAAAGTGTATGTAGTAACCAATACTTAGTTGTTTATGCAAATGAACGTAATAGAAGTTGGAGCCAGAGTCACTATTATGCCAGCAGCTGATTCTAACATGTGTTCCATATAGCGTAAATCACAAAAAAGCAGTTTCAATATGTCACTGAACTTTTTAAATTGTACAGCCCCATTCTTGCCACTGTCTGGTAAAAAGTGTGCACAGTCAACTAAATGTGCAACTAATTTTTCCTGGGAATAAAAATATCACAGCCAGCACACACACACGGAACAATTGAATGGTGACAAACGGTAATGTTACTTTACGTTAATCTAGACAAGTTTCTTTCCGCGGTAGAAACGGCGTCTATCTGTATTAGCAGTATGCAAGATTAATAGATTTACAAGTTACTTTCAGCAGTATTTTGTCATACATAGCAGCTCAACTCTATATTCTTCGTCGTATCTCTTATCTTCCAAAACTATTCATTCGTAATCTAAATACTAGATGGTGTAGATGTTCAAAGAGACATTTTCATTCCGTTTTCCGAAAATGTAAAATATTTCAATTCTGCAGGGAATAGTATGTTTGCGAAGTTTAATTTGTTCACGAATAAAATACAGCTAGACACACATTTGCATGCTTATTTACAGAACACAATTTTCCTATAATTGGCCACTTAAAGCATGCATTGTCATATGATTGAACGTTTATTACTGCGTGTTTACTTGCTATCATTTTGGGCAGTTTTATGTTTACTCCTGCGCAAATTTCCATACTTTCATTTACGTGAACATGCAGTTGAGCTGTGTCCTTCCGTGCCTACCGAAAAGCTCTTTCTTGAAATGTCTCAAATTTCTTTAATAATTTATTGATGATACTAGTAACTAATCAGCACTAATTTCAGATGGCATTAAACTCTTGTTCTTTGCGTTAAGATAGATTTTTTTTTTTTTTTTTGTTTTCGCTTGACATGGGCAGGCAAAAAACTACATATCAGAGATTGGATAATTAGATGAACTGTAGTCTAAAAAAATGTGGAAACAGGAATCCTGTCTAGGCTCTTTGAACCCGAGCCTATTACCTATGGCATCTGTCCATATTCGACTTCTAAAGGCAGACTCAGCATTAGTACATTCCAGATAATCTAATTTAATGTGTTTTGGTGTTGGTTCATCAGTTATTGCTAATAAATGAAGTCGATAAAGTTCAGTCTACTGAGGTCTTCTACTTCCGTTGCTGCAGAATTTCTGATGCTGCTTGAAGATCCTCCACTGCTCGATCAGGAGCAGGGTACCTGACTACAGATTCTCCGCTGCTGCTTGCATAGCATGTAATATTGAATGAAAAACATGTCTGAATTGCATTCATATGAGGGCTGGAAACCACAGTGAAAATCAAAACTATTTTATTTGCAACAGTTAGCTAGTTCATCCAGCTACTTTTCTACAAAGTCACCGCTCCGAGTTAGAGACGCTGGACTGCAACTCACAGTCTGTGCCAAAATATTGTCTTCGTAGCCATCTACATCTACGTCTACATGATTACTCTGCAATTCACATTTAAGTGCTTGGCAGAGAGTTCATCGAACCACAATCATACTATCTCTCTACCATTCCACTCCTGAACAACGCGCGGGAAAAACGAACACCTAAACTGTTCGAGCTCTGATTTCTCTTATTTTATTTTGATGATCATTCCTACCTATGTAGGTTGGGCTCAACAAAATATTTTCGCATTCGGAAGAGAAAGTTGGTGATTGAAATTTCGTAAATAGATCTCGCCGCGACGAAAAACGTCTTTGCTTTAATGACTTCCATCCCAACTCCCAACTCGCGTATCATATCTGCCACACTCTCTCCCCTACTGCGTGATAATACAAAACGAGCTGCCCTTTTTTGCACCCTTTCGATGTCCTCCGTCAATCCCACCTGATAAGGATCCCACACCGCGCAGCAATATTCTAACAGAGGACGAACGAGTGTAGTGTAAGCTGTCTCTTTAGTGGACTTGTTGCATCTTCTAAGTGTCCTGCCAATGAAACGCAGTGGTTCATCTGAGCAGAGACGAGAATCAGAGGGAGCCAAGTGCGGGCTGTATGGTGGGTGATCAAACACTTCCCACCAAAAACGCGTCCTCATTCCCTTTCGGTGTGCGGTTGAGAACTGTCGTGAAGAAGAAAATGCATGATCGTTACGTTATGCGGGGTTGCTTGAAATCACATTAAATCTCTCGGCAGGCACCCATAATTGGCGGGAGATACAATTTTATAGGCATCTTTACGCGCTTACCATGCGCCGAGAACTTACTAGAGCAACGTAGCGCTGTCTGCGCGCATACTAGAGACACTGACCAACACACCTGTGCAAAGCTTCATCGGATTTTCACTTTGGTTTCCATTTTGCAACCGGTAGTTCCTTACTTTGTGAATAGCCCTTGTAGACATGACAGGGAATGAAACATGTATAACAAAGGCCTGAACGATAGACTGCCTAAGCAGAAGACCTACATGTCTTGCAGAGAGTTGCTCCAAATTCCGATAAGTTTCTCTGGTAGAAGTCTGACAATCACTGCTCTCTCTCCTGATTGTTGCAGAAACTGCGGCTGTAAAGATGTAAGACTGTTAGTCCTCAGATGAATTTGGCAGACTTACTTTTCTTGGTTGCACACATGCTCTTGAAAGAGAAACGATGATGACAGCTATGATGATATAACATCAATGCCCTCCTCTTGCGGAAGCCTCGCTTTGATAACTGAACCTCTCAGCTGAATAGTTCTGAATACTTCGAAGTAGTTTCACACCTTCCTACCGAATCTTCAGAGAAAGAGTCTGAACTCGCACATTCCTGGAATTTCTTGCCTGGTGTGAAACACCAAGCTGACACCATCAGCTTCTGGTGAGGTCCGACGGGCAAAATACTGACAAATTCTCTTCTAGTTAACATTTATGTCTTCATCATTTCCAAGAAACGTGGTGTCGCTTCCTCATCTTTATGCTGCATGTATTACATCAGTTGGTAATAATTATAATTTCATAGTGCAATTAAAATGGTTGCTTATCCTCTCCAGCATGCTAGCAAATCCCTCATAAGACCACCTTATCACGCACAGCCGCTGTTTACAAGGACACCGACAGCAGTCAGTCGCTGCCTCCAACTTCGAGCAAGCTCTAGGAGGCGACGCCATGCATTATGTTTTACGTTATGGAAAAATAGTAACGGTGAACAGGATCAAAAAGTTGACATGTATTTCTATTACACGAGAATGTACGGTGACAAGAAGACCATCGTGTTCGGCGTGTGGTTCTGACACATCTAACAGCATCTGAAGCAGCAATTTGAGCAGGTGTTGGCACCCCAGTGTCACAAAGAACTGTTACGAATCGATTACTTCAAGAACAGATGTGAGCCAGACTCCCTGTAGCGTACATTACACGGACTCCAATCCACCGCCATTTGTGACGTCCGTGGTGTCAAGCGAGAGCTCATTAGAAAGGAGGGTGGACGTCTGTAGCGTATCCTGATGAAACCTGGTTCTGCCTCGGTGCCAGTGATGGCCGCGTGTTGATTAGAAGCAGACCAGTTGAGGGCCTGCAACGAACCTGTCTGCATGCTAGACACACTGGATGTAGACCTGGAGTTATGGTGTGAGGTGCGATTTCGTATGACAGCAGGAGCACTCTCCCACGCACCCTGCCTGCAAATTTATGCGTCAGTGTGGTGATTCAACCTGTTGTACTGCCTTTCACGAACGGCATTCAAAGATTGTTTTCCAACAGCATAACGCTCCCCCATATACCGCTGTTGTAATCCCACATGCTTTACAGAGTGTCGATGTGTGCCTTGGGCTGTTTGATCACCAGATCCGGTCGAGGACATATGGGACATCATCGGATGACAGCTCCGGGGTCAATCAGAAACAGTATTAAAGCGTCTGTATTAACTAAGTGGAACAGGCATGGAATTCCATCCCACAAACTGACATGCGGCACCTGCACAACACAATGCATATACGAGGGCTATCCACAAAGTACATTACGTTTTGGAATTAAAAATAAAGTATTAGAAATTTTTTTATTGTATACAGATGAAAGCCACACTTAAATACTACTTTTATACATAGTTTCCATTTAAATTAAGGCACTTATCGTAGCGATGGACGAGCTTGGAAATTCCTTCGTCGTAAGATTCGGCCGCCTGCGCCTTCTACCACGTGGTTATCTCTTCTTGAAGCTGTGCGTCGTCATCAAAACGCTGCATAGCCAGCCACTTCTTCATTGCTGGGGATAAGTGGAAGTCGCTCGGTGCCAGGTCGGGACTGTACGGCGGATAAGGAAACAACTCCCACTTAAAAGATTCGAGAACTTCACGAGTGTCATTTGCCGTGTGGGCCCGGGCGTTGTCGTGAATCAGCAAGATCTTTGAGCACAACTTCCCCTGCTCTAGCTTTGTATTGCTCTTCTGAGGTTGTGCAGAGTTTGGCAATACCTTTGAGAGTTTATTGTAGGAAATCCACAAAAATCGTATTTCTATCGGGTTACTGATTACCCACGTGGTTGAAGGCGCAGGCGGCCGAATTTTACGACGAAGGAATTTCCAAGCTCGTCCATCGCTACGATAAGTGCCTTAATTTAAATGGCAACTACGTAGAAAAGTAGTATTGAAGTGTGGCTTTC
Source organism: Schistocerca americana (assembly GCF_021461395.2). Lineage (NCBI taxonomy): Eukaryota > Metazoa > Arthropoda > Insecta > Orthoptera > Acrididae > Schistocerca > Schistocerca americana. Next base: position 247,625,245 of record NC_060123.1, on the reverse strand, counting down.
ATCTGTATACAATAAAAAAATTTCCAATACTTTATTTATTTTTAATTCCAAAACGTAATGTACTTTGTGGATAGCCCTCGTATGTCTGCATGCTTGCACTCAGTATCCTGGCAGTTACTTCTTCTTAATGCACTTCACATTTTCAATAGCGTATCTCGCACGTACATTAACCTGAGATCTTGCAATGTTAGTCATGTAAATTTGTTACCTAGACAAATGTATTCCCGAAATTTCGTTACTCTACATTAATTATTTTTGGTGTTGAGATTTTTTTTCCAACAGTGTCAAACGTCCCCTTTTGAAGAATTACAAATGACTGTGCTTAAACTGACACACAATATTTTGTTAGCGCAACGCAATCTGACTTTCAATAATCCCTACAAAAGAATGGGCCCTGACTAACAGTAAACTATACCTTTCACAAATCACTTACCTCACAAAAATCTTCGCTACTCAAGCTACTGCAATACAGCGAGCGCCACTACTGCCAGCTAAATAAAAGATTCAAACTACTGAAGGCACTAACTACTGATAGGGATAGTTAGCAAATGAAAGATATTAATAGAGAACAAACAATGTATTTACCTTGATATCATCATATATAAATATAGCAGTTCATGACAAATTTCAAAACTCTGCCATCTCTCTCCCCACATCCACCACTGCTGGCGGCTCACCTCCAACTGAGAAACGCTACGCGCTGTTCACAGCCAGCTGCCTAACACTACAATGGCGAGTATTACAACAATGCAAAGCAGCCACAGACTGCACACAGCACAGCCAGTGATTTTCATACAGAGGTGGCGTTACCAATAAAAAAACCTAAACAGCCTACTTACATAGCCGCCATGCTCCCCACAAAAAATTGTACAAATTGGTTTGGGCAGTGGCCAATACAGATTTGAAAAAAATTTTTCATAATTACAATAACAAAGAAATCAAATGCACATACTTATTGATACAATGTTGGTCAAAAGCTCAAATTTTCTCACAGTCCATAAAGACAGTCCTGATCGTTCATCACGGTAAAATAGTAGTGTTTTTCTCAAAGTCTGAGCAGTAAAAGAAAATGCACACAGAACGGAAGTAATAGATTTCCATGCAATCTTGAAGAAGTAGTGTTGTCCTTCCAATGGAAAAAAAGTGCTGACTCTTGACATGCAGACAGGTATTGGTCCACAACAGAGCAAACCCACAGCAGAGTCAGTCGAAATTTTGGAGTATTGGTAGGTAGGTCATCACAGAGCAGACCCACTGTAGTCCTGGTAGAGATTACGGTATTGGTGGGCCATCTGAGGTGCAGACCCACTGTAGTCCTTGTAGAGACGGCCAGCAGCCATCTGTCGTGACTGTGCAGGTGCACAATCACCATTGAAGAGTCTTGCGGATAATATAGCAAGTCCATGAACCACCACTTGTGTACTCACAAAATTTTTTTTTTGAAATGTCCTTAGAACCAGCAATGCTGTTATCCAGTCCCTTGCTGAATTATTAACACACGTGCAAACACTTTCAGTCCCTACTTCTCACATATTGTCCATATACTATGACCAACAGAAACGTGTGCAGTGAAATGGAACTTACAAGTTAATAATATGATGAACTGGTGTCAATTACAATTTTATAACATAAGAATACAATTACAAAGGTACAAAATACATCATTAAAGAACATAACAATTCAGATAACATTTGTAGTACAGGCTTTACAACAGAATAGGAATAAACATATACATCAATGTTACAGGAATTATGAGATAAGTAGATACATAAAAGATCAGAATAACTTTTGGAACATCAACTTTACACATGAGCATTAAAACAAAACAGAATAAATAATGTCTCAAATCTTTACAAAGTAAATAACATAGTATTAGAAAATTTCTACAACATAGCTCTCATCAGCTAAACACATAAAGACAGGAAAAAGACAAATACACAATGGTACATACATACATAGCAAAATAATACAAAAGGAAAGGACAGGGTTTGTTTTACTGCAGTATTTTGCAAACAAAACTTTCTTTACTTCTTGGAGATCTCCCTTCATTCATCATTATTCCCAAAAAGTCCTATCTATACCTGCTTTCTGTATTCTATTCATATTTATTTCAAAATAATTATTTCTCAGTGTACAATACTCATTTTGGCCCAAATATTTTTCATATAACTTCTCAATGCATTTTTTCCCTATTGTCCATAGTCAGTTTCTTATGTAGTCTACCCCCTCTTAAGCTAACTTAAATCTACTGAGCTCAGATACTAAACTAAGGAACGAGGCAATGCAGCAGCACAAAACAATTAACACAAACAGCAATGATAAAAAATCCAAAAGGCAAAGCAAGCAGCATAAATTACAACTAATATAAGGCAATGAGCAGCAAATAAGAAAAATAAATGAGTAGTAAACTGGCTTAGCAGAGTAACACAAATTAAAATTCAGTAGCACTATGCCTGGCAAACAGCAGTAGATAATGAAATACCTAAACATGACATAGCTCAAGCAGAAAAAATAGTACACTAAAGATAACAATGCAGATAAGGGAAATGTATAATCACATCTTAATGTCTAAGTAATTAAAGTGGTGCACCACAAAAACTAATTGTACAAAAAATTACCAAGTACTTGAAAAGTAAATTATGTATGCAGTTCCTGTGAAGGTAAATGTCTTTCTATGCTCCCTCATTTTTTTTTTTTGAAAAAAAATTATTATTTACTCCATCTGTAGACAGAAAATATTTATATTAGTACTTCTATAAAATTTTATTTTAGCCAATGCTGCAGTGCAGCTAGAAACTAGATATTAAACAAAATGAGTAAATAAATACATAAAGGGAAGCCATATAGCATTTATCTCAATTAGCAAGACAATAGCCGTGAAATGTTTCTCATCGTTTCATCAGGCATTTTAGTAAATATCATAAATTAAGAGCTCCACAGTGTAATCATGTTTTCAAGTTTGAGGGTGTCGTATTTACGATGCTTTCTACAAAGGAATGTCGATAGCGAGCATAATGGCCTCCCCTTTTTTTTCCTACACCCTAATGGCTTTTTTCAAGGCGGCTGGCACACCTGGCCGCTCACAACGAATTACGTCACGGTCACTTACCTTACTTACTGAAATATTTACGACAGCAGTTTCCGCTACAGTGACAGTCTCATATAAAAATATTTCACAGGTCAAGAATTTGGGTTACAAATCTGTAGAAACAAAATCCTGTAAATATAACAGAGTCCAAAAAATTTTCGCCAGCATTGTGATACATTCACGCATTTACACACATTTCATAACTCTTAAAGTACGATTTTTGGCTTCCCACAACCTTTTCCACAAATCAGAGTCCCTAAACACTACTCATTATTCCTTACCTCATTATACATATACATGTTTGTCGACACTTCTTCAATATTTCATCATGAGAAATACGTAGCATAATAAACATTCCTCAACAACATAATACACATCGTCGTCGTAATAATAACATCATAACACCTCAGTCAAATCTCAAAATCGTCATAGCTTTCTGCAATAATTTCAAACCCTAAAAAATATTCTCTGCTCATTTCAATAATGCCATCTACCTCAAACGTACTTTAAAAATCATGATCCCATACCAAATACATCATTCAAAGCTCTCATAGTATCACAATGGTTCCGAAAAATATGAGCAGTTCACAAAGTGCAGACAAAATACAATTTCATAAGTGTGAAGTTACCCAACTGTGTAATTGTGTAAACATGTGTCACGGATGTAGCAAAAAAAATGTTTCTCTCTCAGTTAAATGATCAGATAGCTGTGTAATTCTGTGTTAGAGAAAAAGTTAAATGATCAGATAGCTGTGTAATTCTGTGTTAGAGAAATATGGTTCCGATGTGTAAAGTTGTATAAGCAAATACCATATTAGCTAGGGCTCCTTGTGCTTGCCAAACACATGATACCCAAAGTAAGCGTGTACCCCCCTGAGGATTAATGTAATTATACCCTCAGGTGTTACAGATTACAGCAATGGAATGAAATGTATCACGAAAAACCTTTGTATCATTGTACTCCAAATATCTTTAAAAATAAATACACTCCTGGAAATTGAAATAAGAACACCGTGAATTCATTGTCCCAGGAAGGGGAAACTTGATTGACACATTCCTGGGGTCAGATACATCACATGATCACACTGACAGAACCACAGGCACATAGACACAGGCAACAGAGCATGCACAATGTCGGCACTAGTACAGTGTATATCCACCTTTCGCAGCAATGCAGGCTGCTATTCTCCCATGGAGACGATCGTAGAGATGCTGGATGTAGTCCTGTGGAACGGCTTGCCATGCCATTTCCACCTGGCGCCTCAGTTGGACCAGCGTTCGTGCTGGACGTGCAGACCGCGTGAGACGACGCTTCATCCAGTCCCAAACATGCTCAATGGGGGACAGATCCGGAGATCTTGCTGGCAGGGTAGTTGACTTACACCTTCTAGAGCACGTTGGGTGGCACGGGATACACGCGGACGTGCATTGTCCTGTTGGAACAGCAAGTTCCCTTGCCGGTCTAAGAATGGTAGAACGATGGGTTCGATGACGGTTTGGATGTACCGTGCACTATTCAGTGTCCCCTCGACGATCACCAGTGGTGTACGGCCAGTGTAGGAGATCGCTCCCCACACCATGATGCCGGGTGTTGGCCCTGTGTGCCTCGGTCGTATGCAGTCCTGATTGTGGCGCTCACCTGCACGGCGCCAAACACGCATACGACCATCATTGGCACCAAGGCAGAAGCGACTCTCATCGCTGAAGACGACACGTCTCCATTCGTCCCTCCATTCACGCCTGTCGCGACACCACTGGAGGCGGGCTGCACGATGTTGGGGCGTGAGCGGAAGACGGCCTAACGGTGTGCGGGACCGTAGCCCAGCTTCATGGAGACGGTTGCGAATGGTCCTCGCCGATACCCCAGGAGCAACAGTGTCCCTAATTTGCTGGGAAGTGGCGGTGCGGTCCCCTACGGCACTGCGTAGGATCCTACGGTCTTGGCGTGCATCCGTGCGTTGCTGCGGTCCGGTCCCAGGTCGACGGGCACGTGCACCTTCCGCCGACCACTGGCGACAACATCGATGTACTGTGGAGACCTCACGCCCCACGTGTTGAGGAATTCGGCGGTACGTCCACCCGGCCTCCCGCATGCCCACTATACGCCCTCGCTCAAAGTCCGTCAACTGCACATACGGTTCACGTCCACGCTGTCGCGGCATGCTACAAGTGTTAAAGACTGCGATGGAGCTCCGTATGCCACGGCAAATTGGCTGACACTGACGGCGGCGGTGCACAAATGCTGCGCAGCTAGCGCCATTCGACGTCCAACACCGCGGTTCCTGGTGTGTCCGCTGTGCTGTGCGTGTGATCATTGCTTGTACAGCCCTCTCGCAGTGTCTGGAGCAAGTATGGTGGGTCTGACACACCGGTGTCAATGTGTTCTTTTTTCCATTTCCAGGAGTGTATTTTAAGTACAAAATCAATCACTCAAATACGTGTCCTGTAGCGCTAAATGAGCATCTTGTTGCAACATAATCTCTGTGGAAGTGTCGTAGTTATCGTCCTCCGAAAGCTAAGTTCTGCAGAAGTCAATGTACTTACCTCATGATAAACAAAAGTGAAATGCTTTGTGTATAGATATCGTAGTTATTACGCTTATTGTTGTGATGAAGAAAGTACTGTACTGTAACGTATTGTTGTGCTACGGAAAACCCTGTCTCACTGTAGCTTTACTACAAAAGTTACTACTAAAACCTGTTTTACTTTCCAGAAGAATTCAGAAAAACTGTGCAGATATAAAACAGATACACCGCAAAAGCAACATTGTAAATTGTCACTCAATAGTAGCGTCGTGATAAAAATCGTGTAGCTGTCACATAAACTAACCACTGTGTCGTCTGGTATCTCACAGAAAGTACTTTAAACCCAGAATGTATTTTCAAGTAAACCAAAATGCTGCATTAAAATCTCATTAGCAGTACCAGTATGTGTCCTAAGTATGTAAGCCTGATAGTCGTTACGTAATCGTGCAACTAACAAGCAAGAATGTACAAATACAACACTGTGTCGTCTGTTCACTATAACAATGCATTCGTAATTTCTGTTTAAAAATGTTCCCTAGGTTCTAGACTGGATATTTAACTTCAAACATTGTTGCATGTTAACAGTTTCTTAAGTCTGACAAAGCATACTAGAAATGTGAAGTGAAAAGTTTTATGGCAAAGACAAAGTTAAAAAGTAGATTATCTTTCAATAAACGGTTTTACATGTGAAATGTGGTGTAAACCTTTACTCTTGCTAGTACTCAGAGTTTCAACTTCAACGCAATTATCATGTGGTATACGTCGGATTCTATAAGGTCCATTGTAAACTAGAAAGAATTTGTGACTCAAGTGTTTCTTCTTATGTGACAATGAATGAGCTTTAATGAGAACTTTCTGACCAATATACAATTTCTTTGCATTTGCTTTACCGTGTAGTTTTCTCCTTTTGTCTGCAGCAGATTTTATATTTTTTAGAGACAAATCAATTATTTCCTTGTGTCGAAGTTTATGTGTATTCGGGAAAGGTACAAGCTCTCTGATTCTGTTCGGTGGTTCTTCATTCTTTAGTACGAGAGTGGGTGGTAAAGCAGTGGAATCATGAGGCATTTCATTCAGCACATTTTGAAATAAGTGTAAATATCTGTCCCAATGCTGATGCTTTCTGTGACAATAAAGTCTGCAAAGCTTATTGATTTCTTTCATAATCCGTTCAGATGGGTTACAATGTGGTGAGTACAATGAAATAAAAACAGGTATGATTTTATGGTTGCGAAGCATGCGTAACCAAACAGCAGATCTGAATTGCGGTCCGTTATCTGAAATGACTTTACTAACGTGTCCAACTTCACGTAAGAAATTTTTAACAAAGGCGTTGGATACAGACCGTCCAGTGGCTTTACGTAACGGTGTGAAAGAAACAAATTTTGAAGTAAGTTCAACAGCGACTAGAACGTACGAAAATCCATTAGATGTTCTGACAAGCGGTCCCAAGAGATCAACAGCAGCAAATTCTTTTAATTTAGAAGGAATGATAGGAAACAGCGGAGCACGATGGGAGATAGTAGATGGTTTCGCCTTTTGACAAAGTTTTCAAATAGACAAGACTCTTCGAATTCTCTTTTCCATATTGTTATAATAACAAGTCGTTCGAAGAATATGATAACATTTTCGTGGGCCAAAATGTGCATAGCTGAAATGAATGTACCAAATGAGCTTATTAACAAAATCGTGAGGAATGCAAAGTACCCATAGCTTGTCATCAACAGTGCAGCGATTGAACAGTATGTTGTTTCTAACCAGATAATAATGCCGAATCTGAGTGTGTGTCTTTTCATGCCATTTGCTCTTGATGTCTTTCCAAATCGGATCTTTATCTTGTTCATGAGCAATGTCCTTTAAAGATGTGGTGATGAAGTTTTCAAAGGCGACTTTCTGAATGTAAAGAATACTGAAATTTTTCTCGATGTTGCCTTCTGTGGTACTTTTCTCAAGCCCAGCCTGTGCGCGTGACAGTGCGTCCGCAACAATGTTCTCCTTACCGGGAATGTAGACTATTGTGAAGCGGAATTCTTGCAGAAACAATGCCCAACGTTTTAACCTGTCATGATTTAATTTTGAAGACATAAGAAATTGTAATGCACGATGATCACTGTATACTTTTACGTGCTTACCAGAAAGAAAGAAACGGAATTTGTTAAATGCCCAACGATAGCTAAAGCTTCTAATTCAGTAACGGAATAATTTTTTTCAGATTTGGTTAGCACTCTGCTAGCAAAAGCAATGGTTTTCTGAACAGTAGTGTCATTTTCTGTGGCTTCTTGAAATAAATGGGCACCAAGACCGACTTTAGAAGAATCCGTGCTAAGGCAGAAATCTTGTGACAGATCTGGATGAGCTAGTATTGGCGCGTTAAGTAGCGATTCTTTCAAAGAATTGAATTCCAACTGTGCTTGTTCGTCCCAGTTCCAAATAGTATTTTTTCCAGTGAGAGAACAAAGTTTTGGTGTAACAAGAATTTACATGTTCAGAAAACGACGGTAAAAATTTACGAGACCTAGAAAACTGCGGACTTGTCTTTTTGTGGATGGAACTGGAAAGGCTCTGATTGCTTCTAACTTTTCAGGATCCGGCTGAATGCCTACAGAAGAAATAATATGTCCCAAAAACCTCACCTTTGACCTACCGAATACAGACTTTTCCAAGTTAACTGTAATTCCAGATTCTGCAAAAATACATAACAAACTGTTGAGGATGCGATTATGTAGTTCCCATGAAGCTTCTGCTATTAGAATATCGTCCACATATAAGGTGATGTGACGTTTTAAGAACTCAGGTAATATGAAATTTTGCCCGCGAATGAATGCTGCTGAAGAAATGTTCAAACCAAGGGGAAGTTTCCGAAACTGATAACAAACCCCGAAACAAAGGAAAGCTGTGTATTTTCTACATTCTGGATGAAGTTCGATCTGATAAAAGCTGGATCTGAGATCAATGAAAGACAACATTTTTACACCATTAAAATTTTGAAGAAGTTCTTCCAACGTTTGCGGCCTGTCTGTTTCAGGAATAATGATCGTATTGATTTGTCTCGAATCTAAGACAAGCCTGATCGATCCATTTTTCTTCTCAACAACATGTAATGGATTGTTGTATGAGCTTACTGCAGGCTCAATAATGCCCTCGTCGAACATAGATTGTATTTCTGTTCTAACACGGTCCCTATAATGTGCTGGAATTACATATGGTCTAACACAAAATTTAGTATGCTCACGAACACGAAATTGGTATTGAAATCCCTTGATTGTTCCTGTTTTATGAGTAAAAACTGGGGAATGTGCTTGTAAAATCTCAAAAAGGTCCTGCCTATCAGTGTCATTACAATTCTCAATTGTTTGAATTTTATTCTGAATTAACTTATTAGTGTCAAATGCGCCGTCGATATCATCCCTATCAGTACTTGCAGAGTGATTGTTAGTGTCTAGTTCCGTAGAAAATTCCGAACTGTTGTCTAACAGAAGGTAAAGCCGATTAATTTCCTCGTCATGGTTTGAGAGCCAATCTTCAAATTTCAAAGCTATTGACTTACCTTCTTTCTCTAAACTTATTTCAGCATCGTGAAAGTTTAAGACTGCTTTGTATTCATTCAAAAAGTCTACTCCCAATACAATTTCCGTCGACAATAATGGAACAATGAGAAAGTTCATAGAGAAGCTGTGGCTTTGACAAAAGAATTCTAAATTGGTTTGTTGGCATACATCTACACTTTTTCCAAAGATTGCACCTTGTAATTTAATCTTACGTAACGGAAGTGTGGGGCAATCGTTCGATTTGTTGCATTTGCTAAAGGCTGTTTCACTGATTACTGAAATGGGACTGCCAGAGTCAAGCACTGCCATAAATTTTACGTCATTTACTGTAATGTGAATCACAGGATATGCAATGTTGTTATGTTTTACGTCGTGTTCTTGGAGTAAGATGTCCCTAATGTCTTCCATTTTTACGTAATTACTAGCTACGGCAGCTGCGTCGTTAGTGTCATAAGTACGTTTTGTGGCTGCCAGCGGTGTGAGTCATCGCCTGTTGTCTCTTTGTTGGCGCGCGTCGTTATTGGGATTTGGAGACCTAACTTCTACAAATTCACCGTGACGAGAGGGCCCTGCCCTGTTTAAATCCCGCCAGTTCTGATGCAGTTCAGGTCTGTCGTTACGATCACATCGTCTGTCGTTATGTCGGTAGTTCCTGTAGTTTCTTTGTTGTCGGTTAAGTGGTGGAGAATTTCTCCCTGAATCGTAACTGCGCGCTGGACCGTTGCGTCTAAAGTTATTCTGTCTCCCTTGATAATAATTATTTTGGTTCCCAAATTGTCTGTTTCTCTGACTGTCTCTGTGATAGTCACTACCGCGGAGAGGTGATCTTTCCCTGTAATTATTACTACTCTGCCAACGGTTGTAATACGGGTGGTGTCTGTTTCGGTCACGATGTGTGTTGTGAGAATAGGCTTGTCGCGTCCAGTTATTATTTCTTTCATCGCGGAATTGCGACTGATGTGATCTGTAATTGTTGGGCTCCTGCGTTCCGCGATTGTCAGTGTCACTTTCCAGTTCTTGTAACAGTCCCTGAAAAGCTTCAATGTCGTCTTTGCAACGGCCTGCCAAAATAATATGTCGTAAATGTTCAGGCAATTTGATTAAGCAAATGCGGATGAGTTCTGAGGGGCTGTATGGGTTTGACAGGTACTGACTCTTGTGCAACATGTCTTCAAAATATTTCACAAGACTGGAGAATTCAGATTGTTCGAAATGTTTCATCATTATGATGCCATGTTTTACTCGGTCTTGTGTAGCTTGAGACCAATATGCTGAGAGGAAGGCATGGTAAAATTCTCCTTCACTGTGACAATCGTGAATGACCGATCGCATTCTTACAGCTGGTTCATTCTCTAAATAGCCACACATAAATTCTAACCTGTGCTCCAATGACCAGTTGGGAGGAAAACAATGAGAGAATTGATGGAGCCACGCATGTGGATGAATGTCGTTGCCGGAATTCTTAAATGTTTTGAGTTTACGTGTAGTAATGAACAGCTTATAGTCAAAATCATCATGTCGGCGAGTCGCATGTCGGTCATTGTTACGTCGTGTCGGCTGTTCAATCTCAAAATTCGTTGCACATTGCCAATTTCTTTCATAATTTCCGAAATGCGCTGTGTTATTATTTTGTGGCTGTTCCGTATTTCTATGTCCCTGTTCCCGTATTGGGGCGCGAGTGTCCTCTGAAATACGTAATTCTTGTACTACTTGTGCCAACTGATCTTCCACTTCCCGGATTTCTCTTTTGTACTGTGTATTGATTTGATTTTGATTTTGTTTGAATTTTCTAATTTCTACATACTCTTCAGTGTCAGTGAAGGCTACAGGTGTTGTGTCATTCAGATCATCATCTACCTTTGTAGATAAGTTAGTGAACTGATCTGAAAGTTCGGCTACTTTATCCGATAGTGAAATTATTTCCTCTGTATGTTTTTCTGAACCAATTTCAGAGTATCTACTGTGTCCTTTAAGTTTTCCTGAGTTTTTGCAAGTTGCGTAACCGAATCGGTAGATGCAACTGAGTCAATTTTAGCTTGGAAGCTGTCGTGATTTTCATGAACAATGTTTTGCAGTTCTTTTATGGCTGCTTCGTGATACTGTAATACATTTTCATGCCGCAAAAAAATGGGTTGAAAATGCTCACAAATTTGTGTTTTTACGTCATTACAGACTTTTTGACATTTCGATTCAATGTTATGTAACTCACTAGTTAAATCTTCACGTGTTTGTTCAAGTGTGGTGTCTAACTTTTGAAGATTTTGTCCCATTGCGTCTAACTGTTGCTGTGTTTGTCTCTGGTGTTGTTCCATTGTGTCTAACTTTTGAAGATTTTGTTCCACTGTGTCTAACTTTTGCTGTGTTTGTCTCTGATTTTGTTCCATTGTGTCTAACTTTTCAAGCTTTTGTCCCATTTGTTGCATTAATTGTAATAACAATGCACTGGTGTCTGAAACATGTTCCTCAGTGCTTTTCGGCAGTGAATTTGCACCGGCAACATTCACATTTTGACGAGCGGAAAATGTGTCTTGACTCATTTGAGAAAACGGTGAGGACGCAAAACCTGAATCTACAGTATTTGCAAAATTGTGTCCTGTCATTTCGGATTCCTGAGGCGAGCTGTTGCCGACCGATCGATCGATAATGCTTCCCTCTTCACTAATTGTTTCACTGTCCACGCCATTGTTTGCCGCCCGCTCCATTTCCCTATGCACAATTACCAAATTACTACTTTGAACATCAGTTAATTCATTACTCGGTGGCGCTAACACACTGCTTTCATTTTCACTGTCATTTCTCAGTTTACTTTGGAGCCTAGTATTACGTTTTTCACACGCCATTATTGTCACAGTATTTCACACGACGACACAGAAAAACACAATTTGAAGATCAAAAATAAGAGAACACATTAACATAGCACTGAAAATAATATCTAGTTAATTGCAGCTGTGAAATACTAGGTGCAAATCTACATGCATGCCACAACTGTTTTACTGTACAACAATGAAAGACTGCAACTACAAAGGAGATTTTCTCTACAATTACGCGCTAGCAATAAACAAAATCTACACTAATTACACAAACTACAAGAAAAAATCAGAAGATTCCAGTGAGGTATCCTCGGCTAAGGGTCGACATATGAAACGTCCCCTTTTGAACAATTACAAATGACTGTGCTTAAACTGACACACAATATTTTGTTAGCGCAACGCAATCTGACTTTCAATAATCCCTACAAAAGAATGGGCCCTGACTAACAGTAAACTATACCTTTCACAAATCACTTACCTCACAAAAATCTTCGCTACTCAAGCTACTGCAATACAGCGAGCGCCACTACTGCCAGCTAAATAAAAGATTCAAACTACTGAAGGCACTAACTACTGATAGGGATAGTTAGCAAATGAAAGATATTAATAGAGAACAAACAATGTATTTACCTTGATATCATCATATATAAATATAGCAGTTCATGACAAATTTCAAAACTCTGCCATCTCTCTCCCCACATCCACCACTGCTGGCGGCTCACCTCCAACTGAGAAACGCTACGCGCTGTTCACAGCCAGCTGCCTAACACTACAATGGCGAGTATTACAACAATGCAAAGCAGCCACAGACTGCACACAGCACAGCCAGTGATTTTCATACAGAGGTGGCGTTACCAATAAAAAAACCTAAACAGCCTACTTACAAGTGTATACGAAAGACCTGATCATTCGTGTTGCTTATCTGCATGTTGCTGTAATTACACGACTGATGAATCGCTGTCATGTTAATGATTTTTCATGATAAAAATGGTTTACCTGGCATCACGCTATCAGCCTATGGTTGGGTGGTTGATTTTGGGGAGGGGACCAGACAGCGAGGTCTTCGCTCCCATTGGATGAGGGATAGATCGGGTAGGAAATGAGCTGTGCCCTTTCAAAGAATCATCCTGGCATTTGCCTCATGTGATTTAGGGAAATCATGGAAAACCTAAATCAGGGTGGCCGAACGTGGGTTGGAATCATCGTCCTCCCGAATGCGAGTCCAGTGTGCTAACTATTGCTCCATTTCGCTAGGTGGGGCTATGGCTTCACCAGGGTTGATGAACTGTGGCTATCCAAACGGCTAGAACGACTTCATAATGGGAGAAGTGCCTCTCAGCCTGATTACCAGGTACTTTGTAGCAACAACACGTAGTCAGGACGCAAGAACATTCAATCAGGACGACGACAAAACAGAAGACGCCAGACAGTATCTCTGAAAGCCAAAGATTTGACATCATACACCTCTAGCCGGAATTCTGAAGGAGCTGCCTAGATAGAAAAACTATGGCAAATGAAGTCATCGTTGCCCTACAGCATTGCTTGGTCGTTTGTGCCTGTTGTAGTTTCTGGGGTGGGAGTGCTGCGATTACAGAAATGCTACCCATCTGCTTCACATATATACCACCCACATAGACTCCCTTTCTTAGAGTCTCAGTTTGTTATCAGTTGTATCCAGATTTACCCATTGACACAGTCAACACCAGCCAGTAACAACGAGAAGAAGACCCCTATAAGTTCAAGATGAAGCATCCAACTGCCGTCGCCAGTCGTTCTGTCAATAGCTGCAGACCTCCTAAGCTGAAGTCTGCATGAGCCCTTCTTGGGTGCACACTATCAAATCACCTGCTGGATGAACATATTCTGTTGATAGCCACTTACATGATGAGCTGTGGGTCGAGGGTGGACCATGTTATGCTCTATCCTTGACTGCCAGTCTTTGTTGGCTTACAGTGTCACTGTCCGACACCCAGAGTTGGTGCACGTCATTACCTTCAGCCATGATTGAAGCTGTGGGCTAGCACCACCTGTTCTGGTGTATTGTGTGCAGCCATTACTGGAGCATCAAAGCAGACCGAGCTGGACTCTGTCAACCATTGAAGATAATGTTCCATCTTGCATCAACTGTCTGTGGCTACTTTGACACCAGCACACAAAACCCTCACCATGCACTGCCCTCCTGTTGGACAACTGCTGAAGCCCTCATGCACTGGCTCCTGTGGACACTGATATATGTGAGCACTGACCTCCACTCCAGCTACAATTCTGTCTCTGTAGCCATCATGAATAAAAAGGGTTGTATTAACCAGGGATGTCTTATGAAGATGCGTCATTCATCTCTAACTGATCACCACCACTTGCACCCATGTTCAGGCAGAGGAACAGCACCACCTTTTTGACATACCAGTAGCCAATCCATCAACCACAATATATGAAAGATCTTATGAACTAGCCTATGTGACAGGTTTATGGTGATGGGGCCACTCTCCCTCAAACATAGCACCCAGTCCTACATCAGTGTCTAGCAGGTGGCCAAAATAGCTGCAGGGATGACTCCACCAGACGACAACCAGAAGAATTTGCTTAGTTCATATCAATATGGTGATGAGGTGCTTCTCGTTGAACTCGGGTGTTGCAGCTGAGGTGGAGAGTATTTTCATTAATGTAAATTCCAAATTTCGAGACTTCCCATTCCAGGATGATTGAGACAATGGATGTTCCCATTGAAGTGTTATTGCTTTTCTACAATATGCAACAAATTTAAGAAGATGGCTGCCAGCACTGCAATGCCAACAGAAATTTCCAGCCACCTGTCAATTTTCTGATGAAAATATTCCAAATGGTGTGTCTGAACATTGTGGGTGAGACTCTTAACGAGCTGGGTTTGGAAGACCACAATTATATTAACAGTATCCAACTGTTAATAGCGAGATCATACCTCTAGAACCTTCCCCCCCAATATGAATCAGTTTTTTCATATTCCTTTAATGGCGTCACAGGACTTGAGGCTCATGTTGCAGTCGTCCCCTTGGCTGGCCACTGTGGCCGGAACTGCGCTGCTGCTACGATCGCAGGTTCGAATCCTGCCTCAGACATGGACGTGTGTGGTGTCCTTAGGTTAGTTAGGTTTAAGTAGTTCTAAGTCTAGGGGACTGATGACCTCAGACGTTAAGTCCCATAGTGCGTAGAGCCATTTTTGAGTCCTCCCCTTGGCTTTGCCCTACTTCTATAAAGAGTGCAGTGTTCCTTTAATACTCAGTGATAACGTACAAAGCGAGCTCCAGTGCTTGTAGGAAGAGGACATCTTGACCCTATTCCCCATCAGTCACTGTGCCACTCACATAGTTACTGTAGAAAAACCAAATGGTTCACTAAGGATTTATGAAGACCCAAAAATTCCCCCATCAAAAAAAGTTTTGCATCACTCTAGTTCCCAGAACTCCTGAAGATAGACGTTTACTGTGGATATTGTATCACACACAGTCCCTTTGACTGTTCAGAGATGTCACTAACCCCACCCAAAGATGTAAACAATCATGCATGAGCAGCGCCTATTAGACAGAGGCGGTCCGACAGCCGATCAGTTCCAGTCATTCCACCAGGAAGGAGGTACACAGCTCGTGTTGTCCGTAGTTGAAACATGCCTAGACGGTCAATACCGCGGTTCGGTCGCGTCTGCATTGTTACTTTGCGCCAGGAAGGGCTCTCAATAAGGGAAGTGTCCAGTGAACCAAAGTGATGTTGTTCGGACATGGAGGAAATACAGAGAGAGACAGGGACTGTCGATGACATGCTTCGCGCAGGCCGGCCAAGGGCTGCTGCCGCAGTGGGTGACCGCTACCCACTGTTTATGACTCGGAGGAACCCTGACAGCAACAACACCATGTTGAATAATGCTTTTCATGTAGCCACAGGACGTCGTGTTATATCTCAAACTGTGCGCAATAGGCTGCATGATGTGCGACTTCACTCCCGACGTCCATTGCGAGGTCCATCTTTGCAACCACGACACCATGCAGCGCGGTACAGATGGGCCCAACAACGTGCCGAATGGACCGCTCAGGATTGGCATCACGTTCTCTTCACCGATGAGTGTTGCATATGCCTTCAACAAGACAATCGTCGGAGACGTGTTTGGAGGCAACTCGGTCAGGCTGAACGCCTTTGACACACTGTCCAGCGAGTGCAGCAAGGTGGAGGTTCCCTGCTGTTTTGGGGTGGCATTGTTTGGGGCCGACGTACGCTGCTGGTGGTAATGGAAGCCGCTGTAACGGCTGACCGATACGTGAACGCCATCCTCCGACCGACAGTGCAACCATATCGGCAGCATATTGGCGAGGCATTCGTCTTTATGGACGACAATTCGCGCCCACATCGTGCACATCTTGTGAATAACTTCCTTCAGGATATCGACATCGCTCGACTAGAGTGGCCAGCATGTTCTCCAGACATGAACCCTATGGAATATGCCTGGGATAGTTTGAAAAGGGCTGTTCATGGATGACGTGACCCACCAATCACTCTGACGGATCTACGCCGAATCGCTGTTGAGGAGTGGGGCAATCTGGACCAACAGTGCCTTGATGATTTTGTGGGTAGTATGGTATGACGAATACAGGCATGTATCAATGCAAGAGGACGTGCTACTGGGTGTTTGAGGTATTGGTGTGTACAGCAGTCTGGACCACCACCTCTCAAGGTCTCGCTGTATGGTGGCACAACATGCAATTTGTGGTTTTCATGGGCAATAAAAAGGGCGAAAATGATGTTTATGTTGATCTCTATTCCAATTTTATGTATATGTTCCGGAACTCTCGGAACCGAGGTGATGCAAAAGTTTTTTTTATGTGATTAACGTCCAGTCTGTCTCTAATAGTTATCCTATACCTAAAGCAGAAGACGTCATGGATCACCTCACCAGTTGTAAGATAACTGATTCACCTGGCACACATCTCCAGCTCCCGCTGGAAGAGGCATCAAAATACGTATTTTCCATTAACACTCCACAAGAGGTGCCAGGGATGGAGAATCACTTAGACAACATTATTATTGCTCATGTAAAAGCTGAAGATTTAGCTGTAAACGTCTATTCCTTTTGTGAAGTACTCCAGAGGACAATCTCATGTGTAACAAGAACGAATGCTGTTTTTTGGGGCAAGGGTAGAATACTTGGGGTATGTGTTCAGTGCATCAAAAATACGGCCCACACCACACTACAGGCAGGCTGCCCAGAAACTTCCAGCTACCAACCAAACCAAACAACTAAGATCTATGCTTGGAGAACTCGACTACTATAGAAAATCCATTTCTCATGCGGCAGCTGTTACGGAACCACTCCATCAGCTACTTGGAAAAATGTTACTGGAATTTGATTTTCACAAGTGACGAGACCTTCCAGGCGTTCATATAATCTTTTCTTTTTCAATATGTCTCGTGGTCTACAACGTTTGGAAGCCCAACATTGTGGTAGCAGACGCATAAGACTATGCCTTGGGGGTGGTCTGGTCGAATGATGTTGGTAGGGTGCAACACTATATTGCATTTCTCTCGAAGACTAACACAAATGCAATGCAGTTATAAAATCTTCACCCTGAGGGAGTTCCATGATTACATCTACGGCTGACATTTGAATCTATTAACTGATAATGAACCCCTTTTGCCAACTTAAACATTCCAACCAGAGTGGCGTGTTTTCTCCAGCAATGGGCAATGTTTCTGTTGCGATGCACCTGCAGCATACAGTGTAGGACCGCAGTGAAACATGCCTATGCATCAAAACTACCACTTCAAATCGGCAACAGAGTTCTTTCCATACGGCTGCTGATGCAGAAGCAGCAACAACCGACTTCCTCTTGGACTCAGCAGTTGTCGCTTGCTGATCTTTAGACAACGAATGCATCTGGGTTCGATTAGTGGGCCATGGTTGGCCTGTTGACTGCAGACAACTAGATCACCGTACAGTGCAAGCCTCCTGGTATCGTTGAAACGAACTACCAACTCTCAATGATGATCTGTTGCTTCAGAGGCACAAGTGGTGATTCCATAAACCTACAAACAGTGTATCCTGACGCTCCTCCACAAAGGTCATTGGGGAATAGTCCTAACCAGATGACTGGCTCATATAACAGCCCCATCTTGGGTATTTTTCAGGAAATTATTTACTATCGATATTGGTCTATGACCATCGTCTGGTACCTGTGCCAACAGTAAGAAGACATACACAGACAGGAGATAACCTGAGTAACCAAATACTCATAAACTCAAAGTTAAACCAAAAAGATGCCTAGTACATATGAGCAGTAGTGCACAAGGGTAATTTTAAGGAAAAAACATAACAACAACCATTACAGTAAAGTTTTAAGTAACATTTGTACCAAAGTAGAATAATAAGATATTAAATTAGTCACAGTTATCATAAGTTTTTCGTAAGTATCACGTCACATACACTTTACAATGTACTGTCTATCTAATAAAAAACCAAATGACAATAATATAAACTGTGCCAAACGACTTTGAAATATAAGTAAAGGAAAGGTACCACTAGCATTACTATATACACTCCTGGAAATTGAAATAAGAACACCGTGAATTCATTGTCCCAGGAAGGGGAAACTTTATTGACACATTCCTGGGGTCAGATACATCACATGATCACACTGACAGAACCACAGGCACATAGACACGGGCAACAGAGCATGCACAATGTCGGCACTAGTACAGTGTATATCCACCTTTCGCAGCAATGCAGGCTGCTATTCTCCCATGGAGACGATCGTAGAGATGCTGGATGTAGTCCTGTGGAACGGCTTGCCATGCCATTTCCACCTGGCGCCTCAGTTGGACCAGCGTTCGTGCTGGACGTGCAGACCGCGTGAGACGACGCTTCATCCAGTCCCAAACATGCTCAATGGGGGACAGATCCGGAGATCTTGCTGGCCAGGGCAGTTGACTTACACCTTCTAGAGCACGTTGGGTGGCACGGGATACATGCGGACGTGCATTGTCCTGTTGGAACAGCAAGTTCCCTTGCCGGTCTAGGAATGGTAGAACGATGGGTTCGATGACGGTTTGGATGTACCGTGCACTATTCAGTGTCCCCTCGACGATCACCAGTGGCGTACAGCCAGTGTAGGAGATCGCTCCCCACACCATGATGCCGGGTGTTGGCCCTGTGTGCCTCGGTCGTATGCAGTCCTGATTGTGGCGCTCACCTGCACGGCGCCAAACACGCATACGACCATCATTGGCACCAAGGCAGAAGCGACTCTCATCGCTGAAGACGACACGTGTCCATTCGTCCCTCCATTCACGCCTGTCGCGACACCACTGGAGGCGGGCTGCACGATGTTGGGGCGTGAGCGGAAGACGGCCTAACGGTGTGCGGGACCGTAGCCCAGCTTCATAGAGACGGTTGCGAATGGTCCTCGCCGATACCCCAGGAGCAACAGTGTCCCTAATTTGCTGGGAAGTGGCGGTGCAGTCCCCTACGGCACTGCGTAGGATCCTACGGTCTTGGCGTGCATCCGTGCGTCGCTGCGGTCCGGTCCCAGGTCGACGGGCACGTGCACCTTCCGCCGACCACTAGCGACAACATCGATGTACTGTGGAGACCTCACGCCCCACGTGTTGAGCAATTCGGCGGTACGTCCACCCGGCCTCCCGCATGCCCACTATACGCCCTCGCTCAAAGTCCGTGAACTGCACATACGGTTCACGTCCACGCTGTCGCGGCATGCTACCAGTGTTAAAGACTGCGATGGAGCTCCGTATGCCACGGCAAACTGGCTGACACTGACGGCGGCGGTGCACAAATGCTGCGCAGCTAGCGCCATTCGACGGCCAACACTGCGGTTCCTGGTGTGTCCGCTGTGCCGTGCGTGTGATCATTGCTTGTACAGCCCTCTCGCAGTGTCCGGAGCAAGTATGGTGGGTCTGACACACCGGTGTCAATGTGTTTTTTTTTCCATTTCCAGGAGTGTAGATACAAGCACATATAAGCATGCCGAAATTAGTGGTGTGAAAGGCAGAATGAGGATTGAGGCACTTGATTCCCCACTTATCTATCAGAGTCTTTTAAAAATGAACATATTAGCTTTCTTGAGCTCCAACAGGAGCATTTCCCGCTGGTTTTTCTACTTTTTCAAAACTAAGTTGGGAGTTGGAAAGCATAAAACTTTCCCTACTGGTAGGTAGGCCACGTAATTGTTTTGTTTTCTTTTTTTAACCAGCCATCCATCTACGTTTTAGTTTCAGTTGCTCTTGTAACCACATTTTTATTGTATTCTTTGGGTAACTGCACCTCGTGTCGTAATTCTCATGCAGAGATAGGAATAAAATTCACTGCAGTCGGCTTTTTCATTAACATAATTGCTGCTAAATACTGTAGTAATTTCAATTTTTTACGTTGATACGGGATGATAGTCTGTTGTGCTGTGCTGGGCAACATTTCAAATATTTTCTTCAGGGTATTATCAGCAGCGGATATATACTTCAGGAAACTCATAACTCAGTACAATAGATCGTACCATTCAAAGTATCACATGTCCCAATGGACAAGGATCCAGAAACATTGGATATCTGAGCAAATGACTATAACCAAGGTAGCAATTATATTATGAATAAGCTCCATGACACCAGATATAAGAAACTAAACAAGTTTCACAAGGAAAGGTGCACAGTGTAAAAAAATATCTCAATAACTTTCCCAAGATCCCTTAACGATAATATACAGAAATGCTTGAAATACAAATATTTCACAGTCATTGTGAAACTTAAAATAATGTAGCACACAAATTCAAATATTACAGTCAACAGGGAGAACAGGGAAATATATTTATCAAAAGAATCATTATACATCAAAATGTGTCAGGCTTAGAGGTCGACATGGATACATCAGACTGATTACTAGTGAGCGTTTTATAGTCATTCAAAACAAGAGAGAATAAGGGTAATCTGGCTTACACAGCTGAACACAGTAACTGGAAATGAAGCATGTAACAAATAAATGAAAGATAAAGGAGTAGATATAAGACATAACTGTAAATGGACCAAATAAAGAAAAATTATCGGCCATTACAAATCATAAATAATCCTCAATAAAACATCCATTAGACTAGCAATGTGTGATGATTGGAAACATTATCAGCGCAAAAAAAAAAAAAAAAAAAAAAAAAAAATTACTCAACTCTGAAAAGCCATCTAACCCTCACAAGATGTCACCCTATTAAATATTATAACGCGAAATCTCGTATTTTATAGTAGGGGCCAGAAGGGATAATGTAAAACGTAGCAATAAAGTTACGAGTACCAGAAAATACACAAAGGAAAGTATTCACTTTTTGTGACCTGGAAACATACACGATAACAACAAACTTGGATAACAGCTTACAAGAATGCATAGTAGTGATCTACCATAATCATATAAGGTCTAAATATCTTAATAATAAGACCAAAAAGTGAAACATAAGAAGACATAGGTATCTCTACCTGTAAGGAAATAGTACGAAATAGAGGCAAGTAAGAATAACACAGCAGAAAATGGGTTCTTCATACAGTATCGTCGGCTAAGTATAGGAGAATACCCAAAACCGTACCCCATGGTGTTCATGTTTTTTTTCTTTAATGTAGTGTTACACACCATTCACATTTTACTCTTGGAAAATACAGGGTGTAAATTTTAAGTTGACAAACCAGAATAACTCGAAAAATAAGCTTCACACGAAAAAAATGTGTAGAATTCAAAGTTGATTATTTCCGAGGAAGGCATCTGCTGGTTGTAAAATTAGGCCGCCACCCCAGCCCCCTGGGGGTGGAGCGGGAGGCAACTTTAAAATTTCAAATGGGAACCCCCGTTTGTTAGTGCAGAATCAGATTTTGTCTTAAACATTTGTATTGATTCTTGGTAGCTGGCGCTGTAATTCAAGAAACTTCATGTTCTCATTTTTGCGTGGAAAATGGTTACGGATAAATAAAAAATACTTATTTACTTCGTAAATTTTAATTCGCTAAAACTAAAACTCTCCCTCTCTCCCTTTGGGTGGAGTTTGAGGGAGAGGCATTAGAGTTTTACAAATGTTGACCCAAATATTAATTTTTTCCACAGATTCGGATAAGGCTTGTGGTCCTGAGGCCACACAGCTTTTAATTATCAAACGAATCATGCTAACTAGCTAGCTAACTCACCAAAGATTCTATTTACTAACGAGTGAACTCATTAACTCACAGGGTAAACAAAGTAAATGACTAACTGAGGAAAAGACTAATCCCGTTTAAGATTTGGTGGTCCTGAAAAGGAACGATTGGTTTCGCTTTATTGTTGATTATTTGCAAATAGTTGCAAGTAAATGAATTTCGGGGTGCTAGTTTCCAGTGAGTCCCCTCGCCTCTCACTTTCGGCTTGCTTGTTGTCCGTAAATCCCTTGCATCTCACCGTTTTATGAAATAAAAAGTTCAAAGAGTTGACCTTCAACTTCGATGCATTTATTGAGTCGCACTGTAAATCCCTGCACACATCTTGATAACATGTCTGGTGTAATTGCAGCGCAAGCATCTCTTACTCATTGCACCAGTTGTCAGACTTCTCGACAAACAAGAGTAATTACTCCGAATCTAATAAAAAATTAGGTTCGTGAGTCAGTTAGTTTTTTAGTTAATAAGTTCACTTGTTAGTAAGTAGGACGTTTGGTTAGTTAGGTAGCTAGTTAGTTAGTTAGCCTTCTGCCACCGAGCAGTGCGTCAGCAGTGCGCAAGTAGCAGCAAGTGGCTTATTTTGCGTTCATATAAGTGTAGTAGTGAAGTTGAAAATTTGTTTGAGAGTTCTTAGCGCACTTGTTTAGTTAAATCCGTCAAATCATTGTGTAGTTTCGTAATTAGCAGGGGCAGATTTGCATTTTAATATCCGTGACGTGTTAAGTCGCGTAGTCGTCTGTCATTTGTTTATTTCTTTCAAATAGTCTTTGTACGTCACTGACAGTAAAGTTAGCCTTCTGCCGCCGAGCAGTGTGTCAGCAGTACGCAAGTAGCAGCATTACTGCATTTACTAGGCAGTCTTGTATTTTAATAACCGTTTAAATTTTGTGTTGAATTGTTTGTGCTCTCTGTAGATTAGTTCAGACGTTCTTTGCACAACAGTATTTAGCATGGATAGGGACTACGACTGCTGTGTTCGGAATGGGCTGTGTTGGCATCCCTTCGCTCCCAGCTTCAGGCAGTGTTGGCTTCGGTCACACAGCTTGAGGCTGTTGCCAATGGGCATCACTGTTGGGGTCCGGATGGGGGTTTGTCGGGTACGGCCAGCTCGTCCCACGCATCCCCTGATCGGACTACGGCTGTGACTGCCCGGGATACTGCCCACATTGAGGCTGACCCCTCACCCATGGTAGAGTGGGAGGTCGTCTCGAAGTGTGGCCGGGGGCGAAAGACATTCCGGAGGGCTGAACGGAAGACCTCTCCAGTTTGTCTGATGAACTGGTTTCAGGCTCTGTCTCTGGCTGATACTGATCTTCGGCCAGACATGGCTGCTTGTCCTGGTCTAGAGGTTGCCCCTCTGTCTGCAAGATCTGGGTTGTCGCAGTGGGTTGGCTTACTGGTAGTTGGGGGCTCCAATTTCAGGCGCGTAATGGGGCCCCTTAGGGATATGGCTGCAAGGGAGGGGACGAAAACCAATGTGCACTCCGTGTGCGTACCGGTGGGAGTCATTCCAGATGTGGAAAGGGTCCTTCCAGATGCCATGAAGGGCGCAGGGTGCACCCATCTGCAGGTGGTCGCTCATGTCTGCACCAATGATGTGTTTCGCTATGGATCGGAGGAAATCCTCTCTGGCTTCTGGCGGCTATCTGACTTGGTGAAGACTGCCAGTCTCGCTAGCGGGATGAAAGCAGAGCTCACCATCTGCAGCATCGTCGACAGAACTGACTGCGGACCTTTGGTACAGAGCCGAGTGGAGGGTCTGAATCAGAGGCTGAGACGGTTCTGCGACCGTTTGAGCTGCAGATTCCTCAACTTGTGCCGTAGGGTGGTGGGGTTACGGGTTCAGCTGGATAGGTCAGGAGTCCACTACACACAGAAGGTGGCTACACGGGTAGCATGGGTTGTGTGGCGTGGACTGGGCGATTTTTTAGGTTAGATGGCGTCGGGCAAGTACAGAAAGGGCAACAGCCTCAAAGGGTACGGGGCAAAGTCACACGCGGGGACCAAGCAGCAATCGGTATTGTAATTGTAAACTGTCGAAGCTGCGTTGGTAAAGCACCGGATCTTCAAGCGCTGATAGAATGCACCGAAGCTGAAATCGTTATAGGTACGGAAAGCTGGCTGAAGCCAGAGATAAATTCTGCCGAAATTTTTACAAAGGCACAGGCGGTGTTTAGAAAGGATAGATTGCATGCAACGGTGGTGGCGTGTTTGTCGCTGTTAGTAGTAGTTTATCCTGTAGTGAAATAGAAGTGGATAGTTCCTGTGAATTATTATGGGTGGAAGTTATGCTCAACAACCGAGCTAGGTTAATAATTGGCATCTATTATCGACCTCCCGACTCAGCAGCATTAGTGGCAGAATAACTGAGACAAAATCTGGAATACATTTCACATAAATTTTCTCAGCATGTTATAGTCTTAGGTGGTGATTTCAATTTACCAGATATAGACTGGGACACTCAGATGTTTAGAATGGGTGGTAGGGACAGAGCATTGACTGACATTATACTGAGCGCACTATCCGAAAATTACCACGAGCAATTAAACAGAGAACCGACTTGTGGAGATAACATCTTCGACCAACTGATAACAAAGAGACCCGAACTTTTCGACTCTGTAAGCGCAGAACAGGGAATCAGTGATCATAAGGCCGTCACAGTATCCCTGGATATGGAAGTAAATAGGAATATAAAAAAAAGGGAAGAAGGTTTATCTGTTTAGCAGGAGTAATAGGAGGCAGATTTCAGACTACCTAACAGATAGAAACGAAAATTTCTGTTCCGACACAGACAATGTTGAGTGTTTATGGAAAAAGTTCAAGGCAATCGTAAAATGCGTTTTAGACAGGCACGTGCCGAGTAAAACTGTGAGGGAAGGGAAAAAACCACCGTGATTCAACAACAAAGTTAGGAAACTACTGCGAAAGCAAAGAAAGCTTCACTGCAAATTTAAACGCAGCCAAAACCCCTCATACAAACAGAAGCTAAACGATGTCAAAGTTAGCGTAAGGAGGGCTATGCGTGAAGCGTTCAGTGAATTCGAAAGTAAAATTCTATGTACCGACTTGACAGAAAATTCTAGGAAGTTGTGGCCTTGCGTTAAATCAGTAAGTGGATCGAAACAGCATCTCCAGACACTCTGGGATGATAATG
This sequence comes from Schistocerca americana, assembly GCF_021461395.2. NCBI lineage: Eukaryota > Metazoa > Arthropoda > Insecta > Orthoptera > Acrididae > Schistocerca > Schistocerca americana. The sequence goes on along the minus strand of NC_060123.1, from coordinate 247,599,932 downwards.
GCATTCAAAAAAAGGATGACCCGAGTAAAGCTGAAACACTAAACACCTTTTTCGAAGCTGTTGAACAGAGAAAGACCGCACTGCAATTCCTTCTCTAAATCCTGGCACGAACGAAAAAATGGCTGACATTGAAATAAGTATCCAAGGAATAGAAAAGCAGCTGAAATCACTCAACAGAGGAAAGTCCACTGGACCTGACGGGATACCAATTCGATTCTACACAGAGTACGCGAAAAAACTTGCCCCCCTTCTAACAACTGTGTACCGCAAGTCTCTAGAGGAACGGAAGGTTCCAAATGATTGGAAAAGAGCACAGGTAGTTCCAATTTTCAAGATGGGTCGTCGAGCAGATACCCAAAACTATAGGCCTATATCTCTGACATGATCTGTCGTAGAATTTTAGAACATGTTTTTTGCTTGCGTATCATATCATTTCTGGAAACCCAGAATCTACTCTGTAGGAATCAACATGAATTCCGGAGAAGCGATGGTGTGAGACCCAACTCGCTTTATTTGTTCATGAGACCCAGAAAATATTAGATACAAACTCCCAGGCAGATGCCATTTTCCTTGACTTCCGGAAGGCGTTCGATACAGTTCCGCACTGTCGCCTGATAAACAGAGTAAGAGCCTACGGAATATCAGACCAGCTGTGTGGCTGGATTGAAGAGTTTGTAGCAAACAGAACACAGCTTCTTGTTCTCAATGGAGAGACGTCTGCAGACGTTAAAGTAACCTCTGGCGTGCCACAAGGGAGTGTTATGGGACCATTTGCTTTTCACAATATCTATAAATGACCTAGTAAAAAATGGCTCTGAGCACTATGGGACTTAACATCTATGGTCATCAGTGCCCTAGAACTTAGAACTACTTAAACCTAACTAACCTAAAGACAGCACACAACACCCAGTCATCACGAGGCAGAGAAAATCCCTGACCCCGTCGGGAATCGAACCCGGGAACCCAGGCGCGGGGAGCGAGAACACTACCGCATAAATGACCAAGTAGATAGTGTCGGAAGTTCCATGCGTCTTTTCGCTAATGATGCTGTAGTATACAGAGAAGTTGCAGCATTAGAAAATTGCAGTGAAGTGCAGGAAGATCTGCCGCGGATAGGCACTTGGTGCAGGGAGTGGCAACTGACCCTTAACATAGACAAATGTAATGTATTGCGAATACATAGAAAGAAGGATCCTTTATTGTATGATTATATGATAGCGGAACAAACATCGGTAGCAGTTACTTCTGTAAAATATCTGGGAGTATGCGTGCGGAACGATTTGAAGTGGAATGATCATATAAAATTAATTGTTGGTAAGGCGCGTGCCAGGTTGAGATTCCTTAGGAAATGTAGTCCATCAACAAGGGAGGTGGCTTACAAAACACTCGTTCGACCTATACTTGAGTATTGCTCATCAGTGTGCGATTCGTACCAGGTCGGGTTGACAGAGGAGATAGTGTGGATCCAAAGAAGAGCGGCGCGTTTCGTCACAGGGTTATTTGGTAAGCGAGATAGCGTTACGGAGATGTTTAGCAAACTCAAGTGGCAGACTTTTCAAGAGAGGCGCTCTGCATCGCGGTGTAGCTTGCTGTCCAGGTTTCGAGAGGGTGCGTTTCTGGATGAGGTGTCGAATATATTGCTTCCCCCTACTTACACCTCCCGAGGAGATCACGAATGTAAAATTAGAGAGATTCGAGCGCGCACGGAGGCTTTCCGGCAGTCGTTCTTCCCGCTAACCATACGCGACTGGAAGAGGAAAGGGAGATAACGACAGTGGCACGTAAAGTGCCCTCCGCCACACACCGTTGGGTTGCTTGTGGAGTATAAATGTAGATGTAGATGTAGTGTTTGATAATTAGAAGTTGTGTGGCCTCATGACCACGAAACAAACAAAACTTATCCGAATCTGCGGAAAAAATTAATATTTGGGTCAACATTTGTAAAACTAATTCCTCTCTCTCAGACCGCACCCTGTGTGGAGAGAGGGAGAGTTTTAGTTTCAGCGAATCAAAATTTACGAAGTAAGTATTTTTTATCTATCCGTAACCATTTTCCACGCAGAAATGAGAACATTGCTTTTCTTGAATTACAGTGAAAACTAACAATAATCAAAACAGATGTTTAAGATAAAATTTACGTAGTTTTTTTTATGTAGAATCTGATTCTGCAGTAAAAAAATGGGGTTCCCATTTGAAATTTTAAAGTTTGTAACCTTTCCGGAGAATTTTAAAAAGGATATTATTTATGAATGCTAATGCACATTGAGCTAAGTGTAACCTCCCCACCGATATTTTAAAAGGACAGAAATAATAAATGGGTGGGAGCCAAACGTAACCTCCCTAGCAATTAAATTTAATGACAATAAAAATGAGAATCGCAATCTGACTCAAAGTATAAGCTGTCACGAAAATGATGAAAAACAATTCAGTGCTAATGAAACTTCAGTGACAATGAAAATTCAATTAAACCGAAATATCGGTCTTTGGCCCTGTGCAAAAAATCATAATTAATTTCTTACCTCATTGAAACTGCATGTCAAATTTCTGCTCTTATTGTTGGCCACGGCTTGGAGGAAATGCATTGCAAATAATATTATTATTATTATATTTATTTTTTTTTAAATTTAACTGAAACTTTACTTTAAGGGAAATGGAAGGAAATCATTGGTTCAATTAAATGTTTTTTTTTTTGAAAAAAATTGCTTTGAAATCAAAATTATTATTGGGGCGATGTAGAATAAATAGCAGTACCATGAAATTTCTGTAAAAGTTCCTCTAAAGTCTGTGGTCGATCTGTTTCATTAATAATAATGTCATTAATGTGACGTGAATCAAGTACGAGGCGAAGTGAGCCATCTTTTTTCTTAACAACATGTAGCGGGTTTATGTACGGACTAACTGCTGGTTCAATAATTCCTTGGTCAAGCATATCCTGCAATTCTTTTTTAACCTGTTCTCTGTGGATATATGGAATGGGATACTGCTTTGCTTTAAATGTGTCGTGCTGTTTGACTTGAAATTCATACATAAAGCCGGACATAGTACCAGGAACATTGTCGAAAACTGGAGCTTGCTGTAAAAGAATTTTGTGTAACTGCGTGCGTTAGTAGTCTGTATTTGCACTGCTTTGTTTAACTTTATCAGAAATCAATTGCATTACTTCGTAGTCAGCTTCGTCTGGAGTATTATAGTTATGTACGTACGTATCCGTGAACAATGTGGGATTACAGTCTATGTTACGTGTTGTGGAAATGACCTCTGTGCGGTTAATTGTTTGTTCTTCCGCAGATAGTGAGTGCTGAAATTCTATAGCAAATTGTATATTTTCATCCTTCAACATTAAATAAGAATTCTGAAAATCAATAACTGCGTCGTGTTGTACCAGAAAATTAGTACCTAAAATTACGTCTGTCGTCAATAAAGGAACTATCCAAAAATTTGAGTGAAATGTGTGACCTGCGATACAAAAAGATAAATGCGTCTGTAATTTAACGTCTACTCCTTTACTCGATACTGCTCCCTTCACTTTGGTTTTGCCTAAAGGTAATGTCGGATAAGTATTCTCTTTGTTACACTCGTTAAAAGTTTCTTCATTTATTACTGATATCGGTGAGCCGGAATCAATTACTGCTGAAAATTTCGATGAACCTACTTTAATTTCGATCACAGGATGTGAAATAGTTTTCTGAACAAATGGTCTTTCCTGTAAAAGAGTGTCTCGTATGTCGTCAAAAGTAATTACATTTTCATGGACAACATTCTGCGTGTCTAAAGTAGTGCTTACGTTACTGGAATATGCAATCTGTACTGTGCGTGGTCAAATTGTATCGTACGTGCTGTTATTTAATTCACGGGAGGATGCTGTGGCATATCCACTATTTGAACTGTTCTGTTAACTCTTCTTGACGTGTTACGCTATAGATGACACCTATTGTCTGGATCATTCATGATAATGTGTTGTTGCTGATGTTCTTGCTGCTGAAAAGATCGACTGTTATTGAATGTACGTTGAAAATTGTGCTCATTATTTTTACGTTGGTTATGAAAGTCACTTCTACACGGTGCATTGCGATAGGAATTCAAATACTGTGTTTTCTATACGTAGTTATTTCCTTTGCTGTCGTGCGTTACTATTTGTTGTACCAGGGACTATACGTGCACGCGGCGAAACATTAAAGTTTGGTTGACCTTGTAGACTGCATTGTTGGTTAGGTATGCTAAGCGGTTGACAATCATGCTGTTGTGGTGAAAAACGTCTATTGTTACCAAAAATGTGGTTCCGATTGCTCAAAATTTTGTACATACTGATGATTATGATTTTATCTGTTATCAAAATTACGGCGGTAGTTGTCATTACGGGAGTGCTTAATAAAATTGTCACATTCGGTAAAGATTTGTCATATCCGGTTTTCATTACATATTCTTAATTCTACAAAGAGCAATAGTTAAAGAGCAGTTTTGATAGGTATAAAGGATAGTAGAAGAGAAGACAGCAGTGCAGAAAACTAAAGATGAAACAGCACTACTACAGCTCGGGGCCCTATGCACGCTACTGCAGATATTCATTAAAGCGTAATGAATCCCCTGAGGTCTATTACGCACTGCAAATAAATTTTAGCTTTTGCGTAGCAGGCAATGGTGGTAAAAATCCAAAAGCAAATTGCTGTATTCTTGCTAATTCAAGTTTCTGCATTACAGGCTATACTGATGAAAGTACAATAGCAAATTGTCGTAACAGGTTCAAAGCTCGTTTCCGCATTACAGGCAATAGCGGTGAAGGTACAAAAATAAATTGTCGTATACAGCTCAAAGCGTGTACCTGTGTTCTGTCATTATTAAATTCTTTACATTTTCTTGCGGATAAAAATTTCTCGTAATCTACGCTCTCGTCATTGAATTTGAAAACACGTTCGGGTTTGTGAGTGAATCTGTTCGTCTGTGTCATTTCGTACTTCAAGTCGCGTAGCTTTTCAGATTTTAAGTCGCGTAGCTTTTCAGATTTTACGTCTCGTAGTCTCTGTAAATTGTTCACATTATACACGCTGCGTGACTCTGACAAATGCTCGCAACGTGGCGGGTTCTGTGACGTATTGGTGACTGAAATAATTGTTAATTCTGTTACTTTAATACTTTCGTCAATTTGGTTGTTGTGTCGTTCACTTTTATTAACAACTTCCGTATTCACAGTGTGTGAAACTTCCAGTGACTCGAAATTAAACTCGTCGTGTATCTGTACCGCGTTTTTAGGGCATTGTTCAGTGACTGCATTAATTTCGTGTATCAGTGTTGCGTTTGCTGAACATTGTTCAGTGACTGCATTAATGTCATCTTTATGTGATTCTGTTGTGCCTACACGTGTGCTACTTAATTCTTGTGCAGCAGTGCCAACTTCTTCATTACTGTTATTAGCACAAGCCTTAGTATCCTCACGTAATTGTACTATAGTGTCATGACATTGCACGGTAACACCTGTAATCTGTTCACTAACGTGTTTGTTCTGTTCGTTAATGTTGTCTTGTTTTTTGTTCGTCAGTTCGAAACTTTCATCAATTGTTTCGCAAAGTTGTTTGAAATGGTTGTCGAAACTTTCATTAATTATTTCGCGAAATTGTTTGTTCCGTTCTTCAAATTTTTTGTTCTGTTCATCAAGTTTTTCATTAAGTTGTTTAAACATTTGTTGCAAAAATGCTATAATTTGAGCCTCAGTAGCATTACCTGCTCTATTCTCTGTACTGTTTGACGGTGTATCTGCCATTATCACGTTCTGTGTGACCATTTGGTCATTCTGTAATTTACAAAAAGGTTTGTCAGTCGGATGTACACAGTCAGTCACTATTTCGGAATTAAATGAATCCGTCGTATTTTCGGTACACTGTCTATTCTCATTAGAAACATTTGTCTGTACGTTATTTGAATTTTCCAAACCGGGTGTGTTATGCTGGGTATCGCTCATTACAATAGGGCGTCCAGCGTCATCAATTGTCGTCAAATTAACAGAGGAGACAATTGAGTTCGTTTGTTCATCATTAAGATAAAAGTCATCACTATTGGTTGGAATGCACTGATTGTCAGTGAACGCAGGATTGTCATCATTATACTGCGTGTCACAATTACTATCGGTCACGCTGTTTAAGTCGGTAATTTCATTCAAAATACCTCGCGATACACTATTCACAGTCTTTCGCGGCATTTTTACAATAGTCACAAATATTCACAAAACAAATAAACACAAATACAAAAAGGCAACAAACAAATACAACAGAGCAACGAATTGCCGTTGACCTGTAGAAAGAAAGTCACAAGATTAGTAAAAGCGTTGCGCCAAATCCTAATTATATTTAAGCAAATAAGAGCAGATATCTGACTGTTGTTCAAAAGATTCTCAACGAAATACGATCCTGGACTGGGTGTCGCCAAGTGTAACCTTTCCGGAGAATTTTAAAAGGGATATTATTTATGAATGCTAATGCACATTGAGCTAAGTGTAACCTCCCCACCGATATTTTAAAAGGACAGAAATAATAAATGGGTGGGAGCCAAACGTAACCTCCCTAGCAATTAAATTTAATGACAATAAAAATGAGAATCGCAATCTGACTCAAAGTATAAGCTGTCACGAAAATGATGAAAAACAATTCAGTGCTAATGAAACTTCAGTGACAATGAAAATTCAACTAAACCGAAATATCGGTCTTTGGCCCTGTGCAAAAAATCATAATTAATTTCTTACCTCATTGAAACTGCATGTCAAATTTCTGCTCTTATTGTTGGCCACGGCTTGGAGGAAATGCATTGCAAATATTATTATTATTATTATATTTTTTTTTTTTAAATTTAACTGAAACTTTACTTTAAGGGAAATGGAAGGAAATCATTGGTTCAATTAAATGTTTTTTTTTTTGAAAAAAATTGCTTTGAAATCAAAATTATTATTGGGGCGATTATTGCACAACTTAGTTACAGTTAATTTACATTATTAGCTGAGCGCATTTAAAAATAATATACCTCATCCTGAATCTTGACCAGAATGCCATGTCGACGCCCGCCGACTCCTCACACACAACTGCACTCGACTGCTACTACCGACATACTGTACTGCTCACAGACTGCCCACTGACAGACTGCTCGCAACTTTACTGCACGACTACTACCGACCGACTGCTGGACGCAACTAAACTGAGCTACTGCTACCGACAGACTGCTGCTCGCAACGACTACTGACAGAGTACTACTCGCAACTGAACTGAGCTACTGCTACCGACAGAGTGCTGCTCGTAACACTCGCGCGGTCAAGCGCAGACTAACCACGATAAAAGGCTCTCTGGTCAAAGATTTTATCATGCCTCACCATCGCTGCTACGTTACATACGTGTTTCAAGTTGCCTCCCATCTCACCCTCGGGGGACTGGGGTGGCGGGCTAATTTTAGCACCAGCAGATGTCCCGACCAGCAGATGTCTTCCTCGAAAATAATCAGCTTTGGATTCTACACATTTTTTCGTGTGAACCTTATTTTTAGAGCTATTCTGGTTTATCAACTTAAAATATACACCCTGAATAGTTAAATTTTATTGTGAAAGAATTATTTTCAAAAACCTTTCGCTTAATCAGTTTTCCAAAATTTGACCCGTTTTTAAAATAACCAAAGTAAGAGTAAATAAAATTAGAAAAAGGTATTAAATCGTAGAAAAAGAAATATAGTTTCTGTGTAGGTATAATATACAGATTTGGTGGGAAGTAGCTAGGGATCATTAAATACAGACCATTAAATGGCATAGTAATTTTTCATGCCGCATAGCACTGACGGTGGTCTCGAGAGGCGGTTCACTCAACAACAACAAGCAGGGCTGATCCCCTTACAGTTAGAGAATGGGCACAGATTGCTTCACACTGGGAGGTGTGGAATCCGATCGTTCTTGAGCAGAGATGGTGGCGTACGGTCAAGGAAAGGAATGCCACTATTCGTCTGGAGACAATAAAGAACTGCCACACGAAGCTAATGACCATAGGTTCGGTAAAGAATGCAGTAAAAACCGGTTGGACATCCACGTCCCGGAGTCCTGAGGATGTGGCGACTGTGCAGAACATGTTCAATCGTAGCCTGGCACGCCAGGTAGCTCAAGAGAGCGAGCACAAAAGGCATGCTGTGCGTCAGATGTTGCATAAAGAATTAAACTTTCGAGCATGGAAACTCCATTAGGTGCAGCACCTGACACCAGAAGATTTTGATCGGAGAATTATGTATGGGGAGTTGATGTTGGGTTGGCACGAAGATTGGCCTCAATTGTATTCCATGTGAGAAGTTTCGTCAATCGCCACAATTGCCATTACTAGGCGGCAGAGGATCTTGGAACTAGGATGGAGAACATCCATTCTCGTCCAAAAGTGACCCTGTGAAATGGAATAACGACTACTAATGTCACCGGTCCATAACTCTTGCATGGCACAATGAACGGGGAATGTTACCTGCAAATGCTTCAGGATTACGTCTGGCCCACGGTATCTGGATGGGAAAATACCGGCGACATTATGTTCATGTAAGATGGCTCATCCCCTTAGTTTGCAAATGCCGTGTGGAACTGACTGGAGGAGAAGTTTCCAGGACTTTGGCTGGGGAGAAGTGAACGTCATGAATGGCCTGCAAGAAGTCCAGACCTGACACCATGTGACTTTTTTCATGGTGCTGGACAAAAGAGGACGATTTGGAAACAAATATGGGAATTTCTTACCAACGTCCCATACAACTTCCTCTAGAAAGCTGTGGATTCCATTCCAGGTCGCTTGAGGAGATTGGTCGACGCCACAGGTGCCTACATCGGAATTTAATGGACTTTGAACGTATGCAGTCATATTCCCATATGACAGTGAACATGGTGTATTAAATTCAAATAAATAATTCTTCAAAGATAAAAGTTGTACATCAGTGTCAATAGCTAGTTACTTCCCGCCCAACCTCTACAGTGGAGACTCGATTAACTGGCATAACTGTTGTCGTAAGTCATTCGGATAATCTAAAAATCCAACTAGTTGAATGTGTGAATAGAAGCGATTTTTGTATTGGTAACACTACAAAGATAAGCTACATCGCCCATGTGTGGTTATCTTTTAGGTATGCTGTCTTATGCTTTTCTTTCTTGGGTTTATACATAATGTTAGATGTTTATTCAAAACAACAAAAAGAACTAAGGTTTATTAAAATCAACAAAAATGAGTGTTTATTCAGAGATTGTGTCACATTTTCGTATGTACATACATATTTTCTTAAAATTACTAAATCGCTCCAACCCTAACCATGAAACATGTAACAAGATTGACATAGGACAATCAGTGTAGTTTAATGTTGTATAAAATATTTGATAATTGTCGTTTGAAGTAAACAATTCTTTCTCTTCATCGCTGCTACATCATGAATTCGTTTTAACTGTAGTAAACTCTCAGTATCATACAGTATTTCTTTCTCGAACAATTTGAAAGCTGTTCCCAGGGTTTGAAATGCTTCCTCATTAGATGATCTTGCAACAATTTTTGCTTCATCATCTGAAATGATCTGAAATCTTAATCATTACTGTCACAAGTGGGCCACTTTTTCACATTATCGTCATCATATTCCTGATATATTTGTATGTTTGCCATTATCTCGTTTATATACTCTAAAACACAATCACCCATATCGGTTATTGAATATTCGTGCTCTCCTTTTAGTATACTGTTCAAACTTTGTTCAAAGACTCAATCAAATGACACACATCTACAACCGGGTAACAACACTCCTTTAAATTTATTTGCTTGAAAACTGACAGATTGACTTCTATTTTGTCTTCATCAGCACATAACAATCTACGTTAAAATTGTTTGCCATTAGGTCATTTTAACGTTTCAGTAACATTTTGATCCATTGGTTGTAGCAAGGTTGTTACATTAGTAGGCAAAAATTTTACTGTAAACATTACATTTTCGCTCAGTAAAAGTAGGACTTTTCCTTTTTTGACAATTTTGTGTGGAAATTTTACACTTTGGGGATAAAAGTGGTGTCAGACCAGTCACTGAATATTTCGTTGTTCATCAATTTCATTTTTTGCTTTTTTTATATTAAAGGGAACCCTGATACTTGTTGGCAACTTCTTGCCACAATGGATACACCAGTTCCCGTCAGATCACCGAAGTTAAGCGCTGTCAGATGTGGCCGGCACCCGGATGGGCGACCATCCGGGCTGCCATGCGCTGCTGCCATTTTTCGCGCTGACCACACGTCTCTCTTATCCGCATCCTCAGTTGAGGATGACACGGTGGTTGGAGTGTCCCGATGGGCCACTTGTGGCCTGAAGACGGAGTGTAGATACTTTTTAAGCGTCTGAGATTTTTGGATTTTCCGATGAGCAGCAAAGGCGTTTTATGGGCATCGGTAGTGACTGTGCAAACTAACACTGTTACTCGCTCTTTACTAGTTTCATATCCTGGTGATAAAGGTAATGATTTTGACGGAAATGATCTCCAATTTAATACGTTTTAGCGGTGTTGTAAACAAACTCCGAGTCACAGCTATTTTCGATCAATTCTTTTCTTAAACTATTTTTAAAAGAATTAACTGTATTGCATTTTTGCACTCTGTTTTTCCAATTCGTAAATTCCATAATGAGATTTAAATCAGCACAATCATCTCTTACTTGCCACAAACTATTAATCGCCACTTATTTTTTATTTGCCTTTTCGCACAGCAAAGGCCAGTTGATCGTATTGGTAAAAACCAACAATACAAACCTTCTTTAAAAGCTCATTTTTCGGTTTCTTCTTCACTTTTCGCTTTTCGATGTTTACTCCCATGTTCACTGTCAAGTTTGCGACTGTACTTAAAAATTGAATCGATATTCTTCTTAATACAGCTTGTCGCAAATGTTCATAGCATATTATCGGCTAACATACAAGTTTCTCCTTTTTTCATGAATCAGTAAGTTTGTTTTATCTTTATGCAATAACACATCACTCTCTTGTATTTTGACATTTTTGAGCACAGACGTGACATGTCGCAGCGGGGTAGCGGTGAGCAACTGTGTAACAAACTATAATGCAACGCACTAGTCAGAGATCGTACGGGGCGCCAGCAGGTAGCGCCAGCACGACATGTCCGTGCACACACGTTCTAGACTACAAAGATATTTGCTCGTGGTTGACAATCGGGATAATCGCGAATCCGTATAAGTGAGATCCAGATAATGGAGTCTCCAGTGTATTTTGCTTATCCATTAATTTAATGCAAGAAAGCAGGGATTCTTCCACTTGTACATTATAGAAGTTGAAACATCTAGGAAGCACAGCATACACTCTAATACTGGCGACACTGGAGAAGGAGCAGCACCATCTAATATTGAGCACTAGACATGTCACCAGATTTGAAGTGACAGTGCTGGTTTATCTGAAAGATTGCAAGATAGAACAACCAAGATTCTCGACCATCAGTGCAGGGGAACTTGATTTGCTCAACAGCTGTAAAATGTGCATGATGTATTGCAGAACAGTAAACAGGGTGAACACAGTCGATTTAGAAAACAGAGATTCGTAAATTTTGTTGAAGTCTCGCAGAAAGAAGACTATGTATATAAAAATGGTAGTTTCTATTCACAAAGTATCATGTAGTGGATCTACAAAAGCTATTAATATTAGATTTAGATTGTTGTGGTTCCCTGTTTAATTGGCAAGAGTGTCTAGTTCTCACATATAAGGTAATTGGTGATCTAAATCCTTTTTCACAAGTGAATGCAGAAATAATGCACTCGCACAAGAGCGAGTGCTTCCCCGATTTTGAAGTGCATTGTAGGTATGAAGGTATTTATTATAATGATCTGTTTCTTTATCAGTGTAAGAAAATGATTGATCGTTACATAAAGGATATGGTATTCATATTGTTTACAGTTTGCCTGCAAAATGCAGTTCCGTGCCATTTGGATTTTATTAAGGCTGATACAAGAGCTTTTCAGATTCTGAAGTCTTCGATAGGTATGAAAGTATTTAACGAAAATGGTTCAAATGGCTCTGAGCACTATGGGACTTAACTTCTGAGGTCATCAGTCCCCTAGAACTTAGACCTACTTAAACCTAACTAACCTAAGGACATCACACACATCCATGCCCGAGGCAGGATTCGAACCTGCGACCGTAGCGGTCGCGCGGTTCCAGACTGTAGCGCCTAGAACCGCTCGTCCACCCCGGCCGGCAAAGTATTTAACACATTGAACTCTTTTTGTATCAGTATGACAGAATAGTTTATTATTCCATTAATATACGTTATTCGTATTGTATACAGTTCACTCATAAAATGCAGTTCCAAGGTATTTAGATTTTGTGAGGGCAGATACAGCAGCCAAAACTTGGTTGTGTAATGGAGATGTCTCAAATATATCCATAGATCGTAACAATCTACTATTTGCAGTAGATAATTTCTAAAATGTGTTGTAGACGAATTAGAATATATGTTAAATTCGTATGCTTCACTTTATATGACAGCATAAACTGTCAAAGTCCACTATAAAACTTTTTGTAATAAATTTTATGTCTACATATAGTATATTCGTCTTTTCCTTCATTTCCTCAGTAATGTATTTTTATAATGAGGCAAGAATGGAAATATTTTGTGCACACGTATGACCTCAAAATGAAAGAGACAGTGAGAATTGAAATTTTTAAAGTGAAAAGACACTGTAAATTAGGCATTATGAGTTTGTGTTTGTGTGTGTGTGTGTGTCTACGCAATTCAGAGAGAAATATCTTTAAACATCTTTGAACATGCGCTGTTTTACGCAAATATCTTTGACTATGATGCTAATTCAAGTGAAGGTTACGCACATATTTCGGAAATAAAGCACGTCTTTGAACTTGGCGTCAATTCATGATAAACGTGTAATTTCGTGTCTACATACTGATTAACTGCCTCATTTGAATATTATGTTGTGACTATCTTGAGTGTGGGTGGGGAAGGGGGAAAGAGAGGAGGGAAAGGGGATGTGGTACAAAGCACAAACAGGATAGTTGTAAAGAGGATGAAGGGGAAGTGGAGTGCAATCTATCACATGACGACATCATTGATAAGGCTGATGATATCACTGATAAGAGTGATGACATCACTGATAAGGAAAGTTGAGGTTCTGATGTAATGGGTAGGACACTGATCAGGATGCAAGATGTCACAAATATAAACCAAATGTGCCAGAACCTTTATCTATACTACTACTGTCTATGTCCTCGGAGTCTTTTGCAACAGCATATCAGAACAAAATCTTCTTGGTTTTCAAGCCACATCAATTTGAATAAAATTCTCGAGCTCCTGAATAAAATTAAGGAGTAAAACTACTGACTACCAGGGCTGCTTTTTCCCTTCAGCACAATCAGCCACACTCCAGCCAACAGACTACATAAAACACCAGAAAATGGTACATACATAAACTATGGGGATAAAAGATGAAGTTTACACATGAAAATGGGAAACAATGGGAGTTAAAATATACAAAAAGGGAGTATTTTGATGAGGCATGTTTACATAAAATCCATTTATAATTAAAATGACACTCAACAAAGATGGAGCATGTTAATACTGGCGGCACGAAGAGCACAATTGAATCGGTGTTGACAGCAATAAGAGCCACATGGGACAATCACGCAGAGCACACACTTATGTTACATACTTGGCGAGCACCTAAACACTACAAAGTAAGTGGATTAAAATTGGAAGGACCTGCCAAAGAAGGGGAGGTCAGAGAGAAGGGAGAGAGGAAAGATAGAAGAGGGGTCAGCGGAGGAGGGGGCAGGAAGGGGCGGAAGGGGGGGAGCCAATAGCATGCCAAGGGGTAGGAGACATGGTGGGTGGGGAGAGATCAGCATAGAAGCGAGTGCAAGGACTGGGAAAGGAAAAATGAGAAGGATGGGGAGGTAGAATGGAGGAAACAGCAGAGTGGAAGGGAAAGGAGAGAAACTGCAAGAGAGGAAGGGAGAGGAAGAGGAGGGTCAGAGTTGGAAGGAAAGATAAATATTAGGGTGAAGCACATCATCCAGGATAGGGAGAGGTTGGAAGTTCCTTCGGGAAAGGAGGTGGAGGGTGTGCAGATGGAGAGAGTGTGGGACACATCAGTAAGGTGTGGCAGCAGGTGGGGAGTGGAGAGGAAAGGAGACACCAGGGGGTGATGGGGATTGAGGCGGTGGTTGGTGTAGAGAATACAGATCTGCTCAAGGAAAAGTAGGAGATGTGGGAAGGGGATGAGGTCAGAGAGGATCCTTGTGGGGGCTGGGAGACATGCTTTATGTAGACTTTTTTAACTGTCCCACGATGAACATCGCCATGTAAGTGTATATTTTAACTCCCACTGTCTCCCCTTATTAGTTTCTTATGTCCCCCTTTCTATCGCTTATTTTAAGTATCGTTTACATCTTTTTATTAAATGCAGCACTCGGTTGAAGAGCGGGCGGATTATGCCGCTGCCAGCGATCCCCTGCCCATATAGGGGAGGGGAATGATTTGACGATAAAGGAAAAAAATCCAGCCGCGGCAGTCGGTAGTTTTAGCCATGATGCCGATGGAGGAGCAAGCCATCGAAAGCTCGAGAACTGTATTCGAACTTACACAGCTTCAAAACCGAGAAGATTCTACTACTCTCTGGTCATAGAACAGAGGCCACAGCTAAGTAGAATGTGCATCTTTTCTCTCCAGTCTCAATGACATTTTGCTGGTGCGCTGTTCTACACATTAGCTAAAATTTGAGTCACATGGCTTGTACTTTCTAGATGTTGGAATTTTCACAAACCTTGGTGTATATACGAAATACTTCATCACAGTCGTTGAGAAGGTTTAATTTTTTCTCTAATATTGTTGACGTTTTTCGACATTTTAGCTTATTATCTTCCTCTTCTCGCAAAAAAATTGCTATTTGTTTGCTTCATCTCTGGGCAATAATTTTTAAATTGACACAATTTAACAAAAAACATCACTATATTTTCATGATTTTCTCTTAATACTTTTTTAAAAAGTGACCATAACAACGATTTCTCTCTTATTTTTTAGCACTTCCTTTTAATTGTAACATTTATTAGATGTATTTCAAATCTGCATTTTATTTTTAGTGACACATGTTTCATCAGTCGTACATATATCTCCTTATTTCATGGAACGTTTTGGTTTCTTATTGTGTCCAGTATTTGCTCCGGTTCCTACGACTCTATTAAATCTACTAAATTTTCGTGTGATAAAACATTATACTTTGTTTAAACACGGAGCTGTAACGCTGGACAGTATCGCTGACAGCAGCAGTCTGTTTTCAGGAGGTGCTGGAGACGCGGCAGTCGGAGTTCATGTGGCTGCTGCTCCTCAGGGAGAACGAGACGGAGGCCGTGCTGCGGGACGTCCACATTCAATTCGACAGCCTCTTCTTCGTCGTGGTGCCGACGCCAGGAAGCGTCATACGTATCCTGGAGGCTTACAGAGTAGCTAAAGGGTACCCTCTGGTGACGCAGGGTTTTTGTACTTGGAATCCAACGTCTCAGCTCTCCTGTCGAACAGAAGGCATCAGAATGCGACGCAATGATCTCATGGGTTACAGGATGAAAACAGGAACGGTGGTGGTAAGTGTATTTCCAGTCTAATAATATCAAGAAAAAGTATTCACCTTTCGCTCTGTATCAGTGTAGTTTTGTTAGAATATTCCACCACATTCCCTATAACCGTACACGATGCATTACGAAATGAAATTTGCGTGGTGCAGTCGTGTGTTCATTAATATGCAACCGGAGCACGATATATTTTATATCATTCACTCACATTTAGATGAAACAAATCATACATGAAAGTATCAGCTACTTTGGCAGCTACGAAAGTACGAGGGTGAGTCAAATGAAAACCTTAAATATTTTTTTAAGCATTATTTATTGTTCAGAAGTGCTACAAAGCTGTATCACTTTTCAACATAATCTCCCCTACGCTCAATGTAAGTCCTCCAGCGCTTACAAAGTGCATAAATTCCTTTAGAAAAAAAAATTCTTTTGGTAGTCCGCGCAGCCACTCATGCACCACGTGGCGTACCTCTTCATCAGTTCGGAACTTCTTTCCTCCCATTGCGTCTTTGAGTGGTCCAAACATATGGAAATCACTTGTGGCAAGGTCTGGTGAGTATGTTGGATGAGGAAGACACTCAAAAAGCAGGTCTGTGGTTGTTACAACTGTTGTACGGGCAGTGTGGGGCCTTGCGTTGTCATGTTGCAAAAGGACACCTGCTCACAGCAATCCACGTCGCTTTGATTTGATTGCAGGCTGCAGATGACTTTTTAGGAGATCTGTGGATGATGCACTGGTGACAGTGGTCCCTCTAGGCATGTAATGCTCCAAAATGACGCCTTTCTCATCCCAAAAGAGAGTCAACATAACCTTCTGTGCTGATGGTTCTGTTCGAAACTTCTTTGGTTTTGGTGAAGGGGAATGGCGCCATTCCTTGCTCACTCTCTTCGTTTCCGGTTGGTGGAAGTGAACCCAGGTTTCGTCCCCAGTAACGATTCTTGTAAGGAAGCCATCACCTTCTCGTTCAAAGCGCCAAAGAAGTTCTTCACAAGCATCAACACGTCGTTCTCTCATTTCAGCAGTAAGCTGCCCCGCGAACACCCGTCTTGCAGACACTTTGTGAAACTGAAGCACATCATGCACAATGTGGTGTGCTGACCCATGACTAATCTGTAAACAAGCTGCAATGTCATTCAGTGTCATTCGGCGGTTTCCCTTCACTACGGCTTCAACTGCTGCAATGGTCTGTGGAGTCACAACTCGTTGTGCCTGACTTTGACCAGGAGCATCTTCCACTGAAGTCACACCTTTTGCGAACTTCCTACTCCATTCGTAGACTTGCTGCTGTGACAAACATGCAGCACCGTACTGAACCTTCATTCTTTGATGAATTTCAATCGATTTCACACCTTCACTACGCAAAAACCGAATAACAGAACGCTGTTCTTCGCTGGCGCAAGTCGCAAGTGGGCTGGCCATCTTTATGCTGATACTGCGACGGTATGTGTGGATCTGCACTATGCTGCCACCTACAGGTCATTCTACACGCTGTTTGTAGCACGCTTACCAACTTACAGGATAACGGCGCGAAGTTTCGATTTGTTATTACAAATTTAAGGTTTTCATTTGACTCACCCTTGTATCTGTAAACGCCCAACAAGTTCGGAAATACCCTCTCATATATTCTAAAAATCCTTAATTGAAACAATCGGACGCATTGCGCCTTCGAAAGCTGTTAATAAAAAATGTGTGGCTAGTACTAACTGTTAATCTTTTGTTATTGGATGAGTCAGTTCAGAATATTTCGTGACCTACTTCTTCACAGAAATTCATAAAGACTGCCGCCATACTTTAGTTAACACGTTTCTATATCTATATCTACATACATACACCACAAGCTAGTAAACGGTGCGCAGCGGGCGACACCCTTCGTCACTGCTAGTAATTTCCCGTTCTGTCCTCCTAGAGAGAGGGAAAAACTAATTTGCCGTAACTTATCTTCCAAGTCCTTACGCGAAGCGTATACCGGTGGCAATATAATCGTCCTGCAGTCAGCTTCAAATGCCGGTTCCCTAAATTTTATCAGTAGTGTTCCTCGAAAAGAACGTCGCCTTCTCTCCACGGATATCCATTTAAGTTCCCTAAGCATCTCTATAATACTTGCTTGTTCTTCGAGACTGCCGGTAACAAATATAGTAGCGCGCCTGTGTATTGCTTCGATGTCTTCCTTTAACCCGACAAGATGTGGATCCCAAGCACTCGAGCAGTACTCAAGAACAGCTCTCCATAGCATCCTATGCACAATCTCCTTTACAGATGAACCACACTAAGTTCTCTCAATAAACTGAAGTCGACCATTCGCCTTCCCTACCACAATCCTCATACACTCGTTCCATTTCATATCCCTAATAGCGCGCCGTGGTCCTGCCTGTTGCGGCAGCGTAAATGTACATCACCGTTTGACTACACAGCCTCAAGCCCGCACCTTTATACGCGCGTCATACGTAGTATCCTGTAAATATGCTTACCCACATTACGCATCTAACCTATCAATTACCCAAATACTTAATTCCATTTCAATTTTAATCATATTCAATAATTCAATTTACAATTTCAATATTCAATTATCAAGTGAGAAATTGCAAATTTTCCCACTATCAGTGCGGTGCTCATTCTTGACCTAGTACCCCCACAGCTCCGCACCCCCAGAATGCTGCACCCCTATTGGCCACGTGATTCGACTTCATATAGGTATGAAAAGGCGTTCACTATACTTTCAACTGCCTAATTTCAACTGCTTTTCAAGGTCCAGACCGCCGCCTCTTCCTAGGAACCGTCGCCAAGTTTGAATTCTGGCTGTAAAGAAAGGTCACTTGGGCTTTCTCAACAAACTTAAGAAAATTGTTGCAAACGAAGCTCATCATACAGACCTGCAAACTACTCCTACATAACTCATCTATAACGCTCTACACACACGCTTGTTAATTGTAAACTGTCAAAAATAACACATTGCACAACCTACAGACTTGCGAACCACTCGTAAATAATGCAAAGCATTTACGTCCAGGTAGCCAAACAACTCGTGAATTGTCAAAATAATAATCCATCTAAAAGACTCTGCTTGCTAATCGTCAACTGTCCAAATCGTATACCAGCCTTTATTTAAAGAATTAGAGGCAGCACCACCACCAAGTGTATTCGCCACTGAGTCGATAGCCCAACTGACTTAGTGCATACCCATGCCACTAGAGGACGCTGTAGTGACGTCAGGTAGTGACTCAAGTACCGTAATCTAAGGTGGCGCCACCTAGTGGGTTCACCACGAGCTCCAGACTCCCACTGTCTTAGTACATTTCGTCGCCGCCAGAGGACGCCTCAGTGACACCAGCTGATGATGCAAGTACAGTTTTATCCATGATGGCAGCAAACCGTGTGTTCTCCATGAGGTCTAATACTCAGTACCACCAACAGCTGTTGTCCTTTTTGTGACGTAAACCAAGATGGTGAGGGAAAATGGTGGGAAAACGACTCAGTCTGCACTGGGCTGCTGGGGAGAGTAAAGATGGAGTGCACTCTATTTATTTTCAAACACCTTATTTAACCATACAGTATATCTGTCACACTGATACAAAAGAACCACCCTGATGTACCTGGGGCCATGTTGCACAGCCCACAGACGCGCAATCAACTCCTAACGTAAGAGACATGCACACCCATCGTGGATTTTTGGTCAGCATTATTTGGTGTTATATGCATCCAGTTATTGAGGAGGTAATATTATACTTAGTATTAGTGCTGGGTGTGTGATATGTTCGCATTTGAGCATCAGGTTTATAAAATATATATGTTTATGTAAAGGAAATGTCTTTGTGCTGTTGCAGGGAGGGTATGGATTTGACCTGGAGTACTGTGATAGCGAAGGGAAGAGTATGTCTAGTGGTAAGGAAGGTACAGACAGGTGTTTCCAGAGCCACAGCGTTCAACAGAGTGTATTTGCAATACTTCGCTCATTGCCGAATAGTGTTCAGTTGAGACCACGATTGTAAGATTTAATTGTAAGTATAATGATAGGAGATGTATGTGAGGGGTTTTCAAGAATGTGTTCGTGTATGTAAAGTCTGTGGTGGTATTGATTCGCGTTCCCATGTTAATGGTAGCAGTCTTCCAAATGCAGAGGCCTGTTGGAGTGTAGGAATGTATCATAGTTAACTTTACCATCTTCTAGACGACCGAATAGCGAACTAATACATAGTATGTGCTGGGCGGCTCTCGTGATCAGGTGTAATTTTGAGAAGACGGTGAGTTTGCGGTGGGGCGTTATTCCCTCCCATGTAAATTGTTCAGTCGACTGCTTCTGTACATTTGATGACTTTATTTAGTTGAGGGAATATCGAGTGTGATGTGTTGGACACACGTTTGCCTGTTCTCTAGACGTGGGGAAGACTGTAGTTGGTTTGTAAATAAAATTGATCATCTGGAATCTGTTACATCACCGACTTCGGTAAATCGAGAGTGCAAATATAAGTTTACTCTATTTGTTTCTAGTTAGTCAAAATTTGGTGTTTGTGGAGAAATAATTTACAGTCTGTTAGCGATCGGTAGGCTACTGCTGTGTGCTTGATATCGAGAAGTACGGCGAAAATTGTATAATATTATGGCGAAAATATGGTTGTTCTTTTAATCGAGGAGTATGGGGATGTCTGTAGAAATGCGAGCAAGAAAGCGGAAACAGCAGCGCGTTTGTACCGGGGTGAAACGAGCCTGTCTTTGCACATCAGTTCTAAGAGAGTGACTTCGGTTCGCTGATGTAAAGAGGATGATTTGATATGGCAGGGGATAGGAATTGCATGTTTACTAGATCGCGACAGTACTCGGTGATATATTCCCTGGTTGGAGATCGGTTTGATTCTCCAATATTCTTGCAAGTATCGTATGTATTTGATGAACTGTAGACAACCTTGCGATGTTTAGTAGTTGGTGCAAAATGGTGATCAGTGTAAAATAGTTTATTACCACTGAGTGTAGCGTCTGTAGAAAGAAAGAGCAGATTGGCGGTATATAGACTGAGGGAACTGTCGGTGCAATTTAGCAGTCTTTGCAAAATAACGACAGAAAGCCCCAGAAAGAAAATGCCAGATTGATTGTGGTGGGGTAGAGGAGCGGTGAGAACATCTGCGTATGTTGAGAGCAGGAAGGCTATCACATTATGTCCAGGAGGAAGACTGGATTCGGCGATATTTTGGTAAACAGGTTCTGTTGGGGCAGGAATTTTGGTGGATACAAGCTGAGACAACAAGAAAGCAAGTGGTAACTATTTCTGGGGCACTATAAAATTACGGAGAGCTGGACTTGGCTGATATTTTTTTCACAAAGCTATGTGACGTAAGAATAACATTGAGAATGTTTTAGATGGTGATGTGTTAGTCAAGTTAGGGCGAGCACGTGCGATTGAACGCGTGTGTCAACACGTTCTGCGCTATTCTGCCTTCAATGTTAAAGACAAGTGGCGCCTGGAGATGCCTCGAATATGAGACTGGCGTGAACTCACTTTGGGATGCTGTGACAGTATAACAGTGATTGTATAGAGGCATGCAACTTTCACCAGTGTTCGACGACGCTGGCTCGGGGTCTGTGACGGAGAGCATGGGACCCAAGCTGCGGCTGCCTCACTTTGCGAGTGTTGTGGCGAGCGGCCCTAAATGGAAGTCTGTGAGTGCTTTGACAGCTGACTGCCGCATCGACCGTACGTGTGATCGCGTCATCATCGGTGTCTAGTGGATATGAATTTCGCAGGTGTTACGTATGAATGGGGGTGCCGCCACCTCATGCTTGCGGAAGTCAAGTAGAGGCTGTGCGTGGTTTGACATCTGACTGATGTGTCACTTATCGCTACCTCCTGTGTGCTCTAGTGGACGGGGGGTGGTGGACTGTTCTTGCGTGTGTTCACTGCATTATTACGCGAACGGCTCTGTAGGCCCTGCTATGTGCTATTTGGACAGTTTACGAGTACTGAGCATGTCTACTCAACAGTGTGAAGAATTGTTTAGGAGCAGTTTGCTATTGTGTACTGAAATTAGGAATTGGTTGCGTGTCTGTGGGCTGTGCAGCATGGCACCAGGTACATCAGGGTGGTTAAATAAGTTGTTTGAAAATAAATAGAGTGCACTCCATCCTTACTCTCACCAGCAGGCCAGAGCAGGCTGAGTCGTTTTCGCACCATTTTCCCTCACCATCTTGGTTTACGTCACGAAAAGGACGACAGCTTTCTCTGTTGGTGGTACTAAGTATTAGACCTCATGGAGAACACACGGTTTGCTGCCATCATGGATAACTGTACTTGTGACGGCTGGTTTCACAGAGGCGTCCTCTGGCGGCGAGGAAATGTACTAAGACAGTTGGGGTCTGGAGCTCGTGGTGAACCCACTAGGTGGCGCCATCTTAGATTACGGTACTTGCGTCATCATCTGACGTCACTACATCGCCCTCTAGTGGCATGGGTATGAACTAAGTCAGTTGGGCTATCGGCTCAGTGGCGAATACACTTGGTGGTGGCGCTCCCTCTAATTCTTAAATAAAGGCTGATTTATGATTTGGACAGTTGACAATTAGCAAGCAGAGTCTTTTAGATGGATTATTATTTTGACAATTCACGAGTTGTTTGGCTACCTGGACGTAAATGCTTTGCATTATTTACGAGTGGTTCGCAAGTCTGTAGGTTGTGCAACGTGTTATCTTTGACAGTTTATAATTAACAAGCGTGTGTGTAGAGCGTTATAGACGAGTTATGTAGGAGTAGTTTGCAGGTCTGTATGATGAGCTTCGTTTGCAACAATTTTCTTAGGTTTGTTGAGAAAGCCCAAGTGACCTTTCTTTACAGCCAGAATTCAAACTTGGCGACGGTTCCTAGGAAGAGGTGGCGGTCTGAACCTTGAAAAGCAGTTGAAATTAGGCAGTTGAAAGTATAATGAACACCTTTTCATACCTATATGAAGTCGAATCACGTGGCCAGTAGGGGTGCAGCATTCTAGGGGTGGGGGGCTGTGGGGGGTCAAGAATGAGCACCGCACTGATAGTGGGAAAATTTGCAATTTCTCACTTGATAATTGAATATTGAAATTGTAAATTGAATTATTGAATATGATTAAAATGGAAATGGAATTAAGTATTTGGGTAATTGATAGGTTAGATGTGTAATGTGGGTAATCATATTTACAGGGTACTATGTATGACGCGCATATAAAGGAGCGGGCTTGAGGCTGTGTAGTCAAACGGTGATGTACGGTTACGCTGCCTCAGCAGGCAGGACCATGGCTCGCTATTAGGGAGGGCCCATGCGCCGGATGTGGCGACTGGCAGGCCCATGTGCTCGCTAACTGTCAGACGATGTGGTGGCTGTGAAGAGCCCCAACGTGCTCACGAAATGTCAGTTGACGTGGTGTGTTCCACATGTCAGAGCAATCTTGAATAACGGTACTCGTGTGACAAGCTGACGTCACAACAGCGTCCTCTGTGTACCAAGCCACATGGTGGATATACTAGGTGCAGCCATCTTGAATAACGGTACTTGCGTCATGCTCTGGCGTCACAGTGGCGCTCTCTGGTGGTGACGATATGAACTAAGCCAGTTGGAGTTCAGACTCAGTAGCGAACACACATGCTTGAAATTGGTTACTTAATAAAGACAAGTACATTTTTCCCGCCATTTTCCTAGGTGTGACGCATTATCATGTTGGAATTTGAACTTACTGCCATTTTACTGGGGGAGGGGGGCATGGTTCTTTCCTGTCAAAATTCAAACTTCCCTCCAAAATCCACCATCTTGGATGACTTGATCGCCACCATCTTGGATGATTTCATCGCCGCCATCTTGGATAACGATACTTTGGAATAGAATCGGTGTTGTTCCAATTCTATTAATTCCTTGCCTACTTGCTGGTGTTTATATACCCGCATCAGTAACACCCTCAAATGGGTACTTTTTGTACGTTCCTTGTATTTTGAAACATACTAAACACAAACAGTTCAATGGAAGCCACATGCTAGTTAGATCAGACAATACCAGATATTAAGTAACTACTCTAACAGGTATAAAAATTGGCCTGTCACACTTTTCAAAATTTCATTAGTGTTCTTAAGAAATACGAAATATTCAATTCTTATTGTTTGTTCTTCATATTTATCATTAGTGCACATTTTTTTAACTAAGAATTTGTTGTAGATGGGTTTAGATGTCAGAAAAGCAAAAGAAAAATCCAATTAAATTTTTTGGTAAAATATTGCCATCTTTGTTTATATTGCACATGTGCTATAATGCACAAAAACCACGAAGTTCCTTGCTGTGTTACAAATTACAATGGTAAATTACCTGGACTAAACAACTCTTAACGTTTCTCTAATCTATTACGATTCACAAGTTAAGAAATAAGCACGAATTCAGCTACCTATGAGCAGCATAGCTATGACAATACCTGTTAAGAGAAAAGCATTATAGTTGTTTCATCTGCTTCAGCGAGTAGTTACTCGTAAAACACAGAAAACTTGCACACACCGCTAGCTGTAATCTATACAGAGTGTTTCAAAAGTGATGGTCAATACTCAGGGATATAACAGGAAGGATCATTCGAAACAAAAAAGTCAAGTAAACATGGGCTCTAAAACGAATACCTTAACAGCTATGAGAAATTCTTGATCTTCAATATTGTGAAACCAATCTTTTCTACTGCAAGCTCTTTGCTTTCCATATGAAACGTCACCTTTGAACAATTATACAAGACTGTCCTTAAACTGACACACAATATTTTGTTAGCGTAACGCAATCTGACTTTCAAAATTCCCTACAAAAGAATGGCCCTGACTAACATTAAACTATACCTTTCACAAATCACTTACCTCACAAAAATCTTCGCTGCTCAAGCTACTGCAATACAGCGAGCGCCACTACTGCCAGCTAAATAAAAGATTCAAACTATGGAAGGCACTAACTACTGATAGGGATAGTTAGCAAATGAAAGATATTAATAGAGAACAAACAATGTATTTACCTTGATATCATCATATATAAATATAGCAGTTCATGACAAATTTCAAAACTCCGCCATCTCTCTCTCCACATCCACCACTGCTGGCGGCTCACCTCCAACTGCGCAACGCTACGCGCTGTTCACAGCCAGCTGCCTAACACTACAATGGCGAGTATTACAACAATGCAAAGCAGACACAGACTGCCCACAGCACAGCCAGTGATTTTCATACAGAGGTGGCGTTACCAATAAAAAAAACCTAAACAGCCTACTTACATAGAGAAAACATAAACAGCCTACTTACATAGAGAAAACATGAACAGCCTACTTACATAGCCCCCATGCTCCCCACAAAAAATTTTACAAAATTTTTTTGGGCAGTGGCCAATAATGATTTGATAAATTTTTTCATAATTACAATACAAAGAAATCAAATGCACACACTTATTGATACAATGTTGGTCAAAAGCTAAAATTTTCTCACAGTCCATAAAGATAGTCCTGATCATTCATTACGGTAAAAATGCAGAGTTTTTCGCAAAGTCTGAGCAGTAAAAGAAAATGTACATAGAAGTAGTGGATTTCCATGCAGTCTTGAAGAAGTAGTGTTGTCCTTCCAACGGAAAGACAGTGCTGACTCTTGACATGCAGACAGGTAATGGGCCACAACATAGCAAACCCACTGCAGAGTCAGTCGAAGTTTTGATGAATATTGGTAGGTCATCACAGAGCAGACCCACCGTAGTCCTGGTAGAGATTACGGTATTCGTGGGCCACCAGAGGTGCAGACCCACTACAGGCATTGTAGAAATAATGGTACTGGTGAGTCAGCAAAGGTGTAGACCCACTGTAGTCCTTGTAGAAATGGCCAGCAGCCATCTGTTGCGACTGTGCAGGTGCACAATCACCATCGAAGAGTCTTGCAGAGAATATAGCAAGTCCATAAACCACCACTTGTGCACTCACAAAGTTTTTGGAATTGTCCTTAGAACCAGCAATGCTGTTATCCAGTCCCTTGCTGAATTATTAACACACGTGCAAACACTAACAGTCCCTACTTCTCACATATTGTCCATATACTATGACCAACAGAAACGTGTGCAGTGAAATGTTACTTAATTTGAAGAACTGGTAACAATTACAATTTGGTAACATAAAAATACAATAACAAAGGTACAAAATACATCATTAAAGAACATAATAATACAGATAACATTTGTAGTACAGGCTTTACAAAAGAATCGAAATAACATATATGTCAGTGTTCCAGGAATTATGACATGAGTACATACATAAAAGATCAGAATAACTTTCGAAACACCAACTTCACACATGAGCATTAAAACAAAACAGAATAAATAATGTGTAAACATTTTTACAAAGTAAATAACATATTATTAATGCAAATTATAATCGAGGATAACAGTATTCCTCATCATAGTGAATGTAGCTTAGTATTAGAATAGGAAAAAAATTCTATGAAACTACACAGAGACAGGAAGAAAACAAATACACAAGGGTACACAAACACATAGTGGGATAACACGAATAGGAAAGGACAGGGTTCGTTTTCAGTGTAACATTTGGTACTGCAGTCCAACCCAAAACTTCATATATCTTTCCTCTTATTTCATCCTTTGTTTCCACCAAAAAAATTCTATCTAAGCATGCTTTCTGTATTTATATGTTCACACATTTCTCACCTCAACATTTATTTCCAAGAAAATCCTACCTAAACCTGTTTTCTGTATTCTAACCATATTTCTTTCAAAAGAAATATGGCTCATTGTGCAATACTCATTTAGGCCCAAATCGTTTTCATATAACTTTCAAAGCATTCTTTCCCTATTCTCCATAGTTAGGTTCTTATATAGTCTACCCCCTCTTAAGCTAACTTAAATCTACTGAGCTCAGATACTAAACTAAGGAACGAGGCAATGCAGCAGCACATAAAACAATTAATATAAACAGCAATAAAAAAAATGGAAAATCGCAAAGCAAGCTACAGTAAATCTAAATTACCAAGCAATTCAACATTACAACTAATATGAGGCAATGCAGCAAACAAAAAATAAATCTGGCTTAGCAGAGTAACACAAATTAAAGTTCAGTAGCACTATGCCTGGCAAACAGCAGCTTATATCTAAACATGACATAGCTCAAGCAGAAAAAATAGTACACTAAAGATAACAATGCAGATAAGGGAAATGTATATTCACATCTTAAAGTCTATGTAATTAAAGTGGTGCACCACAACAACTTATTGTAAAAAAAAATATTACCATGTACTTGAAAAGAAAATTATGTGTTCCTGTTACTAGTTCCTTCTTATTGTTCTTTCCTTTCCAAGTGCTCCTTTTTTAAAGAATGTGGATCATAAAATAATTATTTAATAGATCTGTTGACAGAAAGTGTTCACATTAGCAAATGCATTTTATTTTATAAAAGCAATGCTGCAACACAGCTGGAAACCAGATATCAAGTGAAATAAGCAATTACGCAAACCAAAGCATAAAAATATCATTCAATAGTCATGTGGCATTTCGTAAGTCAGTAGCTCTCAACTTTCGTAGAAAGACACTTGTCATTATCAGGTTTGCAGACGTAAGAATATTTCTCGTCATTTCATTAGGCATTTCAGTAAATATCGTAAATTAAGAGCTAGTGTAATCATATGTTTCCAAGTTCGACCGTGTCGTTTTTGCGATGCTTTCTACAAAGGAATGTCAGAAGCGAGGTTAATGGCGTCCCCTTTTTTTTTCTACCTGTGCCGCTGAAAAGGGCTCGCAGTAATGGCTTTTCCTCCAGGCAACTGGCACACCTGGCCGCTCGCAACGCATTACGTCACGGTCACTTACCTTTCTTACCGACATATTTACGACAGCAGTTTCTGCTACAGTGACAGTCTCATATAAACATTTCACAGGTCAAGAGTCCCTACCCGCTATTCATTACTCCTTACCTTATTACACATATACGTATCCATCGACACTCGTCAATATTTCGTCATTATAAATATGAAGCATAATCAAATAACTCATATAGCCTCAGCCTATTAATCATAAACATACCTCAGCAGCATAATACACATCGTCGTCGTAAAAATAACATCATAACACCTCAGTCAAACCTCAAAATCGTCGTAGCTTCCTCCAATAATTAAAAAAATTCTCTGCTCATGTCAAATGTGTCATCTGCCTCAAACGTACTTTAATATTATGCTCCCTTACCAAATACATCATTCAAAGCTCTCATAGTATCACAATGATTCCGAAAAAATATGAACAATTCACGAAGTACAGACAAAAATACAATTTCGTAAGTGTGAAGTTATCCAACTGTGTATTGTGTAAACATGTGTCACTGATGTAGTAAAAAACTGTTTATCTCTCAGTTAAATGATCAGATAGCTGTGTAATTTATGTGTTAGAGAAATATGGTACCGATGTGTAAAGTTGTATAAGCAAATACCATATTAGCTAGGGTTCCTTGTGGTTGCCACACACATGGTACACAAAGTAGGCGTATACCCCCCTGACGATTAATGTAATTATACCCTCAGGTGTTACAGATTACAGCAATGGAATGAAATGTATCATGGAAAAACTTCGTATCATTGTACTTCAAATATCTTAAAAAATAAATTTTTAAAGTACAAAATTAATCACTCAAATGCGTGTCCTGTAGCGCTAAATGTGCGTCTTGTTGCAACATAATCTCTGTGGAAGTGTCGTAGTTATCGTCCTCCGAAAGCTAAGTTCTGCAGAAGTCAATGTACTTACCTCATAATACACAAAAGTGAAATGCTTTGCGTATAAATGTCTTAGTTATTACGCTTATTGCCGTGATGAAGAAAGTACTGTACTGTAACGTAATGTTGTGCCACGAAAAAGGCTGTCTCATTGTTGCTATACCACAAAAGTTACTACTAAAACATGTTTTTCTTTCCAGAAGAATTCAGAAAACTGTGCAGATATAAAACAGATACACCGCAAAAGCAACATTGTAAATTGTCACTCATTAGTAGCGTCGTGATAAAAATCGTGTAGCTGTCACATAAACTAACCTCTGTGTCATCTGGTATCTCTCAGAAAGCACTTTAAATCCAGAATATATTTTCAAGTAAACCAAAATGTTGCATTAAAATCTCATTAGCAGTACCAGTATGTGTCCTAAGTATGTAAGCCTGATAGTCGTTACGTAATCGTGCAACTAACAAGCAAGAATGTACAACTAACAACACTGTGTCGTCTGTTCATTATAACAATGCATTCGTAATTTCTGTTTAAATAAGTTCTCTTGGTTCTTGACTGGATATTTCACTTCAAACATTGTTACATGTTAACAGATTCTAAATCTGACAAAGCATACTAGAAATGTGAAGTGAAAAGTTTTATGGCAAAGACAAAGTTAAAAAGCAGATTATCTTTCAATAAACGGTTTTACATGTGAAATGTGGTGTAAACCTTTACTCTTCCTAGTACGCAGAGTTTCAACTTCAACGCAATTATCATGTGGTATACGTCGGATTCTGTAAGGTCCATTGTAAACTAGAAAGAATTTGTGACTCAAGTGTTTCTTCTTATGTGACAATGAATGAGCTTTAATGAGAACTTTCTGACCAATATATAATTTCTTTGCATTTGCTTTACCGTGTAGTTCTCTCCTTTTGTCTGCTGCAGATTTTATATTTTTAAGAGCCAAATCAATTATGTCTTTGTGTCGAAGTTTACGTGTATTCGGGAAAGGTACAAGCTCTCTGATTCTGTTCGGTGGTTCTTCATTCTTCAGTACAAGAGTAGGTGGTAAAGCAGTGGAATCATGAGGCATTTCATTCAGCACATTTTGAAATAATTGTAGATATCTGTCCCAATGCTGATGCTTTCTGTGACAATAAAGTCTGCAAAGCTTATTGATTTCTTTCATAATCCGTTCAGACGGGTTGCAATGTGGTGAGTACAATGAAATAAAAACAGGTTTGATTTTATGATTCCGAAGCGTGCGTGACCAAACAGCAGATCTAAATTGCGGTCCATTATCTGAAATGACTTTAGCAACGTGGCCAACTTCACGTAAGAAATTTTTAACAAAGGCGTTGGATACAGATCGTCCAGTGGCTTTACGTAACGGAGTGAAAGAAACAAATTTTGAAGTAAGTTCAACAGCGACTAGAACGTACGAAAATCCATTGGATGTTCTGACAAGCGGTCCCAAGAGATCAACAGCAGCAAATTCTTTTAATTTAGAAGGAATAATAGGAAACAACGGAGCACGATGTGAGACAGTAGATGGTTTCGCCTTTTGACAAAGTTTACAAATAGACAAGACTCTTCGAATTCTTTTTTCCATATTGTTAAAATAACAAGTCGTTCGAAGAATATGATAACATTTTCGTGGACCAAAACGTGCGTAGCTGAAATGAATGTACCAAATGAGCTTATTAACAAAATCGTCAGGAATGCAAAGTACCCATAGCTTGTCATCAACAGTGCAGCGTTTGAACAGTATGTTGTTTCTAACCAGATAATAATGCCGAATCTGTGTGTGTGTCTTTTCATGCCATTTGCTCTTGATGTCTTTCCAAATCGGATCTTTATCTTGTTCATGAGCAATGTCCTTTAAAGATGTGGTAATGAAGTTTTCAAAGGCGACTTTCTGAATGTAAAGAATACTGAAATTTTTCTCGATGTTGCCTTCTGTGGTACTTTTCTCAAGCCCAGCCGGTGCGCGAGACAGTGCGTCCGCAACAATGTTCTCCTTACCGGGAATGTAGACTATTGTGCAGCGGAATTCTTGCAGAAACAATGCCCAACGTTTTAACCTGTCATGATTTAATTTTGAAGACATAAGAAATTGTAATGCACGATGATCACTGTGTACTTTTACGTGCTTACCAGAAAGAAAGAAACGGAATTTGTTAAATGCCCAAACGATAGCTAAAGCTTCTAATTCAGTAACGGAATAATTTTTTTCAGATTTTGTTAGTACTCGGCTAGCAAAAGCAATGGTTTTCTGAACGGTAGTGTCATTTTCTATGGCTTCTTGAAATAAATGGGCACCAAGACCGACTTTAGAAGAATCCGTGCTAAGGCAGAAATCTTGTGACAGATCTGGATGAGCTAAGATTGGCGCGTGAAGTAACGCTTCTTTCAAAGAATTGAATTCCATTTGTGCTTGTTCGTCCCAGTTCCAAATAGTATTTTTTCCAGTGAGAGAACAAAGTTTTGGTGTAACAAGAATTTGCATATTCAGAAAACGACGGTAAAAATTTACGAGATCTAGAAAACTGCGGACTTGTCTTTTTGTGGATGGAACTGGAATGGCTCTGATTGCTTCTAACTTTTCAGGATCCGGCTGAATGCCTTCAGAAGAAATAATATGTCCCAAAAACTTTACCTTTGTCCTACCGAATTCAGACTTTTCCAAGTTAACTGTAATTCCAGATTCTGCAAAAATACGTAACAAACTGTTGAGGATGCGATTATGTAGTTCCCATGAAGCTTCTGCTATTAGAATATCGTCCACATATAAGGTGATGTGACGTTTTAAGAACTCAGGTAATATGGAATTTTGCCCGCGAATGAATGCTGCTGAAGAAATGTTCAAACCAAAGGGAAGTTTCCGAAACTGATAACAAACGCCGAAACAAAGGAAAGCTGTGTATTTTCTACATTCTGGATGAAGTTCGATCTGATAAAAGCTGGATCTGTGATCAATGGAAGACAACACTTTTACACCATTAAAATTTTGAAGAAGTTCTTCCAACGTTTGCGGCCTGTCTGTTTCAGGAATAATGATCGTATTGATTTGTCTCGAATCTAAGACAAGCCTGATCGATTCATTTTTCTTCTCAACAACATGTAATGGATTGTTGTATGAGCTTACTGCAGGCTCAATAATGCCCTCGTCAAGCATAGATTGTATTTCTGTTCTAACACGGTCCCTATAATGTGCTGGAATTACATATGGTCTAACACAAAATTTAGTATGCTCACGAACACGAAATTGGTATTGAAATCCCTTGATTGTTCCTGTTTTATGAGTAAAAACTGTGGAATGTTCTTGTAAAATCTCAAAAAGGTCCTGCCTATCAGTGTCATTACAATTCTCAATTGTTTGAATTTTATTCTGAATTAACTCATTAGTATCAAATGCGCCGTCGATATCACCCCTGTCAGTACTTGCAGAGTGATTGTTAGTGTCAAGTTCCGTCGAAAAGTCCGAACTGTTGTCTAACAGAAGGTAAAGCCGATTAATTTCCTCGTCATGGTTTGAGAGCCAATCTTCAAATTTCAAAGCTACTGACTTACCTTCTTTTTCTAAACTTATTTCAGCATCGTGAAAGCTTAAGATTGCTTTGTATTCATTTAAAAAGTCTACTCCCAGTATAATTTCCGTCGACAATAATGGAACAATAAGAAAGTTCATAGAGAAGCTGTGGCTTTGACAAAAGAATTCTAAGTTGGTTTGTTGGCATACATCTACACTTTTTCCAAAGATTGCACCTTGCAATTTAATCTTACGTAACGGAAGTGTGGGGCAATCGTTCGATTTGTTGCATTTGCTAAAGGCTGTTTCACTGATTACTGAAATGGGACTGCCAGAGTCAAGTACTGCCGTAAGTTTTACATCATTTACAGTAATGTGAATCACAGGATATGCAACGTTGTTATGTTTTATGTCGTGTTCCTGGAGTAAGATGTCCCTAATGTCTTCCATTTTTACGTAATTACTAGCTACGGCAGCTGCGTTGTCAGTTTCATAAGTATGTTTTGTGGCTGCCAGCGGTGTGAGTCATTGCCTATTGTCTCTTTGTTGGCACGCGTCGTTATTGGGGTTTGGAGACCTAACTTCTACAAATTCACCGTGACGAGAGGGCCCTGCTCTGTTTGAATCCCGCCAGTTCTGATGCAATTCAGGTCTGTCGTTACGATCACATCGTCTGTCGTCATGTCGGTAGTTCCTGTAGTTTCTTTCTTGTCGGTTAAGTGGTGGAGAATTTCTCCCTGAATCGTAACTGCGCGCTGGACCGTTGCGTCTCAAGTTATTCTGTCTCCCGTAATAATAATTGTTTTGGTTCCCATATAGTCCGTTTCTCTGATTGTCTCTGTGATAGTCATTACCGCGGAGAGGTGATCTTTCCCTGTAATTATTACTACTCTGCCAACGGTTGTCATACGGGTGGTGTCTGTTTTGGTCACGATTTGTGTTGTGGGAATAGCCTTGTCGCGTCCAGTTATTATCGAGGAATTGTGACGAATGTGACCTGTAATTGTTGTGTTCCTGTTTCCGCATTCCGCGATTGTCAGTGTCAATTTCCAATTCTTGTAACAGTCCCTGAAAAGCTTCAATGTCGTCTTTGCAACGTCCTGCCAAAATAATGTGTCGTAAATGTTCAGGCAATTTGATTAAGCAAATGCGGATAAGTTCTGAGGGGCTGTATGGGTTTGAAAGATACTGATTCTTATGCAACATGTCTTCAAAATATTTCATAAGACTGGAAAATTCAGATTGTTCGAAACGTTTCATCATTATGATGCTTTGTTTTACTCAGTCTTGTGTGGCCTGAGACCAATATGCTGAGAGGAAGGCATGGTAAAACTCTCCTTCACTGTGGCAATCGTGAATTACCGACCGCATTCTTACAGCTGGTTCATTCTCTCAGTAGCCACACATAAATTCTAATCTGTGCTCTAATGACCAGTTGGGAGGAAAACAATGAGAGAATTGATGGAGCCATGCTTGTGGATGAATGTCGTTCCCAGAATTCTTAAATGTTTTGAATTTACGTGTAGTAATGAACAGCTTATAGTCAAAGTCATCATGTCGGCGAGTCGCATATCGGTCATTGTTACGTCGTTTCGGCGGTTCCATTTCAAAATTCGGTGCACCTTGCCAATTTCTTTCATAACTTCCGAAGTGTCCTGTGTTATTATTTTGTGGTTGTTCCGTATTTCTAAGTCCCTCTTCCCGTATTGGAGCGCGAGTGGCCTCTGAAATACGTAGTTCTTGTATTACCTGAGTCAACTGATCTTGTACTTCCCGGATTTCTCTTTGGTGTTGCGTATTAATTTGATTCTGATTTTGTTTGAATTTCCTAATTTGTTCGCACTCTTCTGTGTCATTAAAGACTACCGGTTTTGTGTCGTTCAGATTATCATCTACCTTCGTAGATAAGTTAGTGAACTGATCCGAAAGTTCGGCTACTTTCTCTGATAGTGAACACATTTCCTCAATGTGTTTTTCTGAACCAAGTTTCAGAGTGTCCATTTGTGTTGAAATCGAATCTACTGTGTTCTTTAAGTTTTCCTGAGTTTTTGCAAGTTGCGTAACCGGATCGGTAGATGCAACTGAGTCAAATTTAGCTTGCAAGGTTTCATGATTTTCATGAACAATAATTTGCAGTTCTTTTATGGCTGCTTCGTGATTCTGTAATGCCTTTTCATGCCGCGAAAAAATAGGTTGAAAATGCTCACAAATTTGAGTTTTTACGTCATTACAGACCTTTTGACATTTCGATTCAATGTTATGTAACTCAGTAGTTAAATCTTCACGCGTTTGTTCAAGAGTTTGTTCCAATGAGTCTAACTTTTGAAGCTGTTGCTGTGTTTGTCTCTGATTTTGTTCCAGTGTGTCTAACTGTTGCTGTGTTTGTCTCTGATTTTGTTCCATTGTGTCTAACTTTTTGAGATTTTGTTCCACTGTGTCTAACTTTTGAAGCTTTTGCTGTGTTTGTCCCATTTGTTGTATTAATTGTAATAACAATGCATTGGTGTCTGAAACATGTTCCTCAGTGCTTTTCGGCAGTGAATTTACACCGGAAACATTCACATTTTGACAAGCAGAAAATGTGTCTTGACTTATTTGAGAAAACGGTGAGGATCCAAAACCTGAATCTACAGTATTTGCGAGATCGTGTCGTGTCATTTCGGCTTCCTGAGGCGAGCTGTTGCCGACCGATCGATCGATAATGCTTCCCTCTTCACTAATTGTTTCACTGTCCACGCCATTGTTTGACGCCCGCTCTATTTCCCTGTGCACAGTTACCAAATTACTACTTTGAACATTAGTTAATTCATTACTCTGCGGCGCTGATAAGCTACACTCGTCGTCACTATTATTTCTCAGTTTAGTTTGGAGCCTAGTGTTACGTTTTTCACACGCCATAATTGTCACAATATTTCACACGATAACACAGAAAAACACAATTTGAAGAGCAAAAATAAGAGAACACATTACCATAACACTGAAAATAATATCTAGTTAATTGCAAGCGTAGCTGCGAAATACTTGGTGCAAATCTACATGCATGCCACAACTGTTTTACTGTACAACAATGAAAGGCTACAACTACAAAGGAGATTATCTCTACAATTACGCGCTAGCAATAAACAAAAGCTACACTAAATACACAAACTACAAGAAAAAATCAGAAGATTCCAGTGAGGTATCCTAGGCTAAGGGTCGACATATGAAACGTCCCCTTTGAACAATTATACAAGACTGTCCTTAAACTGACACACAATATTTTGTTAGCGCAACGCAATCTGACTTTCAAAATTCCCTACAAAAGAATGGCCCTGACTAACATTAAACTATACCTTTCACAAATCACTTACCTCACAAAAATCTTCGCTGCTCAAGCTACTGCAATACAGCGAGCGCCACTACTGCCAGCTAAATAAAAGATTCAAACTATGGAAGGCACTAACTACTGATAGGGATAGTTAGCAAATGAAAGATATTAATAGAGAACAAACAATGTATTTACCTTGATATCATCATATATAAATATAGCAGTTCATGACAAATTTCAAAACTCCGCCATCTCTCTCTCCACATCCACCACTGCTGGCGGCTCACCTCCAACTGCGCAACGCTACGCGCTGTTCACAGCCAGCTGCCTAACACTACAATGGCGAGTATTACAACAATGCAAAGCAGACACAGACTGCCCACAGCACAGCCAGTGATTTTCATACAGAGGTGGCGTTACCAATAAAAAAAACCTAAACAGCCTACTTACATAGAGAAAACATAAACAGCCTACTTACATAGAGAAAACATGAACAGCCTACTTACACATATTTTGGGAAGTGTTAGTATGGACCAAACAAGAAAGAAATGTTCGGTAAACATGTGCTCTAAAATGCATGCCTTAAAAGTTACGAGTACTTGTTCATTAGAAAAATTGTATTTCAAATTAGCGAAGATGAACAAGTGCTCATAGCTCTTACAGTATGCATTTTAGAACACATGTTTGCTGCACATTTTTTTCTTGTTTTGGTCCGTGTACCAGTTCCCAAAATATGGAAAGCAAAGAGCTTGCAGTAGAAGAGATTTATTTCACAATATCGAATATCAGGAACTCTTCATACTGCTTAAGGTATGAGTTTTAGACCCCATGTTTACTCGAATTTTTGTTTCTAATGATCTTTCCTTTCATATCCCTGAATATTGACCATCACTTCTGAAACACTCTGTATAAACAAGATTATCATGAGTCAAAGATCTTTTCGCAAATACGCAACGTGGCACATTGAAGTGTGTGAAGAAAAAGGTTGGGTGCTGGAAGGTACAACACCACCTTAGGCTTGGCAAGCCACATAACGAAGTAATAGGTTGCTGGTAGCTTCAATAATGGGTGCAATGCCGTGACCTAGCCATGCTAATGCGTACAGAATTCGGGAATTAAGAAGACCAACATCTGTTTTACAATGCTGCAGCAGAATAATTCAAATTGGTTCAAATGGCTGTGAGCATTATGGGACTTAACATCTGAGGTCATCAGTCCCCTAGAACTTAGAACTACTTAAACCTAACTAACCTAAGGACATCACACACATCCATGCCTGAGGCAGGATTCGAACCTGCGACCGTAGCGGTCGCGCGGTTCCAGACTGAAGTGCCTAGAACCGCTCGGCCACACAGTCCGGCCAGAATAATTCCCATCCCAGATTACCAGTTCTGTGCTCTGTCAACACCCTACATACAGTAGGTGCACAATACGAAAGGGGATTGTTACAATGCTAACAAGGGAACCTCCCCATCGCACACCCCTCAGATTTAGTTATAAGTTGGCACAGGGATAGGCCTTGAAAAACTGAACACAGATCAATCGAGAAAACAGGAAGAAGTTGTGTGGAACTATGAAAAAAATAAGCAAAATATACAAACTGAGTAGTCCATGTGCAACGTAAGCAACATCAAGGCGAGTATGAGCTTATGAGTGCAGTGGTCCCGTGGTTAGCGTGAGCAGCTGCGGAACGAGAGGTCCTTGGTTCAAGCTTTCTCTCGAGTGAAAAATTTAATTTTTTATTTTCAGACAATTATCAAAGTTCAGACACTCACACATAATCAACTTCGCTCTCCAAAATTGCAGGACATGTTCAGATTTGCTTGGACATATGCAGGATTTGACGCTCTACACACGAAAACATTTGAAAACGTAAAAAACATATGTTTTGACAGAGCACTGGGAAAACTGTGCGACTGTGAAACTGTTGCATTCATTTGTTGCAGTTTATGTGACAAACTCTTATGTTTTCATCACTTTTTTGGGAGTGATTATCACATCCACAAGAAAACCTAAATCGGGCAAGGTAGAAGAATCTTTTTACCCATTCGCGAAGTGTGCAAGTGAGGTGGGTCGACAACATATTCCTGTCATGTGACGCACATGCCGTCACCAGTGTCGTATAGAATATATCAGACGTGTTTTCCTGTGGAGGAACCGGTTGACCTATGACCTTGCGATCAAATGTTTTCGGTTCCTATTGGAGAGGCACCTCCTTTCGTCTACTAATCGCACGGTTTTGCGGTGCGGTCGCAAAACACACACTAAACTTATTACAGTGAACAGAGATGTAAATGAATGAACGGACAGATCGTAACTTTGCGAAAATAAAGAAAGTAAAATTTTCATTCGAGGGAAAACTTGAATCAAGGACCTCTCGCTCCACAGCTGCTCACGCTATCCACGGGACCACGGCGCTCGTCAGCTGGTATGGTCCTTGATGTTGCATATCTTGCACATAGACTACTCAGTTTGTATATTTTGCTTATTTTTTTCATAGTTCCACACAACTTCCTCCTGTTTTCTCGATTGATCTGTGTTCAGTTTTTCAAGGCCTATCTCTGTGCCAAGTTATAACTAAATCTGAGGGGGGTGCGATGGGGAGGTTCCCTTGTAAGGTCGTCGCCAGATAACAATCTGGAAATGAGAAAATAAAAGAGATGTTAACCAGGTTTTAACTACTAAAAGCATGCCACATTTACAATTTCCTTAGGGAATCACATGCAAAAATCCTATTTTAATCATTCGAGCTGCGTTAGTTAATCACTATGCTTATTACTTAACACATCTAAATCATTGACTGGCTATCAAGAATCGTAAGTCCGATAAAAAAAATGCTAATCCCTTCCTTTAAAATTCGCCGTGTCTTGAATTGGTGGTTGAGGGGAAGACAACACCAGACGAGAAAAGTACCGGATACGCCACACCTCGCCAGTTTTGGATATCACTCAGATCTGACGTCGTTTCTGCACACTTCGCCTTTCCACAGCCTAGTAACAAGTGCTTTTCCCGCTCCTCGTCTACAGTCTCACAAGACGTGGTGGTTGTGTTAGTCAATCAGGAGCCGACAACTCTTTACACATTACTCAAGCTTTTGGTTTATTTTTGTAAAATACATATGGAATATAGACCATCTTTCTCTGTTTATGAGGAATCTAACAAACCATTTTATAGTATAGAGAACATACGTATCTCAAGTGCCGGCTTGTATTTTGTATGGAGATAGTTGCCAGCACACTTTTGGTTACCGTTGCGGCTGGTTCTCTGGGGAACCCGATGACGTATCGGCGTTGGTTTTCCGTTCTGTTGTATCCGATTGTCATACGCTTTCATTTGGCCACCTCGCTGGGACAATTTCTCCTCCCATGACCTGAACAGGCTATTTCTCTTCACTAAATCCTTCGTTACATTGCATGGGTCAAAGTAGTTCAAATGGCTGTGAGCACTATGGCACTTAACTTCTGAGGTCATCAGTCCCCTAGAACTTAGAACTACTTAAACCTAACTAACCTAAGGACATCACACACATCCATGCCCGAGGCAGGATTCGAACCTGCGACCGTAGCAGTCGCGCGGATCCGGACTGAAGTGCCTAGAACCGCTCGGTCACCGCGGCCGGCTCAAAGTAGTTTTAAGACATTTGTTCAAGTTATGAGAGCAACTTGTCCAACTATAAACAGCACGCAAATCTTATTTTTTTCTGATTGTAGCTGTAGCAATGGACCAACTTTCTTTGTAATTCATTATAAAGAAATACTTAGCTGGTGATTGAAAA
Source organism: Schistocerca americana (assembly GCF_021461395.2). Classification (NCBI taxonomy): domain Eukaryota; kingdom Metazoa; phylum Arthropoda; class Insecta; order Orthoptera; family Acrididae; genus Schistocerca; species Schistocerca americana. The sequence goes on along the minus strand of NC_060123.1, from coordinate 247,561,033 downwards.
CTTACTTTTCTATATCGCGACTGTTAGCTCCTATGTCCTCCAATTGTTTAAGCTACCCCCTAAAGTGCTGCTTTTGGCGAACAGGATCTGGCTACACTATACAGCGTTCATTTTAAATTAAAACGTTGAAATACCTCGACAACTATACATTGGATCAAAAATGGTTATGATTCCAATTTGTTTGTTTCGGAGGGCGACACCCAACAATACCATACTCGGCGCGTCACCCTACCCCGTGTGTGGGAAACTTCGAAATCTTCAAAGGGAACCTCTGTTTTTTATTGCAGATGGCGCTGTAATCGGAGGAATAGGAATGGGTACACAATCGTAATTTACGACATGCTACTCAATGGCTCTTGAATATCCAATTGCACGAGGGACCCCACCTTCATGCCGCGAGGGTAAGACAGGCCAGTATCTCATAACTTCTAATTGGAAATCCCATTCGCAGCGTTGTATTCCTCCGACATATCGGACAGGGGACTGCTTGACGCGCCACCGTGGCCGTGTTGCGAACTACGACGTGTCAAAACAGGCGGTGCACCGCTATCGAAGCTCTAGTACCGCGCAGACGTAGAACAGATAGCGGCTCTAAACATTTCATTACTCGCGCAGTGTTTATTGCCTGCACATCTACCTATCATTTGGACAACTGACATGCAAGTGGATGATGGATGTTGCAACCACAGAAGAAAAAATTGCATTGATCCTGATTTACAGAGGATGTAGGAGAAATGTTGAGACTGCTGTTGCCTTGTATGCCGAGCGTTTCCTAGAGAAAGCTCAATCTCTTTCGTTTTTCTACAAAGTTGAGAATGACTTTGTCTGATGGCAGCGTACAGACCGGCAAAAGGAACTGAAGCAAACGTGATACTGGAGAAACTAATGAAATAATTGTTCTAGCGGCAGTGCACTACAACCGGTCTAGGCGCTTCAGTCTGGAACCGCGCGACCGCTACGGTCGCAGGTTCGAATCCTGCCTCGGGCATGGATGTGTGTGATGTCCTTAGGTTAGTTAGGTTTAAGTAGTTCTAAGTTTAGGGCACTGATGACCTCAGCAGTTAAGTCCCATAGTGCTTAGAGCCATTTGAACCATTTGAACTACAACCGGCGGATAAGCCTCCGGCAATTACACACAATTATTGTCACAGTGCTGCATCGTCATAAGTATCATTCATACCATGTGACCCTGCATCAAGAACTTCACGGCGCCGATTTCCATAAATGGGTAGGGTTTTGTGAATGGACACTTCAACAAATGCAAACGACGGCCCCGGTCTTTGCCGAGGTACTATTTTCCAAAGAGTTTACATTCACAAACCATGGTCGCGTTAACCGGCATAACAAGCATTACTGGAGTGCAGACAATCCCCACTGGTTTCGGCAAGTTGATCATCAACGTCCTTGGTCGGTTAATGTATGGCGTGGCAGCATGGGAAATAAACTCATTGATCCGTATTTTATCGACGGAACGTTGAATGAACGCAAATATCGAAAGTTTTTGGAACGGAAACTACCGGTACAACTTCAGGATGTTGCCCTTGACGTTCGACAATGTATGTGGTTTCAGCATGATGGTTGTCCAGTGCATTACGCAATTGAAGCATGGGAGATATTAGATCGTAGTTACACTGGTCAGTGGATCGGCAGAGGTGGCCCTATTAATTGGCCCGCTAGGTCCCCGGATTTGACGTCGGCGGATTTTTTCTGTGGGGATTAAAAGATAAGGTGTATCGCCATGTGCAAACAGGCCGTAAAATCATGGTCGACTGCATCAGAAACGCCTGTGCTGACATTCCCGCAGATATGATTTTGCCCAGTGTACGTTCATTTGAAAAGTGGATCACTAAGTGTATTGAAGTTGGCGGTGGTACGTTTGAACACTCAGTCTAATTGGAAAAGTAGAGTAGCGTTCGCCTCGAGCCGCGGCCAGAGTGACGCGTCAGGCAGTCTCCAGTTCGATAAGTCGGAGGAATACAACGTTGCGAATGGAGTTTCCAATTAGAAGTTATGTAACACTGCCCTCGCGGCATGGTGATGGGGATCCACATGACATTGGATACTCAAGGACCATAGAGCGGCGTGTCGTAAATTACGATTGTGTACCCATTTCTATTTCTCCAACTACTGTGCCATCTGTGGCGAAAAGAGGAAAATGTTTCGGACAAAACGTATGTAGATTTTATCGTAAAGTCGTAATCTGCATTAAAAATCGGGGATTCCCATTCAAGATTTCAAAGTTGCCCTACCACCACCCAAGCAAGATGTAGGGTGGCTTGTTGAGTGTGATGTCATTGGATTTTCCCTTCGAGTCAAACAAATTGGAATTAAAACATTTTTTGTTCCGATGTGCAGTTTTCGGGATATTTAAATGTCTTCAGTTAAAATGAACACACTGTATATGTGCTACAGTCTTTCCCACGGGGACACTAGAATGATAGCACAGTCTCTCTAAGAAAAATTATGCACAACAACTTGTTTATTTTAAAACACCTCAGGAAAATCCTACCTTCACATCTTTGAATCCACAATCTTTTAAAGCAATTAATATGACTTTAGGAGCTCTAGGAGGACAGAAACTACCTTCTTCCTGAAAGATACTGTAGATGAAAAACGCTACTTGCGCTGGTTGTGTGTTCCTACACCAGATCCATAGATCGCCAATATTGGAGAACAGACGCGCTTTAACGCCTCTGAGAGAGCTATTATTATTATTATTATTATTATTATTATTATTATTATTATTATTATTAAGGTAAAAAAACCGTCTCCCTCCAAGAAATCTAATACTGGACCTGATTCCTTTATCATGTCTTATCTAAAGTGGACCGGAAATTATCAGTATCATCTCCTGCTGTGTAAAACCTGCAATCTCGTTCACTCATTACATCTTTTTATTAATATTACTAGCTGCTACCCGCGGTACCGTCGGGTATCAATAAAATAAAATAAACTACGTGTCTGGCTTTATTAGCAGGGAGATGCCATTTGAGATGTTCGACCTCTTGGTGCAAGGCTTCTTAGTTGACACTACTTCGGTGACTTGTGTGTCCATGATGAGGACAACACACACGTCGGTCCCGAGCGGAGAAAATCCGATCCGGCCGTGAACTGAACATGGAGCCTCGTGATCAAGAGGCAGCCTAACTAACCACAAGACCACGAACTGTAGATGCGTATCGATAGTTTTGTTGCGATAAGTGATTGTAACGGTACCTAAAAAAATACTTCTTAAATGATGAAAACAAAAAATAAATAATTGGTAGTTCAGTGTAGAGCAAATTTTACAATATATGTACGTGGAAAGACGTCAGATGCTCTCGCGTGTCTGTTTGTTTCCCGAGGTTGCACTCGCGTATCACAGTCAAATCCAGCCTCCCTTAAAGATTCCCACGTTCCACATGCAAAGGCACGACGTCTCCCTGTTTGTCTTACAGCATTTAAATGACGCTGTCGTTTTGAGTCTTCAATCGCCTCAGAAGCTACAAGAGATGTGCGACACCCACCGTATAAAACGTAACGGGATTGTGACTGACGTTATTATGGAAGAATGGATTAAACACGTTGAAAATTGCATAAGAAATCATTCATTACGTTGAATTGTAATATGAAATAACAAAAGCATTTTCAGAATTACGATAAAGTTCGAAAGTGGAAGGGTAAATAGCTTCTTCAAAGAGTAATAATTCAAAGAGTAATTATTTCCCCATATTTCACACACTTTCTAATGTAGCCTATGTTCTTCATGAGCATTCATGCTACCACCATACCAAATTTCATCAAAATCGGTTTAGCAAATTAGTCGGGAAAGCGTCAAAGGCAGTTATTTTCGAATTTATAATATTAGTACGGATAATGTTGTTGTCTGAATAACTACACTCATGCTCATAAATTAATGATAATTACAAAATGTGGTGCCAACCAACGTGGCAAGACACAAAACTCGCGCTAATAGCATAGGCATATGAGGAACACACACGACACACATATGTAAGTCCACGGTATTGGTGATAAGTTGAGAAATACGACCCGAAACTCATGTGCTACAAAACGCCACTGTTTCCTGCGCATGTACTCCGACATCAATGTGGGATATGATCATCATACACACGTACACAGCCCACACAACTGGTTGGCATACTCTGGATCAGGTGGTCAAGCAGCTGCTGGGGTATATCCTCCCATTCTTGCACCAGTGCCTGTCGGAGCTCCTGAAGTGTCGTATGGGTTTGAAGAAGTGCAGCCATACCTCGACCAAGAGCATCCCAGACGTGCTCGATGGAGTTTAGGTCTGGAGAACAGGCAGGCCACTCCATTCGCCTGATATCTTCTGTTTCAAGGTACTCCTCCACGATGGCAGCTAGGTGGGGCCGTGCGTTATCATCCATCAGGAGACAGTGTGGGGAAGCAGCTTACTCACGCTGTAGTAAATTCACATCAGTTTCCATTGTGTGCCAGCCAGTCTGCTGTAACTAGCTCTGACGTCATAAATGTTGCGCAATACCTTAAAAATTAAGCAAATGACCTAAAACTTTTCTAGCATGTCAGGAATAATACTAAATTAATGTGTGTTAAATATCAGTTCGATAACTTCAGCCATTTTCGAAATTTGGACGTTTTTCTGAAAAAATCATTGGCGCAACAGAAAAGAGCTAGAGACTTCAAAATTTATATTTAGATTCATCTTTCATAATGATTTAATAAAAACAGTGCTCTGGATTTCACAAATTAAGATTTTAATGGAAATTCATGATTTTCAGGTTTTCATCTCAAAAATGAAGGAAGCAAGATAGATTAAGTAGGCTAATAAATAAGGCTAGGATGCTTAGATTTAAATAGGTTGGAGGTCCGCTATGACTATGAAGATGTGAAAAGTTTCTCTTGAATACCTATAAAATTATAGCGATAGCGGATCTCAAAAGGGCCAGTTCAGAGCTCATCTACTGCGTGCAGTGTAATTTAATTAATTCTCTCGCCCAAAACATTTAACTTAGCCACGTCAAAAATTTATTATCAATACTTACCTGTGTGCTGAATGCACATTTAAATTAAGAGCTTCATCGGCCAACAGCAAAAGAAGCTATAAATTATTATGTAACTTGAAGTGGTGCGTTACTAGCCCAGCGGCTAGTCGGGAGAGCCGATTTGATCAGGCGTTCCCTTAGTCGTCCGCACCGCGGTTTTATATATAAGAACGTTGCGCGAGGAAGAAAGGCCCCAGTTCTCTCCAGACACTGAATGACACGCCATCTGTGTCGGGAGTCGCGTCGCATCAGTGTCACTGCTACAAACAGCCTCGGGTGCCGTATTAAGTTACTAGAGATACGCGGAACCATGAAAACATTTCAAGTGAAGTGCTAATTCTGGGATGATTTTCATTATCTAGCTTCAGTTTGCGTATTGTCGTATTTTCACGTGCCGTCGCGGGACAGACATTCTACCAAATATTTAGCGTGGCGTTTGATGAAATATTTTCATCAAATTATGGCGAGCGTTCTTTTTAACATTTAATTCGGACATTTATAGTTGCATCAGCGCATTAGACTCTGAACTGCTCTGTTAGTTATGTTGTAGGGATACTTGTGTTTTTTTTATCAGTGAATTTCAGAATATACTTAACTATTTTGGAAAACCGTTTTTGATTAGAAATCCCGGACAATCTCCTAATTCCTCAGAGCTATAAGCTGCAGCTATAATGGTATTCTCAGATGAAGTGGGCACTAGGATCTCTAATTACTGGCTCCACGTTTTGTTAAATCACTTTCTGGGTGCTAAAAAGTAAATAGAGAGCCAGTGTTGAGAACGGCGAAAGACAGCATTAACAACATTCTAAAAGGCTGAAACTGATTCAACATGCAAGCATTTGTACAGCAATTAGATTTTTTACAAATTAACCGCCGCCCCACATATGGTGCATCGGCCGGGAAGTGTTACAACATTCAAACAAGGATACAACAGTAAATGTTCCAAATTAGTCGCCTCCCCACATATGGTGCATCGGCCGGGAAATCAACTAAGTGAAAGTGATTTTTAACTATTCGGATTCGCGAGTGAAATGCGACACGCAACTGAGTATAAAACAGTGAATGTGTTACGTGTGCATGTGGACGACGCAATTGGATTAACAACACATCTGGATTGACGGAGCTGGCACTGAGTCTAGCGGTGCTGCCGGCATCGTGAGAAGCCAGTCTCGCCGCACCGCAGTCGTCCGCCGAAGCAACCGGAGCCGTGCCTGCAGTTGTGGGCCACGCAAACACACAGCAGCCGTCGGAGAGCCGTCTGCAGTTCAACGTGCCACGTCGGATCAGGAATCCTGGTACGCCGCGCCGGCAACGCCATACGTCGTGCAGAAGGAACTAAGTTAAGTGAAAAGCTGTTAAAAATTTTACTAACCTGCACTAAAAGACTGTTGGCGATGGAACCGCCAAAAGAAGCTGAGGTTAAACTTAAATCAGAACCTATGTCTGTTGAGGGAACTGTAAATCCAGACAACGGTTCAAGTGTGAATATGCATGAAAGTAGTAATGTTAAAGTGAAATATGAAGTATTGTCTCCTGACAGTAATGTGGGAAGGGGCAATGATTCAATAATAGAGACCCCTGTAGTAAAGCAGAAAGCAGAAATTGTTAATTTATCGGATGATAGTTTCTCTGTTGAATTAAAAATGAATCAGTCAACAGAGGTGGAAGAGTTTAAGAAGGAGAAGTTAGATATGACTAATCAATCAGAAGTTTCATTTAGTTTTGATGATTCTGGTGTTGGAGCTAGTTTTTCGTCACCTGAGTGTGATAAAAAGCCAGCTAGTGAGCAACCCAAAGATGCTGGGGCTGTTGATTTAAATGTTATATTACAAGCAATAGCTGCCAGTAATGCAAAATTGTCAGCCAGTAATGCTGAATTAAAATCTAATATAATTGAGGTAAATAACAGGATTGTGGCCAGTCAAACTAGTTTTAATAAACGATTGGAGGTAATGGATGATGCCTTCAAGGCTGCTTGCAATGAGTTGAAAGAGGATCTAGACAGTTTGAATTATAAAATTGATTACAACCATGAGGATATTAAGAGAAAGGTTGCTCAACAGTTTTCTGAAATGTATAAAACAGTTAAATCCAAAGTTGCTGAGGTTCGCAGAGACTTCCAAATGGAAGATGCAACGCTGGAGCTCAAATTAACAGAAAAGATCGAGGCGGAATCTGAACTGTGCTCAGATAGATTTAAAGATGTTAATATAAAAGTAAACATACGTCAAGCAGAAGTAGAAGCAATCAAAACTGACACTACTCATATTGTACAAAGAGTAGATAATGTTGAAATGAAAGTAGAAAATATCAGTACTAACATTGCTAACATTGAGAATAAAGTAGCTTCAGTAACTTCTGGTAATGGTAGTATACAACAAGTTGTAGCTGCAAACGCCGCTTTTATCGGGTGTCGGCAGTTCTTGCGGTTTGATCCAGATAAAAATATCCATCCGCTAGATTTCTGGAACGATTTTGAAGATGTGATTCCACCAACTTGGTCTGAGCGAGAGAAAATCTCATTTGTTAGAAGCCATTTAGCAGGTGACGCCATATGTTGGTCAGCTGATGTTATGTTGAAGTGTAAAACATTAGCGGAGTTTAAAACAGCTTTCATTAATGATTATTGGTCTAGCAATAAGCAAAATGAAGTGTTGAGAGAATTTTGGAGTGGAAAACGCTTCAATGCAGGCAAGGAGTCCATTAAAGAGTTTGCTAGGTCATGGATTTCACGTTTGTCACATTTGGACGAAAAGCTGAAACCTGAAATGATAATACTAGGTCTTGAAGCCAAACTGCCATGGTATTGGCAAACTAGAATTATATCTGCCCCTAGAGATAATCTGGATCGTTTCATTGAGTATTTGGAACGTGTAGAACGTGTTGCTGCCAATGAGGAGCAAGCACGTAATAACCGAAATGCCAATAACAATAATAGTAATTTTAGGAACGAGCAAAATGGCAATGTAAACATCAGAACAGTAGGTATTCGCCATCCTACGAGAGGTAGGAATTGGGGAAATAATTATCAGAACCAACAATGGCGTCCAAGGGATAATAATTTTGTTCCAAACAGAAATATGCATGTAAACAACAGTACGGAAAGTAATGCTGTGCCAGTCAACTATAATGAAAATAAAGGAAACAGTAGTGGGCCGAGGCAGGAAAACTAGTTCCCGTCTATGAGGACACTGGCGCTCACCAGGCGGTTACTTTTCCTATGCCAGTAGTTAAGGGAATTGGTAAGACAGATCAGAATACTCAAACTGAACATGTGGATGAAGAGCCGGTAGCACCTAAGAATACAGCAGAAATATTAGATCACTCACAGTATTTGATAGATACCGTGTTAGAGACGCTTTCTAAGTGGGAAGAGAAAGAGAAGGCGCAGCAGTGTAATGGTAGAGAAGAGCTACAAAATACTGAATTGTCAAGTGAAGAAGCAGAAGAAATTCATGCTTATATTTACGATGAAGATGATGTGCTCTTATCTAAAGTGCCTGTGCAGGATGTTGATAATGTACTAATAGATTTAGGACAGGAGATAAGTGAGAATATAGAGGGTAGGCTGTTGAGGGTCGATGAACCCAGTAGCTGTGACCAGTTGTCACTTGAGAAGGAAACCGACGATAATGGTAAAAGTGGTTTAGCTGTAATTAGTGTTATGCCCGGTCTGGAGACGCAGAATCGCTCAGACTACAGTAATTTGGGTTATGTTCAGCAAACTAAATGTAATGAAGTCGTGCGGTGTTTCGATTTGAAATTAATAGACCGACTGGAAAAGGCAGCTGAAAATGTAATTCAGGAAACCCCTACACACTGTGACCTAAATATAATGAAGACAGATGTCGATCACTTTAGTTGGAGACAAATCCAAAAGGAACTATTAGATGAATTTGAGGAACCACCTGTACCACCTAGAATAAGCCACCCTATAATAATAGTGAATATGTTGGGTATCAATGTACGTTGTCTCTTAGACAGTGGAAGTGAGGTGAGTGCAATATCTCAGTCCTTCTTTGATGCATTACCTGGTAAAGACAAGCTTACAGTAATGAGGGTATCAGGACTAAGAATAATTGGTGCTACCGGCAAGGTGTCAAAAACGGTAAAGCAAGAAGCTTTACTACCCTTTAACATTAATGGTAATTTAATTGATCATCCATGTTTAGTTGTAAACAATCTCAGTATTGAGGTTTTAATTGGCATAGATTTCTTGTCAAAATATCAGAGTGTTGTTGACTTTGAAAAAAGCCAGTTAAGAATGGTCTTGCCAATAACCGGAGTAATTACAGTCCCTTTTAGTGATAAACATGTAGTAACTGATGATGGAACTTGGGAGCTGCCTATACGAGTTCTGAAAAATAGGAGGTATTGGGACGAAGGTGTTAATCTTAGTAACAGTAAGCTGAACACAGAAGAAGAAGAAGAAGCAATTATTTTAGACAAAATAAAAGCTAAATTGCAGAAAATCTATAAGATTTCAGACAATCAAAAGGAAGAACTGAGACAGGTTCTAAAAAGGCATCATAAAGTATTTTCAGATCGACGTGGCGTGGTCACAGGTTATGAATGAATGCTGTGGGGAGGAGATTGTTCTGTAACCTCTACACAGTGTGGCAGCTGTGCAGTCCCAGCTGTGTGAGATCTTCTTTCCCTTTCAGGTCTCACTCATTCTTCCTCTTTCCTGTCCTCAAAAAAAAAAAAAAAAAAAAAAAAAAAAAAAAAAAAAAAAAAAAAAAAAAAAAATAAAATTCCACCTTTTCTTTCCAAATACTAAAATTTTCCGTTATGACTATCAAGCCAGCATTAAGCTAATGAATGCTGTAGGGAGGAGGTTGTTCTGTAACCTCTACACAGTGTGGCAGCTGTGCAGTCCCAGCTGTGTGAGATCTTCTTTCCATTTCAGGTCTCACTCATTCTTCATCTTTCCTATCCACAAAAATTTCGACCTCTTCTTTCATACATTAAATTTTCCAGTATGGTTATCAATACAGCATTAAACCAATGAATGCTGTAGGGAGGAGGTTGTTCTGTAACCTCTACACAGTGTGGCAGCTGTGCAGTCCCAGCTGTGTGAGATCTTCTTTCCCTTTCAGGTCTCACTCATTCTTCCTCTTTCCTGTCCTCAAAAATTTCGACCTTTTCTTTCCAAATACTAAAATTTTCCGTTATGACTATCAAGCCAGCATTAAGCTAATGAATTCTGTAGGGAGGAGGTTGTTCTGTAGCCTCTACACAGTGTGGCAGCTGTGCAGTCCCAGCTGTGTGAGATCTTCTTTCCCATTTCAGGTCTCACTAATTCTTCATTTTTTCTATCTACAAAAATTTCGGCTCCTTACTTTGCAATACAAAAAGTTTCCGTCATGGCTATCAAGCCATGAGTTCTGTAACCATTCTATCCACCGATTAGTGAAAAAAAAAAACCTACTGTGACAAACCTAACTGTGACATAAACAACAGACAAGTATGACGTAATTAAGATACAAATGTATTTGAGTAACAGTTATGTATAGAACCCTGGTAATATTATAAGTACAAAGTGGTTGTTTTATTGGAAATGGTCCCACAATATTATTTAAAAAAAAAATGTACAAATTCGTGTTCAAGCAGGATCTGAAGTGGCAGTAAAACCTAGTGTATGCATTAAAGCTAACTAATAAATAGTAAGAAAGAGTACTTAGTGTTATGAAAAATATGCAGATAAGTTGTAAAAATAAACTCACCTTGTGCAGCAAGGAATGGCAGTGTTATAGAACTGAGCAGTGTTTGTGGTTGAGACGTGAAGGACACGTCCCTGAAGTATTTATAAGGTTGGAGCTGGCCATTATTTTGGTGTAGTGTGTGACAGGACACACCTACAGGTATTGAGGTTATGAGTTGGAGGCGTGAATGCGACCATAGGTACCCTTATGTTAGATGAGACAGAGCAGCTCATGGTGTCCTATAGGTATAAAGAATTTAGCATTACGCTCATCCATAATTACTTAATGCACTTAAGTGGTAGGTCGAGAGATACTACCTGTGGTTTCAGCGTCCTATCGAGTGGAAATGGATTGCCACGTGAACAAACTGATCAGCTGCAATACACTATACATACGAAATAAATGTGCTATCCTATGCTTTAAATGTTAATAGAGTGAGTGTTAAATAAGTACATACACTAACAACATAATTGAGTAACATAATGGCAGACGTGAAACATTATTTATAGCTCAGGATAAATACACTTTGATGAAGTAAGTACATAATTGCAGATGTGGAACTGACACAGCAGCAGAGGACCAATAAGTGGATTTAGTAGTCAACTAAACGTAGTGTATTTTGAACACTCACAACTGTACTATTACCAAAAGTTACTCACATGTACAAAGAAGCTGAGAAAACAACCACTAATCATACTCATACTATCTCTAAGAATAAGGTAATCAAAGATGAGTCAGTTAAGTGCTTAAAATACAAATGTATCAGGAATGTACTGAGCATTGGTTCAGTGTTCCGGCCCAGAAATAATAAATTCAGATTAAATATGATTTATGATTGTATGCCTTAGGAGCATAAATTTTCTCTAATAAATGACTAAAGGCGTTTTGAGCCGTTTGTTTAACGATTTTATGACAGTTAAGTAACCGCGAGAGTAATACTGAAAAAGCTCTGTTAACTTTGTTCCAGCAAAATATTGAAGGATAAAATGTATATATCCCCATTTCATTGTGACCCACCCATAGATATTAAGTGAACAGAGTCTGAGGCACTCTTTTTGTTTGTTCTACAGGACAAACCAGATAATGGCAGCCTGGTAGCTGTGTGAAAGCGTGGAGTGACTTGGACACAACTCACAGTGACCCCTCCCCTTTCCCCTATGTAATTTAGAGAGAACATGAAGGACACACACCATCTCAACTTCCCCTCCCCTACCCTTGTGAATGGAAGTGTAGGACGCCAGCCAAAGCGGCTACAACCACGTGTGTAAAAATTATTTGTGAAATTTTCTTTCAAATTTAGAAAAGACTGCTAAGAGATAATCATCTGTTTATGTATCATGTTATTTTCTTTGAATTTGTGTATGTAAAAATGTATTTAATGTATTTAATGGATCTAAGATTTTCATAATTTTTCAATTTGTATGTGTTTGTTTGTCTAAGGCAATATGTATGCCAAAATATTTCATTGACTTTGCTTAAAATTTTGAGTAATGACATTGTTTAAAAGGCAGTGAACATGCCTACAATTTAAATAATTAATGTAGGTAATCAGTTTTCTTTAATGTTTCTACAGGTTTATATTTCAATTTTGATTTTTCATAGAGAGTTAAACTGTACTCTTGCTTCCCTTTCTGTAATTAAATTTTTTTTTCATTCAGTAACATTCATAAACAAAAAAATTTAAGTAGAGGGTGATGTAGGGAAGCAGCTTACTCACGCTGTAGTAAATTCACATCAGTTTCCATTGTGTGCCAGCCAGTCTGCTGTAACTAGCTCTGACATCATAAATGTTGCGCAATACCTTAAAAATTAAGCAAATGACCTAAAACTTTTCTAGCATGTCAGGAATAATACTAAATTAATGTGTGTTAAATATCAGTTCGATAACTTCAGCCATTTTCGAAATTTGGACGTTTTTCTGAAAAAATCATTGGCGCAACAGAAAAGAGCTAGAGACTTCAAAATTTATATTTAGACTCATCTTTCATAATGATTTAATAAAAACAGTACTTTGGATTTCGCAAATTAAGATTTTAGTGGAAATTCATGATTTTCTGGTTTTCATCTCAAAACTGAAGGAAGCAAGATAGATTAAGTAGGCTAATAAATAAGGCTAGGATGCTTAGATTTAAATAGGTTGGAGGTCCGCTATGACTATGAAGATGTGAAAAGTTTCTTTTGAATACCTATAAAATTATAGCGATAGCGGATCTCAAAAGGGCCAGTTCAGAGCTCATCTACTGCGTGCAGTGTAATTTAATTAATTCACTCGCCCAAAATATTTAACTTAGCCACGTCAAAAATTTATTATCAATACTTACCTGCGTGCTGAATGCACATTTAAATTAAGAGCTTCATCGGCCAACAGCAAAAGAAGCTATAAATTATTATGTAACTTGAAGTGGTGCGTTACTAGCCCAGCGGCTAGTCGGGAGAGCCGATTTGATCAGGCGTTCCCTTAGTCGTCCGCACCGCTGTTTTATATATAAGAACGTTGCGCGAGGAAGAAAGGCCCCAGTTCTCTCCAGACACTGAATGACACGCCATCTGTGTCGGGAGTCGCGTCGCATCAGTGTCACTGCTACAAACAGCCTCGGGTGCCGTATTAAGTTACTAGAGATACGCGGAACCATGAAAACATTTCAAGTGAAGTGTTAATTCTGGGATAATTTTCATTATCTAGCTTCAGTTTGCGTATTGTCGTATTTTCACGTGCCGTCGCGGGACAGACATTCTACCAAATATTTAGCGTGGCGTTTGATGAAATATTTTCATCAAATTATGGCGAGCATTCTTTTTAACATTTAATTCGGACATTTATAGTTGCATCAGCGCATTAGACTCTGAACTGCTCTGTTAGTTATGTTGTAGGGATACTTGTGTTTTTTTTATCAGTGAATTTCAGAATATACTCAACTATTTTGGAAAACCGTTTTTGATTAGAAATCCCGGACAATCTCCTAATTCCTCAGAGCTATAAGCTGCAGCTATAATGGTATTCTCAGATGAAGTGGGCACTAGGATCTCTAATTACTGGCTCCACGTTTTGTTAAATCACTTTCTGGGTGCTAAAAAGAAAATAGAGAGCCAGTGTTGAGAACGGTGAAAGACAGCATTAACAACATTCTAAAAGCCAGAAACTGATTCAACATGCAAGCATTTATACAGCAATTCATTTATTTATACAAACCTAACCGCCACCCCACAACAGGTGGGACCCCTTGCACCCTCGAAAAGGCCGACATACTGGAGCAAAATTACGTCCCAATACACCTGACCTGTTACAGTTCCTCTGTCAAAGACATGCAGGGGTGCATGTACACCAATCATAATCCCACCCCACACCATCAAACCACGGCCTCCATACAGGTCCCTTTCAAGGACATTAAGGAGTTGGTATTTGGTTCCTGGTTCATGCCAGATGAAAACCTGGCAAGAATCACTGTTCAGACTATACCAGGACTCGTCCGTGAACATAACCTGGGACCACTGTTCCAGTGACCATGTACTGTGTTCTTAACACCAGGCTTTACGGACTCTCCTATCACAAAGGGTCAGTGTAATGCACCTTGCAGGTCTCCGGGCGAATAAACTATGTCTGTTCAGTCGTCTGTAGACCACATGTCTGGAGACAACTGTTCCAATGGCTGCGGTAATGTCCCGAGCAAGGCTACCTGCAGTACTCCGTGGCCGTCTACGGAAACTGACGGTGAGATGTCGGTCTTCTTGTGGTGACGTACATTGTGAACGTCCCGTACTGTAGCGCCTGGACACGTTTCCTTTCCGCTGGAATCGTTGCCATAATCTTGAGATCACACTTTGTGGCACACGGATGGCCCCTGCTACGACCTGCTGTGTTTGGCCAGCCTCTAGTCGCCCTAGTATTCTACCCCTCATAACCTCATAAGTATGTGTCCTTTGAGCCATTTGCAACACACAGTCACCATTAGCACGTCTGAAAACGTCTGCACACTTACTCGCTGCACAGTACTCTGACATGCACCAACACACCTCTGCGAGCGACGACCGCAGGTCAAAAGCACCGCATGGCCATACCCCGAGGTGATTTAAACCCGCAATCCGCCCACCAGAGCGTTGTTTCACCATGTATCAGCATCAGCATTATCCTTAATTTATGAACATGAGTGTATTTCAGAGAGAGAGAGAGGGTTCTCGTGCTTTTTACACACACAACAAATTCTGCCTCTGCCTTAGTCGAATGGTTGACATCACTGCCTTCGGTGGTGAATGACGTAGGTTCGATTTCTCATACCTCCTCAGATTTGTTTGAGGTAGGGAGGTTTGGAAAATGTATATCGAGTGGAAGTCCGAAAGGAGAAGCTTCTTCGAAATATTCAAAATCGCCACTGCCACTAATTGTTTAATTGGTAACTACATTGCGTCTGAAACTTCCTGGCAGATTAAAACTGTGTGCCCGACCGAGACTCGAACTCGGGAGCTTTGCCTTTTGCGGGCAAGTGCTCTACCAACTGAGCTACCGAAGCACGACTCACGCCCGCTACTCACAGCTTTACTTCTGCCAGTACCTCGTCTCCTACCTTCCAAACTTTACTGAAGCTCTCCTGCGAACCTTGCAGAAATGGCACTCCTGAAAGAAAGTTTCATTTCAGCGCACACTCCGCTGCAGAGTGAGAATCTCATTCTGGAAACATCCCCCATGCTGTGGCTAAGCCATGTCTCCGCAATATCCTTTCTTTCAGGAGTGCTAGTTCTGCAAGGTTCGCAGGAGAGCTTCTGTAAAGTTTGGAAGGTAGGAGACGAGGTACTGGCAGAAGTAAAGCTGTGAGTACCGGGCGTGAGTCGTGCTTCGGTAGCTCAGTTGGTAGAGCACTTGCCCGCGAAAGGCAAAGGTCTCGAGTTCGAGTCTCGGTCGGGCACACAGTTTTAATCTGCCAGGAAGTTTCATTTCAGCGCACACTCCGCTGCAGAGTGAAAATCTCATTCTGGATACATTGCGTCTACTCAGTTCAATGAGCACAAAATTTTCGTTAAATAATAGCGCTCCTTAGGAAACTTAGCTTTGTAATTAATGCATCTGCTTGATACCAACCTTCCCATGATATTTTCAGCTCGGAGGCTGAAAGAGAAATAGTTTTTTGTGAGCTGAAGCTCTGCTTTCTAAATATGAAGATTGCTGAGCAGAATTTCTCGTCTGCATATGTGCATTCTTATTTTACAATGATACTGTAACATGAACTAATCGAAAGCGATAGACAATATATATCTCTTGACTGAAAGTTTACTACAGCTCAATTACAATGTCTCACAAAGCAGTAATTCATCTGGGGCGCATACGACGTAGATCAACATCCCGAGATATCTTCAAGGTGGGCATGCATTATCCTATCTCTCACAAGTACACCGGCATGCAGTGGACTTGGTTAACGTGACGCAGACTGTGGAAGCTTTATACTTTGTGTTAAAAGAGTGATTTTTTAATGCAAGAGGTAAACAACAACAATAAATAAGAAATTTCATGACATTCATGATGTTACATAACATGTGTCACGTCATTTTGATGCAGACATTGTCTATTTCTCTCTGGACTTCTTTGTGTGGACACTGGGTTTTATTGCGGTTTGTATATAAGAACACATAGGCATCCATAAAACTGGTTCACCGCGATTTTTTTTAAAGTGTAACTTCTCTTCTGCGTCTAGAGAGAGGATGGAAGTTTTTGAAATCACGAAATAAACCAAGCAAAACCGAGGGAACAAATCTTCGTCCGTCTGTTTCTTGTCTGAGAAAAAAAAATCTCAGCTTGCTTAGGTCTGTCTCCCTATGCTTGGTGGTTAAGGGAAATTGGCGTTTCAGGGAATTTGATTGTGCAATTTCTGACTCAGCGCACAAGATAAGAGGTCTCTTCTGCCTCAGCCGCAAGGTTAGGGTACAAAACGAGGTAACTTGCAGAAGCTTTCAGTTGACGTTCAACTTTGGACAGACAACATCGTGAGATCAGTTGCGAGTTGAGAGCCCAGAGTAGGAAACTCGACAAAAAATGTAAGCATTCTTCTGCTTATCTAGTCTGTCATTCAAACATCTCCTTTATCATACCTACGAGTACATGTTTTTTTCTCATTTAATGTTACAGAATATGTGGTACCTTTGAGCTAGCACACAAGATACGAATTGTGACTCAGCAGAAGCAAGAAGTGTTTGGCAGTATTCGGAGACTATATGAAGCACAGATTCCAACTTGCTGAAGTCATTTCTGCTTCATATTCAGACCTTTTTAGTTCCTTTAACGCCTAGAAAAAGAAAATCTGCAAAAAAGTAGCAAAGTTTTTTAGCAGTGAAGGAAGCAGTGGTAGTCGAAAATTGGAAAAGAAAATGTAAGCATTCTTCTTATGCACGCTATCATTGAAATATTCTCTTATCATATCTATGAATGCATATTTTTTCTCATTTAATTTTACAGAATTTGCAGTCTTTCTCACAATCAGTGGTCTGATCGAGCAGTTGGGAAATCTGCAAGTAGAAGCAGTAGCAACAGCAAGAACCTGCAGAAGAAGACTATCACCTCGGTACGCTTAGGTATTATAAAAAATAATATAACTAAAAGAAATATTTCAAAAATAAAAGTTAAAACATAAATATCAAAATTACAGTTCCATCAACTAATCTAATAGTAAATGGTCTAATCACATTAATGTAATTACCGCCAATCTTCGACGTCAATATTCAATAACCCCTCACAGATAAGTGGCAGCACTAGCAGTGAAGGGCATATAAAGCTTGTCAGAGGGCCGTGGAAAACATTACAGGCGTTGTTGTAATACGAAAACGGAGTGATATGTCTGATTTCCAGATGGACATGATAATTGGCTTTCGGGTAAAATGTTGAAACGTTTGCGAAAGGGCTAAGTTTGTAAAATGTTCCTGTGCTGTCGTAATTAAAGTATACCACTCACGGTAAAATCGCGCTATAGAAAACTGGACTCCAGGCAACTATTGTGCGCCTCGGACCATGGATGACAGGGGTGAATAACAGCTGCGGAGATGTGTACGGGTGACCAGACGTGCAACTGTTGAACAACTGACCTACTATACGAACCAAGGGGTTACCAAGAGTGTCTCCTCAGCGATCTTCAACAAATTTTCCTGCATGTGGGCCTCCGCAGCAGGCACTTCTTTCGAACACCCATGCTGACTGCTGTTCACCAGCGTGGAAAGCTGGAACTGCACGCCAATATCGTAACTGGACATCCAACCAGCGACGACAGGTGGCCTTTTCATATAAATCACGTTTTATGCCCCATTGGACAGATGGCCG
Organism: Schistocerca americana; assembly: GCF_021461395.2. Classification (NCBI taxonomy): domain Eukaryota; kingdom Metazoa; phylum Arthropoda; class Insecta; order Orthoptera; family Acrididae; genus Schistocerca; species Schistocerca americana. The sequence continues at coordinate 247,543,010 of NC_060123.1, read as the reverse complement.
TTGGCATGTACAGTGTGAAACGTCTGAAAACAAACAACCTCCAACAAGTGTCAGAAGGATTCAGGCTGGAGGAGGGAGCGTTATTGCCTGGAGAATATTCATTCTGGATCACAACTGACCAACACAAGTGTGCATCTATCCTCGAGGATCTTCTCTACTCCTACATGCGGTTTGTTTCACCTGGGTACGACGGCATCTATCAGCAGGACAATGCAACGTGTCACAGAGCTCACAGTTCATGTTCGCATCTTGAAGAGCATCTGTATGATTTTGTCGTACCCCCTGGCAACCAAACCCCCCAGATTTAAACCCGGCTGAAAGTGTGTGGGCAGTTCGCGCGTAGATCCTCAACCGCGTAATCCAGCACAATTGGCCATGGAACTGTAGTCGGCATGGTTGTACATCCCTGTCGGTACTTCCAGAACCTCACTGACTCTCTTCCTGAACGCCCAATCTGCAAAAGGTGGTTATTCAGGCTTCTAAAAGGTGCTCATATTAGTTTGAGTTGACGATTTATTGTTGTTCTTATAATGACTAAATGTATGAATTACACTCAGTCTCATAATTTAAGGATAATTGCAAAATGTGGTGCCACACAACGTGGCAAGACACAAAACTGGCGCTAATAGCATGGGCACATAGGGAACACACACGACACAGATCTGTAAGTCCACGGTATTGGTGATAAGTTGAGGAAACCGTCCCGAAACACAAGTGCTACAAAACGCCACTCTTTCCTGCACATGTACCCCGACATCAATATGGGATATGATCACCATGCACACGTACACAGGCCGCACAACGGGTTGGGATACTCTGGATCAGGTGGTCGAGCAGCTGCTGGGGTATAGCCTCCCATTCTTTCACCAGTACCTGTCGGAGCTCCTGAAGTGTCCTTGGGGTTTGAAGACGTGCAGCAATACGTCGACCTAGAGCATCTCGGACGTGCTCGATGGGGTTTAGGTCTGGAGAACACGCAGGCCGCTCCATTCGCCCGATATCTTCTGTTATCAGGTACTTCTCCACGATGGCAGCTCGGTGGGGCCGTACGTTATCATCCATCAGGAGGAAGGTGGGACCTACTGCACCCCTGAAAAGGTGGACATACTGGTGCAAAATGACGCCCCAATACACCTGACCTGCTACAGTTCCTCTGTCAAAGACATGCGTGGGTGTAGGTGCACCAATTATAATCCTATACCACATCATCAAACCACGACCTCCATACAGGTCCCTTTCAAGGACATTAAGAGGTAGGTATCTGGTTCCTGGTTCACGTAAGATGAAAATCCGGCGAGAATCACTGTTCACACTATACCTGGACTCGTACGTGAACACAAACTGGGACCACTGTTCCAATGAACATGTACTGTGTTCTTGACACCAGGCTTTACGGGCTCTCCTATGACCAGGGGTCAGTGTAATGCACCTTGCAGGTCTCCGGGCGAATAAACTATGTCTGGTCAGTCGTCTGTAGACTATGTGTCTGGAGACAACAGTTCCAGTGGCTGCGGTAATGTCCTGAGCAAGGCTACCTGCAGTACTCCGTGGCTGTCTGAGGGCACTAATGGTGAGATATCGGTCTTCTTGTGGTGTTGTAGACTGTGGACGTCCCTTACTGTAGCGCCTGGACACGTTTTCCGTCAGCTGGAATCGTTGCCATAACCTTGAGATCACACTTTGTCGCACATGGAGGACCCGCGCTACGACCTACTGTGTTTGACCAGCCTCCAGTCGCCCTAGTATTCTACCCCTCATAACGTCATCAATACGTGTTAACACACAGTCTCCAGTAGCAGGTCTGTAAACGTCTGCACACTCACTCGCTGCACAGTACTCTGACATGCACCAACACAACTCTGCGTACGTGGACTGCTGCCAGCGGTACCATGCGACGACCGAAGGTCAAATGCACTGCATGGTCATATCCCGAGGTGATTTAAACCCACAAACCGCGCGTTGTTTCACCATGTATCAGCATTATTCTTAATTTATGAGCATGAGTGTAGATGATAATCTCGAATAGTTTGATTCCAAGTCTGCATTTAGAAGACGAATAGTTAATGCTGTTACAGATAATAGACTTGGATTAACGACCCTAGAGATTTCTTCGATGTCTGGTTCCCCACTTTCGAGACCAACGTTCATCAAATTAACCAGTCCATCACGATCATTGTTTGCTAGTCTGCAATTTTCTCTTGCCAAAGACAGGCCAGGAGAAACAGATACACCTCAATACAAAGAATCCGCCTCTATGGCTGTTTGTTGCAGACATCAATGAATGTGTGTGAATTCCTAAGGGACCGATCTGCTGAGGACATTGGTCCCTAGACTTAAATTAACTTATACTAAGGATACTAAGGACAACACACACACACACACATGCCCGAGGGAAGACTCGAACCTCCGGTGGGAGTGCATCAATGAATGGTACTCAACCACTGTGATAGAGGGACTTTTGAAAAAAATTGGGAACGTTCCAAGCTCGCGATTCTGGCTAGGCATTGAACGAAATCATTAAACTGCGCATTAATGTTAATGAAATTAAGGGATTTAATGCAGGAATGTACAGGAAACTTCCTACAGTAACAGTAGATAAACCCACAGTAATAAATTTCAAGTTAAAGGATAGTGCATGTTTGAAATTGTCAATTCCAGCAGGATTGTATCTTTTAAATCAGAATGCACATCGCGAGTCTAAATATTGGTCGCATGTTGAGAAATTATACTTTGCCAACATACAGTTCCCTGCAGAGCTCAAACACGTTCACATTTTCGAAAAACATAATGAAGACGTGTTTGTACACGTCTGCAGCATCCAGTACTCGGATTATGAATGGATGACAGTAGAAGACAGGGGGAAAGACAAAGAAATTCGAGATGTATCACCGCATATTGCAAAATATCGTCTTGAGATACATGTAAATCTATTATTGTTGCAGGTTGCTTATAATACAGGCGTATGTCATTTCTATTGCGTAAAAACCTTGTCGAAGTTAGGGCGCTGTAGCATATAATATGAAAACGATGACTGTGTTATTTCTATTCCAAGCAATGATTAGGTGCATACTTAGTTGACTGTGCCCAGTTTAAACCAGTCACCAGCTAATGCCCACTGGGAAGAACGAATTTGTGAAATTTACAGAATATGTAATAATAAACTAAAACTGCTTTTCGTGGTTGATGCTGATACGGAACATATGGGAATCAACTGTTGAATGTAGTTGCAGTACAGACACTGGTTCGTGTTCTGGTTAGCTGAATTTACATAGAACATTCAGTATTGTTGCTTATATTGCAAATATAACCAGGAATATTCCCAATCTAAATTTTATAGAGGCAGTGATTGAATGGAATGTTTTACTCAACAAGTTTAGTCGCTGAGACTGTGAATGGCTTTTTATTAGAAAACAAACAAATGACACTAATCCCCAAAGAAGAATCGGTGTTTTGCTGTGGAAAGGGTACACTTTCATGAGAAACCCTTTGAAGACGTTATGAACCACCACAGTCATTGTCATTTCATCTCTGTGTACAGAGGTGCAGCACATCCTGGTTGCAGTGTGAATATCACTGCTGTACAAAAGTCGTGGGATAGCATTATGCACATACACAGATGGCGGTAGCGTCGCGTACACTAGGTATAATAGGGCAGTACATTGGCGAAGCTGTCATTTATACTCAGGTGATTTCCGTAAAAAGGTTTTCAACGTGATTGTGGCCGCATGATGGGAATTAACAAACATTGAACATGGAATGGTAGTTGGAGCTAGACACTTGGGACATTCATTTCATAAATTGTTAGGGAACACAATACGAGGTGCGACAGTAAAGTATTGAGACTTATTTTCTTTCCAAGATGTGGCAACCCTGCAGGCTTGCCTAGGCGCAATGTCTTTGACCTTGGTCTATAAGCTGCTTCTGGTCCAAGTGGCACATCGATGTAACTGCTCAGTCGTGAGTTGTGCTGTAATAAGTTGACACGTGTTTGTGTCTCTCGTCACGGAAATGGAACAGCATAATATTGCGCAACGGTATGCCATTTCTTTTTGCGTTAAATTGGATGAAAACGGGTCGACAACTTACAGTAAGCTTCAATAGGCTTTTGAAGAGGAGGTTATGTCAAGAGCTCAAGTTTTTCAATGGCATAAAACGCTTAGTGAAGCCGGAACGAATATTGAAGATGAAGACCACAGTGGACGACCATCAACCTCACGGACAGATGTCAGCTTGGTCAAGGGTGTTTGAACTCGTACGATCTGATCGAAGATTATCTGTGAAAATGATTGTAGAAGAACTGAACATCAATCGAGGAACGGTTCATATAATAATAATTAAAGATCTTGGTATGAGAAAGATTTGTGCAGAAATGGTCCCCAAAAATCTCACACCACAACAGCGGGAAACACGGAAAAATGTGGCAGCCGATCTGTTAGAGCAAACGGAAATCAATACATATTTGTTGAGCCGTGTCATCACTGGTGATGAAAGTTGATTTTTTCAGTACGATCCAGAGACAAAATGCCAAAGTTCGCAATGGTGCTCAAAGGGATCACCCAGACCAAAAAAAGTTCTCATGTCAAATTCAAAAGTGAAATGCATGCTTGTGTGCTTCTTTGATTCCAAGGGAAATTGTTCATAAAGAGTGCGTGCCTCCTGGACAAACAGTTAACCAATATTACTACAAAGAAATTTTAGAAAGACTTCGTAAAAGAGTTCTTCGTGTCCGTGCCAACATTGCTGATAATTGGATTCTGCATCACGATAATGTGCCAGCCCATACTGTCCTGTCAGTACAGTAATTTTTAACCTCAAACAAATTTCAGTACTACCACAGCCACCTTATTCACCAGATATCGCTCCGTGCGACTTTTTTCTATTTCCAAGAGTCAAAACGGCGGCCAAGGGACACCATTTTCAAATAACACAAGACGTCCAAAAAGCTGTGACGAGGGTCTTTAAGAATATTTCAGAACATGAGTTCCAGAAATCTTATCATCAATGTCAGAAGCGCTGGATAATGTGTGTGTAATCAGAAGGGAACTACTCTGAAAGAGAAAGTACTAAACTTGAATAAAACGCTAAGCAACATTTTTTTTTTTCACATCAGTCTCATCAGTCTCATCAACCCTGGAACGTGACGGCTAACGGGGCTCTGGTGAAGCTGCGATAGGCCTAGCAAGACAGTAGTGGATAAATCAACTGATTTCAAAAAGGGAACATGCCTCGGATCACGGAACGGATTTAAAGGAAACCGACCAAGCAATGGAAAAGGATTACGAGATGGTTTACGACTGGGCACCTTAAACGTAAGGACTCTAACTGGGAAGTTAGAAGAAATTGTAGAAATGATGGAAAGGAGGAAATTGGACATCTTGGGACTTGCTGAGACTAGGTGGAGAGGAGTTGGTGAAAAACCACTAAGTAAAGGATGTAAACTGTACTGGATAGGGAATGAGAGGGGAAGAAATGGAGTGGCAATAGTGGTCAGAGAGGGTCTGCAGGAGGAGGTGGAAGGTATCAATGATCGAATGATAAAAGCCAGAGTACGAGTGAAAGGAAAAAGCATTGAAATCATCCAAGCATATGCCCCACAGGTGGGGTGTACAAAAAAGGAGAAGGAGCAATTTGAAGATGACATGCAAAAGCAGCTAAATGGAGGAAATCAGATTATAATAGGGGACCTCAATGCACATGTTGGCACAGACAGGAAAGGATTCGAGGAGATAATGGGACCAGAGGGCTGGGGGAACCGAAATAGAGAAGGAAAATTGTTGCTGGAATTCTGCAAGAGGAATGGGCTGACGATCGCAAATTCCTGGTACAAGAAGAGAAGTAGCCACAAAATAACTTGGTACAGTGGAGACTGGTCCCAAACTTCAGTAGTAGACTATGTACTAGTGGATGGGCAGATGATGAGCAGCCTCACAGATGTTAAGGTCATTCTCCATCTGAGGCCTTAGGCAGTGACCATCGGCTGTTGGTAGCCACCCTGAGAGAGAAAAAAGATAGGAGGGCAACAGACATACAGGAGAAAAGGATGAAGACATGGATGCTGAAAGAGGATGAACGGAGGACCCAGTACCAGACACTGATCAGGAAGAAGCTGCCAAAGGAAGATCAGAGAACAGTGGAAGAAGAATGGGGAGATTTTAAGAGGGCTCTAGCTGAGGCAGCTGAGACTGTGTGCGGAAGAACTAGCACAAAGAGGAGAAGTAAGGAAACCCCATGGTGGAACAACATATGTAAAGAGGCAGTACTTCGAAAGAACAAAGCCTTCAGAGAATGGTTCCAGACCCGAACAGAGGAATCTAGGGTAAAATATAAGGGAAGCAAGAAAGCGGCACAGACTATAGTAAGGGCGGAGAAGAAGAAGTGGATGGAGAAATGGACAAGAATGTTAGAAGAGGACAGTGAAGGGAACAAAAAAGTACTTTACACCATGGTAAGAAATAAGAGGAACGACAGAAGCGAGTGCCTGAGGATCATGGATAATAATGGAAGAGTTGTGGAGGAAATGCATGAGTTCAAAAAGATTTGGAAGGAGTACTTTGAAGATCGTTGAATGCCGTCAAGCGGGTAACTAACAGCGATGGAGAGCCTAAGGCAGCAGACGATTATAATAGTGGGGAAATTGATGATCTAACTTGGAATGAAGTGGAAGAAGCCATAAAGTGGATGAAAGGGGGCAAGGCACTAGGTTGGGATGAAGTAACAGTGGATATGATACGAGCAGCAGGAGAAGTAGGAACCCAGTGGCTATACAGAGTGCTGAGGGTGGTGTGGAAGGAGAACAGAATTCCTGAGGATTGGAAGAAAGGAAATATAGTCCCGATCTTCAAGAAAGGGGATAAAAGGAGATGTGAGAACTACAGAGGAATCACCCTGCTATGCCACTGTGGAAAAATCTATGAAAAGATCCTGGAGAAGAGAATAAGAAGCAGTACTGAAAGTAGACTGCAAGAGGAGCAGTATGGTTTCAGACCGGGAAGATCAACAACGGACCTCATATTTGCGGTAAGGCAACTGCAGGAAAGGCACTATGAGTACGGGAAGGACTTAATCATGGCCTTTTTAGATATTGAGAAGGCGTATGACAGTATCTATAGGGACAAGCTCTGGGATGTGCTGAACGCAAAAGGGATAGATGAAGAGATAACACGAAAAGTCAGAAAAATGTATGAGGGAAGTGAGAGTTGTGTGAAATTGGGGAGGGAACGTACTGCATGGTTCAAGCTGGAAAATGGGCTGCGACAGGGAAGTGCACTTTCGCCTTTAATGTTTATTATTGTTATGGATGAAATCCTACAGCAAGTATCAGATGCAATTGGAGATCATAAAATGAAAGCAGTGCTTTTTGCCGATGACCTGATGTTATGGGGAAATTGCGAGAAGGAGGTGCAAGAGAAGTTAGATGTATGGGAGGCAACGGCAGCACAATATGGAATGCATTTCTCTGCAAAGAAAAGTGAAATAATTGTCACAACAAGGAAGAAGAATAGGCCAAATGTGGATATAACTTGTGGAGGGGAAAAACTACAAGTGGTAGAGAACTTCAAGTACCTGGGAAGCATGATTGAAAGTAAGGGGGGAAACGCAATGGAAATAAATGAAAGGTGCAGAAAAGCAGGGCAGTTCTTCAAATGAATTAGGGAGCTTATTTGGAGCAAGGAGGTGCCACAGAAATCCAAGGGAATTATATACCGAACCTACTTTGTCCCCATATTGGCATACGGAAGTGAGACATGGGTAATGCACAAAAGCGACAAAAGTAGAATACAAGCTAGTGAAATGAAGTTCTAGAGGAGCAGGTTGAGTGTAACAAGACGAGACAGATTGCGAAATGTGTATGTGAGGGAAAGACTAAAGGAGGAACCAGTACAGGACAGGATAGAAAAATGAAGACTGCAGTGGTATGGACACATGAAGAGAATGGATGAGGGAAGAATTCCAAAGAGGATGTTTGATCTGCAACTGGAGGGGAAGAGGCCCAGGGGAAGACCAAGAGATAGATGGGTGAAGGGAGTGAAGGAATGTGTGACGAGAAGAGGAGAGAACTGGACGAAGGTGGAAGAGGGGGAATGGTGGAAAGACAGAACACGATGGAGAGGCTTGTGTTCCCGACAGACCCAGCCAGTGGCTGGAAACTGTCCAAGATGATGATGATGATCAGTCTCATTACTTTATTGTCGCATCTCGTATTCTGCGATCCACAGTATCAAGAGTGTGCGAAGAATATCAAATATCATGCATTACCTCTCACCACGGACAACGCCGACGGCCTCCACTTAACGGCCGAGAGCAGCGGCGTTTGCGTATAGTTGTCAGTGCTAACAGACAAGCAATACTGCGCGAAATAACCGCAGAAGTCAAAGTGGGATGTATGACAAACATATCCGTTAGAACAGTACGGCGGAATCTGGTGTTAATGGGCTATGACAGCATGCTACAGACGAGAGTGCCTTTGTTAACAGCACAACGTTACCTTGAGTGCCTCTCCCGGGCTCGTGACCATATCAGTTGGACCCCAGACGACTAGAAAATCGTGTCCTGGTCAGATGAGTTCCAGTTTCAATTGGTAAGAGCTGATGATAAAGTTCGAGTGTGGTGCAGACCTCACGAAGCCATGGACCCAAGATGTCAACAACGGACTGTGCAAGCTGGTAATGGCTCCTTAATGATGTGATCTGTGTTTACGTGGAATGGACTGTTCTCAGGTTGTTCCGCTACCTGGAGACCATTTGCAACCATTCAAGGACGTCTTACTCCCAAATAACGATGGAATTGTTATGTCGCCTGCCTACAGTTGTTCACGATTTGTTTGAGAACATTCTGGACAATTAGAGCGGATGGTTTGGCCACCCAGATCGCCCTACATGAATCCCACTAAAAATTTGACATAATCGAGATGTCAGTTCGTGCACAAAATCCCGATACCGGCAACACTTTCGCAACTGTGGACGGCCATAGAGGCAGCATGGCTCAATATTTCTGCAGAGGGTTTCCGACAACTTGATGAGTTCATGCCGCGTCGAGTTGGTGCACAAAGCCGGGACACGATACCAGGTGATACGAAATACCTAGGAATTACAATTACGAACTACTTAAATTGGAAAGAACATACAGAAGATGTTATGGGGAAGGCGAACCAAAGAGTGCGTTTTATTGGCAGAGCACTTAGAAGATGCAGCAGATCTACTAAAGAGACAGCCTACACTACGCTTGCCGTCCTCTTTTGGAGTACAGCTGCGCGATGTGGGATCCTTACGAGATTGGATTAACGGAGTACATCGAGAAGGTTCAAAGAAGAGCAGCACGTTTTGTAGTATCGAGAAATAGTGGAGAGACATGATACAAGATTTGGGGTTAACACCACTAAAAAGAATGGCGTTTCTCGTTGCGGCGGGATCTTCTCACGAAATTTCAATCACCAATTTTATCCTCCGAATGCGAAAATATTTTGTTGACGTCGACCTACATAGGGAGAAATGATCATCATAATAACATAAGGCAAATCTGAGATCGCATGAAAAGATAGCGGTTTTCGTTTTTTCCGCGCGTTGTTCGAGAGTGGAATAGTAGAGAATTATTGTGAAGATCGTTCGATGTACTCCCTCCCATGCACTTAAGTGTGATTTGCAGAGTATCCATGTAGATGTAGATCCCATGATTTTTGTCACTTCAGTGTATATGCATTACTATACTGTGGTCATAATTTTCCACAACCTGAGCAATTACGACGAGCTTTCTTGACTATGAGCCCTTGTGAACGAAAAACACCATATAGTGATGACATTACACTAAATCCATGTCATGTTTCTATTCTGTTATGGAATATGGGAAAATATAAATCTCACAAAGAGCATTTCAGTAATACATCAAGAGAAGAGGTGCAACATAGGTTTCACATTTATTTATTCAATAAATTATTGATATGTTTACTCGAAAAGTGTACATCCTATCTGAAAACAGAAGAACTTAAGATAACAAGAGCAAATTTTCCCGTGATCGAGAGTTCAGTTTCGTTAACTAGAATTTTCCCGTATGAATATGAAAGCAGTGAATCGATTCTACTGTAAGAATGCCTACCCTCAATCGAAAAGTTTAAGAATTTGCAAACAGGTGAAACAATAACTAAGACAGAATACAAAAAAACCTGCAATGCATGGAATACATACAACTGTAAAACACTTGGAGAATACTCTGTTTTATATTGAAATACTGATGCGCTCCTCCTTGCTGACGTTTTTGAAAACTTTCACTGTCTTTGTTTTAAGACGTATGAAGTAGATGCTGCACATTATATTACTACATTACTCATATATTTCATCCCCTGGTTTGGCAGGGGTCGCATTGCTGAAAATTACTTAAGAGGAAAAAAATGGTTCAAATGGCTCTGAGCACTATGGGACTTAACAGCTGTGGTCATCAGTCCCCTATAACTTAGAACTACTTAAACCTAACTAACCTAAGGACATCACACACATCCATGCCCGAGGCAGGATTCGAACCTGCGACCGTAGCAGTCGCGCGGTTCCGGACTGCGCGCCTAGAACCGCGAGACCACCGCGGCCGGCACTTAAGAGGAGTTGCGGCTAATAAACAATACTGATCAACTTCATTTTATTGAATGAGGCATCAAGGGCGGAATTATTCATTATTCTTGTAGACATGCAGTTGTCAACAACAGATTCATGTCCGATTACAATGAAAACATCGATGAATCTTACATCATTTATTTCGATGTGAACAGCATATATAGCTGGGTGATGTTGCAGTATTTTCCTGTATCTAATCTTGAATGGCCTCCTTCAGAGAGAGTCAAAATTTTGATGCGGAAAAGGTAACAAACGATTCGAACACACGGTACATACTGGAAGAAGATCCTGAATACCCTTAAAGTATTCATGATTTACATCCAGATTTACCTTCATGTCCGGAAAAATGACACCACCGTCAGACAGCAAAAAATCAAAGAAATTGTTTCCGACCTTGGATGACAAGAAAAATTATGCAACTAATTACAGAAATTCGAAACAATATTCGAAAAATAAACTGGTTTTAAAAAAGTTATGGGAAAACTATTGTTTAAACAACCTGTCTGGATGAACCCATACATAGAGATTAACGCACAATACTGCAAGAGTGTGCGCAATGAGGGTGAGAAAAATTTCTTAAAACTCCGGAAAAATGCCGTATTCGGCAAGACCATATAAAATATGCGTAGGACATAGACTTGCAAGGCCGTAGGAGGCCAGGTTAGGCCAGCTGCATTAATTGCAAAACCTAACTTCCAAGGCCGGCCGAAGTGGCCCAGAGGTTCTAGGAACCGCGCGACTGCTACGGTCGCAGGTTCGAGTCCTGCCTCGGGCATGGATGTGTGTGATGTCCTTAGGTTAGTTAGGTTTAAGTAGTTCTAAGTTATAGGGGACTGATGACCTCAGCTGTTAAGTCCCATAGTGATCAGAGCCATTTTTGAGCCTAACTTCCAAAGGAGATTTATTTTTAATGAAAATCCTATCGTCATTGAACACAGCAGACGAATTGTCGTCTTCGACAAATCAGTTGCCGTTGGAATGGTGATTGTAGGTATTTCGAAAAAGCTCCCTTTCTACATATGCATCTACACGTACACCTACATAGATACTCCGCAAGCCACCGTGCGGTGCGTGGCGGAGAGTACCTGTACCGCTACTAGTCATTTCCTTTCCTGCTCCACCCGCAAATAGAGCGAGGGAAAACTATTGTCTATATACCCCCGTATGAGCCCTAATTTCTCGTATCTTATCTTCGTAGTCCTTATGCACAATGCATGTTGGCGGCAGTAAAATCGTTCGGCAGTCAGCTTCAAATGCCGGTTCGGCAGCTTCAAATGTCGGTTCTCTAAATTTTCTCAGCAGTATTTCTCGAAAAGAACCGCGCCTTCCCTCCGGTGATTTCCATTTCAGTTCCCAAAGCACCTCCGTAACAATTACGTGTTGTTAGAACCTACCGGTAACAAATCTAGCCGCCCGTCTCTGAATTTCTTCGCTGTTTTTCTTCAATCCGACCCGGTACGGAGTCCAAACATTCCAGCAGTACTCAAGAACAGGTCGCACCTGCGTCCTATACGTCGTCTCTTTTACAGGTGAACCAGTCTTTCCTAAAATTCTACCAATAAACCGAAGTCGGCCATTTGGCTTCCCCTTCCACTGTTTTCACACGCCCATCCACCTCATATCGCTTTGCAACGTTGCGCCAAATTGTGTCAAACTGTGCTACACAGACGCTGATAGCCTCGTATACCATATATGACTACTAATTATCTGTTAGGATGTCAAGAATGGTTTGCATACGAGGTTCGATACTTCGGGATTCCCAGCGGTAGCCAATGCAGTCTTCTGTTGGTGAATAAGAACGATTGGTCTGATGAAAGACGAACTGAGTGGGGAGCCTGTCACAGAATGTGTGGGTCTACATGCAAAAATATGGGCTTCTGAGACCGAGCAATGTCGCATTATGCACAGAGCGAAAGGCGTAAAAGAACAGTCTACATATGGGCTCACCATTGACGATGACAAAAAGTGCGTTCTGGATTCTGAAGTAAAAACTATTGAGCAGTTTGTCGTTCGCTCGAAGCAGTATGTTCATTCGACTATAAAACAACTTGAATTCACTCCTATCTGCTTATGATGTCAAACGATATATCCCGATAAGGTAATTACACCGGCCTGTGGGCGTTACCGCATAAAAAATGATTATGTTACTTGTAAATAATGTAAATATCTGAATACCATAAAATGTAATAATCTTAAATGGAAGACTTTAGTCTTAGGTGAATACTACTTTTTCAGGTGAAATAAAACATTTAAATAATGTAAATAATATAAATTGAGGAAAATTGCTGGAAGAAAAAATGTAAATAATGTAAACTGACATGAATACCACCTTTTCTGATTGAAAATTTCTTTCAGTGATCCATTGTATTTTGATGTCATTACAAACTGTATATACTTTTCGACGGAAGTTCAGTAAGAAACTGTATTTGCACTATGTGTAAAAAATATTGCATGTTGAAAACATTGTATGTAAAACGTAAATAATATGAACCGATTACTTTTTCGGTGAAAAATCAGTCATTCTTTGTAATTGTTCATATAATGGAAGATAAAAACATTCAGTATAGAAATGTTTTCATAATAAAATTTATATCCACCATATTTTGGGTTCTTATTTGTTACTCTTCTCACACGCTATAGTTTGTTTGCTTCTCTCTCTCTGTTTCACTCTTTCTCTCTGTCTTAGACACACATACACACGCACACACACACACACACACACACACACACACACACACACACACACACGATAGCGGGTGTCTGTCTCTGAGCTGTACTTCATATTATCAGCATAGCTGGGGCATGCAGAGATAATTCCCTCTGCACTGGACCGTTTTTTCTGTTCGGCAGTGGCAGGTGAGGAACTGAACTGACGCTAAGCAACATGTGTACTGTATGCATGAGAAATGACACTTAAGAACGAGACATAATTGAAAGGATGTGCGCAAACACATATGTGACTTAAGATTTAATGAAGAAATATTGTAATTTAAGTGACGAAATAGTATAGAGGGTAAAATCATGAGAAATGCTTTACATTTACTGCGAGAGACTTGTTTAAGGAATATAGTATGTAGCTTATAAAAAACAGAGAGATTACATTTTCGTAAGGAGTACAGAATTAGACATATTGAGTGGACAATGATGATTAGCGGACGGTAACGGTCAGTGGACAGTAATGGCACGAGAGAGACAGACACACAGATGAACGAAAAAAGAGAGAGAAAATATAACTTTCCATGAGAGGGAGCATCGGGGTTCACAATATTTTTAACACATAAACTGCTGAGAGAAATGTTTATAAAGTGCCGTATAATATTTGAAGTAAGGAATGTAAAGAGATTACATGTTTGTAAAAAGTACGGAATTTGAGATACAGCTAAGACGTTGAGCTTGAAGTAATTTTTAGTATTGTACCAGAGGCATGTAAATTTCTTTCGGTAATAAATGAATATCTTTAAAGGGAAATAACGCATATCTTTGACTTTCAAGCGAAGGTTACGTAATTTTTTCTACATTTCTGGCGCCTCATTTTAATAATATGCTGTGATTGAATCGGAAATAATGTAACTAGACATAATTTTTACACATAATACAGTCTGAGTGGTTGGAGATAGGAAGAGGCGTGTGGTACAGGTTTGTTTGATTCCACCATCTTGAAATTTAAGTACTGAGCTATGATTGGTTGTAGGTAAAAGGGAGAAAATGATGAAAACCTTTCACGTTCAAGTGGAAGTTACGTAATTTTTGCTACATACCTAGCGCATTACTTTAATACAGTGTTTTGATTGGTTGGAATTACGAGAAGGTGAGGAAGAAATGATTTAATTTTTTTACACATCATTGCAACACTTATCTCTGGACATAATGTAATATGACACCATTTTTACACATCATTTAAGTACTACACTGTGATTGGTTGGATATATATAGGATGGGGCATGGGATATAATCCACAACTGGTTTGTTTCCACCAACTTTGATTCTCAATACTGCACCATGACTGACTGGAGACGGTGGCGAGGGGAGGGGCGGTTCTTTTAAATTTTTCACTATCACAACTGGACTGTTATCTAATACTATGCTCTTATTGGTTGGAAAGATTAGAGGGAGTGGATATAAAGCACACAATTTGTTTGTTATCATCTTGGACTTTTTTGATTGGTTGGAGATAAGGAAGGGAAGGGGCATGACATGATGCTACCTCACAAACAATGTAATTTGACGCCAGTTTTTCACATTACTTTAATACTACACTCTGATTAGCTGAAGATAAGGAAAAGCGAACATGGGATATGAAGCACACAGGGTTTGTTGCCATCAGCTTCGATTTTTAATACTGTGCTGTGATTGACTGGAGATAAGGAGGAGGACAAGGCTTTTAATTTTCCAGTAACACAACTCCACTCTATCTGTCATGTTGGACTCTTCATCCACCATTACAACTGGTTGGCGGTAAGGAGCATAACTTCGTCTTTCCTCCCTTCAAGACCTCTTGCTGCTTTATATATCTCCTGTGCCCATCTTTTACTTAGTAACGGCTTTATAATTTTCCAATCATTTATAGAGTAACCACTTTCTTCCTTACCATACAACTCAGTTCTAACGTCATCTCCTAGAACAAATACTTTCCCCTTACCCACTTCTATATTCTCCAGATCCAGCTCTAAATTGTAACACCCCACCCGTCACTTAGCTGGTTTTGGCGTGTGTTCACTCCAACTAATTGACTAACAGATCAACAGAGAGTGCAAAACTGCCGTAATATCGGATAACGCAAAAAAGTAATATAGCCCTGTGACTCCTGATTGAACTGCGGTGGCAGTGTTGACATTAATTTATTCAGAATTGATCACTTTTAATTAAAAATGGGTGCACATTGATGTTATATTCAGCTATTGAACACCAGATGCAAATGTTGAACTTAAAATTAATTAAGAGAGTAATGTGGGATTTCAACTACTTGATTGAAAACAGATGCAGTCGATTAGCACAAATTTATTTTAAATCAAGACCTTCAATCATGACATTACAAGACTCTCCCATCAGGCAGTGGTAATAAATTGCGTTTGCGTGGAGTAAAGCGCGATACTCAAAAGTAATTCCTATCGACTGACCCAGTCGTAATGTGAAGTGTGAGAAGAATTCTACAATACACGGCCCATGAAACCCTCGTGGAAACTTTGCAGACGTGATACAACAAATTAATCAGTGGCCAGAGTGGGCGCAATATCACCGAATACAGCGTGGCGTAGCGGCGTCATTGTGTGGACATCGGCCGACCTCGTGGTGCTGCAAGGCTGCACTCGTATATTCACTTCTAGCTATCTTGCTCAGTACATACTGAACCAAAACTTCCTATCTCCAAGCTCAATTGTTCCCTTTGCTAAGTCCTAAACTGCAGAGATGCTCACTCTTTCTCAGGCAAGCTGAGTCAAGAACTCCATGTCGCACTCTAGGCAAGCTGCAAGCGGAAGACCACTACAGAGACTTCTCACAGTCCGCGCTTTGCCTTGGTTTCCCCTCCAGCAAAATCACTTACGCCAATTGCAGCGCAAGTCACATTAATTATGCATCGCTTCCCAGTGCTGACCAATTCCTGCTCTGGGAAGTGAACAAATTCCCACAAAATTTCCCTTCCTCTCAACTTCTGCTATTTCGCTCCTCCCAGGCCACCTATCAAGGTTAGCGTCTGCACAAACACCAATTTTTCCGGAATTCTGACTCCCAGGAGAGTACTTCAAATTCCTTGGTCCTGAGTTCCCATCGGAGGCCGGCATATTTCATGCTGTCGCTCTTCACCTGATTTACTTCAGGCTCTGTGGACCGTGAATTCACCGTGAAGTTGCTACAGTCACGAACACACATATTTTGACCTCTGTTAACCACTCCACCATAGCTTTGCGCGGCTTTCTCGCGTGTTTCACAGAAAACGGGCCGACGGACATTTATCAACAGCCATACAAGTTCTCCATCTGTTTCCCGGTACATCAGCATGGGGTCGGGGTCAACCGCCCATGCTGTCACTCATCTTAAGGCGGCTGGAGGCCGTTCCGCGTTACCACTTTCTCAGAGCTTGAGCTGCCCTAAGCTGCCTATTGTCACTTCCTTTCACCGTTCCCCAGCTGGCCACGGTCAACTCTAAATGCTTCCCTGGGGTAAACTAGCGTCCAGTAAATCGACTTGTTTCCACAAAGTTTTCATGTCATGTGAATTACTTTAGAACCATCACCAGACATTAATTATTCAAATACGTCCATACTATACCCTCTACAAGATGCATAGTGCCCTGTCAGTCATTTTGTTCAGCCCTACTGTTTGCTCAACGTGAGTTAGGTGATCTTTAATGACTTCATGTAAGGGGCATAGTTCTTGCCATCATACAAAATCATCTGTAGGCTTTAAATCATCATCAAAATCCTTCATTTCATCATCATGGTAAGCATAAAATGTACTGTTCCCCCCTCTGATGTAACGATATCAGTAACTGCAGTATTCTCACAATTAACAATACAACTTAAAACTTCGTCTCACTTACACAAAACCTCACTTATTTCCGCCGAATCACTACAAACTTTATTTTAATTAACTCCATTAACATCCACCAGTAACTCATAAGATTCATCACTTAAAACATCCATTATATCTGTCCATACATCATACAAATTAACTTCGTTAACCTTCTTTGATGCACCACACAAATTGCCGCTACTGCATTGCACCACTTCAGAGTTCACAGAACATTCGAATCCCGCAAAATTTGGGGCTAGCTCTGTCTCCGTAACATTTTCTCTTCACTTAGGTTTCACCAACAATTTGCATTCTGATCCACTACCTAACACATCACTTTCACATTCATCCTACCACATCCATTCATAAATCATACTTTCATCAAGAGCCATTGGTTCACTCCAATCAACAGAAATAAGTGCACAAATTCTTCCCTCCGAGATATCCATATTAGTAGCCGCAACTTTCGCAACTTCAGCCTCTAAAACATCATCTTTACTTCCCTTTAACAATAAACCACCCACTACCGCTAATACATAATAAACTTCATCTCCAGCTGACGAGACTATTGCTACGTCGCCTTCACAGATTCCTTCGCATACTTCCATCCATACGCCACAAAGTTCATGTCCAGCTGGCAAGACTACAGCTTCGTCGTTTTCACAGATATCGTCAGATACAAAATCATCTATATTACTTTCACATACATTACTATAATTGTTGCTACTGATAATTCCCCATTAGAATTCGTCATAAATTCCACTTCCACCAAATTCAGATCCACCTCTGCTTCTACTCTCAACACGGAATTTTCCACCAAACATACATTCATTCTGTCATACAATTCCCCTTCACAAAAAAATTCTGCGGGACTATATTATCGTTATCGAATCTCTCCACAAATTTTTACCATATTTCTTGCGCCCTCCTTGTAGTTGTGCTGCTTAAAATTACTCCCTATTTCATTTTTATTTCTTATAATCTCCAACATTTGTGGCCTCTTTGCCCAATTTTCGACACCCACAGATACTGACGCTATGTTAATTTGCTGTGTAAATGTGGAAAATACGATGACCTGACGAACATTTGGATAATGAAAAGATTGTTGTTGTTGTGGTTTCAGTCCAGAGACTGGTTTGATGCAGCTCTCCATGCTAGTCTATCCTGTGCAAGCTTCAGTTATTTTGCTCCCCAAAAAGCAAAAGTCATTTACTACTTTAAGCGTCTCATTTCCTGATCAAATACCCTCAACATCACCCAATTTAATTAGACTACATTCCATTACTCTCGTTTTGCTTTTGTTGATGTTCATCTTATATCCTCCTTTCAAGACACTGTCCATTCTGTTCAGCTGCTCTTCCAGGTCCTTTGCTGTCTCTGACAGAATTACAATGTCATCGGCGAACCTCAAAGTTTTTATTTCTTCTCCATGGATTTTAATTCCTACTCCGAATTTTTCTTTTGTTTCCTTTACTGCCTGCTCAATATACAGATTGAATAACATCGTGGAGAGGCTACAACCCTGTCTCACACCCTTCTCAACCACTGCTTCCCTTTCACGCCCCTCAACTCTTATAACAGCAATTTGGTTTTTGTACAAACTGTAAATAGCTTTCGGCTCCCTGTATTTTACCCCAGCCACCATAGACACAAAGCCCACACCTACTACAGTAGTACAAGTTTATATGCCAACTAGCTCTGCAGATAACGAAGAAATTGATGAAATGTATGATGAGATAAAAGAAATTATTCAGGTAGTGAAGGGAGACGAAAATTTAATAGTCATGGTTGACTGGAATTCGTAAGTAGGAAAAGGGAGAGAAGGAAGCATAGTAGGTGAATATGGATTGGGGCTAAGAAATGAAAGAGGAAGCTGTCTGGTAGAATTTTGCACAGAGGATAACTTAATCATAGCTAACACTTGGTTCAAGGATCATGAATGAAGGTTGTATACATGGAAGATCCCTGGAGATACTAAAAGGTATCAGATAGACTATATAATGGTAAGACAGAGATTTAGGAACCAGGTTTTAAATTGTAAGACATTTCCAGGGGCAGATGTGGACTATGACCACAATCTATTGGTTATGAACTGTAGATTAAAACTGAAGAAACTGCAAAAAGGTGTGAATTTAAGGAGATGGGACCTGGATAAACTGACTAAACCACAGGTTGTACAGAGTTTCAGGGAGAGCATAAGGGAACAACTGACAGGAATGGGGGGAAAGAAATACAGTAGAAGAAGAACGGGTAGCTTTGAGGGATGAAATAGTGAAGGCAGCAGAGGATCAAATAGGTAAAAAGACGAGGGCTAGTAGAAACCCTAGGGTAACAGAAGAAATATTGAATTTAATTGATGAAAGGAGAAAATGTAAAAATGCAGTAAATGAAGCAGGCAAAAATGAATACAAACGTCTCGAATATGAGATCGACAGGCAGTGCAAAATGGCTAAGCAGGCATGGTTAGAGGACAAATGTAAAGATGTAGAGGCTTATCTCACTAGGGGTAAAATAGATACTGCTTACAGGAAAATTAAAGAGACCTTTGGAGAAAGGAGAACCACTTGTATAAATATAAAGAGCTTTGATGGAAACCCAGTTCTAAGCAAAGAACGGAAAGCAGAAAGGTGGAAGGAGTATATAGAGGGTCTATACAAGGGCGACGTACTGGAGGACAATATTATGGAAATGGAAGAGGATGTAGATGAAGATGAAATGGGAGATACAATACTGCGTAAAGAGTTTGACATAGCACTGAAAGACCTGAGTCGAAACAACGCCCCCGGAGTAGACAACATTCCATTAGAACTACTGACAGCCTTGGGAGAGCCAGTCCTGACAAAACTCTACCATCTGGTGAGCAAGACGTATGAGACAGGCGAAATACCCTCAGATTTCAAGAAGAATATAATAATTCCAATCCCAAACAAAGGTGTTGACAGATGTGAAAACTACCGAACTATCAGTTTAATAAGTGACAGCTACAAAATACTAACGCCAATTCTTTACAGACGAATGGAAAAACTGATAGAAGCCGACCTCGGGGAAGATCAGTTTGGATTCCGTAGAAATGTTGGAACACGTGAGGCAATACTGACCCTACGACTTATCTTAGAAGAAAGATTAAGGAAAGGCAAACCTACGTTTCTAGCATTTGTAGACTTAGAGAAAGCTTTTGACAATGTTGATTGGAATACTCTCTTTCAAATTCTACAGGTGGCAGGGGTAAAATACAGGGAGCGAAAGGCTATTTACAATTTGTACAGAAAGCAGATGGCAGTTATAAGAGTCGAGGGGCATGAAAGGGAAGCAGTGGTTGGGAGGGAGTGAGACAGGGTTGTAGCCTATCCCCGATGTTGTTCAATCTGTATATTGAGCAAGCAATAAAGGAAACAAAAGAAAAGTTCGGAGTAGGTATTAAAATCCATGGAGAAGAAATAAAAACTTTGAGGTTCGCCGATGACATTGCAATTCTGTCGGAGACAGCAAAGGACTTGGAAGAGCAGCTGAATGGAATGGACAGTGTCTTGAAAAGAGGGTATAAGATGAACATCAACAAAAGCAAAACGAGGATAATGGAATGTAGTCGAATTAAGTCAGTTGGTGCTGAGGGAATTAGATTAGGAAATGAGATACTTAAAGTAGAAAAGAAGTTTTGCTATTTGGGGAGCAAAATAACTGATGATGGTCGAAGTAGAGAGGATATAAAAGGAAAGCGTTTCTGAAGAAGAAAAATTTGTTAACATCGAGTATAGATTTAAATGTCAGGAAGTCGTTTCTGAAAGTATTTGTATGGAGTGTAGCCATGTATGGAAGTGAAACGTGGACGATAAATAGTTTAGACAAGATGAGAATAGGAGCTTTCGAAATGTGGTGCTACAGAAGAATGCTGAAGATTATATGGGTAGATCACATAACTAATGAGGAGGTATTGAATAGAATTGGGGAGAAGAGGAGCTTGTAGCACAACTTGACTGGAAGAAGGGATCGGTTGGTAGGACATGTTCTGAGACATCGAGGGATCAGCAATTTAGTATTGGAGGGCAGTGTGGAGGGTAAAAATCGTAGAGAGAGACTAAGAGATGAATACACTAAGCAGATTCAGGAGGATGTAGGCTGCAATAGGTACTGGGAGATGAAGAAGCTTGCACAGGATAGAGTAGCATGGAGAGCTGCATCAAACCAGTCTCAGGACTGAAGACTGCAACAACAACAACCTTCAGAATTCGAAAGAGAGTACTCCAATAACATTGTCAAAAGCTTTCTCTATGTCTACAAATGCTAGAAACGTAGGATTGCCTTTCCTTAATCTATTTTGTAAGATAAGTCGTAGGGTCAGTATTGCCTCACATGTTCCAACATTTTTACGGAATCCAAACTGATCTTCACCGAGGTCGGCTTCTACCTTTTTTTTCCATTCGTCTGTAAAAAATTCGTGTTAGTATTTTGCAGCCGTGGCTTATTAAACTAATAGTTCGGTAATTTTCATATCTGTCAATACCTGCTTGGTTTGGGATTGGAATTATTGTATTCTTCTTGAAGTCTGAGGGTATTTGGCCTGTCTCATACATCATGCTCACTAGATGGTAGAGTTTTGTCAGGGCTGGCTCTCCCAAGGCTATCAGTAGTTCTAATGGAATGTTGTCTACTCCCGGGGCCTTGTTTCGTCTTAGGTCTTTCAAAATAAGAGACGTAATAAATCAAGAAATATAATAGATACAGATACGTGTCTTTCAGAGATGATAGCTGAGATATCGTATGTTAAAATCGCTTGAAGCGTTTAAAAGTTGTTAATTCAGAGATTAACTGTGAAAATGTTCATTCCCTGTGAAATATTAACTCTAGCAGTTTTAAAAATACTGAAAAATTTTTGTGTCATTGGATGCACCTTATTTTTTATGAGCTCACAGATGTATTGAGATTTGCATTAACATTTGACTATAAATTATTATAAAATTGTCAAGGAGCTGTAATGTTTCATCTTGTATGAAACTTCACCATTTCTTTGAGCACTGTCTGTCCTCTTAAGCGTCAAAATTCTCCATACCGGGATTTTCCCATTTCCAGCGAAGCCTTTGGGCCTGCACCTCGACTCACCAGCAATGGTCGCTGTCTCTGCACCGGGCGTGGCTCTTTGACGGCCTTGAAACTGGCCAGCAGAGCTCAGCCGTACAACAAATTCATCGTACCTCGTACCAATACTGGGCGGCCCATTAGCTCTCCTCAATACGCATAACATTACAGTACATCTATTTGAATCTGGTTGCTGTGTTCGAGCCTTTGTCTCCATCTACAATCCCCCCCCCTTTCTCACCACCACTTCATACAATAGTATTACCGAACTGACGATGTCTTGATGCCTCGAGATGTGTCCTTTCAACTCATCTCTTCTTTTAGTAAATTGTGCCAGAAGTTTCTTTTTTACCCAGTTCGATTAAGTACTTCCTCATTACTTATTCGATCTGTCGTCTATCTAATCCCAACACCACATTTCAAAAACTTTTGTTCTCTTCTTATCTGTTATGTCCACCATTCACTTCCATACAAGGCTACACTCCATACAAATACCTTTGTAAAAGACGTCCTAGCATTATATGTTAACAACTTTACCTTTTCCAGAAATATTTTTCTAACTATTGCCAGTCTATATTCAGGAATCGTCAGTTGTGATAGTGCCCAAATAACAAAACTCGTCTAGAAGTTTTACTGTCTCATTTCGTAGTCAGCATCGCATGATTTAATTTGTCCACACCTCATCATCCTCGTTTCACTTTTGACGATGTCCATCTTATAACACTGGGGAACAATTTGTAACTCAGTTTCTGTTGATTTCGATTCTTAGGCTGTTTTAGAGGGTAATGGACATGCTGATTCCAAAACTGTAATTAGTTTTTTTTCTATCACGTCAAGTTTTGTTTCTACAGTTGTTGCGCATGCCATTACGCTTCTGACAGGTAACTTGTTTGTTACAGAAAGCAGTGCTGCACTCTGTTGGCGAACCTTAAACCAGTGACGTTTGGAGGGGATAATGACGCCGCGCGACATGTTTAGATTCATATTGTCTAGACTAATGTGGTCAGTTGCGCGTGAGACGCTGTAGTAAACAGGTGTACTTGTTGCTCTGATAAAGTGAAACCGTTTTCTGACGCGTAGTGCAAGAACTTGTATTTTCACAAGATTAGCAGTATTTACTTCTTATTTATATATAAACGAAAAAGTTTCTTTATGTCTGCCGCTAGTAGTTCGAGTCGTAAGTGCTTAAACAGCCCCGATTCGTTTTGTTATATATGTGGCAGTTTTACCATTGCCAGTCAACGGACAAACATCAGTAATTTTGGCAGGGAAGCCTATTTTGCTTATTTTAAAGTAAAAATTGGCGACCAAGATAAATCATGGGCCCCTCACAAACTTTGCAAACAGTGTGTGGAAGGTTTGAGAATGTGGATAAAAGGAACATGCGATAAACTTCCGTTTGGTATACCAATGATTTGCAGAAAACCCGAAGACCACTCCAGTGATTGTTACTTTCGTATAGTAAAAACTTCAGGATATAACAAAGAAACAAATCTAAAATAGATTACCCTACTTTAAAGTCAGCTATATGCCCTGTGCCGCATTCAGCTGATATAACAGTGCCAGCGTTTCGAGAATTACCCTCTTTGGAAATAATATCTCTGCTTTTATTATTTGTATAAACACAATGTTACTTTGAGTATTATAATAACCTTTGAATGAATAAAATATACTAATATTCTGCTACGTTTGGTTAGTACCCACTTTATTTTCCTTTGTATGCGCAGTTTTAATGACTTTTAGGGTAAAGAGAGAGTATCCTTTAGTTTAAAAACTTGATGTGATAGAGAAAAACTGCGAACAGTTTTGAATTTAGAGAGCAAAAATTAGTTAAGAACAAGTCACAGATCTCGGACAACAAAATGACTGTTCCCCAGTGTAATCTCTTTTCAAGATACTAACCATTCAGCACTTTATTGTCTTTAACAAAATTGCAATGTCTTTGGCATGCCTCAAAATTTTTAATTCTTCTTCCTTCTTAAAATCCTCCTTGACTTCCTTTACTGCTTGCTTAGTGTACTGGAGGGATAGGCTACAACCATCTCCCCCTCTCTTCTTAAGTCCTGCTTCCCATTCGGCTCTTGTAACGGTATGTTGGTTTCTATAGAAGTTGTACATCACCTTTTACTCCTTGTATGTTATCCCTGATAACTTCAGACTTTTAAAGACTGTGTTCCAGTCAATGCTGCCAAAAACTTTCTTTAAATTTATAAAGGTTATGAAAGTAGATTTACCTTTCTTCAATCAATCTTCTCAGGCAAACTATAGGTTCACTCTGGCCTCGTATGTTCTCCATCTCTCCACACCCAAACCGCTATTCCCTGAGGTCAACCTCTACCAGTTCTTTCATTATCTGTAAACAACTGGCGTCATTATTTTACAGTCCTGACTAATTAAACTTACAGTTGGATAATATTCATACCCATCAGCACCTGCCTTTTTCTTGAGATTGGAAATATTACATTCTTCTTGAAGTCTGAGGGTATTCAGCCTGCCTCATATACTCAGAATACCAGATGGAATAGTTTTGATATGGATCTCCATAATTATGAGGGAAGTTTTCTTTTCTAGGTGCCTTGTTTCGATCCAGGTTTCTCAGTGTTCCGACAACTTCTTCTTGCAGTATTACATCTGTTATCTCATCTTCACCTATTTTCTCTCCTCTTTTTACAATCCTGAGTTCAAGTTTGTTTCCCTCATTTAGACCCTTGAGGTATGTCTTCCACCTTTCAGCCTTCCATTCTTTGCTTGGTACCGGCTTGCTATAAGAGGTATTAATATTCACAAAAGTGCTTATCTTTTCTCGAGAGGTCTCTTTAATTTTCCAGTAGGCAGCATCTATCTTTCCCATAGTCATCTACGCTTCAGCAGCCTTGCATTTCTCGTTTAGCCGTACTTGCTTTGCCATTTTGTGTTCCTTGTCAATCTCATTTTTAGATACGTTTTTACGCTTTGGTCTGCTTCACTTACTGCATTTTTATGTCATCTGTTTCCATCAGTTCGATTCAATATGTCTCATGTTATCAAGGCATTTCTACTTGGCCTCGTCTTTTTGCCAACTGATCCTAGGTGACTTTATTATTTTATTTCTCGAAGCTACCTTTCTATCTTTTGCTGTATTCCTTTCCCCTGTTTCAGTCAATATTGTTGCGTAATACTACCTTAGAATCCTTAAAACAAAACCCGGTTCTTTCGATTTTTACATGTCCGGTCTCCTTAATTTCCGACCTTTCTGCAATTTTGTCAGTTTTAACCTGCAGTCTATATCCAATAAATTATGGTTCAAATGGCACTGAGCACTATGGGACTTAACATCAATGGTCATCAGTCCCCTAGAACTTAGAACTACTTAAACCTAACTAACCTAAGGACATCACACACATCCATGCCCGAGGCAGGATTCGAACCTGCGACCGTAGCAGTCGCGCCAATAAATTATGCTCACAATCCACATCTGCCCTTGGATATCATGTGTAGTTTAAAATATGGTTTCGGTATCTCTCTCTTAGCATTATATAATATATCTGAAACCTTTTGGTGTCACCAGTTTTAACAAGCAATTTTCTGTCTATTAGAAAATTGTCACCGCTTTCGCCATTGTGCTCCTCTATGTGTTTTCGCACAAACGTAGAGACATGTGTTTTTGTAACTAAAATGTGGTTTCCTAAATTTTGAGGACTGAGGTAGCATTCAGAATAATTCTGGAAACGGATTTATAGGTTTAGTGCTAATGACGGTGGTCTCGTTCATCTGGCAGTAAACATAACTAGAAACTGTTTGTGCAAAATTGTTAAGGCTTTCGTGGCCACTTGTTGACAAACTGCCTATTGGCTTCTGTCTCGGGTTCTTCGGCCGACGTTCATCTAATGATTTTTCTGACGTTTCGCAAGCACGAGTGGCTGGCATTGTCAAAGCTTCACCTTCCATTGCCGGTGGTGAACTGGAGCCGAGCTCGCGGGCGCAGATTGTATGTACCTGGCGCGCCAACGTCCGAGGGCTTCTCCGCGGTCATTTCCGGTGCGGTTCTCCTCTTGCTACCTGCGACGGTCGTTCGCTGTAGTACGGGAAGCCAGGATCCGTTGACCTTAAGGCTTTCCTCTTTCTTGTTCAAACTGTTCGCGTGTTTTGTATTTCTACAGCTTCTCTGAACAAGCGCGTGTGATAGTGCTTCTCTACAGCCAGAACTTCCGTGTCGGCGAATTTTATTACGTGGTCGGTCTCATTCAGTGCGTGATCTGCCACGGCCGATTTCTCCACCTGCCCCAACCTGCAATGTCGCTTATGCTCTTTGATCCTGGTGTTGATGGATCGTCCAATCATTCCGACATAAACTTTTCCGCATGTGCATGGTATACGGTATATTCCCGACATTGCAAGTGGGTCTCTTTTCTCCTTCGCCGATCTAAGACACTCTTTGATCTTCCTTGTCGGTTTGAAAATCGTCTTTACGCCATGTTTGCGCAATATACGGCCGATTCTGTCCGTCACTCTGGGAATGTATGGCAGAAAGGCCGTACCCGACATTTCTTTTCCTGGTTCCTTACTTCGCCGAGTGTTTGGCTCTGTTGCACTTCTAATATAATTTTTGGAGTACCCATTGCTCCTCAGGACAGTTTCCAGGTGTCGCATTTCTCTTTTGAGGTGTTGCGGCTTACATATTCGTCCTGCTCTCGTTACGAGCGTACTAATCATGCCTCTTTTCTGGCTCGGGTGGTGGTTTGACAGTTTGTGCAGGTATCGGTCCGTGTGTGTCGGTTTTCGATACACGAGAAGCTGAAGAAACTGAAACTTGCACCACGCGACATCTTGGTCAGCTTTGATCTTGTTTCGTTATTTACGAAAGTGCCACTCAGTGACGCTCTGGAGCACATCGGTTCCATTTTCCCGCAGGACATCAGAAAGCTCTTCCATGCATGTCTCACCACGAGCTATTTCACGTGGAATGGAGATTTCTACGAACAGCTGGAAGGCGTCGCCAAGGGTAGTCCTCTTAGTCCAGTGGTGGCCAACTTCTTCATGGAACAATTCGAAGCACAGGCACTGTACTCGGCGACTTGCAAACCTAAAGTGTGGTACAGGTACGTCGATGATACTTTCGTGGTGTGGAGCCATGGTGAAGAACAGCTCGGTGATTTCCTAAGACACTTGAACAGCCTCCATGCCAACATAACATTTACCATGGAAGTAGAAAAGGACAAGAAACTGCCATTTCTAGATGTGCTGGTCACAAGGGACGGCGAAAACCGGGGACACAGCGTGTATCGAAAACCGACACACACGGACCGACACCTACACAAACTGTCAAACCACCACCCGAGCCAGAAAAGAGGCATGTAGTACGCTCGTAACGAGAGCAGGACGAATATGTAAGCCGCAACACCTCAAAAGAGAAATGCAACACCTGGAAACTGTCCTGAGGAGCAATGGGTACTCCAAAAATTATATTAGAAGTGCAACAGAGCCAAACACTCGGCGAAGTAAGGAACCAGGAAAAGAAATGTCGGGTACGGCCTTTCTGCCATACATTATCAGAGTGACGGACAGAATCGGCCGTATATTGCGCAAACATGGCGTAAAGACGATTTTCAAACCGTCAAGGAAGATCAAAGAGTATCTTAGATCGGCGAAGGAGAAAAGAGACCCACTTGCAATGTCGGGAATATACCGTATACCATGCACATGCGGAAAAGTTTATGTCGGAATGACTGGACGATCCATCAACACCAGGATCAAAGAGCATAGGCGACATTGCAGGTTGGGGCAGGTGGAAAAATCGGCCGTGGCAGATCACGCACTGAATGAGACCGACCACGTAATAAAATTCGCCGACACGGAAGTTCTGGCTGTAGAGAAGCACTATCACACGCGCTTGTTCAGAGAAGCTGTAGAAATACAAAAACATGCGAACAGTTTGAACAAGAAAGAGGAAAGCCTTAAGATAAACGGATCCTGGCTTCCCGTACTGCAGCGAACGACCGTCGCAGGTAGCAAGAGGAGAACCGCACCGGAAATGACCGCGGAGAAGCCCTCGGACGTTGGCGCGCCAGGTACATATAGTCTGCGCCCGCGAGCTCGGCTCGAGTTCACCACCGGCAATGGAGGGTGAAGCTTTGACAATGCCAGCCACTCGTGCTGGCGAAACGTCGGAAAATTCATTAGATGAACGTCGGCCGAAGAACCCGAGACAGAAGCCAATAGGCAGTTTGTAAACTGTTTGTGGTTTATTGGCTGAAGTATGTTGGTGAAAGGCGACCAGATTTCTTTGTTTGATAGAAACAGTTGTATTTCTGCAGTTAAGATCAAATGCGTATTTTGCCATAGATGAGACTGTGTTACTAACGGATTTGTGGATAATGACTTACAACATTGCTGCAAATAACTAATACGAAGTGTGTTCAAAAGGTATTGAACCTTATTATTTCCCGGGTGACTTCTTTGGTGGGGGTGTAGTGGGGGACATTCATGCGCAACCGTGTATTTTTTCCCGCCAGCGGAAAGAGTCAACCGTTGGCAGCAGGACTGTGAACGAAGACATGCAGTGTGCGAGCGTCGTAACAAGTTCAGCAGCGATATTGCATAAAATTTTGCCAAAAGCTTGATGATATTCAAGTGGAAATCACACGCTAGATTAAACTGGACTTCAGAGATGATGCCATGACCAAATCACAGAGAAATGGGTGGTACAACAGCTTCAAAGATGACCGCACGTCAGTAATCAGCAAACCACATTCAGGCAGACCCTCAACAAGTCACAATGACAATGTCTTGGAGCAAGTGTGGACTTTGATCATGGAAGTGGATGGTATCACAGTACGAGGGCTTGTGAACGGTACAGGGCTAAGCATTGGAGCGGTACAGTCAATTTTGACCCACGATTTCTGCATGTGGAGACTGCCCGCGAGATGTGCCCGAATGCTGACAATGGAGCAGGAGCAACATCGAAAAATGGTTCAAATGGCTCTGAGCACTATGAGGCTTAACTTCTAAGGTCATCGGTCCCCTAGAACTTAGAACTACTTAAAGCTAACTAACCTAAGGATATCACATACATCCAGGCCCGAGGCAGGATTCGAACCTGCGACCGTAGCGGTCGCGCGGTTCCAGACTGTAGCGCCTAGAACCGCTCGGCCACCCAGGCCGGCTGAGCAACATCGTCTGGGAACGGTACAGGGCATGCTGCACAATGCAAAGAGCAGCCCCAACGTTTTGAACATGGTGATCACAGGCGATGAGACGTGGGGTTATGGGTACGACGCAGAAACCTAGCTGCCATCGATACAATGCAAACATCCTCAGCCACGGGACCAAGAAAAGTACAACATGTCCCCAAAAAAGTCAAGCTCACGTTTAGAATTTTCTTCGACTCTCATGGTGTGATACATTACGAGTACGCACCACCAAACCACCACAAGGGAGTACTATCAGGAGATTCTTCGTGG
Organism: Schistocerca americana; assembly: GCF_021461395.2. Lineage (NCBI taxonomy): Eukaryota > Metazoa > Arthropoda > Insecta > Orthoptera > Acrididae > Schistocerca > Schistocerca americana. Next base: position 247,513,390 of record NC_060123.1, on the reverse strand, counting down.
CCCCAGCTGACCTGATCTTTGGGCAGCAAAATCTTGGCAGATCCATCGTGATAACGCACCCGCCCATTCTCCACATCTGATTTCCCTCGCAAAACACGACATTCCTTTGATTATTCAGACTACCTACTCCACCGACGTGGCTACAAGGGATTTTTGGGTGTTTCCCAAGCTGAAGATCCCTGAAATCAACACGATTTCGGCGAAGAGAAGACATCATGTGGACTGCGATGGCCCGGCTGATCAGCATTCCAAAAGACATGTTACAGAAGCATTTCCAACAATGGCGGGAGCACTGGGACAAGTGTATTCATTAGCAAGGAGACTACTTGTAAGGGGATTAGGGTTCTGTACCTCGAAATGAACACATGTATTTCTACCAACCAAGGATCGATGCTTATGAACACACTTCGTATGCTGAAGCTTCCGTAACCTAAAACGTACGCATGTTTCTGTGCTTCAGCTTTCATTATTCCCATTACATTCCCGTGTACTACATATGACTGTTCCAGGAGAACCCAGTTGTGGTGTCTGTGAACCCGACAAGTTGCAAAGGAAGCCTGTGCGACTTGTGGGAGATCCTATCTCGCAGACTTAATTTTACGTGAGTACCACACACGCAACGATAATGCGAATCATCAGTTTTTTCTGTTTTCCCGTCATTCCTTACGTGTTTCAAAATTCATGAAGGTATGCTCCGTCTATGCAGCTACACTACTGGCCATTAAAATTGCTACGCCAAGAAGAAATGCAGATCATAAACGGGTATTCATTGGACTAATATATTATACTAGAACTGACATGTGATTACATTTTCACGCAATTTAGGTGCATAGATCCTGAGAAATTAGTACCCAGAACAACCACCTCTGGCCGTAATAACGACCTTGATATGCCTGGGCATTGAGTCAAACAGAGCTTGGATGGCGTGTACAGGTACAACTGCCCATGCAGCTTCAACACGATACCACGGTTCATCAAGAGTAGTGACTGGCGTATTGTGAAGAGCCGGCTGCTCGGCCACCACTGACCAGACGTTTTTAATTGGTGAGAGATCTGGAGAATGTGCTGGCCAGGGCAGTAGTCGAACATATTCTGTATCCACAAAGGCCCGTACAGGACCTGCAACATGCGGTCGTGCATTATCCTGCTGAAATGTAGGGTTTCGCAGGTTGGTTCAAATGGCTCTGAGCACTATGGGACTCAACTGCTGAGGTCATTAGTCCCCTAGAACTTAGAACTAGTTAAACCTAACTAACCTAAGGACATCACAAACATCCATGCCCGAGGCAGGATTCGAACCTGCGACCGTAGCGGCCTTGCGGTTCCAGACTGCAGCGCCTTTAACCGCACGGCCACTTCGGCCGGCTGGTTTCGCAGGGATCGAATGAAGAGTAGAACCACTGGTCGCAACACATCTGAAATGTAACGTCCACTGTTCAAAGTGCCGTCAATGCGACCAAGAGATGACCGAGACGTGTAACCAATGGCACCCCAAGCCATCACGCCGGGTGATACGCCAGTATGGCGATGACGAATACACGCTTCCAATGCGTGTTTACTGCGATGTCGCCAAACACGGATGCGACCATTATGATGCTGTAAACAGAACCTGGATTCATCCGAAAAAATGACGTTTTGTCATTCGTGCACCCAGGTTCGTTGTTGAGTACACCATTGCAGGCGCTCCTGACTGTGATGCAGCGTCAGGGGTAACCGCAGCCATGTTCTCCGAGCTGATAGTCTATGCTTCTGCAAACGTCGTCGAAGTGTTCGTGCAGATGGTTGTTGTCTTGCAGACGTCCCCATCTGTTGACTCAGGGATCGAGACATGGCTTCACGATCCGTTACAGCCATGCGGATAAGATGCCTGTCATCTCGACTGCTAGTGATACGAGGCCGTTGGCATCCAGCACGGCGTTCCGTATTATCCTCCTGCACCCACCGATTCCATATTCTGGTAACAGTCGTTGGATCTCAAGCAACGCGAACAGCAATGTCGCGGTACGATAAACCGCAACCGCGATAGGCTGCAATCCGACCTTTATCAAAGTTGGAAACCTGGTGGTACGCATTTCTCCTCCTCACAACAACGTTTCACCAGGCAACGCCGCTCAACTGCTGTTTGTGTTTGAGAAATTGGTTGGAAACTTTCCTCATGTCAGCACGTTGTAGGTGTCGCCACCAGTGCCAACCTTGTGTGAATGCTCTGAAAAGCTAATCATTTGCATATCACAGCATCTTCTTCTTGTCGGTTAAATTTCGCGTCTGTAGAACGTCATCTTTGTGGTGTAGCAATTTTGATGGCCAGTAGTGTAATTGAACGCAGTTTGTTTATTGTTATATGCGTTTCGCTTTTTTTTTATTTGTGAAACTGTATCAGCCTTTATTTTTACACCTTTCTTTTTATACATACAATAAACGTGTTATTTGGTAGTTATAATATGTTACTATGTTACATTTTGTCGTGTTTTTCTCTTGTTTTGTAGTTGAAATCAACTTTTGTAGCACAAATTTCGTGATATGAAATTATCGTTCTGTGTTACGATTTCAACAATCCAAGCGGTACTGATTGGTCACTCTAGGCTCATTAGCACGAAATATCGGAAATTCCTACCATCTGTAACCCTAAATGGGACTCCTTCAGCAGAGAGTCTAGGAGTAATAATAGATGGAAATCTAAATTGAGCTGCGTACGTAACTGCAGTGTGCAAGAAGGCATCAGCATTTCTCCATGCCCAACAAGAAAAGCTCTTTCCTCTTGACCTGAAAAATAAACTTATACAAACGCTTGTAATTCCAATTCTTAATTACAGCAATGTTACCTTTCAGGGCATTTCACAGGAAAGATCACTGCCTGGAACTGGTTATGAATGCCTGTGTTCGTAATATCTGTGATGTTAGACTCCTTGATCATATTTCACCAACATCACAGCTGTCCTGGCTGCGCACAGACCTCCATACCCTCCGTCTTCTCTGCTGTATCTCATCTCCCCCGTCGACCTTATCGCTCTCGTCCGAACAACATCGCAGAAACAGCTGTTCCCATGAGATAAAAATGCTTTCTGTCCCACTCCATCGTTCACCCACTTTCTTGAAGTTCTTCTCAGTACCAGGAAACCGACTCTGGGACAACCACCCGCAGTACATTAGAGAACTGAATAACATCTTCAGTTTCCGAAGAAAGGTAATGACATAACTACTAAAACAACAATATTTATTACTATTACCCCTGTACGCACTCTTTACTCTTGTATATCCTTCTCTCCAACCAGATCTTCCTCATTTCCCACTATTCTTAGGTCGTGCAGTCTCCTTAAAGTTCCTTTCTTCAGTGGTCCCTATAGCAGGAAACGTCTATATTGTACGCCTACAAATTCTTTTTGTATCTGCCACTATCATTATTGTTGTAATTATTGTCATTAATGTTAGTATTATCACCATTAGTGGCAGCGGCAACCGTGGCATAAGTACTACCACTATTAACTTTATGAGTTCATAGTCAGTATTACTTTCTCACATCGTCAGTATAGACACTCAAATAATTTTAATACTGTTTTTCGTATTAAGATGGTTTTTTTCTTAGGTAACTACGGCGTAAAAAAGGCAATGTATGTGTGAAACCCTGGTCCGCTGTAAGAGGGAGTCTGGTGGCCATAATCAGTTTAAATAAATAAATAACAGGGAGAATTGAGAGGTAGTAGCAGACACAATGTGTATTACAAAGCACAAAAATTTGTTAAATTCGCCTACACAGGAATACGACAGTGTGGTGTAAAATATTTTACTGTTTATATTCACAGCATGTGGTAAGTTCTGAATTGCCCTTAGGTTGGAATATAGAATTATACGGTAGGCAGAAATACACTCCTGGAAATTGAAATAAGAACACCGTGAATTCATTGTCCCAGGAAGGGGAAACTTTATTGACACATTCCTGGGGTCAGATACATCACATGATCACACTGGCAGAACCACAGGCACATAGACACAGGCAACAGAGCATGCACAATGTCGGCACTAGTACAGTGTATATCCATCTTTCGCAGCAATGCAGGCTGCTATTCTCCCATGGAGACGATCGTAGAGATGCTGGATGTAGTCCTGTGGAACGGCTTGCCATGCCATTTCCACCTGGCGCCTCAGTTGGACCAGCGTTCGTGCTGGACGTGCAGACCGCGTGAGACGACGCTTCATCCAGTCCCAAACATGCTCAATGGGGGACAGATCCGGAGATCTTGCTGGCCAGGGTAGTTGACTTACACCTTCTAGAGCACGTTTGGTGGCACGGGATACATGCGGACGTGCATTGTCCTGTTGGAACAGCAAGTTCCCTTGCCGGTCTAGGAATGGTAGAACGATGGGTTCGATGACGGTTTGGATGTACCGTGCACTATTCAGTGTCCCCTCGACGATCACCAGTGGTGTACGGCCAGTGTAGGAGATCGCTCCCCACACCATGATGCCGGGTGTTGGCCCTGTGTGCCTCGGTCGTATGCAGTCCTGATTGTGGCGCTCACCTGCACGGCGCCAAACACGCATACGACCATCATTGGCACCAAGGCAGAAGCGACTCTCATCGCTGAAGACGACACGTCTCCATTCGTCCCTCCATTCACGCCTGTCGCGACACCACTGGAGGCGGGCTGCACGATGTTGGGGCGTGAGCGGAAGACGGCCTAACGGTGTGCGGGACCGTAGCCCAGCTTCATGGAGACGGTTGCGAATGGTCCTCGCCGATACCCCAGGAGCAACAGTGTCCCTAATTTGCTGGGAGGTGGCGGTGCGGTCCCCTACGGCACTGCGTAGGATCCTACGGTCTTGGCGTGCATCCGTGCGTCGCTGCGGTCCGGTCCCAGGTCGACGGGCACGTGCACCTTCCGCCGACCACTGGCGACAACATCGATGTACTGTGGAGACCTCACGCCCCACGTGTTGAGCAATTCGGCGGTACGTCCACCCGGCCTCCCGCATGCCCGCTATACGCCCTCGCTCAAAGTCCGTCAACTGCACATACGGTTCACGTCCACGCTGTCACGGCATGCTACCAGTGTTAAAGACTGCGATGGAGCTCCGTATGCCACGGCAAACTGGCTGACACTGACGGCGGCGGTGCACAAATGCTGCGCAGCTAGCGCCGTTCGACGGCCAACACCGCGGTTCCTGGTGTGTCCGCTGTGCCGTGCGTGTGATCATTGCTTGTACAGCCCTCTCGCAGTGTCCGGAGCAAGTATGGTGGGTCTGACACACCGGTGTCAATGTGTTCTCTTTTCCATTTCCAGGAGTGTATTACGTCCCTTTGGAGGAAAGAATTTTTGGTAGTCTTCTTAAATATTGTCCAAATACTGGATGACTAGCACTAACATTACACTGGCTGGGCTTTGTTCAGCTTGTAAGATTTTTATCTCTTTGAGTTCGCAAATAAATGGTGGGTATATGTTTGTATTTGAGATTGTCAGGTGATTACACGCATATGGATTTATTTTCACGCCGCTTGGACGATTTATTACGTTATTTCGAGCGCAACCAGTTAAGATGTAATTCGGGAAAAAGTGACGAACCTTCTTCTTTTCCGCGTAGCCAATTAAAAGTGAGTGACTTTCTTCAGTAGAGGTATGGGGAGGGAATTTCATTAGCAGGGCGTGAATTTTTTCGCGCTAGCGAAAGCGTCAGTCGCTGGGAGTCGGACTGTATGTGAGGACGTGTAGCGAGTGCAAGTCGGATTCCACTAAAAGGAAGGAAAAAATTTAGTGGCATCAAATATTGACAAACGCTTGGCGAAATCCAAGTGAAAATTATTAGCCAGATTCAGCTGACTTCAGCGACGACGCCACGATCAACTCATGGCTACAGGAGTGATACAACTGCTTCAAAGATGGTTGCACACCAATAGGCAGCGAACCGCGTTCAGGCAGATTCTCAAAAAGCCGAAGTGACCATGTCATTGCGCAACTGTGGACTTAAGTCGTGGAAGACCTTCGTAGCTCAGTACGAGAACTTACGATCAAGGTAGCGGTAAGCATTGGCTCGGTACAAATCTGAGAGAGTGTTATCTCAAGGCGAGATTTCCGTCCTTGCAAAAGGAGGAAACTTCGCTATAACATCTGTGAGAGTACCACTTGAAGATATTATCGCGAATATAGAAGCAGATATACGAAATCTCCCCAAGGAAACTGCAATTGCAATTCGAATCGCAACCACCACGGTCTTATGCCACAGTAAACCTTTGGAAAGTAATTTAACGAAAGGCGAGAGGAAAACTCTCAAAGATTTAAATGGAGATGAAAAGATAGTGGTTCTTCCTGCTGATAAAGGGAATGCTACTGTTGTTATGAATACAGAGGATTATCGAAGCGAAATTTTGAACCTTTTAACGCTCCTTTGACCCTATAGTCAGCGTACTGAGGTAAACGAATAATCTCATTAAGTCATCTACCTCTATTCAAAAAGCGGATAAAAGAGCTTTGTTGAAGAGTGAAGCTATGTGTCCTAGACTGTATGGTGTACCCAAAATACATAAAATAGATTTTCCTTTGAGACCAATAGTTAGTGCCTTCATTCCTCCCACGTATGGAGTAGCAAGATACCTGGCAACTCGTTAACAACCATATGTTGGGAAAACTGACTCGTATATAAAGACTCGCGTCATTTTAACGAGAAACTTGAAGGACTAATTCTGGTTCCTGAAGATATTCTTGTAAGTTTTGACATAGTGTCCTTATTCACTATTATTCCAGTTAACGAAGTTATGATTTTTATAACGGATATTTTTCCAGGAGATTTGACTGCTCTTTTTAGACATTGGAATTTTATGAGCAACTTAATGGTGTAGCCATGGGTAACCCATTAGGTCCTGAGATCGCTAATTTCCATGTAGAGAAATTCGAGCAATCGGCTCTGGACAAAGCAAATAACAAACCATCTCGCTGGTATCGATTTGTAGATGACACATTTGTGGTTTGGTCCCATGGTAGAAAGGCTTTGGACGAATTCTGTGATCATCTAAATAAAATTAATCAAAAAATCCAGTTCACCATAGAAATGGACAATGATAACAGAATATCTATTTTGGGTGTTTTAGTTACGAGACAGTCCGATGGAAGTTTGGAGCATAAAGTTTGTCGGAAAGTAACACATACGGGCAGATATTTACATAAAAACTCCATTCACCATCCACAACAAAAGAGAGGTGTCATTAAAAGTCTTGTCGATAATGCCGAACGGATATGCACATCTAAACACCTGGACGCTGAAATAAAACATCTGAAGCAGGCCTTCGAGAAAAGTGGCTACTAAGGAAACAGATAAAGAGAATTTTGCGATCAAGGAACAGAAGACCGAAGGACAAGGATGAACCACAACCACGGAAAAATACAATTTCTCTTCCTCTAATTAAAAAAGTAACGGATCATATCGGTAAGATTTTACAGAAACATGATATCACACCGGTCTTTAGACCAACAAAGAAAATAAATCAAGTACTCTGATCTGTGAAGGATAAACGCCCTCCTCTGTCGACATGTTGTGTATACAAAATTCCGTGTACGTGTGGTAAAGTTTATATTGGAACTACCAAGCGGAGCACAAAAGCCTTTGCCGACTAGGAAAAATAGAGAAATCAGCTGTAGCAGAGCATGCTCTTCAGTCAGGAAACCACGAAGTGAAGTTTTCTGAAACAGAAATTTTATCTACAATGTTAAATTATTATCGACGACTATGTAGATAAGCCATTGAAATTTATAAGCATCAGGATAATTTTAGTAGGAAAGAGGAGGCAATGAAACTGGGAGACATATGGACAGTAGCTCTGCAGAATCGCTAGAGAAGTTTATCTTTGACAAGACGACAATCGACAGTTAAGTTTTATCTTTGAGAAGGATTATCAATGCTCACCGCGCGTTACTTCGACCACCCCCCCCCCCCTTTCCTATAGTATATATGTCACCCTTGGACGTCCGACCGGTCAGTCGGCAAGACTCAGCGGAGGTGTGCCTCTGAGGATGTCCAGCGCAGTCCTGGACGAAACGTCAGGAACGGAAGAGTTTCTTGTACCAAAGTTTTACCAGCAGCTATGTCATCTGGTCGTGAAAGCCTTCATTCTATAATCATATTTCTACCACTCTCGTATCTGGAAACGAGTCACCTCTTTGAACCTATCTGCTAATGACCCCATTCAGCAAACCTCCACATGGTTTTCTAGACAGTCCCTCTGCATCTTGTAACTGTTTCTCATTCTCTGCCTGCAGCATTTTCCATGAAATCGTTCTAATCTAAGTGGGAACTGAAGAGAAGCCAGAGAGCGCTATATCTAAGACCTTCTGCATCCCATGGAGAAACAGGGTGAGTTGAGTTAATGCAACAAGACTGTCTTTTGACCACTCGGTGAAAATGATAACATGTTGTCATAGCTCCACCACCTGTGTACAGTATGTAAGGTCAGGGCCAAATGAAGTTTTTTCCTACAACATGAGGTAGTAAAGGCTGTACAATCAGTTACGGGAACTGAAAGAAGGACGAGGATTTTTCTACTGCAGTGCAGTGCGTCTCCAAATTACATACAGGTACTGCAGTGCGAAGGAGATCTGCGTTTGACAGGGTGCATTCATGTCTGTCACCCAAACATTTTCTCTGCCCTCATTATTTTGTTCCATCCAGCAGAGAAAAACTACGAGGCATGTTTTTTAAGTAAGGTCCGTTTTGTTGTAGACACTAATAGTTAGCGCGCATGCTGCAACGAGCGCGTGCATCGTGTACCGGCATGCCTCGGGAAGAACTGAGCTCAGTTTCAGCTCTGCAGATAACCTTTCCGCTCTGCTCTGTGCTTTCAAAATGTTTAAGACTATCAACTCGCCCGCCGCGTATGAGGTTCGCTGATTGATACGGTTTTTGTCAGCAAGGAACCTGTCTGCTGCAGAAATTCATCGACAGATTTGCGAAGTGTACGATGATACTGTTATGAGTGAAAGAAAAGTGCGTAAATGGGTACGAGAATTCATAGATGGCCGTGACAACGTCCATGATGAGGACCGCTCCGGTCGTCCTTCTTTGATTACAGACGATCTGGTGGCTTCAGTTGAAGCGAGGATTCATGAGAACAGGCGCTTCACAATAACAGGTCTCTCAAACGAATTTCCTGACATGTCGACATCAGTGCTTTACAACATTGTTTCTCAACACTTAAAGTTTAGGAAACTGTGCTCCCATTGGGTCCCGAAACTCCTAACAGAGGACCACAAAAACCAAAGATTTGAGTGTGCAATGAAGTTCTTGACTCGTTATCACGAAGAAGGTGACAGCTTCTTGAGTCAGATCGTAACTGGAGACGAAACATGGGTTTCGCATATCACGTCCGAATCGAAGCAACAGAGCATGGAATGAAGACACACACACACTCGCCTGCAAAGGTGAAGGCCAAGCAGACTCTGTCCCAGCGCAAAATCATGGCGTCGGTGTTTTGGAATAAGCATGTGTTTTGTTGGTCGACTTCATGCAACGAGGAATCACTATCAATGCAGAAGCATACTGCCAAACCCTGAAAAAGCTACACAGAGCGATTCAAAACAAAAGACGCTGCATGCTGACAAAGGGAATTGTCCCTTTCCATGACAATGCAAGCCCTCACACTGTGGGTCAGACCCGCGATTTGTTGGACAGTTTTGGCTGGGACGTTTTGGACCACCCACCCTATAGTCCTGATCTTGCGCCGAGCGATTACCATCTGTTCCTCCACCTCAAACAACACCTCACTCTCAACCGTTACGATGATGACGACGACGTTTAAACGGCAGTGAACTCTTGGTTATCGGAGCAGGCGGCAAGTTTTTATAAAGAGAGTATTTTAAAATTGGTTGAGAGGTATGATACGTATTTGAACAAACCTGGCAATAGAGTGAAGATGGACTTTCTGAAAATCAATTTACTTTTTTGAAATAACCTTTCGTTGTGTACTTATGTTCAGACGGACCATACTTAAAAAACACACTTCGTATGAACTATAAGAACTCCACTAACGTAGAGAACTCGATAAGATTTCATTGCATGTCTCTTGTCTCATATATCGAAAAAAAAGTCTGCATGTTGACCTTGACCATAGGTGGTGGTCCCATTAAATACACATAGAGCAAATAGCCAGTGATCGAAGTTGCTTCCACAAACTAGTGTAAAGTTTCACCGCCCATACTGTAGGAGGACCATATTCCACAGACAATCAGTCACAAAAGTGGGTCCCTGTGTAATTGTTTGACATATTATTTTTTATGCTGTGATACACCGAAGCAGTGTATGACTGCAGTTTCCTACACTACCATACATTTTGTTTTTCCACGTCGACTTAGAGTTCTGTGTCAGGTGCTAAACTGACATTAACATATCTCGATCCACTGGCTCTCACAGACAGCTAGACAGTGCGTGGTGTACATTATGCTGCTGCTACTCTCACAACACATAGGATGACTGAAAAAGGAGACAGAAGCTGTGTTTCTTATTGACAAAAATGTGGAAGACATTGCGACACATGGAAACTGGAAGTATTATCCAGTGTTGTCGAGCATTTCTAAACAGCTACCCAAAGGTGACTGACGACCTCCACATTTAAACTCATCTTTCACAGTGACGTGTTTTGGTGTTCTGTTTCGATTGATTCCTCCTACATTAGTCATGTACGTGATCACTGTTTCGTGCAGGCCATCCCCAGAAGGTGTTGCTCCCAACAAGACTCTCTCTCCATCTGATACAAATGGCATCATTCAATCATTCTGTGAAAGTCAACAGCATACCAGTGGACGGATATGATGGAAAAGACACCGTCGATATGGGACAAGGTACTGCAAGAAGCACCTCAGCTGGTAGTGTCATCAATTTTAACAATTTTACCAGTTTTTCCGTAATTTCAACGTCGACCAATGATACGACAGCATCTTCCCATTTTCTGTATCATCACAAAACTACCCATCCATTACTTTACGAGTACCAAGTAGTACACTGATGCTCATAAATTAAAGATAATTGCAGAATGTGGTGCCACACAACGTGACACTACACAAAACTGGCACTAATAGCATAGGCACATAGGGAACACACACGACACAGATCTGTAAGTCCACGGTATTGATGGTAAGTTGAGAAAACCGTCCCGAAACACATGTGCCACAAAACGCCAGTGTTTCCTGTGCAGGTAGCTCAACATCAGTATGGGATATGATCACCAGGCACGTGGACACAGGCCGCACTACATGTCGGCACACTCTGGATCAGGTGATCGAACAGCACGTGGGGTACAGCCTCCAATTCCTGCCCCAGTACCTGTCAGAGCTCCTGAAGTGTCGTAGGGGTTTGAAGATGTGCAGTGATACATTGACCGAGAGCATCCAAGACGTGCTCGATGGGGTTTAGGTCTGGAGAACAGGCAGGCCACCCCATTCGCCTGGTATCTTCTGTTTCAAGGTACTCCTCCACGATGGCAGCTCGGTGGGGCCGTGCGTTATCACCCATCAGGAGGAAGCTGGGACCGACTGCACTCCTGAAAATGTGGACATACTGGTGCAAAATGACGTTCCGATACACTTGACCTGTTACAGTTCCTCTGTCAAAGACATGCAGGGGTGCACCAAACATAATCCAACCCCACACCATCAAACCACGACCTCCATACAGGTCCCTTTCAAGGACATTAAGGGGTTGGTATCTGGTTCCTCGTTCATGTCAGATTGAAACCCAGCGAGAATCACTGTTCAGACTATACCTGGACTAGTCCGTGAACATAACCTGGGACCACCGTTCCAATGACCATGTACTATGTTTTTGGCACTAGGCTTTACGGCCTCTCCTGTGACCAGGTGTCAGTGGAATGCATCTTGCAGGTCTCCGGACGAATAAACCATGTCTGTTCAGTCGTCTGTAGACTTTGTGTCTGGAGAGAACTGTTCCGTTGGCTGCGGTAAGGTCCCGAGCAAGGCTACCTGCAGTACTCTGTGGCCGTCTTCGGGCACTGATGGTGATATATCGGTCTTCTTGTGTTGTTGTACACTGTGGACGTCCATTATTGTATCTCCTGGACGCGTTTCCTGTCTGCTGGAATCGTTGCCATAATCTCGAGATCACACTTTATGGCACATTGAGGGCTCGTGCTACGACCTGCTGTGTTTGACCAGCCTCCAGTCGCCCTTGCATTCTACCCATCATAACGTCATCAATATGTGTTCTTTGAGCCATTTTCAACACACAGTCACCGGCCGGGGTGGTCGAGCGGTTCTAGGCGCTACAGTCTGGCACCGCGCGACCGCTACGGTCGCAGGTTCGAATCCTGCCTCGGGCATGGGTGTGTGTGATGTCCTTAAGCTAGTTAGGTTTAAGTAGTTTTAAGTTCTAGGGGACTGATGACCTCAGAAGTTAAGTCCCATAGTGCTCAGAGCCATTTGAACCATTTTGGAACCAACACACAGTCACAATTAGCACGTCTGAAAACGTCTGCACACTTACTCGCTGCACCGTACTCTCTCATGCACCAACACACCTCTGCATATGTGGACTGCTGCCAGCGCCACCGTGCGACGACCACAGGTCAAATGCACCGCATGGTCATACCCCGAGGTGATTTAAACCCGCAAACCGCCCACCAGACTGTTTTTTCATCGTGTATCAGCATTATTCTTAATTTATGAGCATGAGTGTCGGCTGCGAATCTAGATAGATGACTGTGCAGTTATGGTTAATTCTCGAACATATATATCAAAGTGTACCAGACAGCGTTCTATATCGATCTACATATTTCTAGCAATTCAATCATAGTGCATAATTTACGATTACGATTTCCCACATTTTCCCATGCAGATGTGAGTAACAGAACATTCTAGTATTCTTAGGATAAAGTTAGAGGTTGAAAGATCTCCCCGGATTGTCTTTGACCAACCCTCGCTGCAGCACGTCCACCGATTTAATTTGCAGCTGACCAGAAATGGGAGGCGACATTCCACGTCTTGTGAAGGAACAGAGAGAGCTGATACTGTAAGTACTGGTCAGCGAAGATTGTTCCGCACTAATCTTACTCACGGCACCCATCCAAGTGCCAAGATCTCTCCAGATGTGCGCATGTCGAGGAGGTTAGCACCTCTTATCGGTGTATAGTTGACATGAGAGTGTTGGTCCGATATAACAGGCGGTTAAGAAGAAACCTTTGATTTTATGCATGTTCGAGCTCCACACGGACGGAGTGTGAAGCATTTTACGTAAATAAACTGCCCTATCAATTCTTAAGTTTTGTTCTAGTGTCTGGGGTCAGTACCAAGAAGGCACCGGTAAGTGAGAAATGATCGTCGAACATAAACATGTGCACTCCTAGGGCTACACGGTTCTGTACTTACACTTGCACACAAAAGAAAACATCGATTCTTTGCAACACGAACACTTCCAGAGGTGTATGACGCCTGCTGTTTACAAAGTTCAAGCCCGATTACGGTTCAGAAATTATGATAGTTCACACAGTCCAGTAAAATGATCGTTGTCAGCCAAAAAAGTGATATCTTCACATCAGTAGCCAGAGGATATGTAATAGTCTGGTAACAATACCTCTTGCACACAGAAGCTGTGATCCGATGTTAGGTTTTATGTCCATGTCCGGGATAATATTGCCATTTCGCCTTGACGCCATGTCTCTAGAATGGTTCCTCTTTTTACTATTAAGGTGTGAACTCCATTTCAACCGATCACACCATTCACTTTCCACCATCCTTTAACGCAAATGCAAACCAATTTAGAAGCAGATGGTTCTCTTTTCCAGGATTACGTCAAAGACAACAGTCAACTTGCTTGTATCAGTATTACCTCAGTAGACTGTTTGTGAGGTATTTGTTAGCTGTTGCCTCAAGGTCTGATTGGTGGAGAATACAGAAAAGCCCATTGTAAATACTGTTTGTTAGGGTGGATGTAAGGATTTAGAGGCTTATCTCACTAGGGGTAAGATAGTTACTGCCTACAGGAAAATTAAAGAGACCTTTGGAGAAAAGAGAACCACTTGTATGAATATCAAGAGCTCAGATGGAAACCCAGTTCTAAGCAAAGAACGGAAAGCAGAAAGGTGGAAGGAGTATATAGAGGGTCTATACAAGGGCGACGTACTTGAGGACAATATTCTGGAAATGGAAGACGATGTAGATGAAGACGAAATGGGAGATACAATACTGCGTGGAGAGTTTGACAGAGCACTGAAAGACCTGAGTCGAAACAACGTCCCGGGAGCATACAACATTCCATTAGAACTACTGACGGCCTTGGGAGAGCCAGTCCTGACAAAACTCTACCATCTGGTGAGCAAGATATATGAGTCAGGCGAAATACCCTCAGACATCAAGAAGAATATAATAATTCCAATCCCAAAGATAGCAGGTGCTGACAGATGTGAAAATTACCGAACAATCAGTTTAATAAGTCACAGCTGCTAAATACTAACGCCAATTCTTTACAGACGAATTGAAAAACTAGTAGATGCCAACCTTGGGGAAGATCAGTTTGGATTCCGTAGAAATGTTGGAACACGTGAGGCAATACTGACCTTACGACTTATCTTAGAAGAATGATTAAGGAAAGGCAAACCTACGTTTATAGCATTTGTAGACTTAGAGAAAGCTTTTGACAATGTTGATTGGAATACTCTCTTTCAAATTCTAAAGGTGGCAGGGGTAAAACACAGGGAGCGAAAGGCTATTTACAATTTGTACAGAAAGCACATGGCAGTTATAAGAGTCCAGGGACATGAAAGGGAAGCAGCGGTTGGGAAGGGAGTGAGACAGGGTTGTAGCCTCTCCCAGATGTTATTCAATCGGTATATTGAGCAAGACGTAAAGGAAACAAAAGAAAAATTCGGGGTAATTATTAAAATCCATGGAGAAGAAATAAACACTTCGAGGTTCGCCGATGACATTGTAATTCTGTCAGAGACAGAGCAGTTGAATGGAATGGACAGTGTCTTGAAAGGAGGATATAAGATGAACATCAACAAAAGCAAAACGAGGATAATGGAATGTATTTGAATCAAGTCGGGCGATGCTGAGGGAATTAGATTAGGAAATGAGACACTTAAAGTAGTAAAGGAGTTTTGCTATTTAGGTAGCAAAATAACTGATGATGGTCGAAGTAGAGAGGATATAAAATGTAGACTGGCAATGGCAAGGAAAGCGTTTCTGAAGAAGAGAAATTTGTTAACATCGAGTATAGATTTAAGTGTCAGGAAGTAGTTTCTGAAAGTATTTGTATGGAGTGTAGCCATGTATGGAAGTGTAACATGGACGCTAAATAGTTTGGACAAGAAGAGAATAGAAGTTTTAGAAATGTGGTGCTACAGAAGAATGCTGAAGATTAGATGGGTAGATCACATAACTAATGAGGAGGTATTGAATAGAATTGGGGAGAAGAGGAGTTTGTGGCACAGCTTGAAAAGAGGAAGGGACCGGTTGGTAGGACATGATCAGAGGCATCAAGGGATCACAAATTTAGCATTGGAGGGCAGCGTGGAGGGTAAAAATCATAGAGGGAGACCAAGAAATGAATATACTAACCAGATTCAGAAGGACGTAGCTTGCAGTAGGTACTGGGAGATGAAGAAGCTTGCACAGGATAGAGTAGCATGGAGAGCTGCATCAAACCAGTCTCAGGACTAAAGACCACAACAACAACAACAACAACATAGGGTTTAAAACACCAAAACAGTACTACACAGGGTTAGACAAATGGTTCAAATGGTTCTGAGCACTATGGGACTTAACATCTGCGGTCATCAGTCCCCTAGAACTTGGAACTATTTAAACCTAACTAACCTAAGGACATCACTCACATCCATGCCCGAGGCAGGATTCGAACCTGCGACCGTAACAGGGTTAAACATGCGATCCACTCTGTAGTTGTATATTGCAGTCTCACAGCTGGTGATACAACGCTTTTTAGCTAAAGACACTTTATAAAAATCTATAAGGTGGATGCCGATAACTTTGCGGTCGCACCTGAGCTTGTGTTTCAAAATACACAAATTTATTACTCTATATTTGGCAGTCACCCATGTTAAAGCATTCTATTCCAACAGTTTTATTTCTGTCGACGAAAAACTTCTGTTTTCCTGGTTCCCCGTGCTTCCATGCTAACTTCTTCTCGTACTCTTCTTACTGCCACATACTCGTTACCATGTACAAGAATTTTCCTGCACCAAGCAGGAGGCATGCAAGTACTCCCTCAATTTCTCTCGCATTTTGGCGTATTTTCCCTGAATTTATACGTATTTGCCGTCATTTCTCGTATTTTTATCGATTTCTGCCCGCAAGATAATGGTATCAATTCCCACCTTGTATTCTAAAATTGCTTGTAAATGTAATACAGCTGTAGCTATGACTACAACTGCTATGGACTAGATCGTGGTTTATGTGTGTCATGTTTGGTGCTTCTTAATATGTCACCATGAACTCTAACTTGCAGTGCTATTTGTTGTCGTTATTAGTACCCCTCCTCCTTCCGAATGTAGTGGAGAGAACCAGTTTAGGAATTCTATAGTGCTTTAAGAACTCAATCGCAATGTCAAATTACGAGTGATCAATTTATCGTTTCTGATAGTTGTATTGTGAGCATGCATCTCTCCAGCCGCTCCCGCAAATTGCTTAAGGACACAGCATGCAACTAAGCTGAAATTCGAAATTTTCAGTTACCTCCAACATAATGGACTTACTACCAAATGACCTAATTGTGTCAGTATCCACCTATAGGAAACTAGGGAAAACAGATCCGGTAGGCCAGAATGAAATTTTCACTCTGCAGCGGAGTGTGCGCTGAAATGAAACTTCCTGGCAGATTAAAACTGTGTGCCGGACCGACACTCGAACGCGGGACTTTTGCCTTTCGCGTGTAAGAGTCTCACAAGGGGAGGCCGCCAATTGTGAAATTCAGATTCGATTCATACTGCGCATAATAAAAGCTCATGGCCAGAGGTGTAATGTGGGAAAGCACCAAGATGCACTTCTCATCCGTTGTCGAGAAAATCGACAGTTAAAAGAAACCGTTGCGGTGAAATACTCTCCACGATTAACAGTTTTCTACAGCGCCGTGGCGCACGGTAAGCGCTCGGGTTTGTAATCAGAAGGTCGCCGGATCGAATCTCGCGTCATTTAACCTTTTTTTTTTTTAGTATTTGTTTTTTGTAATTCAAATGTATACACACACACACACACACACACACACACACACACACACATATATATATATATATATATATATATATATATATATATATATATATAATTCCCGGCAATCAGTTGCAACAAT